>NC_090265.1:1445977561-1446616227 GCF_040414725.1 Anabrus simplex | reverse complement strand
TATATGGATACGATAGAACACACGAAAATTAAAACCTACATAAAAGGAATTACTTTATGGTTGAGGTTTGTGGATGACACATTTGTCATAATTGACAAGAATACCACCAATAGTAATGATATATTGGACGAATTAAACAAGATTAACCCCAATGTAAAATTTACGAAAGAGGATGAAGATGAGAACTCTTTAAATTTTTTGGATATAAAAGTTACACAATCTAATAACTCCTTCAAATACCAAATTCACAGAAAACCTACACACGCGTCAATTACAATAAATAATTCTTCGCTACATCCTGGAACACAAAAACAGACATCTTTTTACAGCCTAATATATCGAGCCTTAAGAATCCCCTTATCTCCCAAAAATTTGAGAACTGAATTGAATTACATAAGAAACCTTGCAGTAACCAATGGATACAAAATTGAAATGATAAACCGTCTGATATATAAGATAAAAAACAAACTGTCCACTAACCTCAAACCGGATAAACCTAGCAAAAATAAATATGCCGTTTTCACTTATAATAGCCCAATGATCCACCAAATTACCAATAATTTCAACAAACATAATGTAAACATAGCTTACAGAACAGCCAATACTACACAGAACATATTTTTTAATTATAATAAAATAAATAATAATAATAACAGCAAATATCAGAATTCAGGAGTTTATAGGTTGACTTGTTCACAACGTGGTTATTCATACGTTGGTCAAACTGGGCAAAGTTTTATTACAAGGTATTTGGAACATTTCAATGCCGAAAAACATAACAAATATTCCGCTTTGAGTACACACATGAAGGAAACAGGCCACCATTTTACCACAATAGAAAAAGATCTAACAATAATAAAGAATACTAACAAGGGAAAACTGCTGAACGAATTTGAAAATATCTATATTTATTTGGACAAAACGTTTAATAAGGATTATAACCTTAATGACGACACAGAAATTAAGAGTCCTTTGTACACATTAATACCTAAGTTGTTGAAAACAGTTATCCCAAATCAAAAGAGAATCCCATTTATTTTAAAAATTACCAATACAACAACTCCCAACACGCCCCCAGTTACCATACCTGTAATTCCCCCTCCGAATAATCCCCCTCCCATATCGACACCAGTATGTACCAATCCGCCCAGTTCTTCCCTCCCTCAACTCGTCCCCCTCCCTCCGCCACACCCATACAATACACGTAGTAGAAACGCCAGTCAGATTACCACTAGCTACAGAACGAGTTAGACACTCTACGGCATTTGAGTAAGTACGCATTTTTACATAACCCACAACCGTATACAACCACAATCTGTTATTTTTGTACATACACTTTAAATGCATTTTTTTATATTTTTCTTTACAGTCTATCCAACATTCTAATCATTGAAAATTTACACAACAGAAGGGATACTACAATTATATTGATAAATATCTTCAATCCAGTGCATTGTCATGAATTTACGACGTGTATTTTTAATTCAACGTATTCTTATTCGACTGGTTACATAACCAATTTAACTCAAGAAGAATTACCATGATCATCCCTGACCTAATCTTCTACTACATCATTAATTAGAGCCCTTGTTTTGTGTATATTTTATTCTTCGAATTTCTACTTGCTGATGAATACAGCTTAAAATGGACCTTCACAAAATGTTAAAGAAAATGGATCCGTTTCCATTTCAGACGAATGCCGTTTGACAATCTTCCTACCAACATTAACATATATATTTTTTAGACTAGATTATAAGATTAACCTACAATTGTTTTAATTTGTTGTTTATAAGATTTACTTAAACTTTTTAATAATGGTATCAAAAACAACTTTTAATGTCACATTTTATTCCAATCTTATATGATTGATTATTGTAAGACAGTCTTAAATGTAACTATTATTTTTAAAGTTGTTCATAGTGCTGATGATGCCCGTTAAGAAGGGCGAAACATGTTCACGATTTTTCAATTATTTATAATCATTTAACCACAATAGTGGTAATTGTAAGTATTGACTAGGTTGACATTAAACAAATATTTTTTAAAAATTATATGTAATATTGTCATTGCCGGTGAAACTGCATTGCTTTATTTTAATGCGAGCCCAAGCGGTCTAATGGTTTTAAAGGAGAATTGCCAGCCGGGAAATCGTACAGTGTGAGGGATGGGGGTCATAGTAATGCGTTGCAATGCACATGGAAGCGAGATGCTTTATCCCCTCATCATAGGAAACTTCGATAAGCCACAATGTTTTAACGTCGGGCACTTTCCATGCCAGTACAAAGCATCTATAATAAAAATGCAAACAGTAAAGAAATCCAAAAAATAATGCATTTGCACAGGGGAACCGGCATAATTTATCCTCGTCTTTGAATTGTGTGGGTTTTTTTATTTCGTTGCGTGAGGTTATGTTTGTCAGTGATTTATCCAAATACATTATTTGAACATTGTAAATGCACCTTGTTGGATACATTTCGGAACTAGTTTTTTTCCATGGCATTTGAAAGGTTTAAACTGTGAATCGAGGTGATTGCATGTATTAATGGGTCTTACAATACTTCGTGACGCGGCAAGTGTTTACATTTCTGAAGTACGAGATAAGTGCCATGGCGGGAAATCGTACAAGGATAGAGTCATAGGAAAGTTCGATTTTAAGGGCATCGGGTACTTTCTGTGTAAATACAAGGCATCTAAAATGCATACAGTATAGTAATCCAATTAATAAAGCACTTGCACATGGGAGCGAGCATAGATTTCTCCTTGTCTTTGAATCGTGCTTTTTTTCTTTCTTTCGTTGCGTGAGGTTATGTTTACCAGTGAGATATCCAAGTGCATTATTTGAATACTGTAAATGCACCTTCTTGGATACATTTTTGAAATAGGTCTTTTTTCATGGCATTTGAAAGGTATAAACTGTGAATCAAGGTTAACTGCATGCAGTAACGGGCCTTTTGTAACGCGGCAAGGGTTGGTACTTCTGAATTGCGAAGTGGCGGTTAATTCGAAATCATGTAATTTGAAGTCCGATTTTTTAGTCCCAACAACTTCGAATTAACGAGGTTTTACTGTATACAGTACCCTGAGGGAAATGCTGAAAATAAATAAAATAAAATAAAAAACATCTAATCCTGGACATAATGTGGATGTTTTGCAAGTACGAACATGACGAAACTCGTTCTGTCTTCCAATAGAGCTGTCGAAATGTGCTCTGTCTTCTTCCAATTGTTGTGGGCACACTCTGCTTTATGATTTCCGAGGATTTTCTAAACAATACTACCCGAATGCGATGCTAAGATTATCCCTTATGCAAGTTCACCGCAGATCGCTTTTCCGGTACAGTACTTCCTCAAATTACCACAATGACGGGACATTAACATCAAGATTCGTAAGTGTGTTGTAGCCGTCCTTTCATAAGATACAGTTTCTTGAAAAACGCATGATCGAGGATTCAGCAGTGATGGGACTGAAATTTCTGGACAGCTGATCCAGGAAATCGTTTCTTCAATGAACGGATAATGCAGGATTTTTACAACGTGATTTAATTAGGATGCTCGCGGACCACGTAATTTGAACGAATAGTACAAGAAAGCGTAGTTTCCGGGAATGTATAATCGAGGTTCTACTATATTTTTCATTATTTTTACGTGAATACCTGAATTTTAGGAACATGTGACTTCTCATCCTTCAACGTGCTGACCACATTACTACGGTACTAATTGTTGTTCAACACACACGTAGCTGACTTAGCCCTCTTCAAAAACTCTCAACTAAATTTTTGCTCAAAGCCCTAGCCTTGCTGAATGGATGGATTTTAAGGTTAAAAGTTTCTCCAAAGTTTGTTCAGACAGCAAGGATCTGAAGTGCATTTTTTTCTTTGTGACTGCTAAAAATCCGTTTACATTCTGCACTGCTACGTGGAATTGATAAAAGTCTGTCATATTTAAGTACATCCTCAGCTGATTCCGTTTGACCTACCAATGCCCACTGTACATTAATTCTTCTTTGAGCTGAACGTTACAGAACTGGCAGTGCAGTATATCCGTTTCTTTATCTAAATGTTCCGTTTCACTAGTCAGAATGTTCAGAAACTTGTTAATGAAAAATGTAAGGCTAGAAAATGATGCCTTATAGTAGAAATATTTGCAACTTCTGCATTAATTAAAACTTCGTCTTTGAACGAAAATTAGTGTATCATGTAGAAACACTTTCTAACAGACTTAAAGAATACCTTTCCCCAGACTTCAAAGAGTTCACCAAAACAAATGTACAGTTCCCTATCATCAGATCACAATCATCCTTTTGATTTGCTGGAGTATGATAATCTACATCAAGAAGAGAGGAGAGCTTTTAATAATGTGCGGTTTCACAAACCTTGCCATCACATTCTTGAATAGTTCCCCCAAAACTGACTTCAGTAAGTGGATTTGTGGCATACTTGACTTAAGGCCCTATGCGAACTTTATCTGCTGTTCTTGATAATGTACTGAAGTTAGTGGCAAAATATAGTGAAAATTTAACCATATCAGATAAACTCTGTGCCCTGAGTTTTAATGAAATGCACATAAATAGCAAGGTTCTTTATTGATGTTGGAATGGATCAAATTCATGGTCCCCATTCGAAAGTTCAGGTAGACGTAAGTCCCAGGTAGCACTAATCAAGAGGACTGTGCACTGAACGGAAACAGCGTGTGTATTTTGATTTCGTTAAGGATATGAATCGATCATTATTTCCAAGATCATCACAGCTGTACAATCTTCAGGAATTAAAGTAAGTATTAGCCACTGTTTCTAATTTAGAAGCCTGCGGGACACCGAGAATGGGACTCGAAATAACGTAAAGGACATTTTATTAATCCTACTGACTCTGAAAGGAAGATGAGGCTTTGCCTCACCAACTTTTAAGGAACCACTTTCTGGATGAAGGTATCGTATTGGAAGATGGTATATGAAGTCAGTCATCTTGTGGTTACTGCACTGTAAGCATATACAGTAGAGTCCCGCTCATCCGACCTTCGCTTATCCGACATTCCGTGTTATCTGACACTGGTAGACTTAATTTGAACTTTTGGTGGAGACTAAATTCAGGGACACCCGGTGTGGAGGGTGTGACCGTGGGACAAGCACTGGCCTGACCGCTGGCGGAAGAGCCGGTTTTTCTCTCAAGGACAGGTGCAGTGAATCTTCAGTCATTGTTTGTTATAGTATTGGTTTGGTGCGGATGTTATGGTTTTCATAGCCTTTGCGAGTATGACGAGTAAACGGAAGAAAGTGATTGTTTCCATGGAAGACAAGTTGAGTGCATTAAAGAGACTGGACAAAGGGGAAACTCTTCAAAAAGTGGCTTCTGATTATGGTGTTGAACGTGTTACAGTGGGAGACTGGAAAAAAAAAAAAAGAGGGAAGAAATTGAAAAGTGGTGCTCTACCAGAGCAACAAGTGATGCATTGAAAATTAGAAAAAAAAAATGAAAAAATGCGAGTACGAAAAAGTAAGTGAAGCGCTATTTCTTTGGTTCACTCAAGACCGGGAAAAGGGCCTGCCAATATCTGGCCCCATTCTGCAAGAAAAGGCGGTGTATTTCCAGAAGGAGTTTAATGAAGGGAACCCTAATCTTACTCTGCCAGTGCAGGGTGGCTTGATAGGTGGAAAAAACGGTACGGCATTAGGCAGCTTAATATCTATGGAGAAAAACTGTCAGCTAAATCCGATGAGGTT
Organism: Anabrus simplex; assembly: GCF_040414725.1. Classification (NCBI taxonomy): domain Eukaryota; kingdom Metazoa; phylum Arthropoda; class Insecta; order Orthoptera; family Tettigoniidae; genus Anabrus; species Anabrus simplex. The sequence goes on along the minus strand of NC_090265.1, from coordinate 1,446,610,512 downwards.
GTGAAATTTAAAAAGGAATTTCAAGAAATAATTCTTGCTGCAGGATTAACCGGTGATCAGATTTTTAATTGTGATGAGACTGGGCTAAATTTCAAGATGCTGCCATCAAAAACTCTCGCAGCCCAAGCCAAGATGTCTGCACCTGGCTACAAGCATAGTAAGGAAAGAGTTACGGTTCTTGCCTGTAGTAATGTTACTGGGGACTTAAAAAGCAAAACTGCTTATGATTGGTAAAGCAAAGAAGCCTAGGGCTTTTAAAAACATTTCTGCTAATGCTCTTCCAGTCCATTACACGAATCGGAAGGCTGCCTGGATGTCTGCTGACATCTTTAAAGACTGTTTTTTTACACAGTTTGTTCCAGATGTAGAAAAATTTCTAGCTTCGAACGAGCTCCCTAGAAAAGTGCTTCTTCTACTAGGCAATGCTCCATCACACCCAAATGAAGAGCAACTTAGAAGTGGTTACATCAAAGTCATGTTCCTCCCTCCTAACGTGATGTCATTATGCCAGCCAATGAACCAAGGTGTGCTGGAAACGTTGAAGAGGAAATATCGGCGGAAACTCCTTTCATCCCTGATAGAGGAAATGGACAATGGCAACGACATGATAGAAAAGTTAAAACAAATCAACATGAAAGACGTGGCATATTGGATAGTGCAGTCTTGGGAAGAAGTTGAAACAACGACATTAGCAAAGTCTTGGAACATATTGTTGAGTGAGGTTGAACATCGAAAGGTGGTAAGACGACATGGAAAATATTGTGCCCCTACTGAATTGCATTCCTGGCTGTGAGGATGCTACGACTGAAGATGTGAGTAAATGGTGTGCACAAGATCAGGTGTTTGAACTAACTGACCCTGATATTATTGATTTTGTGAATGCTAATGGAAATGCGGATGATGATGATGAAGAAGAACGAGGCATTGCAGAACAAGAGGAGAAAACGATGCATTGGAAATGGCATTAACCTACGTTGAGCAACAGCCGGAAGCAAGCGCAACGGAGGTGCTGATTTTTCGTCGATGGCAAGATCTCGCAGCAAGAAAACATGGATCAGCAGGCAAGCAGACATTGTTGACAAGTTTCTTTTCGTAAGACATTTCGAATGCTTTCGTTCAATACTGCATGCATTGTACAATTGAACTGATAATGCAATAAATAGAGTACCGTAAAACATGTCATTGTTTTAGTACTGTTTGTTTCAGTTCATTTTCAAAGTTGTTCTGTATTATCCAACATTTTCGGTGATCCGACATACTCCAGGTCCCGTTTAGGTCGGATAATAGAGACTCTACTGTACAAGCAAAAGTATATACTGTACATTTATGAACAGTTTTTTTTTTTAAACAGCTATTAGCTATCGTAATTTCTTATCAGTATAGCAGTATGATGTGGCAACAGCACGAATTAAGCCAGACCAGAAAGCATTGTCCCTGACTTGCAGAATAACTGCTCACATCACGCAGCATTGAGATATTCCAGGCCGCAGTAGGCCAGCCCTTACTATGTGGTCCTGTGGAGATGCACAACCAATTGGTGCCGAAGAACATGAAGATACGACGCAGACAACAACATTCCGTCGAAAAATTATTTTCAGTACTTGCCGCTCCTGCCACATTTGACTCTGAAAAGTGCAAATGATGGTGAGTGAAGCAACTATGTTCAAATTTAAGAACTTCATTATGTATCCGAATTGAACCGAGAATAGAATAGGAACAAACTAATGGATCCACCTTTTCAACACAAAACAATGCTATAATATTTAAGTTACACCATTTTAACGCTTTCCACGCTTTCCTGAGTCATCTTCAGCCAAAAAACTCAGAAAAACAGACATCGACATATATAATATAAACATACAAAGCAATGCACAATACAATGGAACATATGACTAAATTGTAAATAAATTAACGTGATGAGAGATCACTTCTTACAACGCTAAGTTACAGATTAATTAAAAGTATAACACCATTTCTTGAATCACTGCATAATGGTTTTTTAAGATAGCTCTCTTTTGATTATTAGGAACTTGAGGTCCAAGTTCAATATTTACTCTGAAAATGTAGATTATATGCTTGTAAGTTGTGGAAAGTATATATATATATATTTTTAATAACAAGATATGACAATTAGAAAATTCAATCTATAAGCCTGATAGGAACTTGAAGTTCCAGGTTCAACTTTGTGTTGCCAAAATTCAATGTACGAAAGGAATTTGTATCACTGTTCAAAGATCAAGTACAAGTCTTCTCTAGACAAGACATACAAAACAAAGCACGGGTCCAATATGGCCATATTAAGTGGTTAAATGGACTGAGAGCTAAAATGAGTATCACCATATATAACACTACGTTAAAATTTTCTTAAAAACATAACACTAAGTCTTTAATCACAAAGTAATACAGTGGAACCTCGATTATCCGTTCCCGGAAAGTACGTTTTCCCAGAATATGCGTTCAAATTACGTGGTCCCGAGAGCATCATAATTAAATCACGTTGTAAAAGTCCCGCATTATCCGTTCCTCGAAGAAACGATTTCCCGGATCAACCGTCCAGAAATTCCAGTCCCATCAACGCTAAATCCTCAATCAATCGTTTTTTAATAAACTGTATCTCACGAAAGGACGGCTATGGCATATTTATGGATCTTGGCGTTCGGCGATCGGCGGTGAACTTGCATAAGGGACCATCTTAGCATCGCATTCGGGTGGTATTGTTGAGAGAATCTCGGAAAATCATAGGGCAGAGAGTGGCCACAGCAATTGCTAGAAGACACGGCGTATTTCTACAGCTCTGCGTGAAGACGGAACGAGTTTCGTCAAATGTTCGCACTTATAAAACGTCCATATTATGTCCAGGGTTAGATGTTTTCTTATTTACATTTTTTCGATCGTACTGCCGAAGGGGTTTTCGGCACTTTGCTCAGGGCACTGCAGACCTAAGTGGGCTTTCAGGCAGGAATCGAAACTGCTCCTTAACACAAATTCAGTATTTTTTATATTATCGTACATGATTATGTTAGCGAGACGAAAACAGATGTTGCACCTTACATTAAAAAAAAAGAAAGCCATGGGAGGTCTTGGGATTGCCTATTACTGTTACTAATGTAAGACTGGGAATTTTACGTTTTCGTGTTAAAATACCAAAAACCGCAGTCGTTTTACTTGCGCACGTTACATTTTAAATGATTGGTATCATTTCAAACTCGTACTGACATGCGCAGCGAGCGCACTTTCCAGATGACCTCAAGGTCACGAATAACCGTAATTTCTGAAGTTTTGATATTTATTTTATCTTTCTAATTTGATTGGATTTGTGACGCGCAGAATTGAATATAATGTATTCGAGAACTTTTAAGAATCGATACTTACATTCGAAACCATGTTTTCGAGTTCAACATAACCTTTAAAAGTCGATGTAGGCCTAATTTGCGCGGTACGAGATTTCCAGAAACTGACTACGAACAGTATACCGGAGACCAAATTACAATGAAAGATTAAGAAATGAACGGATTTCGCCATCATTTTGGGTGCTTTTGTATCTAATATGCTTTATTTTATTAGATGAGAGAATTAAAAGCTACCGTACTTGTGGTCGATTGTCGTTTGGCTTGGCGTTGTTAGATTTTTCGAAGAGTTTGGCTAGCGTAATCAAAGTTGCTGAACTGAAAGAAGTTTTCACGGGAAACTGACGAAGATTCCCCTGTAAAATTGAATATAAAGTATCGAGATTTTGAACTCGCGTACCGGTAATTAATGCGGTTCGTGGTCTAACATGCCCGGCTCTCATCCAGAGGGCCCGGGTTCGATTGCGACCAGGTCAGGCAATTTTACCTAGATATAAGTCTGGTTCCAGGTCCACTTAGCCTACGTGATTACCTTCAATTGTGGAGCTACCGTATCTAATGGTGAGATGGCGACCCCGATCTACAGAGCCAGGAATATCGGCCGAGAGGATTCGTCGCACTGACGATGCGCCCCTCGTAATCTGCAGGCCTTCGGGCTGAGCAGCGGTCGCTTGGCAGGCAAAGTCTCACTGGGGCTGTAGTTTGGTTTGGTTTAGGAGTTTTTGTAAGATTATAATTATACATATTTCATTTTTGTGATGTTTAGCCAAATTGATAGTTTTCATTCATTCCCGGATTTTCCGTTTTCCCGTGTTGTACGTTTTATTTTCACGGTCCCTCGAAAAACGGAGAATCGAGGTTTCACTGTATAAGTTTTCTTTTGAAATCGTAAGGAACTTGAATTCAAGTTTGAATTTCAGTCTGAAATGTTTTATTATATACTTCTTAGTTTATGTTAGAGTGAACTGGAACAGTACCAGATTAAAATGTAACATTCGTTCATGAAACACGACGTAACACTTTACGATATGTTTATCTATAAGCCTGAATTGAGGGTTCCAAGTTCGACTTTGCATTACCAATTTTTGAAGTGTGAAAAGACTTGTGTCACTATTCAGAGGTAAAATATATGTCATCTCTAAATGAAAGCTCCTGTTGACATCTTTTGGCTGAAGTTGGCCTAGATGGAATATTCTTCTGCGAGTTTAATTCTTACTGTAATTAGTGAAAGTTAATGTTGGGTGAAAAGGACACATTTTTTGTACCAGCGTCCTAGGAGGTGTTCTTAGTACAATACGGGACCTGAAGCAAAGAAGAAAAGAGCGGAACGTTACAAAAAATGGTTCAATTCATTTTTTTCAAACGAGTCTTCCTAAAATTAGGGTGTGGGGATTATTTGCGTAAATACAGTAAACCTGTATGAAACTCCGCCATTGTCCGGTCCCAAGTCCGGAATGAGAAAGGAGGAGGGTTTGCTGGTCTGGCACCCAGCTGTAAAATTGCCAACGCCGAGTGTTGGGCGGCGGGAAATAACCTGACTCCCTAAGGGGGCCAACGGCTTCGGGCGAATGAGCCCCTTTGGGTGGGGTGATGGTCCCCACAGTGGAGGAAATGCCACTGGAATCCATTATGCAGCGTCTGTTCTCCAGGTTAGGGGCGGCTGCACAAGGCGTCTGTACTCCAGAGGAGCGGCCTCATTATCACCTCACTGGATCACATCCAGAGTTGTAATTCGGGACCTAGTCCCACACAGGTGACACCTTGACAGTCAACCATGGAAGGTCTTTTAAGGAATACTCCACCGGCTGAACCAAGAGTTCAGAGAAGGCAGCATTCGGATACGGTGGGCTGCCACCTGAAAGATACCGTGAAGTCGGAGGCACGGAAATACCCCAGTACTACATACACGAATGAGACAAAATCAAGAATCAAACCAAAGCAGATAACATACTTCTCTACACACAACATAAACTCACTCATGCAAACCGGTAAACTAAAAGTGATCACCGACATAATGGACCAACACAAAATTCTTATCATGGGATTACAGGAAATTAGAAACACTGACCAGGATGCCTTGGAATCTCAAGGGTACAGACTTTATAAAGGTATACCCGGGAAGAGAGTGATGAAGAATGTCCCACAATTTGGAACAGGATTTTTGGTCAGCCTTAAAATAATAAACTCAGTTCAAGAATTCAGATCACAGTCTCCACGACTCTCAACGCTCACCTTAAAGGCATCTAATAAAATCTATACTATAATAAATGCCCATGCTCCCACTAATGATAAAAACAACTCCTCAAAAGACCAAGAGGAAACAGGAGAATTTTGGGACCTATTGGACCAGACCATAGATAACATCCCCAAACACCATATAAAATTATTAATAGGCGACTTCAACGCTCAACTAGGCAGAGAAAGAAAATACCGTGACATCATCGGAAAATGGCCAGCACACAAGAAAACAAATAAAAATGGAGAGAGACTAGTTGACCTGTGTAGAAACCATAATTTAATCTCAAAATCTACATGTTTTAAGAGGAAACCTCAAAAACTCAAAACATGGAAACACCCTGACTACACTAAAGGAGAATGGCAACTGGACCACGTCTGCATGGACAAATACCACCACAAAGAGATCTATAACGTCAAAGTCCTCCGAGGAATAGACACAGGTTCAGATCACTACGTAGTTAAAATTAAAATTAAACTCACTCCCCAGAGGAGACAACAAAAGCAAGCCCTTAAAACTAAAAGAAAAATAGATCCTACCCAGCTAATCAACAACAAAAATTACCAGAAAGCAACTGAAAAAATAAAAATCACAGACAAACTTGAAGACTTAGTACACAACCTTAAACAAATTGCAGAAGACCTAGCTCCAATTAAACCACGTAAAAAACACCAATGGTGGAACAGTGAATGTGATGAAACAGTGGAGAAAAGACATCAGGCATGGCTATTACATCAGTCCCAAAAGACAGAAATATCCTATCAAAAGCTAGTAAAACAGAGAAAAGAAACTACCCAAGTCTTAAGAAGAATAAAAAGACAACATCATAAGGACACCCTGCAGTTAATTGAAGAACAGTTCAGTAAAACTAAATCAAGGGACTACTACAAAACCTTCAGAAAGCAGCTCCAAAAATATGAACCCCCGACCCTACTGATGAAGGATGAAGATGGTAAGCTGGCCCATAACAATAAAGACAATGCAGAAATTTTGGCTAAACATTTCAACAAGCTTTTAAATTGTGAGGAACCTACAGAACTCCTTCATTTGGACACCAACACCCCGATAAAAACATCACCAGAAAACATCAATCCCCCCACAATAAAGGAAGTCTACCAAGCTCTGAATAAATTAAAAAACTACAAAGCACCAGGAGAAGATCAGACCTTTGCGGAAATCTGGAAATATGCAGGAAACTCAGCAAAAGTTGCCCTCCATCAACAACTTGTCTCTATCTGGATTAAAGAAGAACTACCAGAACACTGGACAACAGCCCTCATTCATCCTCTGCACAAAAAAGGGGACAAAACCGACCCTAATAACTACAGGGGAATCTCTCTCCTAGATATAACATACAAAATATTTTCAATAATCATCCTTAATAGGATAAGTTTACAACTTGAGAACGAACTAGGAGAATATCAAGGAGGTTTCAGACCCTGGAGGAGCTGTCCTGATCAGATCATGAGTCTTAAGTTGATAATGGACTATAACAGGAGAAGAAACAGAGATATGGTGATAACATTTGTAGATTTCAAGAAAGCTTATGATTGCATCCATAGAGAATCTCTGTTTAAAATTTTAAGACACCTTGGACTACACCCCAAATTAATAAACATGATAAAATTGACTCTCACCAATACCAAGTCAAAAGTGAAGTTTAGGGGTGAAACATCAGAGACATTTGAAATTAAAACTGGACTACGGCAGGGAGATGGGCTCTCACCACTATTATTTAACTGTGCTCTAGAAATGGTAATGAGGGAATGGTTTAGAAAATGTCCCCCCAAAATAAAGATTGGCCGAAAAATCAAAACAAATTGCCTGGGTTTTGCTGACGATTTAGCATTACTAGCAGTGGACATAAAAGAAGCAAAAACCCAGATATCAGAACTTCAAAACATTGCAAATAAAATTGGCCTCAAAATATCATTTGAAAAAACAGAAATTATGCCCCAAAAACCAACACAGCTAAAAGAAGTCACCATAAATGGTAATAAAATCAAAATAGTAACTCAGTTTAAATATCTTGGAGAAGTAATAACACATAACTTAAATGAAAAAATCTCAATCCAAGTAAGAACAAATAGATTAGCTAAAGCACAAAAATTAACATGGGATATCTACAAAAAGAAATGTCTATCAATAAATACAAAAATAAAACACTACAACACAGTTATAAAACCGGAAGCTACATATGCAGCAGAAACACTCTTTTACCTGAATAAACAATCAAAGACTGACAGACTTCAGAAAATTGAAAGGAGGATTGGAAGAACCTGTATCAACAAAAAATATCAGAAAGATGGACAGTGGCGGTTAATACCTAACAAAGTCGTGTACAAAGAGCTAGAACCCATTACAGATACTATGCGTAAGAGGAGACTGGGATTCTTTGGACATATCATGAGGATGCAGGACTCGAGACTTCTGAAACAACTAGTACAACACAATCTCGTCTCAAAAAATACCACAACAGGATGTAAATGGATCAGAGAAGTAAGAGAGGATCTGAAGGAAATAGGCCTTACAACAGAAGACACCAAAAATAAGATAAAATTGAATACAAAACTCAAGAATACAAACCTCCGCTTTACCCTTACACAAAACAAACCAACAACACGCACATTTTCAACTGAGGAAAGGGCACGAAGATCGGAGCGTCTGAAGAAGTACTGGGAGGACCGCAAAGCCCGAACAATCCCTTCAAAGAGACCTGAACGACGGACTGACTAAAGTGATCCTATGTGGTCATAAAAGAAGAAGAAGAAGAAACCTGTATGATTTTCTGTCACACCACAATTATTTTGTGTTACTATAAAAGTTTTGTGTGTGTCTTAAAATGCTCCACAGGCTTCAACGATTATTGAATAATTGAAATAATTGAAATTTTTGCTACAATGTTCAACAAAGTTACTTACAACAATATTCCGAGGAAAAAATGTAAGAATTATGACAGGTGTTATGATATTTGGCTTTTTTTTTGGTATAAAAGAAGATACAGTAAAACCTCGTTAATTCGAAGTCGTTGGGACTCAAAAATCAGACTTCGAATTACGTGATTTTGAATTAACCACCAATTCGCAATTCACAAGTACCAACCCTTGCCGCATTACAAAATATTCTAAGGCCCATTACTGCATGCATTTAACCTTGATTCACAGTTTATACCTTTCAAATGCCATGAAAAAAGAACTATTTCAAAAATGTATCCAAGAAGGTGCATTTACAGTATTCAAATAATACAATCGGATATCTCACTGGTAAACATAAACTCACACAACGAAAGAAAAAAACGCACGATTCAAAGACGAGGAGAAATCTATGCTCGCTCCCATGTGCAAGTGCTTTATTTTTACTTTTTATTTTTTTGCTAGGGGCTTTACGTCGCACCGACACAGATAGGTCTTATGGCGACGATGAGATAGGAAAGGCCTAGGAGTTGGAAGGAAGCGGCCGTGGCCTTAATTAAGGTACAGCCCCAGCATTTGGCTGGTGTGAAAATGGGAAACCACGGAAAACCATTTTCAGGGCTGCCGATAGTGGGATTCGAACCTACTATCTCCCGGATACAAGCTCACAGTCGCGCGCCTCTACGCGCACGGCCAACTCGCCCGGTCAAGTGCTTTATTAATTGGATTACTATACTGTATGCATTTTAGATGCCTTGTATTTACACAGAAAGTACCCGATGCCCGTAAAATCGAACTTTCCTATGACTCTATCCTTGTACGATTTCCCGCCATGGCACTTCTCTCATACTTCAGAAATGTAAACACTTGACGCGTCACGAAGTATTCTAAGACCCATTAATACATGCAATCACCTCGATTCACAGTTTAAACCTTTCAAATGCCATGGAAAAAACTATTTCCAAAATGTATCCAACAAGGTGCATTTACAATGTTCAAATAATACACTTGGATAAATCACTGACAAACGTAACCTCGCGCAACGAAAGAAAAAAAATCGCGCATTTCAAAGACGAGGAAAAATTATGCCGGTTCCCCTGTGCAAATGCATTATTTTTTGGATTTCTTTACTGTTTGCATTTTTATTATAGATGCTTTGTACTGGCATGGAAAGTGCCCGACGTTAAAACATTGTGGCTTATCGAAGTTTCCTATGACGAGGGAATAAAGTATCTCGCTTCCATGTGCATTGCAACGCACTACTATGACCCCCATCCCTCACACTGTACGATTTCCCTGCTGGCAATTTCTCCTTTAAAACAGTAAGACCGTTTGAGCTCGCATTAAAATAAAGCAATGCAGTTTCACCGGCAATGTCAGTATTGTTCGGTGCCTACGAATTTATTATATTTGCCACGTTTTTTCGTCAACTGTCGGCATCGCCAGTGTTCGCGGATTCTGTTTTCCCGCACACTGCATGTTGCGTGATATTACGGCGTTCCTTAAAAGGTTGAACACACAAGAATTCCGATTTCATTCAACTTAGCAATCATGAAGCACACTGTAGACCCACCGAAGTGAGTGTAAGTGCGGAAAGCTACCCCTCCACGTTCCGGAACGCGTGTTCCTGTTATGACGCGGAGCGGATAAATTTCGAGTTGAAATTACTCTAACATACTATTGCTTTAAAATGTAAAGGCAGTTTCAAATTAAAAGTCTGAATTTTGGTAATGGGGCCGACATTGTACTCCGAATTACGAATTATCCGTATTTCGAATTAAACGATTGAAATAACATGCAAAACTCTATCTCATGTTTCCGGGAACGAGAGCTTCTTCAAATTAGGCGGGATTTTGAATTAACCGATTTCGAATTATCGAGGTTCTACTGTAATAGTTTCATTCCCTATTTTGTTCACAGTTTCCATACTTGATCATGCATAAGTGCAAATACAGTGATGTAACTAGGGATGAGATTTTGCCTATTTTATTCCTGTATAGAGAAACATAGGCTTTTAAGATATAAATCCATTTTAGACTCTCTTTAGCAAGAATTTGTTGGTTTTTAAATGCCTATTTCAGAGTTCCATGCCTACTTGGAGTAGTTGCCTATTTAATGCCTTTTGACAGTATTTTAAAGAAGCTAATGACCTTCCTATGCATTATATTCTAGCTAGTGTGGTTGACAAGAATTTCTCAACATAATAAGGAGAATTTTTGGAAGTCTCCAGAAATAGCACTTAGGGAATTTACTTAACAAACAAGGAACAATTTGACCTCGAAGCCTTCCACCCCCCACACCTCCAAACATGATATGCGAGAATCAATCAACATCGAACCATGATGTACATACCTACATCCCCTATCTCCCTCTCACTGCAAATTGTTGGATACTTCGTCTTGAGATCATGTTGAGATCAAGTTTGAAGAAGTATGTTTGGCTATTCCTACCAAAAAAATCTTTAAAGTCCTATTGGCTGAAGCAGTGGATCAATGGCGATCGCAACTTCACTACCAATGGAAGGATAGTCTTCTGCTAAGCTTGAAGTAAGGTGGTCTCTTACCTCTCTATGATATGAGGACTGCGATCGCATTTTCCTGTAGCATTTATAGGCCAATTAATTTATGTACTTTGGCATGTAGTTTTGTTACAATACTATATAATTTAGACCATGCAAAACAAAGATGTCTGCATAAGAGAAGCCAAGAAAGCTATGGCCTGCCCATCGGTTCTATCAGATGTGTCATTCCTGAATGCAACTTCAGCAAGCTGCTGGGAGCCATCACAAAGTTGGAGAGAACTGGAGTGCCCCCTGTGGAGTTGGTTAGGATCATGAAAAAGCTAGAGGAAGTCCTGAGCAAACCTCTGGGAAGGTAGCCGCATAATCAAGGAAAGGTTTGATAGGGTCCTGCAACAAAATCCGGGATGGAAAGAGACAGTAAAAATACCACTCCATGTGATGTGATGTTGAGACATCCTTTTCACAATATAGGAACATTCTTCACAGCAGAACAGGACTGTTACCTGAAAATCTTGAAAATTCGCTAGTTGTAAATTCCATCCATAGTCATTACGTGCATTATTAAATTATAATTATTTAATGCCTATTTGGTTGCCTATTTTACACAATGGTGCCTATTTAAGTTCTTATTTTGGCTGGTTTTAGTGCCTATATGCCTGCCTATTTTAACTGGTTTTAGTGCCTATAAATCTGACTAGTTATGACTTTAAATAACTAACACAGTATCTTGGGTGGGAGATGGCAACCATGCAGTCCATGTTGTATTTGGTTTCCTATGTTGGATTGTCACAGTTTGTGTTTGATTGTATCCGTAATAACTATTCTCACTTGTAATAAATCACTAATTAACCATAAATCAAGTTGTTTCTGTATTGGTATCGGTGGAAACACAATAAAAACACAGAATTGGTGAACTATCACCAGCGATTTCATGGTGTACCATCGTAGTCACCACGTGATGAAAAATTTCAACAACTTGTTTCAGGAAACAGGTAATACATGAAAAGTGTGCAACCACAAACTGTTAGAACAGAAAGAAATGCTCATCTCATGGCTCAGGATTGCATCATTAGCCCCCAGAAGTTCAGCAGAAAGATCTCTCGAGCAGCAAATTCATGGTTTCACTCTCAAACCTGTTATTCGAAACAGAAACCGTATCGCCCACAGTTTTTGCATTGCTACATGACAACAATCCAGGTTTATCATTTAGAGGTCTGCAAATGGTTTCTCATTCAACATGAACAATTCCATGGTCTCATGAAGCCTCACTTAAGCTGAACAGCTGGGTTAACCAGCACAATTGTGTTTACTATGCTGCCAAAAATCCAAATGAACTTCTCAGGAAACATACACCAATAGTGTTACTGTTTGGAGTAAGTAAAAGTATCACAGGACCATGCTTTTTGACAGGTATCTTGAGATTCTACAGGAAGTGGTAATTCCAGAGAACTTGAAATCAGCCCGCGTTTTGCTGATATGCATTTGATACGGCAACAGGATGGAGCACCTCACTTTGGTGTAAGGGTGAGAAACTTCTTGAAATAGCAATTCCACTAAAGGACTGGCTGCCATGGCACAACAGAATGGCCACCCGGATCAGATGACCAAAAATTGTGGGTTTTTTTTTTTTTTTCATGTTAGGGTATCAAACCATTTTTCTCTCAGGAACCATAGGATGTGCATCATTTGCAATAACTGATTTAAACGGTCATTCAAGAAAATCAATATTGGGAGTTGTGTTCCGCCGTCTGTAAATGGGTGTCTAACCAATGTGAAACATGCATCACTAAACAGGGCCTCCACTTTGAAAAACATCTCTAAGTCACAAAATCTTGAGTCTATAAAGAGAAGGCCAACGTAAGATTTCAAATTTTTTTAGGAAAGCTACTTTACCCCACCATCTTTTTCCCTCTAATACATTTCAATACTATTAAGAATCCTGTAAATGTCTCCAACATCCTAGTTATGCTAAAAGCATGCACTATTTCATGCAATGTCCCAAAAAGTTATAGTCATAATCAGAAGAGAATACAAACCTGGGCAATCCTGGCATGTCATTATCTACCAAGGTTGCAACATGAAACTGCAACATTTTTATGTTTTCAGATATTACGTGAGCAGCAGCTCCTGCTTGTTCATTTCGTACGAGTTCATTGTTTGCTTTAATAATATCTGCAAGCTTGTGTGTCAGATCATCCTGTAAAGAGAATAAAGAAAATTATTTGAACTTCCAATAGCTGACGTGCAAACCTGTATGACAACTATAGTTTTCTAACAGAGCACTATGTAGAAAATTAGGAGGACAATGATGAACCCTCACTCCAACACATATTACACAAGGTGCTAATTCAATAGTTTCAGTAAAGACGGCAATCACTGCTGGAACAGGTCCAAGAATTCTTGAAGCATTTTAGGCGAATTTAACCATGTCAGAAAAAAAAAAGAAAACACTACAAAAATTATGAATTTTCTACATCCTAAGCAATTTAACACATCCAATACAGTAGTATCTAAGAAAATGGTATGTTAGCTATGTTTATTTCACACAAGGTGAACATACCTAAATGAACAAAAAACAGCCATTTTGTTCTCAGATATCACACTTAAAAAGCAAAATGATAAAAATAAATCTTTGAATTTGAAATATAGTAGAGGCACTGTAAAGCTATTAAATCTCAGATATAATCCTCAGAAATAATATTGTGACACCAGAAAGTAGCACAGAAATACTGATGAATACTACACAAATACAAAACTGTCCAATTTTTACAAATTTAGAACTTGAAACAATAATATACAATTTTCACACGTAACACTGTCAGAAAGGACTCCAGAATGACAATAACACTTCAAAATCACTCAGTAACACAACATTCACAATATAACTGAATACAATATAACCTTGTTCATTCAAAGTTGTTGGACACAAAAATCGTACTTTGAATTATGTGATTTAGAATTAACCGCCAACAAGTACTTCGGAAATGCCAACCCTTGTGGCGTCACAATATATTCTAAGACCTGTTACTGCATGTAATTAACCCCGATTCACAGTTTAAAGCTCTCAAATGCCATAAAAAATAACTATTTCCGAACTGTATCCAACAAGGTGCATTTACATTAACCAAATAATGCACTTGGATAACTCTCCGGCAATCAGAACCTCATGCAATGAAATCGAAAGAAAATACGATTCAAAGACGAGGAGAAATCAATGCTGGCTCCCCTGTGCACGTGTTTTATTCATTGGATTACTGTACTGTATGCATTTTAGATGCCCTGTGCTTGCACGTAAAGTACCGGTGCCCTCAAAACATCGCAGCTTATCGAACTTTCTTATGAAGAGGGGGAGAAAGTATCTCGCTTCTGTCCACATTACAACAACAATACAGTGACTATACTTGTACGATTTCCCGCCATGGCACTTCTAAAACACATTAATGTATAAAATCACCTTGATCCTCAGTTTAAACTTTATAAATGCCATGGAAAACACTATTTCAGAAATGTATCCAACAAGTGCATTTACATTATTCAAATAATGCACTTGTATAAAACAATGGCAAACATAACCTCACACAGCGAAAAGAAGAAAAACACGATTCAAAGACAAGGAAAAATTACTCTGGCTCCCCTGTGCAAATGCTTTATCTTTTGGATTACTGTACTGTCTGCATTTTTAGATGCCTTGTATTGGCGTTGCATGGAAAGTGCCCGACGCCCTTAAAACATAGTGGTTTTTCGAACTTTCCTATGACAAGGGAAGGAAATCTCTCGCTTCCGCGTGCACTGCATAGCAACACAGCACATTTCCCGGCTGGAAATTCTCTCCTGTAAAACTATAAGTCCGTTTGGTCTCAGCATTAAAAAAAAAAAAGTAAAAACAAACAATGCAGTTTCATCGGCACTGACAATATTGTTTGGTGCGTACGAATTGATCATAGGCTATAAGCCACGCTTTTTCACCAACTGTCGGCATCGTCAGTGCTCGCGGATTCTACCTCTCCGCACACTTTCTGCTAGGACTACGTGATATTGTGGCGTTCCTTAAAAAGCCAAATATAAAATAATTACGATTCCGCTCAAACATAGCAGATATGAAGCACACTGTAGATACGCCGAAATATGTGAAAGTGAGCAAAGTTAACCCTGCACATTCTGGAAGACGCGTCTTTCATGATGCGGAGAAATTTTCAATGTAAATTACTCTGCAAAGTACCATTTTTTTTTTCAAAATGTAAAGGCAGTTTTGAAGTAAAAGTCTGAATTTCTGTAACCGACATTGTTCTTCGAATTACGAATTATCCATATTTCAAATAAAACAATTTAAATAACATGCAAAACCGTACCTCATGTTTCCGGGAACGAGAGCTGATTCGAATTAGGCGAGATATTGAATTAACCGATTTTGAATTATCAAGGTTCTACTGTATTAGAATTTTTGTATATTTCTTGTTAAAAATATCACTGCTTAATTTTTTCCCCAAGTAGAATATTATACTAGTAACAACTTTATTTTTATTTTTAATGCACTCTAAATGAATTACATCACATAAAGTTATTTACACAATAATTCCAAATCATTTCACTACAAACTCTGAATGCAGACTATCCACGCGTTTGAACTGTCAATGGCTGAAAATTTGAAAATCGATTAAGGGACATGCGTAAAACAAGGATTTGACTGAATTCATATGCAAGAGCCCAAAATCTGAGGGGACGGGAAAGATTTTTACCTGGTTTCTAGCTGACCCGTACATAACTACAGCAGGTCGAACTGACAAAGGAGGAACTGGTAGAACAGTGCAAATCATCCAATCAGGTCTGGCAAATTTTGGATCCATTCCCAAAATGAAACATTCTTCATCCGTGATATGCTTGAGAATCTCCCAAACTCTCTCTGCACTCAATGCGATTTTCTTCTCCTGTGAGTCTTCATTTACATGTTTCCACTCAGCTGTTAAATCCAAGCCGGACCGCCTTATGCTTGGCTGATAACGACCACAACCACCATGTCCTACTTTACGGGGCTAAAGAAACACAACAAATAAGTAATCAATCATAAGCAAAGCATTTGTATATAATGATTATAAACTATCCCATTAACTTTCAGTTCGAAACACACACATTCTCCATATACTGAAAACTTGGAAGGGAATTTTTTAAATTAATGAAAGGAAGTTAAACTAAACAACTTTTAAAAATTAGCAGTAGTTGTTTTAGGATGGAGAGGAGAAAAGGAAAGGGCATAAACAAAATGGAAATATGACAAATTTACAAATGTTAGGTTCTTCCGTCTGCCGAAACTGATTTTGATTAATAAATTTATAAACTATATGAAAAAGAAAATATATGGTAACAGTATTACACCTGAAAAAGAAACAACTTAATTAAAATATAATGATGTACACCGTTCCTAAAAGATCATTAGGGCTCGGACTTTAGGTAAATACACTTTTTTGGCTTGAAATGACGACTTCCATACTTACAGGAAAACCAAATTGAGACCTCTGGATTCAAATGATTAGCCAGGAAATAAGACAACCAACAATACAGAAAATGCAAGTATAAAGAAAACAAATGTATTTACCTGTTGATTGTTTGGATCATCAGGATTTTCTTTCTGAATATCCATTTCATCACCACCCTCACAAATATTCTTCCCTTTACAAAGATCATACACAAATGTCAAACGTTTCCTTGGTTGGCCCTTTGATTTCATTACAACCTCCTTAATTTTGGGATTCGTCTGAAAAAAGCCAATGAAGAAATTAAAAAATTAATAAATTAAAAACACAGAAAAGAAAAAATGTACTAACAAGCCAATATGTTAACATATCTTACCGGACTGACTAACATCTTTGAACAATAGAAACACACACATCGAAGTATCTTGATGGTTTTAGTAATAAATCCTATGTGAAAGACCGGCTTGGCAAGATCAATGTGACCAAAATGTCCTGGACATTCTGTTTGGTTGCCTAGAACAATCAATACAATATTGTATTAAGAAAAATAGGTGTAATAATATTTGGTCAACAGGTGTCAAAAGAAAAAAGTAAAAAAGAGACATACAGTAGAAGTGGAGATAAATCCCTTCACATACAGATTTTAACTTTTTTGAAAATGTCACGCTATAAAAACAATACCATAGAATTTACTTTATACCCTTGCAAAGACATTGCATCAGGCTCTAAATTCATGTTAAACTTTATCAACAGGCATGATTTGCCAAGCATGCTAAACCATTTCAGAAGCAAGTTGGGACAATAACAAAAATATATTTCTTCCAGCATGGAGAATATTATCCCTATGCAAAACAGACGTTACACTGATCAAACCAGTAACTTCTGAACAAAATATCAATGACAAGGATATGCACTGATTTTGCACATATCAGTAGTACCTTTCGATGTAATGCCAGGCAAGTACAACAGTGATGAACAGGGCTCAAAATATTTCTTACCTAAGTGCCCATTCTCAAAAGACAGCACCAAAATAATACAAATTTATAAATGTTAAATTCTTTAGTCTGCCAAAACTGATTTTGATTAATAAATTTATAAATTATATGAAAAAGAAAATTTATGGTAACAGTATTACATTTGAAAAAGAAACAACTTAAAATATGATTATGGATATCGTTCTTAAAAGGTCATCAGGGCCCGAACTTTAAGTAAATACATATTTTTTTCCTTGTAATTACAACTACCATACTTACAGGGAAGCCGAATTAAGACCTCTGGATCCACAATGCCAAATTTCATATCAGATTTTAAAAAATGGATGTATTTAAATAAATATTTTTATAAAGTAATTTTTTTACATAATTTACACCCCCATTGAAGCACTTTAATAAGTCATATACATTAAAGTCTAATAGTATTAAATAGTCAGCCTTTCAGCTTCTTCATCCGCTCCCAAAACTGCTCCATCCTGTCGGACCTGGCTGTCCTTTGGTTGTCAGTAATGGTGTACGTACTTCATTCAAATGTTACGAGTTTGAATTGTTTATGTTTATTCCTTACAATCCTCTTCTCTTCTTTCAATTTGGAGCATTGATAAATTTAATTCTTCCAAATCATTCATGATCTCTGTGAACCAAGTGTTCTTTGTTTTATTTTACCAGAAGTAACTAAATAACTGCTTCACTAGTCAGGTTTCTGGCAGTATGAATAGATGACAAAGAAAGGCAATTCTCCTTTTCTGCATTGTATCTATTAATGATTAACTTTCACGATATACCACTTCATTAAGTAATCTCCACTGGCCATCAACTTGGTGTTTCTTATTGATGATTGTCTTGATGATTCTTATATCTTCTTTCTGCAATTTATCAGTTCTTGATTTAGTGTTCAACTTGAAGAGTGTTTCACTATCACAAGTTGCTACGGGTTTTACAACTATATTGTAATGTCGAAATTTAGCATTCTTGGAGAGAGTTGCCAGGTGATTCCTTGTGCTGTTTTAGGTTTAGATGTTCTGCTGTAGATCGATGTTTTTTTCTTTTGTGTTCCAGGTTATAATTTCCCCAAGATATTTGAACTTATTCACAATCTTAATTTGTTTGCCACTGTCGAGCTGACTGACTGGTGTTTCAATTCTGAAGGTCGTCATCATTTCAGTCTTTTCAAACAAGATTTGCAATCTGATTCTTGCAGTAATTTTCTCAAGTTCAATTTGAAATTTAGTTTCTTCCATACTACTTGCTAGTAATGCATGATAGTCTGTGATTGGTAGGCAATTAAGTTTAATATTTCTGCCTATCTTGATGTTTGAATGATATCTCTTTACCCATTCTCGCACGACTTTCTCCAAGGCACAGTTAAACTATAATGGCGAGAGTCCATCTCCCTGCTGAAGCCCAGTGTGGATTTCAAATGGCTCAAACAATTCACCTCTAAAGTTGACTTTCAACTTAGTATTCTTAAGAGTGATTCCAATAAGACTGATGAGTTTTTGGTGTAAACCAAATTCTTTAAGGACTTTCAGTAGTGACTCACGAATACAGTCATAAGCTTTTTTGAAATCAACGAAAGTGATGATTAATCTCTCGTGCCAAACTCTATGGTGTTTCATGATCCGCTTAAGACTGATGATTTGATCGGGACAGCTTCGTCCTGGTCGAAATCCTCCCTGATGTTCTCTCAGTTCCTGGTCAAGTTGTCCCTGAATTCTCGTAAATATAGTTTTAGATAAAATCTTATAAGTAACATCAAGCAGAGATATACTCCGATAATTACTGGAATCCGATCTATCACCTTTTTTGTGCAGTGGATGGATAATAGCTCTAGTCCACTCCACAGGCATTTCTCCAGTATTGTATATGTCTATGATATATTTATGTAAATTTTGAAGGGTTTGTTTATTTGCGTTCTTCCATAGTTCTGCTACCAATTGATTCTCTCCTGACGCTTTGTAATTCTTGAGGGAATTTATAGCTTTGACCACATCATAAGTTGGCGGTATAACCTTTTCCAGTGTAGTTTTTATTTTTTGGGGAAGGATCAAAATCGAATTGTTCTTTTGGATCTTCACAGTTAAGTAATTCTTTAAAATAGTAGGCCATAATTTTAGCATTATCCCTATTATTGTGTGCCATTTCCCCATTTTTATTTTTCATCATAAGTGTACTGTTGGAATGTTTTGTAATAGTCTCTTGTTTTATGTTGACTAAATGCTTCTTCTATGGTATTCGGTGGTTCTTTTTTATAATTTCTTTTAATTCTAATTTCTTTGGCTGTTAGTCTTTTGACATTCATGAGTTCTTTGTGGGATTTTTCAGTTTTCCATTGTTGGTCAGATAACCATGCTATAATCCTTTCTTGAATTGCACTGTCACCTTCCTCATTCCACCAGGCATGTTTCTTTCTCTGTTTAATGGGAGCAATTTCCTCAGCTACAGTTTTCAGTTTGTTAATTACAATCCCCAATTTGTCACTGAGGGGTGTTTTAGATCTCTCCATATATATTTTATTATTTATTAAATAACTGGGATCATAATTTCTTCACCTAGTGGACAGATTTTTTTGTCTCCGTTTAGAGTTAACTTTATTTTTATATATAATGATCTGAATGTTGACCCCTCCCCCCCCCCCCCCCCCCCCCCCCAGAGGACTTTCAAACTTCTTTGTAGTAATCTCTAGCCATGGCTATAATGGTCAATATTATTAGCTATTTATACCATAAAAAGTTGATAAATGGATATTTTGACCTTTTTTATCTAGCCAGCGCAGCAATGCAAGGCTTGCAGTATTATCGGGACATATCTCGGGAATCTTTTGACTTCACATGTATCTCTAGTCCACTGCTTTGCCATTTTACCAGTCAGTTAATTCGTTTCCAGTAATCAAGACAGATGTTTATAGTTCGGAATGGGAAAAGTAAAGAGTAGCGACGCTGCACACTTACGACAATATGTATGTGAATTCAAAAATATATTCAGAACAGGTAACAAAAAGTGTTTGTGTAAAGCATGTGGAAAGAACGTAGTTGCAAAATGACATTCTCAAGTCGATCAATACTTAAGTGGACACAAGCATATAGCTGCAGTGAACCGTTTAAAAATTCTATCAACTAGGCAAACTCTTCTTGGTGAATCGTTAGCTGGTTCATCATCTTCAGAACCATAACAATTTGCAAAAAATTCCACAAATGTATGCAATGCATTTATTTCTGAAGACATTCCGTTTTCAAAAATCAGTAATCCAGTATTTAGGAGGTTCCTTCAGAAATATACTGTACCAGGAACTATTCCAGCCCTGTACGTTGTTTTATAATTGCCGGAATATATGGAAAAGGGACGGCGATAATATGTGTTCGTATGCCCGACATCTTGTGCGACCGCAATACGAAGTTCCTCGTGACGAGCTGGACACGTCACGAGCAAGGAACCTGCGGGTAACGTCACTGCCACATGTTGCACGCCTTTCTCTCGAATGTACTGGAAGAAAAATTTCTAACTTTTCAGCCGATAAAGATGCGGAAATGAGACATACATCATCAAGTAGCTCATGTTCTGAACGTAAACATATGTTAATTTCAATCAAATCCATCCATCACGTCATTCAAGAGATATAAGCGAGAAAGGAAGCACACTTCCCCCAGTGACGTGGCAAGAAACCTTGGGTCATACAGAATATAAGCAGCAGGCCAGACCGTAGCAATTCAGTTCGCATTCTTCACAGCTGGCTCGCATGTCATGCTGCACGCAACGAGTCGAGCTCAGTATTCATCTTGCCGGAACATGGCCGTACTTATACAATTTCGACTGCAAGTTGACACTTAGTTTCTGTGAATACCAGTGAGTAAATTATAAATTGCTGGACTTGCAATTCGCCAGACGTTCAGACTTAGGAAATTAACGTGTGTATAATATCAAAGTCGTAAGACTTGTAACATTTCGCCAGTATTTGGACTTGACAAATATCTCAATTTTCATGTGAATGACTTGAACAAACTTGAAGTTATGATGGCTATTTTAAATTGTAATGATCTTGAACTGTTTATCGCGAGTATAGGTCGCAACACGTTGACTATTTCCGAGTATTATCAAAGCCTAGAACACTTTTATTTGTGTAGAAAGACTGTTCGCGTATCATCGTAACTGACTGTACCATTTGAAACAGCCCGCGTGGATAGACTGTACAATGAACTTCGTGATATTGTGGAGTATAAAATTCATGCACGAATACTTGTAGAACTGTGATAGTGAGAAGGAACATTATGAGATATTACGAGAGAGGGCTATTTATTTCTTTGCTGTGGAAGTGAGCCTTGATAAATTGTACTTCGAATGAAAGTTGTTCTTGACAATACGAACAGTGTGCAGTAAGTGTCTAGATAAACTATGCGTGGAAGTGTTTTCTTATTGATTATCGTAATTTACGATAATAGACAGTGCTTCGACATATCTCTCATCCAGTGAATGGTAATTATTTATGAGACAGTCATAATCAGTTCTAACAGTGCAAATCAAATGGTGCACATTTGAACCTGGTCAGCTGGACTTTCTCGTGTTAAAGCCACTCTTTTATTAACATGAGAAATCCTGACTCGAGACGACGGAGATTGACGTAGATTTGATGCAGATCAACGTGGACTTGGTACTAAGAGGGGCA
Source organism: Anabrus simplex (assembly GCF_040414725.1). Taxonomy (NCBI): domain Eukaryota; kingdom Metazoa; phylum Arthropoda; class Insecta; order Orthoptera; family Tettigoniidae; genus Anabrus; species Anabrus simplex. The sequence continues at coordinate 1,446,588,376 of NC_090265.1, read as the reverse complement.
GTTCCAGGAACATGGTACTATGGAACACCGTGGTGTTGGCTGCTTGCAGAGCAGTATTCAACTGTTCAAGCTCAACAAGAAGGCGTATGTCAGGTGATATCAGTGCTTTTTTCCATTCAAAAACATAAACCTAACTTTGAACAGAACTTTTATAAACAGTGTCATTACTGACAAAGAACATCAAAAGCTCACTTATTTAATATTTCATAAACTTGGAAAATTAACGCTTTACGCTACTCAAAAGTAAAGACAGACTTTCAAATAACAGTGTGCTCTCGTAATGTATTTTCTCACTTGATGGAACTTAGGATTTCAACTGAGTGTTTCATTCAAAGTGAAAGTGTACCATAAACTCTTAATTTACGATATTTACGTCGTGCATAATAAATTACAAAAAAAAAATAGGTCAATAATCAGAACTTTATATCAGAAGATAAGATTTAATTTCAAGTGTTTCATATTTGAGTTTTATGTGTTTACAAGAAGGAATTACAGATTTTACTTTATATAATTTATGTACAAAGCATAAACTGAAATTGCAAGTGCCAATAGAAAAGACTTTAGGATTTCTTATTTACTTACAACATGCTTTATTATTAATTTATGTCACGAAAGATGATGGACTTGACTGATTGAGAAAGACATTATTCAGTTGAATTTTACTTGGTCAACTTGATTTTTTTCGATATTCTGTTGTTGGAATTGGGATTTATTTTCTAGTAAATATCTATGATTCGGCGATATAAAAGGGTGACCTTCCAGAGATTGAATAAAGGAAAGAAAATATAATACCTATTATTTTGCCTTGTGATCCTCTCTCTCTCTGTACCATCTCCTAAGGACTAGACACCCCTTAGAAAGACCTCATGCTCTTGAAAATCAACTTTTCCTGGTACAATACGCATACAGATCCTCTAGACGAATCAATATTACGCATGTGCTACGAGGAAACAACATTAGAAAACTGTGTGAAAATGAAAAAAATGTGGGTGTCTTTTGATGAAAAAAGTGATAGTAGCAGAAGGAAAATAGTTAATGTTATAATTGGATTTCTAAAATATCAGGTGCTCTCAACTAATTTTTTTTCTTTTAGCATGTGAAGAAATTTCTGCAGTGAATCACACAACTGTAGCATGTATCTTCAATGATGCTATGAATATTCTCTGGCCAGGGGGTGTGAAGTATGATGTGTTGTTACTAGTTATCGACGCTGCTCCTTACAGGATTAAAGCTGGAGAGGGACTTTCAGTGAGTTACCCTAAAATGATCCATGCTATGCATTTAGCACACACTGTACATGGAGTCTGTGAAACAATTCGTGTGCTTTATCCAAATATGGATAAAAGGAGTGTCCAAGAGCATAAGTTACGAGTAAGCAGGGCAACAGGAAATGGACCGCAAATCGCACGACAGATGCACCTACCAACCTTACGTGTTCGCTCTGCAAAGGAAAGGAGTGTTCCCTGCTGTGGCTAGCAGCGTAACCGCAAGGTGAACACAGCCAGTGCCTGCGCCCCGTATTCCCTAAGTCGTGTTTGCCCTGTAATAGTGTGCGGAGTGTAGCCTTGTGATGAACGTGACAACATAATGGCACAACGCCGCCATATGGCCCCGTTTTGCAGGATAGAATACTCGGCTGCCTGGAAGCAGGCCAGACACAGACCAAAGTCGCCGTATCCTTGAATGTGCCACGAAGTGTCATTTTCAGGCTTTGGAGACTATTTTGATACACAGGAGATGTTAGTCATAGGCCAGTACCAGGTCGACCAAGGGTGACCACCCCACAACAGGAATGATATCTGGCCTTAACTGCCCGATTAAATCAGAGTGCACCTGCAAGACAATATACAATATTAAATAGAAGGAAGGATCCATCTTTTCAATACTCTGATATTAAGTTGAACCAAAACAGAAGTTACATGTTCATTTGGGACTGGTTTCAACACATTTGAAGTGTGATCATCAGCCAATTAGTAAGGCAGAACAAAAATTAAATCATAAAGTTCTAAAAACACATAACACAATGATCACAGTCAAAAGAGTACGTAGAATAAACAACACTATTTTGTGTCGAAGCAATTCCAGTTGATATTCATAACACAATGATCACAATGTATAACTATTTAAAATAGTTTATTTGAATCCACCTTGATCAATACACTCATTAAATGAAAGTGGTCAGATATGACCACTGATGAAGGGAATAGTTGAGACTTCCCGAAACATGTCTGGTTTAATAAATAGTTTTTCTTTCATTTAACGAGTGTATAAATCAAGGCGGATTGAAATGAACTATTTTAAATAGTCATATTATACATTCAGACTAGTCAATACGGACCAAACACAATATTAACCTATCATGGTTAAGTTTATTAACAATGATCACAGTCAAAAGAGTAAAAAGAACAACACTATTTTGTGCCAAAACAATTCCAGTTGAAGTTCATAAGCAGGTCTTGTATAATTTCGTGGTGCTGCATTCACATATGAAGACGTATTAAAGGTCAATAATGAGTTAAAGGACTTGTTCTAAGATGAAAACTTCAAGGATAACTTATGAAATTGAACTTGTGATATGCAGTTATGTATAGTTATTGCTAGGCAAGGTCTTGTAGTTACAATCACAAAGAATGGGTACCGTCCACTTAATACTTTATTATATCTTGTTACTAAGCAGGACCGGTTTCGACCTTCACAGAGGTCATCCTCAGCTGGTCATGAGATCTAAAGTTAATATATAATTTTAAAAGATTACTAAATCTAATGAAGATTGTCATATAATGTGAGTGATAATATTAAAATATACAATATATAAAATATACAATGATATGATGTGTCTTCTGGTTTAAAAAACAAGCGTCAATATTCTATGACATGTATATGTTACATAAAATTCTAGTGTACTGTTCATGAGCAATAGATAATTTGGTGAAATACAATTTCTACATGTAAAATGTTTATGGCATTCTTGAGGTACACTTTGAAGTTCAGTTCATATTGGTGAATCGTTGCATACGTTCATTGGTATGTTTATACTAAGCATTCTGGAACATTCTATGATATGGATGTGATAAAAATTAGTAACATATAATACATGTAAGGTTGATACCTTAAGTTAGAATCTCCTTGAACCATGTCCTTCTTAAGATGTTACTAGAGGTATACATATCATTGTCTGTATACTTCTGTATTATGCCAGTCTCATTGTGTGTATGTTTCTCCCTCTCCTTGCTTCCTATTACTAGCGAGAAGGCCGGGGCCTTGACCCATGTCGGGGAAGCCATCTTGCAGTTTTACTCCTGTCTCTGTACCAGACAGACGTGGCATGTAAGCTCTTATATTTTTCCAGGGTTTACCCTGGTTCCCACCCCTTTTGGGGGGGGGGGGGGAATTTTGGTACTGTATGTTTCATTTTATTTTAGTTATATCTTGTATCTGTTAACATAAATTGAGCTTGTGGTATTATTATCATTCTGGATTCTCTTCCCGACCTGACATTTTCGTTAGTACTAGGAACTCATTTGATCATTAGTTCATAACTGACCCCTTTACTAAAACACATTTTCTTCTGGTTCCAGATTTTAATTTTTCCAATGGTCAGTAATATTAATTTAGATCTTCCATTATGGAGGCTATCAAACTTGTTTTTTTTTTTTTTTTTAAATGTAATTCTGAGTCTGCATTCATTTCCATTTTAAAACTTGGTGATAAGCTAAATATGCCTAACCGTTCTGTAAGGTTAACTTTTATCACCAACCACTCTGGGTGGTAAATTGTTATTAATTGTTTTAAAAGGAGCTGAGAAAAATGAATACCAATCCGTTTAGCGGTGCTTTGTCACTTGTTGACTGTGTTTTTAATTTTATTTGGTGGTCGTCTTGGTGACATTGACAATGACATTGTTTTCTGGTTTTTTGCGTTATGACTGTGGAGTTGGATTGAGATTGGTTCGGATAACATTGGGAATTGGTTGACCAGACCTTGTCTTGTAATTTTGGTGGTGATTATTACCGATATTACCTTAAATTCACCACGGTATCTGATTATTTATTGTGTGATCTGATTTTATTCACCGGGTTATTTATTCCGTGAATTACTGAATCAAGTAGTAACTTCTGCTTAGCCTGAGATGGCATTGAAGTGTTGCTGATGATATTTACTGTATTGCCTTTTTTCAGCACTCCACTGCATTTGTGGTGTCATTCATGAACTATTTCCTGAGATTTAATTCCTAAAACTGAATTAAGCAGTTTCTACGTGTTAATTAATTTGGTATTGAGCCTGTTCCGCACGTTGTATTGGTGGGTTTCCATATGATTTGCGTTTTTGGGGTCTGCTTGATATCCTGTTCCTGTTAATTTATGCACCCTGTTCTGTATTAACACCGTGCTAATGATCGGATTCATTTCTCTCTATTTGTGCTTGAGAATTCATTTAATTAATTAACTACTTGCTCCATCCTTCTTGGACTTCAATTTCGGATTACTCTTTGAGTAATTCTCTATTTTATTTAACTTCGTGTAAAGTTAACTTTGTGCTGTTATTAAATTCAACTATTTTGAAAGACCTAAGTCTATCACTTCATTAGGGTTTTATTAATTTTTAAGAAAGAGGCATGATTGCAATGATCCATTGTAAAGGCACCTTCCACATTTATACCTTTGAGGTAAGTTGTCTTGCCTTTTACTTGTATTAACCTTCCTATTTACTGCTTCTGTGGGGTGACTCTGTGTGGTATTTATTTTGGGTTTTCTGAGTGTCAGTGTGTTAGCACAGTCGTGGATAACCTCTGTGCACTGAGTTACTTACTGTTATTGAATTCTTAACTGCCTGTCACCCAGGACGTTATCGAGTCTTGAGTCTCACCGTGTCATTATATTTAATTTTTCTTATTGGTGCCACACATTACCTTGGTACAGTGATTTATATGTGTTCATGTTGATTGGTTCTGATCTGGCACGTCTCTACGCTAAATGGATTACTAACTCGCAAGTCGCACTGGGTTTATGAGGTATGTTTTCTGACCTGGCACCTTGTGTCTGTTAGGTCATCAGCCCAGAGGCTGGTTGGATCCTCAAATAGCACCACCAAAGGCTATGCAGTTATATGGAAACTGCAAAAACCAATGGCAGAGCCCAAATGAGGCGTACTAGGCAAGATGAGGAGTGAGGTAGTTTGCCATTGCTTTCCTCACTGGACCAAAAGGTGCCACTGCAGCACGATTGATCCTATGAGCAACACCTTTCTTAACACTCAGACACTAGTTGTGCCCCAAATGTCATTACTCAGCACCACCCATACCCCAGCAGCTTCCATATTGTCACAGCCATGGATGAAACTGAGACTTCGGTGGAAGCTACACTTTGCTCTGGCCTGTGTCAAGAGATGGATACAAAAATACTGCATCCATTATGAAATGCCTGGCACCTTACAGTGTTAAAAAGGTTTCCATGTCACCGCACCATACATATTAATGTTTTTATCATTAATCAAACGTCACAGTTTATCAATAACCTAACCGTAACAGTGTCTAATTAACGACCGTCACATACATTAATATACGATAAAATGTTCACAGTATTCTTGCGGTATGCTTTGGAGTTATATTAATTTTGTGCGTTCACAGGCATGTTTGTACCAAGCATTCTAGAAAGTTCAACGATGTATATTGTTTTTCTTGTAAGTTCATATGGTTAAGAATGTTAGATGATTAACATCAAAATATTATGGTGTGTTATTAGTTTTCTTGGTACAAATCTCGTTAAAAGATATTGAGTAGGTGCACCACCAAAGGCTATGCAGTTATATGGAAACTGCAAAAACCAATGGCAGAGCCCAAATAAGGCGTGAGGTTTTGTTTTTTGGACATGCAGTAATATATTACTGTTGACTGGTCAAATGTGTACAGTTAGGGAGCACGTCGTGTACTGCTCCGTGTACGTCTAGGGCTCTAGACATTCGACATCATTACTAATTTTTATCACAAACATATTCCTCATAAACACCACACGCAGTTACATCGAGCTAGAGGTCCGTGCTGGATCAAGATCAGTATTAACCTGTCCATTTCACCTGACATTGAAACAATTTCTCAGGATCTCAGCCATCAATATACGGCCTCAGCCATACAATTTTACTTTTTGAACAATATTATGAATGCAGAGTTCAAGCTTAAATCATATCAACAACTAGAGGTTTTATAATAGTCATACAAAGACTGTGATTTTAAATACGAAGGAAAATTTGTATACGATATTAATCTTATAACTATGGTATATTGTGAGGGACTGTTTTACTTAAAAACGTACAACTCATACCTTAACCAAAGAACAATGTTCTAGAAATTATGTATTCAACACGCCAGATGTTATTGAAGGACTAATGATAAATTCTATAAGGAACTCCTTGTACTTTTCTAGGCCAATTACTGTACACACAATTTTAACTATTAACAGAAATCTTTGACATACAAGATAATATTGTGTTTTAAGACGTATTTAACTTTCTAAAGATTAATTGGTCTTTGCTACTTAGTCAAATATATTTTATGTATGTATATAAAAGTCAGACTCACTAATCAGAATAGTATGCTCTGTATATATTTTATATTGTACTAATAGTTTATGTATTCATCCAATATACAAATTTTCTCAATGGCTGATGATGGCACACGAGATGCTGAAACCAGTACCATAATGTACACCATAATGTTTATAATAAATATGTGATGTCTTAATTGAATCACTATGTCAATGTATTGAATAGGTGGAAACCTTTGATCTTCAATAAGCACTAGACAGTAAGGAGGTTCAGGATGTAGAAATTGAATGGGTGGCATACAGGGATGCCGTAGTAGAAGCAGCAAGGGAATGCCTAAGAACAACTGTGTGTAAAGATGGAAAAAGGCGAACATCTTGGTGGAATGATGAAGTAAGAGCAGCTTGTAAACGTAAAAAGAAGGCTTATCAGAAATGGCTCCAAACAAGGGTCGAGGCAGACAGGTATTTGTACGTAGATGAAAGAAACAGAGCGAAACAAATAGTTTTTTAATCCAAAAATAAGTCGTGGGAAGATTTTGGTAATAACCTGGAAAGGCTAGGTCAAGCAGTGGGGAAACCTTCCTAGACAGTAATAAAAAATCTTAGGAAGGGAGGGAAAAAGGAAATGAACAGTGTTTTGAGTAATTCAGGTGAACTCATAATAGATCCCAGGGAATCACTGGAGAGGTGGAGGGAATATTTTGAACATCTAATCAATGTAAAAGGAAATCATCATGGTGGTGTTGCGAACAGCCAAGCTCATGGGGAGGAGGAAAATGATGTTGGTGAAATTACGCTTGAGGAAGTGAAAAGGATGGTAAACTCTGTTGTCATAAAGCAGCAGGAATAGATGAAATTAGACCTGAAATGGTGAAGTATAGTGGGAAGGCAGGGATGACATGGTATCATATTGTAGCAAGATTAGCATGGAGTGTTGGTAAAGTACCTTCAGATTGGACAAAAGCAGTAACTGCGCCTATCTATAAGCAAGGGAACAGGAAGGATTGCAACAATTATCGAGGTATCTCATTGATTAGTATACCAGGCAAAGTATTCACTGGCATCTTTGAAGAGAGGGTGCGATCAGTCATTGAGAGGAAGTTTGATGAAAACCAGTGTGGTTTCAGACCACACAGAGGCTGTCAGGATCAGATTTTCAGTATGCAGCAGGTAATTGAAAAATACTACAAGAGGAATAGGTAGTTGTATTTGAATCGTTCGTTTCAGAAACGACACTTCTCCAACGTACCAAATTGTTCAGAAAACAGGAAAAACTGTCTGTAGTGTGTAATGTCATATCTATCCTTCCGATATTTATTATGCTTATTCTACTGTTGAAATGACTATGACAGATGGGTTCTTTGTATGAATTAGTCCAATACGTTCTTTTACAGACTTTGTTGAAAATGGTGGAGACGTGCTGTTTCTGCAACAAACACCGTTATTGAGAATATGAGGAAGTCTAACATTGATTTTAAGGTCATTTCAATTTCAAAACGAACTTGATTAAATCAAGTACAAATTTTGTACTGAGGAAATACAGTATTTAAACCCATTATTTAATAGTTATTTGTAAGACTTACTTATTTGCACATATTTGATTAGACCACATTGTATAGAAAAATAAAAAGAATAATACTCCTTTTATGTCCCTTTCAAAAGTTCGTAAAACAAAACACAATATAATACAAGTAACATGTAAGTCTCTTATCTTTGAACAATGCTTCTCACTTCTACTACGCTGGTGTTGTCCATGCAAACAGTTCAGTATAAAACTCGTGGTGTTCTTCTGGTATGCAAGATTCTAACTTCTTTATGTCTGCTAATTTCTTTTCATTCAATGGAACACAGCCTTGTGGATAAGCAAGACTAGTTGGTAACACAGGGAGACGGGTTGCAGAAATAAGCAACTTGTAAGTATGAACGCACAGTCCATCAATGCAATATTTTCCTAAGACATGATTTGCATCATACAGAAACTCCATAAATTGATTTATACGAAACGCGACTTTTGCATCTCTTTTCACACCTCATCCTAGCGACTCATGTGAAGTAAAAACAACACCTCTCCAGGATAAGTGTTCTTTCTGCACAAAACGGAAACTTTCATTCGCGACTGACAGGCAGAGATATATGGTAGAAATGGTTTTTTTTTTTCTGCACAAAATGGTAGCCCTTCGTGCATTAATCATGGCAGTATTAATAACTCATATAGTGTCAAAAAGTGGAGAAGTGCTGTTTCTGCAACAAACGATTCATTTATGTTTCATAGATCTGGGTAAGACATATGAGAGAGTACCAAGGGAAAGCTAGAACAGGTCGATAATTTCAAGTATTTAGGTTGTGTGTTCTCCCAGGATGGTAATATAGTAAGCGAGATTGAATCAAGGTGTCGTAAAGCTAATGCAGTGAGCCTGCAGTTGCGATCAATAGTATTCTGTAAGAAGGAAGTCGGCTCCCAGACGAAACTATCTTTACATCGGTCTGTTTTCAGACTAACTTCGCTTTACGGGAGCGAAAGCTGGGTGGATTCAGGATATCTTATTCATAAGTTAGAAGTAACAGACATGAAAGTAGCAAGAACGATTGCTGGTACAAACAGGTTGGAACAATGGCAGGGGGTACTCGGACCGAGGATATAAAGGCTAATTTAGGAATGAACGGGATGGATGAAGCTGTACGCATAAACAGGCTTCGGTGGTGGGGTCACGTGAGGCAAATGGACGAGAATAGGTTACCTAGGAGAATAATGGACTCTGTTATGGAGGGTAAGAGAAGTAGAGGTAGACTAAGACGGCGAAGGTTAGACTCTGTTTCTAACGATTTAAAGATAAGGGGTATAGAACTAAATGAGGCCACAACACCAGTTGCAAATCGAGGATTGTGGCAACGTATAGTAAATTCACAGAGGCTTGCAGACTGAAGGCTGAAAGGTATCAGTCTATAATGATAATGTATGTATGTAATTAATGAAAGATTAAGTAACGCAAATATGGATCAAGGTTATAATAGATGCTAGTAATGATGTGAAATATGAAATAACCTATAACATGAGTTTATGGGAATTTCATAATAGACTTAACATGTTAATAATAGATTATGGTCTTCACAAATAATTTCAAGTAACCTATAATTAAGACTCTGATGGCAACTTCAAAAAGAATTTCGTATTTTATTTAAGGATTAAGCTGAATTAGGCTGAAATAGTAGATCATTGATGGCAGATACAATCTTAGTGTCTTCATTGTGTTAGCCTATCACTATTAAAGAATTAGGATGTTTCAACCATGGTATTCCTTGTCGACTTGCAATCATGAGTGAATTTGATGAAGTGATATGACTTAAATACAACCTGTTAACAACCTTGTTGAGCTATCTAGGAGAATTTTACCTATTTCTTGAGAAATATTTTAATATATCTAGTCATGATTAATAATTTTTATATATATATATATACACTGTATCATGATAGGTGGCCATAGAAAGCTACAGTAATGAAACAGATATTATTCTGCAGATGTTTAATCGAATAATTTAATCGCGTACATCAAAGACGAATGAAATATTTTCTCTTAAAAAACATTCTTGATAATCCTAAAGAATTTTATTATCCTAAAGAATTTTATTTTATTGTATAATTGATATACTTTCAAGCATGTTAATTGAATTGTTTATTTTTTTAATGTCAACATAAAGAATGCTTGAATTTTTATCCTTCAACAAGAGGCATAGGAGATGTGAATTGTAATTTATGCGAGGTCAGGATAATTTTCGTTAACTAATTTCAATCCGAATAGACTTCAAGGAGAGGAATTATTTTTATTTACGAAGACAAGAACTTGGAAGAAGGTAGTATATTTTATGATTGCGGACTAAAAAGTCAAGATCAAGAGAATGATTACGAAACAATACTTTCAAAGAAATATCAATGTAAATAGTAAAAATATTGGCACGATGGATTTAACTTATCTGACGTACACTATATTATTCTGAATAAATATTAGTAATTAAGAATTTAATTCAAAATTATTATTTATAGATTACAGAATTAATATAAGATAATCTCGTAACCGATGAGTAAATGAATTTACAGCTGGTTCTTTATAACACAAGGGTCCGTTAAATTTAGATATTGCGAATGAAGGAGAGATGAAGGGTAATTCTCAGTCAAAGTCACGTAAAAGAATCTTGTGTATAACATAATCCCTAGATGTTCTCCGACGTTAGCTGCGGATTTTCTTGAACAACCATGTGGGCTAAGTGGAAGAAAGAGTAGATGCCCGGTGTGGTTGCAAAAGTAAGTGTTGGCGCACAAGGTAATGAAACCTTTCTACATATTTTTAATCAGTATAAAATTGTGAAAATTTTGTATATAGTAAAATCGTCATAATATTACTTTTTACGTACACGTTGCTCATAACTTTTGAATTATTTTGGAATACTTAATGTGTGTTGGATACTTTGCCCACACTGCTTCAAGATACTAAATTGGTAAGTTTAACCCATTGCCATACTTTGACGGAACCTTCCGACCTGCGATCGTAAGGCAGTAACATACTTTGACGGACACATCCGTCCTGGTACACGGAAAATTTCCAAGTTCATTGTCGTGCTTAGCTGATCAGAGAGATTCATTCTGTTTATTTTGCAGCCTACCCGATTGATGTCAGATGATACCTGAAGCTATTTTCTCTGTGTAACTCTGAGCTGAAATAAGGAAAATAAAAAGCAGCTGAGTTTGCCGCTCGTTGTAAACAACCATGGTGGCATCCAAGCGCGCCATGAATGAGGCTATTCGTAACTAGCTTGAAAATAGTGTTGAAAGTGGAAAAGATTCTCTGGAGAGTGAAAATTCTTCAACTGACAGTGATGAAAGTGATTCCGATTTCAGTTCCGAGGTGATAGTGCCAATTGAAACTACGGAACAAAACCAGAATACAACAAAAGCGGGTGAGAGCTTGGAATTGTGATCTTGTTGACAATAAGCCTGTTTCTGTAAAATGCTAACCAGTTTCTGAAACTCGCTCTATAGTGAGGAGGAGGTTTGGGAATAATCCAAAAGAAATGGACATAGTCAATGAATTTCTAACCCCACAGTTCTGGGATCATGTTACTAAGGAAACCAATGCCTATGCCTCTACATTTCTTGCTAATTTATCTGCTTCCCTTGAAACCAGTAATACTTACGAACAAAAACATTGGTTTTCTGTTACTATAGACGAGCTAAAAGCTCACTTTGCTCTGTGATTAGTCAAATTTCTGTTAAAGTGACTGAAAAATAAATGGCATATAAGGGAATATTTCCTTTCACAAGTAATAGTAGGCCAACGGGTTAATTTCCTACTATAGTATTCTTTTCTGAATAAAATGACTTGTTATACATAAAAATTAATTGAAAAACAACACTTTTATGATTTTTTTTTAATTGCTTGCAAAACTCGCCAAAATACTTGCCGCTCGAAGGTAAACCGCTAGCGGATCCCAGGGTTAAACAAAATGTATTTTCTTTTGTGTGGGTGGTCTTGGTAGAGACCCAATGTATCAAATATGAATACATACCCACCAGAGTACATGAAACTGAAGAACCATTTTTTCTTCGTGAAAATGTCATGGTGCGATCCTAGATAGTGTGCATATGGCAGCTTTCATGTTTTGCTCCAAAACTATGGACTCGGGACTCTAGAAGATAGATAATAGGTTTATTTTTCAACATAGTCACTACTGTACTTACAAAGTCAGTACACTTACAGGATACCAGTGTTCTCCCTAGGACCTTTTTATTTTACAGACCGCCCAGCTAGCATAACCTAGATAAATGTGCTAGTTACATAATATTACTATATATTTGAGTCACTGGGTGCTCCAAATTAAAACACAAAAACTGTTCATTTAAATGATAAATCTTCGTTATTGTCAGCATAATTGCATCAATTAGGCCTACATCGGAGTTGAAATGTTTAGGTGAACTACTACGTAGTGTCGTGAGCGAGCGGTGTCTTCGATTGCGCACGTCGCAAATCCTTATGGCACTCCACAGCAACCGAGTTGTACATGATTATGAACGAGCATTAGAACACCATAAATTCTAAATATTTTGTTATGTCTTGTTCGTGATAATAACACTAAAGTAATTCAATTTTCCAGTAAATGTTTACCTGCAAATTCATTGTCAATACCCTCTGTGGATCAGTGATGGAGTGTTGCCCTCCAGATCTTGAGATAGTGGGTTCAAACTCGGCAGAGGTAGTCGGATTTTTGAAGGGCGGAAAAGTCCATTTGACACTCCATGTCGCACGATGTTGGCATGTAAATGATCTCTGGTGACACATTTGATGTTTACCCGACAAAATTCATTAAAAGTCGGCCATAGACGTCCAACAGAGTTTCGGTTTAATCTGCCATCTAGTGGGCCTTGAGTAAAACAGGATGTTAACATTGACGATCCAAATGGTGACAGATTAAAATGCTTGCAGACAGCAGCTAAGGCCATATGATTATTATGATTATTAATGCCCTGAGGGGAGTAAAAATTTTATCACATTGATTTTTTACATAGTATTCCCCGCCCGGCTACTCATTCATGCCACCCAGCTGAAGAACGTTTCTGGGGAGATCACTGGGATACGTTGGTTACAGAGAGATAAACAGGACATTCCTACTACGCTGTGCTTAGACTGTTAAATGGAGCCACAAATGGTACTGCTTTGAAAGGTATCACATCATATAAACTAATAACCAACCTAGTGAGTACATTGAGTACATGTTCCAAGTTTGAGGTCAATATCTTGAATACTTTGAGTTACAGTAGTTTGAGTGCACCAGTGTAATTTCTTTCTTGAAAGCTTGCATTATCCGGTCCACATGGGGTAGCATCATCCGTTCAGGGCCCGTCATCAATGTGTTAAATAAGTTTACTAAAAACACCTGTGTCTAGTCCGCCCGGCAGTCCTACTGGATTGATTTGCTTCATTACCTTTTTTATTCTCTCGAATTACCTGCCATTGAATCATCAGACATTGATATGTCTAAGTTCAGCCAACTTTGAGTAATTGTAAAATCAAGTCGCTAAATGACTCTACCTAGCTAGTTGCACACATTTAAGGAGCATGACAGGTTTCTACAGGTGAACTTGCAATTTCAACCAAGCTTGGTACACACAAAGTATACATTAATACTATCTGGAGAGTCACACTGTGTGGGTAAGTCACCCCTAGGCCCCTGTAAGGATGAACGAGGGAACGGCATGCAGAAATAATCTAATAAAACGACTTACATTAGTGCTGAATCCATAGTTATGGGGTGGCTGAGACGAGGCTGAGGTCTCCATAGGCATTGGAATTGAAAAAGACTGAAGAAGAAAATATTCAAAATGACCGAGATTATGGATGTACGTGTGTGTTTCAGCATAGCTCTCAACCAAACTCGGTACTCACATGGAAAAAAAATACTGTGGGAAAGAGAGCACCGAAAACTACTAATATGAGTGTCGAATCCACACTTTTTGGGGTCACCGACATGAATTCTGACACAGTGGATGCTGTTTAAGTCCATCTTCAGCCTCCATCAACATGCGAGATTCAGAAGGGCTGTTAAGGGAAATGTCCAAACTGACGAAGATTAGCACTGAATCCACAGTTCTCGGGATCGCTAGGCTAACAACAGTTGGAATTCTGTACACCACATCTATAGGCAACACATAAATACGTACGGTTATCACTTATTTTTATTATTTGTCTGAAAAGATCATCTACTTCACAGACAATACAGGGTGGAGGAAGGACAAACGTCCACATGAAAATCTGAAACTAAACCTTTAAATTAAACATACAACAATAATTCTAAAACTACAAATACTGTAGTTCGTAAAATATCAGTCAACAGCACAATAAAGAAATCTACAAAAATTCACTTGACAATTAAAAAGTAATACAAATCCTAAATGTAGAGAATCAAAAAGTGCTCAGGCAGCGCATTGAGCAATTTCATATCAAGACACTTTATCTGACCTACTTATAACGAATGCTGCGTCCCATTAATTTCTTTTGATGGTTTCTAACACCGAGGTGCTGGAACTTTGTCCCACAGAAGTTCTTGTGCGTGCCAGTAAATCTACAAACACGAGCCTGATGTATTTGAGCACCTTCAAATAATATTACCAGGCTGAGCCAGGATCAAACCTGAATCACTCAGCCTGGCCCTTCATTAAAACTGGCCAAATTTTCTTATCTTGACCTCTTACATGCATATTTGCCTCAACAAGGATTTTATGTACAAAACTGTATAATAATAAGTTATAATAAACAGTACCTTCCAACCAATCAATTGTCCACAATGCACTATATATAACCTATGTAGTCTCAATTTACAGTAATTATCCATTTAATAGAAATGTTCTTACCTGCACAAGTTTGACAACGTGAATTCCTATCCATTACTCCCTGACGAGGATCCATCAATCCTCCAAGCTTAGGTCTACCACCTTCATAAGTCTCCGGAAAGCGAATGCCACCTTCAGTAACAGACATTCGCCGCTGAAAAAAGTTTTTAAAAATAATTTTTAAAGTATAAAACTCAGAAAAGAAAATTGAAAATAGCTGTAAACATCCAACATGCTGGATATTTATGATAATGTGCATCATTCCACCAATTTTCACCGATTTCAGTCACAACAGTCTCTAGTCAGGGAGAAGTTGTACTAAATGCGGCAATGCCACTGCTCATCCATTCAGCTGAACAGAATGCTGTATGACTATGAAAGACACTCAACATTTTTATATTTGCACAAATATTTCCTTATTTATGGTGGCTGTGGCGTGGTGAAAACATTTTAATAGTGCCTGAAAAATTTGCAGTACTGGGGTGAGTTAAGTAACTACAAAATGTCAGTAAAATTTCAATTTCCAATTTTCTAAGGATCCTAATCTTCATACTAAAAGGTTTTCTTTGGTCCCACACAAACTGATCTTAATAAACAAATCTATACAGAAACTACAATATTTGTCGTGACTGAATAATAATGATGCTTGTTGTTTAAAGGAACCTAACACCTAAGGCAAAATGCTGACAACCAAGAATGAGTTAGCCAGAAAATTAATACTTTCCAATAACGGAATCATCCTGTTTTGTGCGAATTAGAACAGATTCCAATGTTAGTGTGTATGTGCATGTTAACTGTGGCTGCCTACCGAATAAAGAGAGAAATTCCAACTTTATAATCCGTATTCTTTAGTTACAAAATACAGTCAGCTTTTGGTACTCGTAGGTTTTTGTGATAGTTATGTTTTGTTGGATAATATAAATAACAGTAGCTCTCTTGTATCCATAACTGATGCCTCTTTGCATAAGGTGAAGCTGTTGCCAGGAGACTGAGGATTGAGATTACACTTGCCAAAAGAGTTAGTGAGTTTTGTATTTAGTTTGGTCCCATATTTATGAAAAAATGAAAGAATGAGTCTGTCGACATTTAAAAGTTCACGTTTAATTTACATGCAGAGTGTGAAGTAATATGACATCATATTATTAATATGTTGTTTGCATGCTCTTGATATCTGAGAAAATTATCCGCTTCTTTTGCAGAGTCCTTCAGAAAATGAGTATACTCATTTTTCAAGCATGCTGTTCAACTCAGACAGCAAAAAAATTTCAGATCTTCAAACTAATGAAATTCATGTAACAGAAACTGCGGACTATGAAAATGGACGAATATTTGGGGTTGCCAAGAATAAAAGAGCATTTTTGTTCCTTCTGCCTTTGGTCATTTCAAGGATGTAATAAGACATTCCAGTCAAATATTTCAACTTCAACTAGCTGATGTACCCATGCTTCACTACGGAATTCTACACTGTATACAGAATTCTAGGTTAAGCAGTGTACACTGTGTGAGCAATCCTATTCCCTATAGGAATCAACATCTATATCATCTGATGGCCAAGCAAGCATCAATTTTTGGAAATGAGACAGTCTCTCTTAGTGCACTGGCACTGCCGGTGGCTCCAAGTAGCCTACGCAGTGGCCTCCACGGTATGCACTAGCCATGCGTCTTGGTGGGTGTGCTATGTACCAACTGATGAGCTCAACTTAGCACACGGGGGCGAAACGCTGGCAACCAGGAATGAGTTAATTGGAAAATTTATAATGTCCAATAACAGACCATTTATACTGGTATCAATACTACGCAGCCGATCTAACAGTCCAAAGTTCCAGAGCTGGAATGATTAGGCCGCAGACAGCTGTGAACACTCCTCTGCCAATATTCCACTAAGTTTGCACACTGCTCATTCCAATCAGCGCCTCAGTAGGGATCGAACAGCTGGAATACTACAATGAACCACTGTGTTACATAGCAGTAATACCAGAAACTTTATGAACCAGAGGAATGGCATGCTAAAGAAGAGATTTATCTAACTCCCCAGCTACTTCCCGCCAATATTCAGACAGGCTGTTCTACTCGGTACTCAGCAGTAATCCTATGTATCTGAGATCAAGTGGCAGCAAAAGACAAAAAGCAAATCACAACAAACAATGGTCAACATAATGTTATTGTTGATCAATTTTATAAGTTTTCTATATTGTAGGCCTTCACATTTAGTTTTCTTTCGACTCTTGTGATATGAGGGCATCTAATGTAAAGCGTGTCGTCCTTCCTATCGTGTCTCCCTCGTCTTATTCTTCAAGCAATCATTTCTTTACGATTTTTCTCATTTTTATAATCATCTTTACAATTTTCTTAGTCAATATGGACAGACGACCATGCATTTTTACACCTTAAAGCAATCATAACAAAATCCATCGCCAGTTAACACGACTGAACAATATTTCCATGTCAGCAAATACTGTGCACTGATATGGACAAAGCAACAGTCTAAATTAATCTAAATTCATTAATTCTGTTCTTATAGTTGTCCCCTGTGGGTGGGGACGGTAGAATAACACTCACAGCATACCCTGCCTGTCATAAGATACGATTAAATGTGGCCCTAAGGGCTCTGAAGTTGGGATGGTGGGTGGGTTGGTTGGCAACCACGGAGTCCATAGCTGAGTCCTGGCATTGCTTCCACTTGTGCCAGGCTCCTCACTTTCATCTATGCTATCCGACCTCTGTCGGTCAACTCCTGTTTTCTGACCCCGACAGTATTACACATGGAAGCATAGCAAGTCTTTCATTTTCACGCCCTTCGTGGCCGTCATTTTTCTTAGGCTGATACCTCCATTCTTCAAAGTGTCGGACCCCTTCAATTTTTTCTCTCTGAATAGTGTTATATAGAGGTTGGTTGCCTAGTTGTACTCACTCTTCAAACAATCACCACCACCACCAATCTTATCATAGTCAGTACGTCAAACTGTATAAATGATTGGAAATTGTATTCTCTCTAACTTTTGTTATGTAGCACGTTTCAATAGGACATAGGTGATTAATAATTAAATTTTAGGTGCCTTCCCCTAAACTACAATTTCAACCAGGGTGAATAAAATTATTTATAGCGTAGATTGTAGCTCATTTTTCACCGACTTCACATACCAATTTACATTAAATTCTGTTAATCAATTTTCTCGCGGTTTGGCACTGATATGGACTTCACAACAAAAATTTTAATTCATGAACATCTCTTATCGTAGCCGGTACAGTAAAAATGTACAAGACATAAATAATCGGAAATTAAATTTTTGCAACTTTAGTTACGCAGTATTTATCAATAGGACCACTAATAAATATTTGAGAATTAAATTTGAGGCCTTCCCCTTAAATACCATTTCACTCAGCATGAATACAACAATTTATGGCCTAGATTACAGTGACTTATTCCCAGCCTTTACATACCGATTTTCATTCAATTTTCTTCAGCCGTTTGCTCGTGATGCGCGTACATACAGAAATTACGAGAAGGTGAAAACTGCATTTCCTTGTTACTGCGGACACGACTGATACAAAAATACCTATCTTTATAAATTCTGAGCAATGTACAGACAAAACTCTTAATATATACTGATTATAGATATAGCGACAAATACATTTATATGGATTGAAAACATTGTGACATAACTGACAATATTAGGGTTAATCATGAAACATGTCTAACTTACCTACAATCTCAAACTGAAAATTGTCCCATTAGAAAAGTTTGGTCTCCAAGACAGTTTACATGTGTTTAAAAATATTTGCTAGAAAATACCTTCAAAACTGGTTATAACGACTCCTAAGGAACCTCTAATTTACTGTCATTATAGGAGAGTTGCACAAACTTTTCTTGTTGCTAAAAATGTCATCAGTAAATTTTAAAGAAAAAACTTCAAAGAACACAAGTGAAACGTGGAGTGGGACAGAGGAATTTTTCTTCTTATGTTTGCACATTACATTCAGAATAATATGTCAGCTAAATATAAAATAAGTGAGGAAAGAAGTAGCAGCTGTATAAATTGATCAATAATGACACACACGATCTTGGTTAGTAAATCAGACATTCTCTATGTCGTTAACTGTAGAAATTGTTGAGTGTGATATACCCAATTCCTCTACAATGCTGACGTTTGTTTCCCCAGTTTATAACTGCAATATTATTTGCGACTTCTTCAATATTCAATATTAAACACTTACCCTTTTTACCTCTACATTAATTTTGCAAACTTTTGCTTTTTTTTAATTCCTTTTTCTTTGTAGATTTCTTTATGAAGTCCCAAAAGAAGTGTAACATTCATTTTACTACTGCCAAATAAAATTCTACAAACGACAAAGAAATGACAAGATGCAATCACAATTTATAAAAGATGTTCACCCAGCCCATTTGTCCTCTTGTTTATTTACATATAAGACTACTCTACATTCACATGTTCGCTACTGGTCATAATACCCAAGAAGAAACGTTTCAGACAAAAAGACACTGCACTCATTATTAAAATTTGAAGTACGTGTATGTATTGTTTCTCATCTCATTTTTATCATTCCTTTATGTGACTACCCATTTTAAGATTTTTAAGATGTCTACCACAATTATTAGTAGCTGAAGATGATCCAACGTGGTCAAAACATGTACTACTTGTAAAATATGACTATTGTCCATCTATAATTAAGTGGATAGTCTAACAGTATTGAGAAGGTAGTACAATTCAAAAACTATTTCCAGCTTACATATTCAGCCTCTTCACTTCCATTACAGATTACACGAAAGCCACTTGACAGTTGCATTTACCTGAATTAACACTACAACATAGCATCCAACTACAAATACAAATCAAAACCCACCTTTGTAACAAATCAACTATACCCAAAGTATCAACATGTTTAACCACAGAAGAAATTGAAAATGGACATTACAACATATATCACGATTTAATTTTAAATACAGAACAGAGACTGTAACTGACAACATTGTTTTTATTCTTACACTTTTACTAGTATGCTATATGGAGCTTACACATAGAATTATGTAGATAATTTTAAGAACTATGAATCTTTAGCAATATACTCTATAAACATAGTAATATCCTCTGTTTTCATTTTCGAATAATCCACTGAGGAAGGCTCAAACAGAATCTACACATACTTGAGTAGAATTAAAACTTCATCTCAGCAGATGAAAAAATGTATTGAATAGGAGGATATAGCCTAATAAATGATTATATTATTGTAAAAGTAAAACCTTTAATATTACACGTTTCCATAAAATAGATTGAGAGAGTATTCATGGCTAGACTAGGTAGCCTATAACACATGGACTTTTTTCTTTTTTTTTGAATGCGATTCAACTGCATATGAATTTCTTTTACTCTTTTACAATTTCATTTACATTGCACCAACACAATGTTATGGCGATGATGAATAGGAAAGGGCTAGGAGTGGGAAGGAAGCAGCCGTGGCCTTCATTAAGGTACAGCCCCAGTGTTTGCGTGGGATAAAAATGGGAAACCACGGATTGCCATCTTCGTGGCTGCCGACAGTAACATTCGAACTCATTATCTCCCAAATGCAAGTTCAAAGCTGCACAACCCTAACCGCACAGCCAACTCGCACAGTACAATTTAAAGGATGAATTTATCATAAATACTGAATATCTGTTAATGCCTTGAGAGCTTTCATACTACTGGAATAAAAACTGCCGACAGCACGATTGCATCACAGCAAATAATAATTACGAAAACAAAACAACGACCGTATATAACATGAATATAGTATTAATAGGATACAGAAGACCTTGGATGAGGCATTATTTTAAAAAAACACCATTTTTCTACTTTGATTATTAAGTATTGTTCCAGTGTGTTAAGCTTAAAAAGTTATTAAACATTGACGAGAAAATTAAAATCATGAAACTAGCTATTACAGCACCAGCCCCACATTGTAGGGGTAGCATGCCTGCATCTTACCCGGAGACCAAAAGTTCAATTCCCGCCCAGGTCAGGAATCTTTACCTGGATCTGAGGTCCACTCAGCCTTCGTGATTACAATTGAGGAGCTATCTGACGGCCTCGGTCTAAAGAGCCGAGAATAACGGCCGAGAGGATATGTCGTGCTGACCACACAACACCCCATAATCTGCAGGCCTTCAAGCTGAGCAGCGATCGCTTGATAGGCCGTGGCGCTTCAGGGCCGTTGCATCATGGGGGGAGGGGGCAGATATTACGCCGATTTATAAAGAAAGTTTATGCCTGAAGTAATAATGCATTTGAAAACATACGTGTAACATATAGTAAGATATTTATCTTATATCTACAATTATAGCTAAAATTATAATATGGTACTACGAAGACAAGCGTCATTAATGATATCGACATGACTAATTGAAACCTACAATAGTGTTTAAATATTTATTATTAAGGTCCACCTTTTCAATATAAACTATAGAACTGAAGTTAAGACTGGTTACAAAAAATAAAATTCCGTTGAATGTTCAAGCAATTTAAGACACAGTGCAGTGTCAATGACAATTATATATACATACCATATAAGAAATTAAGGTAAGGTTCAAGAGATGCGCTGCACTACGTTAAAAAAGTTGCTCTTTGATAGAGATACATAAAAATTCAGTGGCATTAAAAAGTTGTATACCGTAGAGATCCTTAAATTGCTGGTCAAGGATGATGTGTAGAAGTTCAATAAACGCTGGCTGCTTAAATACGCTGCTTTCTATTCAAATTTCAAATGAGCCGAAGCCACGCTGTCTTCTCAAGATATTCATATATTCAGTATACATGAATGAGATGCATGATGTTAGAAAGGCTTTTCTGTTTTAAGAACCTTGAAAGATGATTGCTGCGCATGGAGGTCTAAATACATAATAGTAATTAAAGGTGGTTGGATTTCGCAGTTCAATGCAGACTGTACAGCTGACCTGGATAAATGGCAGCTAAGATAGAAAGAGTTATGTTAGGGGGAAGTACTTAAATGACATGTCGTATGGGAATCACCTCGTGTTGCAACAAGAGCGAAGCTGGAAATGAAGCGTGAATGAGGAGTGGAGTGGGTGAGGTTTTAAGGAAGCCTTGAGAAGGAGGAGAGGGAAGAAAAAGAGGAAAGAGGAAAGAAGTGAAGCGGAAAGAAAGGGGGTCAAGGCGGGGCTGAGGGATTCAGGAATACAGACATTCAATAAGTACTGCGAATAGAACAAAAAATCGAACTGTGACTATTTGATTTTGTGTTTCTGAAAATATGAATGTGCAGGTCAAATAGAATATTCGGTTTTTTGGAAAAGTCATTAAGATTGTAATTTGGATTAAAATATTGGTCCAAATGTATAAAGCAGTTTTCTGTTATGTTAAGGAGGGGTCCTTTATTCATAAATTTGAGGATTTCCATATCCTGCTTAATGTCAGTAAACTTGTGATTGTAATCATGCATGTGTTGTCCTACTGCTGCAAATTTATTGTATTTTAGGGCATTGACATGTTCTAAGTATCTTATGTTAAAGCTCCTTCCAGTTTGTCCAACATAAGAAAAATTACAGCTGTTGCATTTTATCCTATATACTCCTGATTTTGAAAAACTATTAGTCTTATTAATAGAAGTACCGTTGTGTAAGATTGTTGCATTATTATTGATAGTTTTAAAGGCTATTTTAACATGCTGTTTTTTAAAAACGTTAGTGACTTCATCAATTTCTTCATTGAACATGCAGGTAGAAAATAAAGTAACATTGGGTTTTTCTTTTTTCAAAGTGGTTAAAGGGCGATTTTTGTATTTATTGATAATTCTTTCAATGAAATAACTACTGTATCCATTGTTTTGCAATCATACGAATATTGTTCAATTCTTTTTTAAGATCACTTTTGGACAATGGTACAGTAAAGGCTCGATAAACTTTCAAAAGTGAAAAATCAGGAGAAATTTCGCAGCAAATCGCAACGTATTATGACACATCACTGATGGCAGAACATGTACAAATTCATTATAATTCAATACATTAACAATTCTATTTGCCCATGTATGTATTTTTCATCATTTACATGTAAATACTAAATACCGGACATACCTGAACTGTAGGAACATGCGACCTCTCATCCTTCAACATTGTGATCACATTACGACTAATTGTTGTTCAACACACCAGTAGCTGACTTAGCCCTCTTCAGAAACTCTGAACTAAATTTTTGCTCAAAGCACTTGCCTTGCTGAACTGATTTCAAGGTTAAAAGTTTCTCCAAAGTTTGTTCAGACAGCAAAGATCTGAACTGTGTTTTTGTCTTTGTGACTCTGCTAAAAATCCTTTCACATTCTGTATTGCTGTGTGGAATTGATAAAATAGCAAGCATCACCTTAGATAGAGTGTCATATTTAAGTACACCATCAGCTGATTTCATCTGACATACCAATGCCCACTGAACATCAATTCTTCCTTTTGCCAGGTCTGTTTCTTCGAGCTGAAAGTTACAGAACTGGGAGTGCAGAATATCAGTTTCTTTATCCAAATGTTCCGTTTCACTAGTCAAAATGTTCGGACACTTGTTAATGAAAAATCTAAGGCTAGAAAATGATGCTTACTTATAGCAGAAATATTTGCAACTTCTGCATTAATTGAAACTTCATCTTTGAATGGAAATTTGTGTACCATGTAGTCACACGATGAAGAGAAACACTTTCTAATTGACTTAAAGAATATGCACTTTTCCTCAGACTTCAAGGTGTTCACTAAAACAAAACGAGTTACCTATCATCAGATCACAATCATCCTTTTGATTTAATGGAGTATGACAATCTACATCTAGGAGAGAGGAGTATCTTTTAATAACGTCTGGTTTACTAACTAATCTCATTTTGTTCTGTATTGAAGATACAATAAGTAAACTCTTTCAAGATTAAAATTATTGTGTCCACCTTTTCAATACAAATATACATTTTTAGTGGTTGAATTCTACATGAATAAACACACCACTTAGGGACATGTTTCGCCCTAGTTATGGACATCTTCAGCCTACATTAATCTTAAGGTCAAGAATTAAAACTATAAACATTGGAACTTGTAGTGAACTAACTTAATACTAAATACAATTGTCTTATGCTATTTACATAGTTTACAATATGTACAGTATGTACAATATAGTTTACAATATGCACAGTATGTACAATATGTGCATTAACTTTGCCAGAATTTATGAACAATGAATTAACTTATTTTATAATGACTAGACTATAATGATCACAGCATGAATTGGGGTTTCTCAAATTGTATTGACAAGAATTTACCACTGCTGAGTTGCGGTTTCTTCAGCTGTTATGGTCACCTGAGTCGTAAGAATTTTTACAAAACCAGAATCTTGGTTAAAGTCATTAATATTCAATTTATAGTCCACATGTAGCATTCATCGGAGACAACATTTGGGCCAAAAACAAATGAACCTTATATAACTGTAAATTTAAGAGGGGTTTCTTTTTGCATGTCGCTTTAATTTCATTTCTTATCCAAATCTCATTGACCTTGTTCTGAATTCTATTCATATTGGTTATACCCTTCCTCTGCCTGGGTTTTAGAAATTTTGGTACCAATTTTTGTTCTGCCAGAATTTATGAACAATGAATTAACTTATTTTATAATGACTAGACTTCCAATTGTGGGTTGGATTGATCACAACATGAATTGGGGTTTCTCAAATTGTAGTGACTAGAATTTATCACTGCGTGAGTTGGGGTTTCTTCAGCCAGTGTTCTCCCTGGGACCTTTTTGATGGGCGCACCGCCCTGCCGTTTTTACAGGCCACCCGGCTAACATAACCTAGGTAATTGCTAATTACATAATATTTATGCATATTTGAATAACTGGTTGCTCCAAATTAAATTGTACATACTGTAAAACTGTTTATTTACACGATATATCACTTTTATCAGCATAATTGCTTCAATTACATCGGAGGTTAAATGTTTAGCTTGACCGTCATGTAGTGTAGTACTCGAGCAGTTGTCTAGATTAACGTGGAATTGCATGCGTGCATTCGATTCCGCATGACGTCACAAAACCCGTATGGCACTCCACAGCAACCGAGTGGTAAGCCCCGGTGTTAGGCCTATATGATTATGAACGAGCAGTAGTCGAACCCCACTTTCGGCGGCCCTGAAAATGGTTTTCCGTGGTTCCCCTTTTTCACACCAGGCAAATGTTGGGACTGTACCTTAATTAAGGCCACGGTCACTTCCTTCCCATAGCACCTTACTATCCCATCGTCGCCACAAGACGTATCTGAGTCGGTATGACAGAAAGCAACTTGTAAATCAAATATAAAAAGAGCAAGCAGTAGAACGCTAGAAGTTCGAAATACTATTATATCTTGTTCGTGATAATAACACTAAAACCACAGCAACCGAGTGGTAAGCCCCGGTGTTAGGCCTATATGATTATGAACGAGCAGTAGTCAAACCCCACAACAGACAATAGTCACAGTAACGTAATAAGGTCCACAAGATTCTGTAGCAGCAGACAAAGGGATGCTTCTTCCAATCTATAAATCGAAAGAAACATAATCAGATACTCAAAATTTGGATTGAAGCCCCTTTTAACCATAACTTACATCAAAACAATCAACTTCCAACGGAGAGTCTGGTCGCTACAAACAAGAATTAAATATGTTAATACTTCCTCTGATCAAATTGCCAAACTGCAGCAGCAAGCCTCATCAAATCTAGAAGCCATTTTCCAACGAACCCAAGACTTCAATTCTAGATTATCATGACTAATCACGCATAATGCAAAATTACAGTCTTTTTAAATAACATTATTTAGAGAGCACAATTCTTAACTAAAATTCTCAAATGTTAATGTTAATGTATTCTAGAAACCAACGCACTTCAGAAACTATGGCTCCTATATATTAACATAAAATATTTATATTTATGACTCAAATTTTCATGCCAAATTATAGTTGAATCAATTTTATTTTAACATTGCAAACAATTTTTTGCCAAATTTTCAAATTGTAAAAACTGTGTTTTGGATGTAAATGTGTTTTAGAATTAAGAGTTACTCCATTTTAACATTGCAAATCATATTGTCATAATTTTTAATGTGTATATTACTCTTGTGTTTTAAATATTGTTATCACTGAAATTAGATTTACATTCAATGTAATGAAATTTGTAACAACAATCCAAATATGACAAACCTTGAGGCAATACTATAGGCTGATGATGCTTGTGAATAAAAGCGAAACATGTCCCGGTAAATTAGTGTTGTAACATTACAACTTAGCAACACAAACTGTAATTTGTATTGAAAAGGTGGATCAAAATAACCAACAAATTGTTAGTATATCTTAGTTGTCTTGTCGACGTTAGCTGGGACCAATTGTTCCGGTTGTATTGATGCTGTAGCAGAGGGGTGGAGCGTGGTGGGGAAGGGGGCGTGAGTTTCAAATCATGTGTCCGTATTATTGCTTGAGAGGCGTTACTTGAATTGAATTGGGCGGGCCTGGTATTAGGTGTGGCTATTGGAGCGCATGTGTTCTGTGATTTAAACATACTGGGAACTTCATTCTGATTTACGGCCTGGATTAACCTCGGAGTTGTTTCATATAACGGATTTTTGTTATCGATGACATCGTTAAGATTATTTTTGTTATAAGTTTGATCCAAATAAATGTACAAGTTTTCCGTTTCGTTCAATAATTTCCCCTTGCTTAGACTTTTAATGACCGTCAAATCATTTTCTATTGAGGTGAACTTACGGCCTGTTTCAGTTATATGCTGGCTCATGGCCGAATATTTATTATGCTTGGAAGCATTGTCATGTTCCAGATACCTCGTGTAAAAGCTCCTCCCGGTTTGTCCAAAATATGTGAATTGGGCACATTTTAATCTATAAACACCTGACCCTGATGTTATTATTGACTTTACTGTGGTTGTGGAATATGTACGGATTATTATTTATTGTCTTGAAGGCTATGTTGATACTGTGTTTTTTAAAAATATTAGTGATATGATGGATACCCGGGCTATTGTACGTAAGGGTGGTGTAGCTGTTTGTCTTTGATTTCTCCGGGATTAGGTTGGACGATAGCCTAATTTTGATCTTATTAATTAACCGACTGATTACAATTACTTTAAAGCCATTGTACCGAGCTGTCTTATGTAATTTAGTTCTGTTTCCAAACTTTTTGGCAAAAGAGGAATTTTTAGTGCCCTATATATTAGACTATGATAGGCAGCTATTTTTTGGGTCTTAGGATGTAAGGACGAATTTTTAATAGTTATGGGTGGATGAGTAGGTTTCTTAAAAATTTGAAATTCAAAAGTGTTATTCAAGCGTGTAATTGTTAAATCTAAAAAATTTAAAGAATTGCTGACCTCATCTTCTTTGGTGAATTTGACGTTAGGATCTATTTCGTTCAGTGAGACTAATATATCGTGACTGTTAGTAATGTCCTTATTGATGATCACGAAAGTATCGTCAACAAACCTTAGCCACAAACTAATGCCCTTTATTTGTGAAATTTTTGTATGTTCTATATAGTCCATGTAAATATCTGCTAGAATGCCAGATAGAGGGTCGCCCATAGCTAGGCCTTTCTGCTGATAATATTTACCATTAAAGGAGAAGTAATTATTGTTTAGAACGAAAGTCAATATCTTCATGAATTCTTCAATTTCCATTTTACTGAGGCCGCTGTGTTTATTGATGTTGTCATGAATAATTTTAATGGTTTCTTTAGTGGGAATGCTTGGAAACATGTGACATCAAAAGAACATAAAATATGGTTGGGTTGCAGTTCAAATTTCTTCAATATTTCGCAGAAATTAATTGAATTTTTTAAGGGAGATTTATTGTTGAAAGCCTCCTTGGCTCAGACGGCAGCGCGTCGGCCTCTCACCGCTGGATACCGTGGTTCAAATCCCGGTCACTCCATGTGAGATTTGTGCTGGACAAAGCGAAGGCGGGACAGGCTTTTCTCCGGGTACTCCGTTTTTTTCCTGTCATCTTTCATTCCAGCAACACTCTCCATTCTCATTTCATAACATCCATCACTCATTAATAAATCACTTTGGGAGTGGCGACCCCATCGTACTAATAGCCTATATCTGCTTCATTCATTACATCCCTGACCCGGTCATTGACTGGAAAACAGGCTGTAGGTTTTTATTATTGTTGAAAATATAATATTTTCTTTTAAAAAAAAAAAACCTATGAATGAATTTTGATACTTTATAGGTAGATAGATAGACATGATTTATTTTAACTGGCAAAGTTAGGGACACGTGTCCCTGTCTTACACTTAACCAGTGAAATACATAATTAACATAAAAATATATAACATACTGAATAGGGCTATTCCTGCAATTTATAATGGGACGCATTGGGGTGTCCTTATGAATCTTAGGTAAAGCTCTGGCAGTAGGGATACTGGGATTCATGTTGAAAAGCCTTTGTTGCTCTTGTTCGTTGAAAAGAAAATTAGAACTTTTTACTAAAGTTTTTAAATTTCGCTGAATTCTTACAGTGAGATCTTTGTTAACTATCAAATAACTTATATCATTAAAAAAATTCTTCTGTTTTTTTTAGTGTAAAACTGTTTTTCTAGTAAGACTGTGGAACCTCCTTTATCTGCCTTTGTAACAATGTTGTCATCTTTTTTTGTTTTTAATTTCTGAATCTGTTTTCTATGACTGAAATCAAAATTAACATTTAACTCTTGGGCCAGTTTAGGTAATTTCTTTTTTACTTCGTATCTAACATCGTTTTGAATCTCAATGGGGAGTTTTGAAATACCGGTTTCTACCTCTGCTACTGTATTGATGTCGGTTGTTTTATTTCGGCTAGGCCAATTATAGGCCCTTATCCAATATCCCAATTTCTTCCTGAGAAAACTGAACGTTTGTCAAATTGACTACTGTGGATGTGTTAACATCTGGGGGTGCTGGCCTCTGTGAAACCTTGTTATGTGTGGGAGATCATATCTAAGATTGTATTAATTGGGAGAGTTTTTTATTGAGTGTTGCTTGCTTCCTTTCTAATGCAATATTCAATTAGTAGTCCACATGTAGTTGGAATGAATTCCATTCCAACGGAGACAACATTTGGGCCAAAAAAAAATGAACCTTATATAATTGTAAATTTAAGATGGCTTTCTTTTTGTAGGCTGCTTTAATTTAATTTCTTATCCAAATCTCGTTGACCTTGTACTGAATTCTATTCGTATTGGTTAAACCCTTCCTCTGCGTGGGTTTTGGAAATTTTGGTACCAATTTAAGATTCAAATATCTGTTTAAACAATAATTTGCCTGGCTGGCTATTAAGTTACAAGTAACTAACCACTAACAATATATATATATTTGTATTGAAAAGGTGGACACAATAATTTTAATCTTGAAAGAGTTTACTTAACGCCTGGTTTCACAAACACTGCCATCACATTCCAAAACTGACCTCAATAAGTGGATGTGCGGCATACTTGACTGAAGAGCTATGTTTGGATTCTCAAAGATATCCATAAAATTTGAGAAAAAAAGGCAAAAAGATTTATGTAAATTTGATGAAAGGAACATGAAAAGTCGTTCTTCCCGTGACAATTCATGCTCTTAATGTCATAAGTATTTTCATTTTCTTTTTAGTGAAACTGATGACTGGGTTTTCCTTTTAACTGAGGAGTGAGGTGAAATGTTATGACAATCCTTAACGTTTTCAGACAAACAGGACATATCTGCACTTAAACTGTGCTTAGGAATTTTGTAAGTCTTCAAAGTTTCCATCTGACAATCCTTACTCACAATTTCGCTCCTGAATAATGTAACCGAAGGGTCCCACTGAAGCAAAATCCTATCTAAACACCTTCTTAGTGATGACCATCGAGTAGGCACAGGCTTCAGGATTTTCTTGATCTCTGTGTTGTGTAAAGTCTGAAATTCTCTTAACTTTTCTTTCCTCTTTGCACTCCTTTCCAGATAATAAAATATATAAATTATACTTTCATCTACATTTACGGGCAAACACGCCGCACCCTTCTCGGCAGCAAGATTAATTAGGTGACAAGAGCAGCCTACGATGATTATGTTACTATTTTCCCGCTTCTAACATCTTGCCACACCATTCTTTAATCCTACCATTACTGGAGCATTATCAGCACCAACAGCTAGGCAGTTTTTTTAATGGAATGCAGAATTCCCGAAAAGCTGAGAGCAAAAGATTGGCAATGTTAGCTCCAGTAGCATCCCCTTCTAAATTAGGCACAGAGAGTAGACAACTCTGAATTTCATTGAATTCAGGCCTAAAAAATGTTACAAGAATGGGATATACAGTATCTTAAAGTCGCTCTTATTGCTACCATCAGTAGCAACAGCAAATGCATTCATCTGCAAATGTGATACAATTTTCACCCTTTCTTCCATGCACATTTCTGTAATGATAGCCGCTGTTTTCGTACTAGCACACCCATATCGTTTAGCGATTTCTGAATCAGGAAATATTTTTTGCGAAACAAAGGTCCGGCGTGATCGGCACAATTTACAGGCAGGTTATGTTCTACTATAAATGACGTAAATAACGCCTTGGCATTTGTCACAGGATTTTCATCTTGGTTTTTACATGAAAAGTTCAGTTTCTGGTTTCTTTCTACACACTGGACACTCTCCTTATGTCTTTTCGTTTGCATATGCTTGAGTATATCGCATTTCCCGCCATGTGCAACTGAAAACACCTACAGTACATATAGTACAGAATGCGAATGTTGGTCCCTTTCTGGATTCTCTCAAACACGGGAACTCTTCTCTATAAGCACCTTTAAACACTGCATCATATTTATTTTTTGACATTTTGGCCAAAACAAATATTAAGGCACAACACGAGCACTTCTGCAGGTTTGCCCTGGGTAGAACGACTATGGTGTGCTACTTCTGAGGTTAGGTTACTCCAAGAGAATGTTACTCGCTTGCAAAGAGAATGTATTATAGACTAAAGAGCAGCACATGACTGGCCACCGTGCCCCGTACTGCCATCTGGTATCATTATTAGAGCTACTATCGACCAGCCATACATCGACAGAACGAGGAAATCCGCAGGAGTTTAAAATAATACGAAAATTACGGATATTGCTCTGAAAATCAGGAGATCGGGAGGAACGATGAAAAATCTGGAGCGGGAGACTTGGCACGTTTAACCATACTATTGTATTACATGTAATAAATATCATTTTTGGTCCGTATTGATGATATTTGATTGAAATAATAACAGTAAGTTATTTATTAGACCACCTAATCAATAAAAAGTCTAGTCTGGGATGATTTACATAAATTTGTTAACTAATAGTGGTAAATGTTTCGCCTTCCCTGAAGGCATCATCAGCCATAGTCTTAACCTTAAATTAAAAATAAGCGTTTAAATAACATGTAATAATGAAATGAATTTTAAAATCTTGAGGAGATTTGTTATAAAATAACATTAAAAATAACAATGATAGTTTAAAAAATACAAAGTGATGAGATATAATGGTAGAAGTATTGACAAAATTAACATTAGAAGGCTGCTAAAATAAGTGCAATGGATAAAACAACAGATTGTTATACAACAAGTAGTAAGATTGCATAAAAATAAAGTTGATAGTCTGGCGGTTATAATTAGACAATGGCGAAAAATCGTATATAATCAAAGTAAAGAAGAGAGAATAAAAGTCAAAGGTTGGTCGAGAGATCCGAAGTTAATCATAATCTTGAAGATATAAGACGAAAGTCAGAGGCATATGGTGAAGTTGTAGAACACGCTGAGGATATGAAGTTGTAGAATAGAAAGTTGAACAGTTTCAAATAGGATCTCTATCGACCATCTCAAAATTTGAAGTAATGCTCAAATGTTGCAAGTTGTGAGTTTGTAGATATTCTAGTTGAAAAGGCATATAATAGTGGAATCTGTAAAAGGAAGTAAGAAACGTAGAGTTAATCGTATGAAAAGATGTTTGAAAATATTGAAGTAGAATCGTGTGCACTTACCATTTGACGGTGACAAAGATAACTTGTAACGTTATGAGTTAGAAGTATTTGCAACAGTAGACTTCTTGCTACGTGTGTTATAGCTGAAGGTTTGTGTTGGAGGGGGATCTGTTTGCGTTGACGTAACTATTGGCTTGTTTGTAGTATTTGGAGAGGGGGCTGCTATTGGTGGGAGGGAAGGAAGAGAGTGTATTACTGCGCGTGTTGTATCGGTGTAAGGCCATTGGAGGGAGCAATGTTACGGTGGGCGTGGCTATGAGTTTATTGGTTGTATTTGAATTAGAGGTACTAGCGGTGGGGGGAAGGGAGGGGGCTATATTAGCTGTAGAGGAGGTGGGAACGCTAACTGATGTGAGGTTGAAGATTTTTAAGAATATGCTGGTGAGGGGAGTTGATTCTCATAATAAAATAAGGATCTGTTCATACAAGGGGCTTTTTTAATCAATAGTGTCATTTAGGTTCTTAAAATGTTGGTAGAGGAAAATAAATAAGTTTTCATATTCTGTCATGAGTTTACTTTTATCGACTCCTTTTAGGATATGGAGGTCTTGTTCTATTGTGGTGAATTTATGCCCTGTGTCCCTCATGTGGTTGGCCATTGCGGAGAATTTGTTGTGTCTTTGGGCATTGTAATGCTCGGAGTATCTGGTGGAGAAGCTGCGGCCAGTTTGGCCAACATAAGAAAAATTACATGTAGAGCATTTCATGTATATTCCTGATCCAGAGTAACTATTGTCTGTGATGTTAATAGAGTTGTGATGAAAGAATAAATTACGATTAGTGTTTTTTGTTGTGTAAGCTATTTTTATTTCGTGCTTCATTAATGAATTGGTTATCGGATAAATACTATGGTTAGTGAACGTGAATTTAGCGTATTTTGGTTTGAAGGGTTTCAATGGAGTTAAATTTGTAGCTAGTTTCAGTTTGGTTTTATTAATGATTTTATTAATCATACTCGTGTTAAATCCATTGAATTTAGCTATTTCCTTAATGAATAGTAATTCTTTCTTTAAATTAATAGAGGACATAGGGATCTTTAATGCTCTATATATTAAACTGTGATAAGTGGCTTTTTTATGTGAGTTGGGATGTAAAGAATCATTTTTTTATGGTTGTTGGAGAAAAGGTGGGTTTTCTGTATATTTGGAAGTTGAATTTGTTCAATGCTCGTGTGATTTTGATGTCTAAGAAGTTCAAAGAGTTATTGAACTCATCTTCTTTTGTGAATTTAATATTATTATCTAAGTTGTTGAGAAATGATAGTACGTTATCGCTGTTGTTGATTTGTTTATCAATGATAGCTATGGTATCGTCAACATAGTGATGCCAAAGAAAGAGTCCGTTGATGTTATTAATAATCTTACTATGTTCGAGATTATCTAAGTATATATCGGCTAGTATTCCAGATGACGGGTAGGACTATTTATACTATTAATTATAGGCCGAATGGGGACATCCTTTTTATGAATTTTGGGCAGTGATCTGACTGTACGTAATTTTGGGTTCATTACAGTTAATTTCTGATAATCTTGATCATTTAAAATGAAGTTAAAATTTTTAAGAAGGTTCTTTAAGTTATGCTGTATTTTGTTTCTTGGATCTTTGTTAATTAAGGTATAGGTATTGTCTGAAAAAAAGTTTCAGTTTTATTGATGTAATCTTGTTTGTTCATTATTACTAAGGTGTTGCCCTTATCTGCTTTTGTAATTACTACGTTGTTGTTATGGATTTGGATTTCCGGTTTAGAATTTGTTTCGAGACATTGTGGTTATTAGATGTTATCTCATTAATCAAAGTCGGGAGTTCCTTTTTTACTTCATAACGTACGTCATTCTGTTTATCAATCGGGATTTGTTTAGCGATATTAGTTTCGGTTTCAGAGTATTACTGGATCTTATACTGTATATAAGACATGAGTAAAGAACTGGAATCAGAAGGCTTTGTGGCTTTCAAAAGTGAAGACACATCACACAACTCCAGAAGATGCCTGTAACATACCACAGCCAGAAAGGAGTTGGCTACAGTCGTGAACAAAGGGTGTAGTGTAGTCAAGTAAATATAAATAAAAATCAGCTGACCTTGTATTCCATTCATTTGTACTTCTGAGTAGGTAGTTAGTATCCGTAATTTATATTTCGCTCCCTCGATCTTTCAGTATTTATGAGCGGTTAGCTAATAATAATAAAGTTCATATATCCCAGTAATTGCAGTTCAAGTCCCGGGAGTAATAGTAGTAGTAGTTTTGACAGAAATACTTGACAAATTATTGTAGATAACCTCGTATTTTTCAGTAGACCTAATTAAGGACACTTTTCTTTTTCTCCGTCCCATGGAGTAGGGAAAATAATAGTAATCCACCAGCTGTAATAATCACATAACCACATTTCAGTAGAATTGTAGTGAAGATAAGGTATAATATATTAGATAGTATCTTGCCAGTTATATTCGTGTTTTTCTTCGTGTACGGCAATCCTTTTGATACTTAAGCATTTAACCAAACGCAGTATAGTGTAGTGTAGATACATTGTAGTATAGATACAGTACGGTACATTTAGATAGTGCCGTATCTTGCCTACTATATTCGTGTGTTATCTTTCGTGTGTATCTATTAGACCCTAATACTAATAATAATTTGCCTAAGCATTTAGCTTCGTTGGTAATCTTTGAGTACAGTAGTTCTTGCAAATTTCATTTCTGTTGTACTTAGTAGTGACATACGGTACGGTACCGGTATCGTAATTAGGATACGTCTAAAAGTAGTTTAAAAATTACTGTAGTGTACTGTACAGTAGTATACGAGTAATATCCTATTAGAATTCAGTGTGCTTATTTTATTATTGTAAAATATTTGTGTAGTACTGGTGTAATAGAGGTATCCGTAGAAACTCTTACTAAAATATTGTTGAAATTAGGATAGGCTTAATTGCAGTTTGGAATTGTGTAGTTCTTGTGTATTACTTTCGATATTCAGTAATTAACAGCAGTTTTTATCCTGTTAGGGGTTGTAGGATAAAAAAATAGAGCACGACTAAGTAGTATTTTAGTGTAGTCGTATATTAATTACCTTATTGTTGTGTACTATCCCAGACAATATATCCATCCGTTCATTTATTTTTTTTGCAAATAAGTTACTTAATTTTTTTAATTTATAATTTTTCCCCCGTAAAGAATGGCTAAGGAGCGCGAGTGTACTTATTGTGGGTGTGGTGAGGCATTGAGGGGTATGAGGGAGGAGTTGGAAAGTTTGAGGGAGATAATTAGGATTCTCACAGAAGACAGGAAGGAAGATAGGACTCCCTCAAACAATGTACAGGTTACAGTAGGTGTACAAGAGGGAGGGGAAGGAAAGGGAGGAGTTGTAGAAGACAGGTGGTCTAATGTTCTAAGGGGAAGGAGATTGCAGGCCAAGGGCTCTATTCAGGATCAGAATTCAGGACAGGTGTCTGTGCGAAATCGGTACGAGTCACTCCAGGTAGAACAACAGAGGGAAGATGAGGGACAGGGAACTGTTGCTGAGATGAATGGAAGTAGGAGGAAGGGAAAAGGTAGGAAAGGGAAATGTAGAGTAGAGGATAGGAAAAGACAGGTGGAACAGGGTCATGGGAAGGAGAAAAGGGAGGAGGAAGTAGCTTCTGCAGCTATCAGGAAAGATAGGGCTGACCAGGAGGGGAGGGGATCAAATGAGGTGGGTAGGGTTGAGGCTCTGGTCATGGGGGATTCCATCGTTAGACACGTGGGGAAAGTGTGTGGAGGAAAGGGAACCAGGGTAGAATGTTATCCAGGAATTAGGTTGAGGCAGATGTTGAGGAAAGTAGAAGAGAGGGAGGAGGGGAAGGAGAAGGTGGTAGTGTTTCACGTTGGTACCAACAACGTAAGGCAAGCTGATATAAGTACCAACATAGTTGGAGATGTGTGGGATCTGGTAAATGCAGCACGGGTAAAGTTTAAGAAAGCGGAGATTGTTATTAGTGGAATACTGTGTAGGAGGGATACTGACTGGAGGGTGATTGGGGATTTAAATGAGACTATGGAGTGGGTATGTGGGAAACTGAGAGTGAAATTTCTAGATCCTAATGGGTGGGTAGGAGATAGGGATCTGCGCTCGGATGGCCTTCATTTAAACCGCAGTGGTACGTATAAGTTAGGAAATTTGTTTGGAAGGGTAATAGGGAGGTACATTCAGGGAAACGAGATGGCCTAGGGAGCGGTGATAAGGGAAGAGGGAACTGGAAATCAAGTAGGGATGACATAAAATTGTTAGTGCTGAACTGTAGAAGTATTGTAAAGAAAGGAATAGAATTAAGTAATTTAATAGATATATATTTACCAGATATTGTAATAGGAGTTGAATCATGGCTGAGAAATGATATAATGGATGCAGAAATTTTCTCACGGCACTGGAGTGTGTATCGTAGAGATAGAATAGGAAGGGTGGGAGGGGGAGTGTTCATTCTGGTGAAAGAAGAATTTGTAAGCTACGAAAAAGTTAAAGATGAGACACATGAAATTCTAGGTGTAAGGCTCATTTCTAAAGATAATAGGCAACTTGATATATTTGGAGTGTACAGATCGGGAAAGGGTAGCACTGACGCGGATTCGGAATTATTTGATAGGATAGTCAGCTATGTGGGAAACGACATGGAAAGAAATGTGATTGTAGCGGAAGATCTGAATTTGCCAGATGTCAATTTGGAAGGAAATGCGAACGACAGGAAGCATGACCAATAAATGGCAAATAAGTTAATATGGGAAGGACAGCTGATTCAGAAAGTGATGGAACCAACCAGAGGGAAAAATATCCTGGATGTGGTGCTGATAAAACCAGATGAGCTCTATAGGGAAACTGAAGTAATAGATGGTATTAGTGATCATGAAGCTGTTTTTGTGGTAGTTAAAAATAAATGTGATAGAAAGGAAGGTCTTAAAAGTAGGACTGTTAGGCAGTACCATATGGCTGATAAAGCAGGCATGACGCAGTTTCTAAAAAGTAACTATGATCGGTGGAAAACGGTAAATAAAAATGTAAACAGACTCTGGGATGGGTTTAAGAAATTGTTGAGGAATGCGAAAACAGATTTCTACCTTTAAGGGTGGTAAGGAATGGTAAAGACCCACCTTATTATAACAGAGAAATAAAGAGACTAAGAAGGAGGTGCATACTGGAAAGAAATAGAGTTAGAAATGGCTTTGGAAGTAAGGAGAAATTGAAGGAACTTACTAGAAAATTGAATCTAGCAAAGAAGGCAGCTAAGGATAACATTATGGCAAGCATAATTGGCAGTCATACAAATTTTAGTGAAAAATGGAAGGGTATGTATAGGTATTTTAAGGCAGAAACAGGTTCCAAGAAGGACATTCCAGGAATAATTAATGAACAAGGAGAGTGTGTATGTGAGGATCTTCAAAAGGCAGAAGTATTCAGTCAGCAGTATGTAAAGATTGTTGGTTACAAGGATAATGTCGAGATAGAGGAAGAGACTAAGGCCAAAGAAGTAATAAAATTTACATATGATAACAATGACATTTACAATAAGATACAAAAGTTGAAAACTAGAAAAGCGGCTGGAATTGATCAGATTTCTGGGGATATACTAAAGACAATGGGTTGGAATGTAGTACCATATCTGAAGTACCGTACTTATTTGATTATTGTTTGGTCGAAGGAGCTATACCAGATGAATGGAGAGTTGCTATAGTAGCCCCTGTGTATAAAGGAAAGGGTGATAGACATAAAGCTGAAAATTACAGGCCAGTAAGTTTGACATGCATTGTATGTAAGCTTTGGGAAGGCATTCTTTCTGATTATATTAAGACATGTTTGTGAAATTAATAACTGGTTCGATAGAAGGCAATTCGGTTTTAGGAAAGGTTATTCCACTGAAGCTCAACTTGTAGGATTCCAGCAAGATATAGCAGATATCTTGGATTCTGGAGGTCAAATGGACTGTATCGCGATTGACATGTCTAAAGCATTTGATAGGGTGGATCATGGGAGACTACTGGCAAAAATGAGTGCAATTGGACTAGACAAAAGAGTGACTGAATGGGTTGCTGTATTTCTAGAAAATAGATCTCAGAGAGTTAGAGTAGGTGAAGCTTTGTCTGACCCTGTAATAGTTGAGAGGGGAGTTCCTCAGGGCAGTGTTATCGGACCTTTATGTTTTCTTATATATATAAATGATATGAGTAAAGGAGTGGAATCGGAGGTAAGGCTTTTTGCGGATGATGTTATTCTCTATAGAGTGATAAATA
Organism: Anabrus simplex; assembly: GCF_040414725.1. NCBI lineage: Eukaryota > Metazoa > Arthropoda > Insecta > Orthoptera > Tettigoniidae > Anabrus > Anabrus simplex. The sequence goes on along the minus strand of NC_090265.1, from coordinate 1,446,550,198 downwards.
AGTTACAAGATTGTGAGCAACTGCAACGTGACCTCGAAAATGTTGTGAGATGGACAGCAGGCAATGGTATGTTGATAAACGGGGCTAAAAGTCAGGTTGTGAGTTTCACAAATAGGAAAAGTCCTCTCAGTTTTAATTACTGCGTTGATGGGGTGAAAGTTCCTTTTGGGGATCATTGTAAGTATCTATGTGTTAATATAAGGAAAGATCTTCACTGGGGTAATCACATAAATTGGATTGTAAATAAAGGGTACAGATCTCTACACATGGTTATGAGGGTGTTTAGGGGTCGTAGTAAGGATGTAAAGGAGAGTGCATATAAGTCTCTGGTAAGACCCCAACTAGAGTATGATTCCAGTGTATGGGACCCTCACCAGGATTACCTGATTCAAGAACTGGAAAAAATCCAAAGAAAAGCAGCTCGGTTTGTTCTGGGTGATTTCCGACAAAAGAGTAGCGTTACAAAAATGTTGCAGTGTTTGGGTTGGGAAGAATTGAGTGGAAGAAGAAGAGCTGCTCGACTAAGTGGTATGTTCCGTGCTGTCAGCGGAGAGATGGCGTGGAATGACATTAGTAGACGAATAGGTTTGAATGGCATTTATAAAAGTAGGAAAGATCACGATATGAAGATAAAGTTGGAATTCAAGAGGACAAACTGGGGCAAATATTCATTTATAGGAAGGGGAGTTAAGGATTGGAATAACTTACCAAGGGAGATGTTCAATAAATTTCCAATTTCTTTGAAATCATTTAGGAAATGGCTAGGAAAGCAACAGATAGGGAATCTGCCACCTGGGCGACTGCCCTAAATGCAGATCAGTATTGATTGATTGAGTTTAACTTCTAACCAAGTGGGCTAATATCAAAGATACACAAAGTAAACCTACAAGGACATTCAATTCGTTGTGATATGACGTTACTGACTGACAGATGTCGAGAGTGTAATACTTCCTTCTCGTGTATGACATTCTATGCCTCGCACTAACCATCTAATGAAACAGCTGTTTCATACACTGCACGAAGAGTTACAGCTCTAATAGACTTTGTGTGAAAGAAACATCCAACCGATTCAAATCCCATTAGTACTCTTACGAGGGACAGTACGCAATATTGTCTAAATAAATATTCATTTAATAATTTATAAATAATATTGTAGGCTTTTCAGTCATATTCAATGTGAGTTAGAACACACTTTGACAATTCCTCAAATCGTCTGTGTGGTGTGCCATCAAACAGGAAATAACACTTCTACAGTACCCAGGACATAAAATTGTGCAACAAATAGGTGACTTGGCAACTGTCAATCCTAACCACCCATCAAATTGTCAAAGTAGTATTTTTTCCACTACTCAGGATTCAATCCGATGACATCAAATTATCTCAGAACAACTATCCAGAATGGTAACAAGTCCATCTCACGAAATTTGTTTGTTTACACAATAACCTGAAATCAATATTAGTCTTCAGTTGTCCAATTTTAAAGAGGTTTTACACCACAGTATTGCACAACACTACTTCACAGTATATTAGTGGACCCAGAATAAAGCCTAACCAAATATAATAATGAGACTGCTAGTTTTAAAGAAAACCGAGAATTCTTATAAAACAAGATAAGTGCCAAGATATGAACTGGGTGGTCATCGTTCAGCCACCACTGATCTGCATTTAGGGTAGTCCCCAAGGTGGCAGATTCCCTCTGTTGTTTGCAATAAAAATCAATAACATTCCCAATATCTGCCTATTTTATTAAAATACCAAATGATTCCGAAGACTATTCGGTAAAACTATAAGCTACTATGTCTTCTAATGGATGACAGTTGACGGTCACACAGTAAAAAACTATATTTATGCCGTATAAACTTCCTTTATTTATAGAAAGAAAACAATAATTACTAATGAAATATTGCTTTACATCAACTTACAATTTCATCTGGAGACAAGATTCCAAATTGCACCCGCTTCACAGTGCGAAGCGGAGCCTTGGAATCTGACGTCGCCATCTTGCTGAACTAAACTGAAAGTTGAAATTACACCAGGTCCCAACGCACCACCGCCGTCTCGATCCTCTCCTAATGCCTGCTCGACGACGATACCATAGTTTAACCACGGCCATCTTGATAAAAATAAAGATTTATTGCAGCAAATGGTCAAATATAAATTGTTCTACTCTTTACTATATACATGTAAGATCTTTTCTCTTTTGCTACACTTATTGAAGTGGTATCGTTCACATATATTCCCACATAATTTGCACACGCATTTGTCGCTTGGTTCATGATATATCTCTTTTACACATAGCTTATGATGAAATCAGTGTACAGCCAGCATGTTGATAGCACTGCGCACCTTCTTATTTGGGCCCATCCAGTCTCTACTTGTTAAGGCATCCGTCACGTAAAACTCCGGCCAGATTTCTTCCCTTTTGCTCAACATCAGATTTAGGTGAGCAGTGGCTTAAGGTGTCGATGGTACAGAAAGATATCTAAGATCCTCGATAAGAAAAGACTCCTGAGCTAACTCATAAGCTAGTCTAGATGGAGATCTTAGAAATATCTAATATCCTTTTCAGAAAGATAGCTTTCACTTATTCAAAGGTCATTAGTTCATTAGTCAGCTGATACAAATGGAGGTTAGAATCGATCTGTTGCATATGTACTTGGTTTGGGTTTGTTCCTCGCAGTAGGCTAATGCTTGACTACAACCGACTATTAATCCACATGTTCAAAAGGCTCACTTGATATTTTCGTTGTTATGAATTAGACACGTGTGAAAATGGATAAAAGAAGTGAAAATAATGTGGGAGAAGAAAGTTACTTTGCAGAAAATGATTGAGTTAAAACGCCAACTATTCGCAGCATTTTGCACACTATAACCCTCCTTGTTCCTTTTACTTTTTTATTTCATGTGCTCTTAAAAATCTCTGAGATGGACTAGCAAAATCTTTGTTTACTACGCCCTATTGGTGGGGGCGGCAGGATAACAGCCACGGTATCCCCTACCTGTCGTAAGAGGCGACTAAAAGGGGTCCCAGGGCTCTCAAATTGGGAGCGTGTGTTGGCGAACATGGGGCACTGAGATGAGTCCTGCCATTGCTTTAACTTACTTCTGCCAGGCTCATTTTCATCTACCCTTCTAACCTCCCTTGTTCAACTCTTGTTCTTTACCGACCCTGACAGTATTAGGTTGCGAGGCCGAGAGAGTCTTTCATTTTCACGCCCATCGTAGCCCTTCTCTTTCTTTAGCCGATACCTTCATTTTCAAAATGTCGGATCCTTTCCATTTTTCTATCTCCTTAGTGTTGTCATAGATGATGGTTACCTAGTTGTAGCCTACTTCCACTTAAAACAATAATCATTACCAACATCATCTTGGTTTATTTGTGATATAAGCCAAGATTTTAAAGGATACCTGGAGTGTCCGAGCAGAACTGCACTAGAGAATCACAATGATACAGTATATCACTACCAACCGGTGTAGTGCAATGCGAAGCTGCTATTTTAAGGTTATGCTTCATTCCTTGCAGTGGAACGTTCTATTACCAATCCTATCAAGCAAATACTCAGTAGTTCTGTAATCTATCCTAAATCTCCCATTGTATTCATATGTTTGTTATATTCCAGTACAGACTGTTTTTGACATAACATTTATTCAACGGTGAATACCTACACTCGTTCCGTATCACTATTTGAATCAGAGTCGACCATTTCAGTGATCTTCATGATTTCATGCCAAAATATTAAAATGCCGCTCATTTTGGTTTCACTAATACTATGAATTATGAGTCAACCTGGGATTTGAGACTTTGAGTAAATCAATGATTACCTTTCGTTTGTGACAAATTTTACAGTGATATTTCGTGGATCAACATCGTTCACGTAACCGGGGGGTGGAATTAAACCCAGGCCCAAATACCAGTAGCAAATTCAGCGTGGAAGATTAGGCAGCACTTAAGGTGTTAGTGAGGGATGTGATACAAGAAAATTGTCAATGGGATAAGGTGCAAGAAATAAAGGACTTGATGGAGGAGCAGAGAAAGGAGAAAGGGAGCATGAAGAAATGGTAAGAAACGAAGACTAAGGAATCGAACAATATAGTGTGCAACAATGGGAAAGAAATAGAGTGAAATAGGTAAAATATCTAGAAGAGGAGGTGATGAGGATGCAGAAGGAAGCAAATGGGTACAGGCAGGAGAGAATGAGGAGAGCCATATTTATATATGGTGTGGAAGAAGGTGAGAAGGAAGGCAAGATTAATATAATGTATAAGGTGATAGAGGTCATACGGGATAGGATGAAGATACATTTCAGTGAAGTTGACATAGACGACGTGGAGAGAGTGGACAAAGCTAAAGGACGGAGACCAATTAGGGTACAGTTTTTCTCTACCCTAAGGGCAGAAATTGTGTTAAGAAACGGCAACAATTTACAGGGCCAGATAGTATGGGTGAAAAGAGACATGGGAAGAGAAGGTGGTGAAAATATGAAGATTTTGAACAGGCATCCTTGGAGAGCGAGACAACAAGGGCTAAACGCCCGCATAAGAGGTCAGAGACTAGTGGTGACGAAAGGAAGATGGGTTAAAGAGCACATTAAATCTAAAGCCTGCCCGGCGTTCTGCAGGTTTATTATTAAATACCGTACCTCACAACCTTTTAATTTTCAGACTTCAATGTAACTTTTATTTCATGTCTGTGAGATTGCAAAACAATGAAGCATTAGCTATAGTAGAGTTGAGACGTCAAGGAATATGTATAGGTCTACTTAGATGGCAGAGCCCTCTTCAGTAATCCTACATATTCCCACCTTTGAGTCGTGATTAATTTCCAACGACTCAAACTAAAACAATAAATCAGAAACACATGGTAAAATTAAACAAACGAAACAGTCGTTGAAAGTCAATCACAATCACGTCGAAATCTAGCAGGTAGTTGCACTTTACGTCCACACCTAGTTCGAACATGTCCAATGTCCTCACTACCTTCCACACTGTTTTGGACAGTTGTCCCAACTCTTGCCGACTAACAGTTCATCTTTTGTGGATGCCACCTTTGCACGAATTTCCAAAGGATATACCCTCTGGACTGATCGGAAAAGGGTCCCTGCTGCAGTCTTCAGCTTCACCAGACGAATTTCTCCATCACGTCCTGGAATAAGCTGTTCCACTACAGCTAAAGGCCAATCGATTCTTTTGAGAATGTCTGCTCCAATAAGAACAACTTCTCCTAGAAGCAATTGACGACTCTTCTTTTGGGCAGTCAATGCTAATTGACCTAAATATTCTCTCCTAAATCGCTGACGAAAGATCTCTTATCCTTTGACTATTTCTGTTCCGTCGGTTAAGATGATCAGAATCCATGACACCACAGTCTTGCACGCCCATTTCTTTCATATCTAACAAAAGCATATTAGGCGAGATAGGGGCTAGATCAGCACTGACTTCTGATACATATGTGAGCGGTCGAGAGTTCATCACAGCTTCGAAATCACATAAGACTGTTTCCAACTCTTCATAGGATAGCGAAGCTTTGCCAAGAGTTTTCCTTAGCAGCTGTTTCAGCATCCATATTAGTCGCTCCCACCATCATCCCCACCGTGCTGCTGTGGGAGGATTGAATCGCTACCTCGGCGAGCTACAAATCTTCTGAAATTTCGTAGGAATGAATCAACGGAGAGTGACGAGGTCAGCTCAAGGTGGACTGCACGGTACACCGCACAAGTGTATAGACATATCCACACTTTGCGATTATTTCTCAAAAACAATGGACCAGCTTAGTCTCGAAAGCAACTGCATCCCGCACTCGTGGCTCAGGTAAAGCAGGTGTACAAACGGAAACACTTCCCGCCTCATGTCTCCGACAGACTACATAACCAGCTAGAATGGCTCGAATAGTTTTTCTTCCTTTGAGGATCCAAAATGTTTCCCTTAAGTGGCTTAGGACACCTTGTACTCCTACATGACAAGACTTGATATGTGTCCAGAACACAATCTTGTCAACCACAGGATGTTTAGAAGGCAGCACTGCAGGCATCCTGAAGTCCTCTACATCTCTTCTTTCGGATATCTTCGTTTTTATTCTAATTATACCATCGACATCCATAAAGGGACACAACGTAGATAATATATCATCTTTTACTCCACTGATATTCTCTTGTTTTCCACGAAACGTACAAGGTATTTCTCTGCTATATTGAATTCCTTCAGTTGAAGTCACTTTGTTTCACCACATCTTTCCTTCTACAAGAATTAATGAACCGTAATATCCAAGCAATGACCCTTGCAATTTTATCATAATCATTGGTGAAGTTGTAGAGCCGGTCGGAATCACCGTCGTGGCATAGAAGTATCGAAGTGATAACCTTCCTTCTCTCCTGTCCTATAATTTCTTCATCCGGTTCTGGTGCTTCTGAAGGCCATTCTCCAAGTGGCAGTTTCAGCCATGGTGGGCCCTCCCACCATCTAGACTCAAGCAACTGTACAGCAGAGCATCGACGACTAGGAAGATCAGCAGGATTCATATTGCCTGGTATGTGTCTCCAAGCTTCCTTCGCCGTCAGATTTCTGATCCTGAACCCGGTTCCACACAAAGACTCCCCAATGATCTCTCTGTATCCACGTGATGACAGTAGTAGAGTCACTCCAGAAGAAACATTCTGTCTCTATTTGTTCAAATTCCTTCTTCAAAGATGCAGTTAACCGCGCTCCGATGTTTGCAGCTAATAACTCCAGCCTCAGAATTGTCATTCCTTTGAGTGGTGACACTCTAGATTTTGCTTGTGTCAGCTGTACATGTACACAGGAATTATATTCTAAACGCAAAAACACTGCTGCGGCATATGCAATCTTACTGGCATCACAAAAGGTATGCACCGAGCAACTTATTATCATATCACTCATTCCCATGAGCTACCGAGGTATCTTCACTTCCTCAAGTAAAGGAAGCTCTTGTAACCATGCCAAGAACGCGCTTTTTACATCATCTGGAACTTCTTCGTCCCATCCCCCTTTCATGACCCAACATCGCTGCAACAAAAGCTTCGGACAAAGTGACACAGGTCACCTGAAGCCAATAGGGTCAAATACTCTCTGGGCTATTGACAGTATAGCTCTTCGAGTGATCAACTTTATGTCTATAGATTTGTGGCCACTCACGGCTAGAGTATCAGATCTTCTGTCGCAAATAAGCCCTAGAACAGGAGTAGCAGTCTTTAGGTTAAAGTCTGAATACTCCCAACCTCTCAAGTCAAATTTGGCCTGTGCAAATATTCTCGTTGCTTCTTCCTGAAAACAGAGTAGATCATCAGCTGATTGTAAACTGTTTACGCAATTATCAACGTAAAATCTTTTTCTAAGCTTCTTGATGATAGCTGGAGAATACCTTCCATCTTCCATACTTTCAATACGTTTCAAATGAAAATCAATCACAGCACCAATAAGAACGGGCTGCTTGTCACCCCAAACACAACACGGGTATGACGGAATACTTTCATTTCTCCCTCCATGTCAACCCAAAGAAATCTAAGGAATTCCCGATCATCTTCACATAGACTAATTTGCAAGAATGCTTTTCTTATATCTTCTATCACCCCAATTTGGTAACACCTAAAACGGAGAAGTAATGTAGGTATAATTTCAATTAGATTAATCCCTTTCTCCGAGCATTGATTCAGCGAAGGATAGCCACACTCTCTAGAGGACGCATCGAAAACACGTCTAACTCTTGTTGTACTGTTCTCCTTAAATACAGGTCGATGTGGCAAATAGTGCCCTTCATTCCACTGGGAGACAGGTACTTCTTCGATGATTCCTTCTTGTACCCATTCATTAAGAATTTCATCATACATTGCTTTAGAACCATTTTCTTCTAGTTTTTTGAGGGTATGTTCCATTCTTCTTTTCTCCAAATTGAAGTTCCTAGGAACTGGTGGATGTCCTTCAATCCATGGTAATCTCACGACATAGCGGCCCTCTTCATTTACCTTAACAGTATAGAGAAAATAATCTAGGGTCGCCTGTTCTCTTTCTTCTTTAGTTTTTCTTTCACCTGGATCTTGAATACCAAGAGTATCTAGCTCCCAAAGTTTGCTCACAGAATCAGTGTGAACGAAAATAGACAGTGCTGTCATAGAGTTGGAAGATTTGTGTCCCTTTATCTTCCCTATTATAATCCATCGTAGATAAGTCTCAAGTGCGACAAGTCCACACCGTAGAATCTCTCTTCTTCCAGTGAGAAGTTTCCCGTATATATCCGCTCCAACTAAAACTTCAACTGGCTTATCTTCATCGTAGAGCTTGATATCTTTCTCAATGGCCTTAGTTAACCATGGGCCAGGCTGAATGACAGGGATTTGTGAAAAAATGTTTTCTTCGTCTAGTGCTTCAAAATAACCTCACCTTGTAAGTGAGGTGTGTTTCTGGATTAGTTACCTTACCCCCGAACAAACCATGAATCAGTGTCTCATCTCCGATGGGTTCATATCCCATACACCGAGCAGTGTCTTTCCTAATGTAAGAACGTTGTGATCCAGGATCATTGAGAACACGTACTTGTTTTACCTTTTCTCCTATTATGGTCACTACGAGAGTTTGTAGGAAAACCTGACTACAGTTCACGTTCGATAGAGAATTCTCAACTGTTACATCTTCTTTTGGAGTTGGTTGCTTACAACTTCTGGGACACATAACTGGGAAATGCTTTCCTTCGCAAATGATGCATTTCAGAATAGTTTTACACTCCTTACTGACATAACCATTCTTAAGACAAGCAGAACAACAGTTCTTTCTCTTTAAAATGTCCCTCTTTTCATAAAACTCCATTTTCTGTGCTTTAAAACAAGCATCGCTTAAGTGTTTCCCTTCACAAAATACACATGGATTTTTGTTAGGCTTAAAATTAGGCCAGCTGCTGTAGGAATACCGTTATTATGATTGCTTGACTCTGCTCCTAATGCTTTGGTACTACCTTTGGAACTACTTCCTATCCTAAACCCTTGGACTGCCATAGTGATTCGTTCCTCATTTTCGACTTCGCATTTCAGAAAATCTATTAGCCTATCAAGTCTGGTTTTACCATCAGGTTGAGCCGAGTTGATGTTTCAGCTCCTTTGCCAAGCTCGTAAGACGTCTTCAGTGAGACACGGTTCAACTAGTGGAAAGAGCATTGCAGCGTATTTCTCTTTGGTTGCTCCTACGGTTTCTAGAGCCCTTAACTGAGTCTCAATTTTGTCAGAGAGAGAGGAAAGACTAACCTGCTTGTGTTTAGAATTCATAGCTAAAAAACATTTAAGTAGTTCTCTGACATAGAACTCTACTAATACATCATCCCGACCAAACCTAGATTTCAAGCACTCAATAGCCTTGCTATAGTTACAGCCTATAGGGGGAAAACTTTCCGCCACTTCCCTAGCTCTAGTGTTTGGCTCCATGGCTTGTAACAAATACTGAAAGTTATCGGAATCATCTATGTCAGGATCATCTTTTATTTTCTTAAATTGTCCCCAAAAGGTTAACCAGTCCTTAACTTCACCACCAAACTTCTTTAACTCGAAAGCAGGCAATTTAAATTTTCTCTTTGTTACGTTTTGGTCAGAGATAGAATCATCAATAGCATTTAGAGACTTTTGCAAGTAAAGGCTTGTTCTCTTGTACTTGCCTGAGTATTCATCCGCGGCCTGCACCTCAGTACCCAATTCTTGTGTTTTGGTAGCTGGATTTTGTAGCAGCAATTCCAATATTTCTGCATCCAAGCGCGCCAGCTCCTCGAATTTCTCACGTAGCAATTCCAGACCAGCCATAATCTACACATCGTCTCGAGCTTCGTGATTTACTATGGAATTTCGTCTTTCTTCCAAGATATTATATACACGAGTAAATGCCGCCCGTACTACCGCTCGTGTCTTCTTCAACGTATACATCTGTCTGTACCGTTACACAACAACTGGGGATGGATATGTCACAATTTACGTACGGTATGTTGCAACCCAAAATTTAATAGAGTCCTGCCACGGTCGCCATATATTAAATCTAAAGCCTACCCGGCGTTCTGCAGGTTTATTATTAAATACCGTACCTCACAACCTTTTAATTTTAAGACTTCAATGTAACTTTTATTTCATGTCTGTGAGATTGCAAAACATGAAGCACTAGCTATAGTAGAGTTGAGACGTCAAGGAATATGTATAGGTCTACTTATATGGCAGTACCCTCTTCAGTAATATTACAAGGGGGTGGTTAAACCCAGGCCCAAATACCAGTAGCAAATTCAGCGTGGAAGTTTAGGCAGCACTTAAGGTGTTAGTGAGGGAAGTGATACAAGAAAATTGTCAATGGGATAAGGTGCAAGAAATAAAGGACTTGATGGTGGAGCAGGGAAAGGAGAAAGGGAACATGAAGAAATGGTAAGAAACGAAGACTAAGGAATCGAACAATATAGTGTGCAACAATGGGAAAGAAATAGAGTGAAATAGATGAAATATCTAGAAGAGGAAGTGATGAGGATACAGAAGGAAGCAAAGGGGTACAGGCAGGAGAGAATGAGGAGAGCCATATTTATATATGGTGTGGAAGAAGGTGAGAAGGAAGGCAAGATTAATATAATGTATAAGGTGATAGAGGTCATACGGGATAGGATGGAGATAAATTTCAGTGAAGTTGACATAGACGACGTGGAGAGGGTGAACAAAGCTAAAGGACGGAGACCAATTAGGGTACAGTTTTTCTCTACCCTAAGGGCAGAAATTGTGTTAAGAAACGGCAACAATTTACAGGGCCAGATAGTATGGGTGAAAAGAGACATGGGAAGAGAAGGTGGTGAAAATATAAAGATTTTGAACAGGCATCTTTGGAGAGCGAGACAACAAGGGCTAAACGCCCGCATAAGAGGTCAGCGACTAGTGGTAACGAAAGGAAGATGGGTTAAAAAGCACTCAGTGTCGAAGCTGAAAGAGATGGATGTTCACGTCAGTTCCGAGGGGGAGTGATGGCAGTGCAAGATGGAAGGAAGGAAGGAGAAACAACTAGGGGTGGAGTGGAGGAAGGAGTAGGTAGCGCCTACTAATTAAGGAAGAAATTGGTGAACTAGTAGAGGATATCTAGACAGATATACGGTACAAGAAGCTATCTGGGTGAGATTTAATATGGGATGTGTAGAGGGAAGGATGAAGAAAATAAATCTAGCGTTCGTATATTGCCATCCTAGTAGTTCCCTATACACAAATAATCATCATTTTGAAGAGCTATTTGTAGATATTAGTATGATAAGAGAGAAGATAGCAGAAGAAGAGGACATGTTGCTATTTGGAGTTTGAAACGCAAGAACAGGGGAACAGAGCCCAGTATATAGTAGGGAAAATTGGAGGTCTATGTTGAGAAGTAGAAGAAGTGAGGATAAAATATAAACAGCTATGGGGAGAAGCTCTTAGAGTAGTGCGCAGCAGGGAATTTATATATGCTGAATGGATGGAAGGAGGGTGACAGTACCGGGAAATTGACCTATGTTTCAGAGCAGGGAGGTAGTGTGATAGATATAGTTCTAAGCTCAGAAGGAGTGTTAGAGGATATTGTAAAGATGGAAGTAGGAGACTGGATTGCTTCCCAGTGTGGGTTCTGCTAAAAAGGGGGAGTAGAAGCATATAATGAAAGAAGATAAGATGAAGGATGAACTAGGGAGTTGGTATAGTAAGTACAAATGGACAGAGAAAGTGGAACGGGATTGGGATAGGGTAGCAAAAGAAGAATTACACTTACTGAAATGTGGATGGGAAGGAGCGTTAAACGAGAATAATATTGATAAAGCTTTGGAATTGCTGTTACATCCAATAAAGGTGGAAAAAGGTGGGAGAAGAAAAAAAGAAAGAGGGAGAAGAATGGTTCAATTAAGAGTGTGAAGGAATGCGAAAGAGGGTTTTGGGAGCGTTAGGGGTGTATAGGAAAAAGGTGGGAGCGCAGAAAGATAGGCCTTCTGTAAATTAAGGAAAGGCTACAAAAAGAGAAATTTGTGAAGTAAAAAGGCGTGGTTAGAGGAACAAACGAAAGCCATGAATAAAGAATGTAAGTTGAACCTTATTGAAAAAGTTTGGGGAATGATAAACAGATTAATTAAGGGTAGCAGGAGTCTAGGAAAAACGAGCATTGAGGATGTACAGTGGGTGAGCTACTTTAGGGAATTACTCTAGGGGAAGGGGGAGGTATGGTTGAGTGAGACGGGGGAAGAAGCAATTTGGAGGAATAGAAGAATGGCAATTTACGAACTAGACAAGGAAATTGGGAGTGATAAGAAGAATCATGGGCAGGTCGACGGGGGTTGCAATGGTATCAATAATAAGTTTTGGAAAGAAATTAGCAAAAATGGGGCAATGATAGAGGGCATATATAAACTATTCAATAAGAGTTTTGATGAGCGGAAGTACCCTAAGTAGCAGGAAACTGGGATGTTATGTCCAATATAAGGGAAAGCGTAGCAAAAACAATATGAACAACATAGGGGAATATCTTGTTAGATTCCTTAAGTAAAATTTATTCAGGGGTGTTAGTGAACAGGTTAAGTGAATGGGCGAAAGAAATGAAGTATTGTCAGATTACCAAGGGGGATTTAGAAAAAAGAAAAGAACAGTAGATAATATAATGATAGTGAAGACGGTCTTGGAGAAGCATATGAGCTTGTCAAGAGGTAATGTGCATGTAGCGAAAATTGACCTGAAAGGCGTTCGATAGGGTGAACAGAGGGGCTCTATTAGAAAAATTGGGTAGGTTGGGGGTTTCGGAAAAGATGATAAGGGCAGTGGAGGCGATATATAAGGTGGTCAGGTGATGTGTAAAATTGGCAGACGATAGGTTGAGCAGACCCTTAGAGTCTAAAGGGGTTTAAAGCAAGGGTGTAAATTATCGCCAATATTGTTTATTTTATTTATTAACGATATCTTGGATGGACACGGGGGAAACAACTGGGTAGTGCCGGTGACAAATGGGTTGGAGATACCGGGATTGATTTTTGCTGATGATGTGATACTGATGACTCCAAATTCAGAGGGGATGCAGAGGAGCTTAAATGCAGTGTCAGATTTTGCAAAGAAATGGGCCTTGAAAATTAACGGGAATAAATCTAAAGTGCTAGTCGCCCAGGTACACGGAACAAGGAAGGAGGATGGGAAATGGGTGGTGCAGGGAGAAAGGTTGGAACACGTAACTAAGTTGGAATATTTAGGAGTCATTATTAACAGAAAAGTGACTTGGAACGATCAAATTAGAAGAGCGAGAAGCAAAGGTATGGCCGCCCTAGCCTCAGTCAAAATCTTGCTGGCTAAATTCCTGGATATCAGTTATAAAACCTTGAGGTTAGTTTAAAGACCGGTGGTATTGGTAGGGTAATGTATGGGGCTGAAGTATGGGGATTTGATGAGAAAAGAGTTGAATTAAGACGAATCACTATCCCGCAGTGTACAGCTAATGCAGGGGTGGAATTAATATGTGGGGAAGATTTGGAATATGAGTCTGTATAAAGAATAGTTAAATATTGGATGATTTTGAAAAGACAAGAAGGCGGGAGGGTGCTCCAAGCCGCGTAAGAACAACAACTGAAGAGCATGTATAAGGGATGCTGGCTAGAAAAAATTAAAAGATACTTGGAGATAATAGGCTTAGGGTACATGTGGGGGGAGGTGTGGACGAAGACAGGAGCCAGAGGGCCGAAGATTCTTGCGAGGAGGATTAGAGATATGCATAGGCAGAAATATTGGAAGAAAGTATACTAAGAAGTTCTCTTAGTGTTTTTAATAAAGTAGAGGAAGTAATGGAGATAAATATTAGATACGATGATAGGTTAAACAGGGGTGGGTTGGTATGGTGGCTGATGGGACTAGATAAGAATAAGGTTCGGTTAAAATGTAGAGATAAGACAGTATGTATATTATGTGGGGCAGTGAACGACGATTTTCACTTAATAGGTAATTGTGAAAAAACAAGTTTATTGAGTGCCAAACATCGGAAATTATTAGGAAAGGGATGAGCAGATTATTATAAGGTGGATTATCAAGCAATGGGAAGAAAGAGGAGAGTTCAACAGGTATCTATGTGCGATAAGAAAATCTTGTGAAAGAATAACGAGGGAGAGTCATAGGAGGAATATGTGTATGTGTAAAGGATGTAAGTGAGAAGAGTGTATAAGGAGGCGGAATTGGAGTGGAGTTGGAGCTTTTGGTAAGAATGAAGGTGGTTATGAGTTCGGAGATGCATTCTGGTTTGTGTTTGTATGATGAAATGATTGGTGATAAGTGTAATGGAGGTATGTGCAGTGAATTCAAAAATGATGAAGTATAGATTAGAGAGGATACGGGAGTATGTGTTTGGAATGGTGATGTGTGTTTAAGGGAGGCTTGTTTAATAGTTTGATGATATTAGTGGATGGAGTTTGTATGGTAAATTTGATGGTAAGTGGAGTACTGGAGATGTGTATATAGTTGAGAAGGTAGAATTTTAGCCTGGAGGTTAAGTATGACCAAGTTAGAACGAAGAGTATTGAGTTGGTGTGTTAGTGGAGTAGGTGAATGATGTGGTATTTTGCAACTGTAGAGGCCTTATTGATTTTGATATGGCAGGATAGTATGTAATTGTTAACCAACAGAATACTGAAATCCAGTGGGAGTAAGTTAGTGAAAAGGAATGCGGAGTAAGCAGCGGAGTAAGCAAGGACACGTGCTGAGTATGTTGTTACGCGAAGTCGGCGATTCTTGCAGAACGATTTGTTGTAACTGGTATATGTAGAATGGAGGGGCTGAGAAGGGCTAGGTTAGTCTTATTTAAGGTATCCGATTAGTATTTCTTTAGGGCATCCAATGAGTATACATATATTTAGTTTATATTATTATTATTATTATCTTTATTATTATTATTATTATTATTATTATTATTATTATTATTATTATTATTATTATTATTATTATTATTATTATTATTATATATGATATGTTGGGGCATGTGCAGTTTTCTCACTATGTATGGACAGTAAGAGATAGTAAGGAGTGATGGGGAAGGAAGAGTAGAACATACCAGAAAGAGGATGGGTAGGACGAGCCTACCCCATATATGTAAAAGAGAGATATGTGCGGAATGAGGAGTAAAAGAGGTGGGGTACAGGAAGAGAGCGGTTTCAGCATCAAATGGCCGCCCGCAAAAGGAATGGTGAGAAAGTTGCAATTTTATCTGGTAGGGTTTGTTGGGGTCTTCCTCTAGGCTCCACGGATAGGGCTGGTCGTGTCATCACCAGGAGAACGGTCTTTTTTCTCACCAGGGGTGATGACAGGGTTGGACAGCAGTAGTAGTAGGTTGCTGGACGTGGTATGTAGGGACTGTGGACGACTGATGTTGTGACCTTAGGGTGTGTCACGTTTCCGGAGTATCTGATGGACCTCATGGCATGCCCAAGGAGTCCAGTAGTTTTTTGTTGCAAGTTGTTTGCATTGTGAACACATATTTGGGATGAACGCCTGTTATGTTCAATAATAATAAACACAAAATACTAAAAAATACAGTACTTAATATAGGTTTAAAAATAAAATGAATAAAAGTAATAAATTTACAAATTTTATACGAAGATTCCTCCCATATACAGGGTTATTCAGCAACGTGGTCCACCTCAAATAACTCGTGATAGGTTAAGGATATTAAGATTTTGTTTTCGCTTTCAGTAATGGTACCAAAGGGCTAATAATCAAACTACTGTTTCATGGTGTTCAGTTTTTCTGTGATCATGGTACTAACTTTACTTTTTTAAACGGTACCATACTACGCATAGCGTTAAATCTATAAACATTATAAATAAAGCACCGTGAGTATTTTGAAAGTCGGAGAAGTACTTCTCCAAAAATTATTGTGTATTCAAACGTGCTTCATTTGGGAGCTGAGGATAGACCTGTTCGATTCGCGCTAAGTATGGAACATGAGCTAGCTGCTGACATACACATTTGTTAGATAGATATTCTCTCTACTATGCTCATATACCCACTACCGGTATGATAAAAAGAACGAATTAACACCTTTATTATCGATCGCTGTAAGTAACTGGTAGATGAAAAACGGATATGGACTTTGAGCTGTAGCAGATAACATAGTCCTGTGTACGTGATACAAGTACACAACTTAAACGATATTTTGTCACAGATACCTCCGCGAAAGCGTATCTGATATTATATCGGTGACAAGAAACAGGCGGTGATTTATTGACCATCTCTAGAAACAACATGGTATTTTCACGCTGACATATATTCATGCAGGAAATAAGTGTTTTAGAGCGGGCTATTGTATTTTCAGATCAGTTTACAAGGTCTTCGTGCAACATTACCAACATCGTATTTTATGAACAGAAGGGAAACGATATTATAAATAAAATTATGGCACACGGCAAAAGCTTGCAAATCAGATGTATTGAATCGGTAATGGCAGGGGCGTATTCTCCTTGAATGCAAGGCATTCATTGCATGCGTTATGATAACACAAAGAACTGTCTGATTTACGATTTTAGGTTGTTTCAGGTCAAATATTAACGATTTCATCTCTCAGAAGTTCAAAAGGTCCGCGCAACTGTACTAGTTCCGTTGCTTGATTACGTGTGGTGCTGGTGTAGTCTCGCCGTCTACTCCACTCTCGGAAGAAAGAGACAGCAAATGGAGGAGTTAACGACGCAAGGCATTCAATCTTAAAATTGCATTCAGTGGCAGACGTAGTTCTGAAACCCTCCGAACGATGTCGCTGCAATTGAAACTTGGTCAGAATTTGTCACCCCATACCCGTGCTACCCTCTGCCATCTGTTAGCAACTTGGAGAAAGTCGACATGTTTACAGCGAACGGACACACAGATTACCCCCTAGCGAGAACCCAACGTGACGAAACTGACCAATGCCACTGGGGTGACTTACCTCCAGTGCTTGAGATGTGGCTAACTAGTGAGTTAATTTATTGTGTGTTTTGCTGATTAGTGAGTTCATTCTGTGTGTGCTGTTCCTGTGCTATTCGTCGTTTTGTGCACATGTGGTATTAACGATGGATGAGTCTAAAACGGATATAATTGTAAATCAGTTTGAAAAGCCATTTACTGGCCGTTCGTCTGATGAAAAGATGCAAATAGTTAAAGCCGCGAGACCTCTACCTTCCATCGTAAATTTCTTCTTCTTCTTCTTCTTAATCTGCTTACCCTCCAGGGTTGGCTTTTCCCTCGGACTCAGCGAGGGATCCCTCCTCTACCGCCTCAAGGGCAGTGTCCTGGAGCTTCAGACTCTGGGTCGGGGGATACAACTAGGGAGGATGACTAGTACCTCGCCCAGGCTGCCTCACCTGCTATGCTGAACAGGGGCCTTGCGGGGGATGGGAAGATTGGAAGGGATAGACAAGGAAGAGGGAAGGAAGCGGCCGTGGCCTGAAGTTAGGTACCATCCCGGCATTTGCCTGGAGGAGAAGTGGGAAACCACGGAAAACCACTTCCAGGATGGCTGAGGTGGAAATCGATCCCACCTCTACTCAGTTGACCTCCCGAGGCTGAGTGGACCCCGTTCCAGCCCTCGTACCACTTTACTATTTCGTGGCAGAGCCGGGAAGCGAACCCGGGCCTCCGGGGGGTGGCAGCTAATTACATTAACTACTACACCACAGAGGCGGACCCTCGTAAATTTGAAAAGAGAAAACAAGAATTGTGTACGCACGTTCAATCCGGAAACTTACAGTAAAACTGTTTGGCTCGAGTTCACCTACATGTAATTAGGGTGAGTAGAATTGAAATTTACTTAATACATAGTGTTAACTGCATGGTTACTAGTTGCATGCCTCAGTGAGATTCCAGGATACGCCACTGGGTAATGGCTACTATACCCCACCATACACAATACCTCCTACAACGCCAACAACCCTTCCACCACTCCTTCAATATCCCAACACTGCTGAACCTTACTCCCAACACAAAACACGCGTGAAGCTCACAAGAGAGAGTACTGGATTGATAGTAAATAATAAGGAACGCGGCGAGGGATCCAGTTGGCCGTGGATTAATACAGGATAGTAGCGTCTACGAGTAGTAGTGTCTACGCGTCCAACCATGGCCGGACTACGCTACATGGCCGTGACAGTGGAGATCCGACAACGTCGCAAAGAGTCAAGTCATTGACTTCTGTGTTCGTAATTTGCAAACTAGTCTAACATGGTGTATCATTATATTTTGTGTTGTGCGTGAATGAACCTGATGGTATTGTTTTAAATTCACAACATACTGAATATATTTTATGTGTTATAGTTTACACACTATTTGATATCCTGGAACGACATTAATTTAGGCAAAGCTTAGCTTTCTCATGTTGCAGTATATAAAATAGTGACAATCCACATCGTTTTTAAAGCCAATCAGTGTTTGAATTTTTCAAATTGCAGCAGTTTAAAAGTGCAGCATGACTATGTGTTTTTAATTTATGTTGCACAAGTATGACAACCACAACTAAAGCTAGGCTTATTTTCAGATGCCAAGCTCCAGCAATTATGCTTCTAATCGCGAAGGATACATTTCATTGTTCAGATTTCCTAAGGATGATGCCTTTCAGTAGACACTTTCAGGGATCTCATAAAAGCAACAGGTGCCACGACTGAGTTGATAAGGTTTCGTTTAGATCTACCTCGAGTCGAGTATGTGTTGCCAGGAAAGTTTCAAACTGATTAACTTGCGAAGAGATTTAGTTCTTATTGACAGTTGTGCGGTGCCAATTATAATGTATCTGTTTTACAAGCTTTGAAACCGAGAAGAAGATGAGAGTGCAGTGTTTGCTAGGATTAAGGTCTGCATAATATAAAGGAAAACAGCAAGGACATGTTTCAATTAGATTCCGCTTCATTGAACATATTCGTAATTGACGAAAGATATATATGTAGTGAACTCGTCAGTGTGCTAAATAAAGTGAATGAAATAGAAGTTGACTTTGATAACATGTTTCCTGTCATTTTCATTTCAGGTTATGTAGCTTTTAAGCAAGCCAGTAAACTTAATTGCAGATACTGTTTCTCGAACATATTAAATGAAACAATGGAAAATGAAATGTTTAATTGCTTAAACAGTGGTGGGTTATCGGTCCCATCAGAATTGCTCTTAATTGTATGTACAAGTGATATACGATAATGCAGATTCTAATCTCTGAGAAATATGAAGTAGCATTCCTTCGGAGTAAGAATCAGAAGTGTGTATTGATTCATCTTGCAAGGCAAAGTGTAAGTGATACAAGGGAGTACTAATATAAACCTATATATGAACTTTTCTGCTTATCGTTACCCTATTTGCAAATGTGTTATTCAACAACTACACTAAACATTCTAATGATGCTGATGCTATGGTTAAGAGTTTTGGCAAGATAAGAAAAATGATGACCCTGGAGTAATTGTTTTGTATGTTGATTCGCAATGTTGAAATTGTATTTTGATGGACATAGGGTTGTATTCTTTTTCTAGTCGTAACCATATGTTTGTTTATTCTCATATTTACATTGACGTAGCGTATTTATTTTAATTTTCACTTTGTTTTACATTGTCCCCTTCAAATTTGGCCTACAATAAGCATTTATTGTAGTTGCGTGTGTAAGACTTTATTTCATCAGCGTGGATTATATTCTCCAGCCTTGTATAACAGAGACAGCTCCCAGCAGGTTGAAAACCCGGTCTTATTGGCACGGAGAAAGTATTGATTTTTCTCGGCGGAGCGATCAGCTGGCCACGTGACACATTGAAGGGAGCGAGCCAAGGTCACCAAGACATGCGCCCTGTACATGTGAGATCTCAAGCAGAAGTAATTTCTAGAAATGAATGCTAGACGTCGACCTATTACGGACAATTATAGTGCCACACCCCTTTCCCTGGATATGCATAAAAACCCGTGTTTCCGGAAAATCGCTCTCGGCTGTTCTGTAATATGCGCTCTGCTGTTCTGTACTATGATACGCTGCTCTTCTGCGGACTTAGGCGTGCTGCGAACTTCGACGTGATGTCTACTGTCTAAGGCTACTTCAAGACGATTATTTATTAAAGCAATTACCTGACAGTAAAACCAGCCACCCTCGTTTATAGTTGAATCAACGAGCTCGGCAGATTTTCTTCGCGACAAGTTACGTATTTATCTATCATTAAGTTCATCGCGCGTGTGTGTGGAGCATATTTTAAAACTGTTTGTTAGTTTCAGCCTCTACTCAACGAGAAGAGAGAAGAAATCGCCACGTGTTGGAACGCGTGTCTCAAGATGCTGTCATATTGCGAAGAGGAAGCCTGCAACAACTATATTTGGAATACTGGTTCTACGATGACCTGCTAAAAATGTAGGCAATCTTCGTCATGGGGTGATAGCGACCCCGGGCAGATGACTGACCACATGTTCCAGACCATCGGCGAAGATCCAGTTACATCATGCATTAAGTAAACTTTAATGATGTTTATCTGTTCATTTTTGTAGAAATAATGCTTTCTTATTCATTAGTGGTAATATTTCTTCTAGTCTTGCAGGAGATTTGAATATTTTCACTCTTCTTTCCGATGGGAGATGGTAGTTTTTGTCATTCATGTGTGTATGATTTTGATCTCTATTAGTTTAGCTAGAACGTGTGTATATCTTATACGATTATTTTAGCTGTCCCATTTAATAGTCTAGTGTGCTTAAAATCATTGTTCTCACCGATAATTGACAATTACACTTTTGAAAAATATTTTTAGGAAGTCGTGTGGGACAGATTTACGGCATGTTGTGTTACGCCGGATTTCTATGTAAAATTTTTTCATGTGTGATTTGAGGCGTGTTAGTGTCATCTGATATATTGTCGAATTCCAGTTTCCGCGAAATTTAGATCTCGCACATCTAATAATAATAATAATAATAATAATAATAATAATAATAATAATAATAATAATAATAATAATAATAATGAATTTTCATCTGGGTTTAAATAAATGAATAAGGGTCATGAGTTTAAATATTGCTTGATCTTCTGTGTATAATGTTAATGTTTGCTCAATTAGGATGAATATGAGCCTGGAATATGGCAGATTCTCGTCGGATCCTTTGTTATATTTATTGACTTGTGCATGGATTATTACTGTATGTTTGTGACTTGTGAATCCATTTATTGAGTCTTATTTGGAGAATATGTGTGTGCAACGTAATTTCTTCAAGTGGAGCACGTGTTAATCGGTAGATGTGTCGTTGAGTAATAATAATGTCGTGACTCATGAACCATTAGGGCGAATGCTTATATTTGACCTGTTCTATGTGCATTTTTGTAGTCGACAATTTCTTCAGGCATCAACGTCCGATATTACCATGGAGAATGTTGTTAATTTCATCTTCTTTTATTAAGTGATTATCTAGACTTCATCACATTTATAAGGGACGTAAAATATTTTTTCTTTGCCCGATACCCTCATCGAGAGATCTCCAATATTTAGGATTAAAAATCAAAAATTAATATTCAAGGGCTAGGATACGCTGAAAATAGTGTAAATAATTCTCGTGTGCCTTAGTGTGAATGCTGTGTGTGTGAATGATATTATTTCAGTGCATTGTAATATTTTCTTTGACCATGATTTTGGCCAGACCACGTGTTCGCTACGTTGAGTCTTGATTATCAGCGTCGTTGTTTGCGATGGCATGACTTGTTTGAAATTTAAACCTTTAGTGAATTTTATTGAATATTTAAGTAAAGAAAAGTTTATAGTATCACACGGTAATGAATAAGGAAGGATCATTTCCGTGGACTCGGTTCACCATTTAAATTTGTAAAGCCGACGATGTTAAAAATTCCTTGGAAGTGTCAAATATTAAAGAGTAACTTTTCGTTTATCAGACGAAATATTAGAGGAAGATTGAGAAGAATAAATATTGTACAGGCACAATGGTGCAAAATTTAAGTCAAATGGAGACATTTTTGAATAATATTTTGCTAAGATTTTGGTTTAATTAATTTTTCAATTTACTCAACATCCTAAGGAAGGAATAATTTATTTAAGATAGATGTTGTGATGAATGAATATGGTTATTTGACATTCAAGATAAAGGAAATCAGATTAATTGCATTTTCATTTAACTTGTAAAGAATGATTCATTATTGAGAAGAGGTCCTCCTACAAAATAATTTTTATTTTGTTATTATTTCATTGAGCCAGAAGAAGGCTAATATACGTGTATATTTTTCAGAATAATATCAACCAACATAAAGGAGATTGGTGCAGAAAAAAAGGAACTGGCGGAGAAGAATAAATTTTTATTTTATCAAGATTATTAATTAAATTTATTTGTCAGATGTGTTAGTTCACAATAAACGTCAAAATCTGTTGTTTTATATTTTTGTGTTATTGTCGCTAGTCCTTGTCTCCTTCCCTGCCTTCCAAAATAAGTAAAACCAGACAACGAACGGTCCATCCTCGGGACTCTCGTTCTCCGTCTGAGCTATGCCCGGTGAGAAGGGGGCAATATGTATCCAAAAAACTGCTCTTCCAGCAACCTTTTATTTGAGAAAACATAATTGAAGTTTAACTTCCCATATGTTACAAGTAAGACTACAAGGAGCAGCAGTACAGTGTTGTCAAGTTTCAGTGTCACGGCCTTAGTGTAGTCTGGCCATAGTCCAACTCACAGCCGTCTGGATACTAACTACTCTCGGTTCCCATTTTCGTCGTTAGGACAGTGTAAACATTGCTCTCCTTGGACTAGTTCGAATCGACCTATATTTTCTTCAGCTTCTTTGGCCTGCAGTATATACTCTTTGGTTTGCAATTAGCTGTTTGTATTGTGCTCAAGTTTAGATTGTTGTTCGCCAACCCTTGTCCCCCTTTTCTACGGGATCAGGTATGAGGTGAGGTAAGGTGAGTTGAGAAGAATCTGTCGTGGTTTTTATGACCGGATGCCCTTCCTGACGTCAACCTCATCAGAGGATTAATGAGATGAAATTTATGACGTGATATATGCTACTAGGAGGTGAGAGAGTGAAACCCAGTACCGGCACGTAGCCTACTCCTGTCGAATGTTTACCGTCCCCATTCGACGGAATCACCATATGCCCTCACTCCATATAAGCACTGCAGAGAGGTTTGTTTAATTCAGGCTTTAGGAACGCAATCTAGTGATTAAGAATTGTTTACCACCACGTCCCCTTCCCTACCGCCAACATTCTGATCCTGAAAATGTTTCGACCAACGAGGACTCAAGTCGGCTAACCTCGGCGTCAGACCGTTTAGAATTCAACGCCTTAACGATCATGGCCACAAGGCGGGCTATTGTACTCAAGTAAAATAAATCGTCAGTGAGGACGAATAGAATATTGTAAGGGAAAGTACAATATTTTGTTGATATTCATGAGCGAGACACATGAAGCAGCTTCTCTCGTTGGTAAAGCAGTTGAGATGCTTTGCTTGAGGTTATGTCTTCTGCTTTATTTTTGAGCAGATAGTAGCAGAATATTGAAACTGCTCCGCAATTACGTTTGTTTAATTTTCACATTTTTTAATTTAATGCTCAGTGCTACCTTATCCGGAATGATTTATGATCTGATTTATACTATAAAAAACTCACGTTTACTCTTTTGTGAAAATTGAGTTTATTGGATAAACCGAGTGAACCCTGTCAATTTATACAGGATTATAATTGTTGTGAAAAGTGCTATTTGTAGGAAAGAAAACTAAATGATTCTATGAATGAATGTATATCTTTAGCTTCCCCAAGATCACGGAAAGACAGTAAAATTTCACTGTTTTATTGTCTGTACTTAAGGAAATGGAGCGGAAAAACGTAATATACTGCTCGGGAAACTTGTGGAAGATGTTGCTACAAATAAAACTGATGGACAGTAAAATTAACTTTCCCTCTAAAAACACCATAAGCGTGCACAGTGATACAATTCAGGTTAGCTATATACATAATTAATGGTGTCGACAGGGAGCAAATAAGGGCTTTCCTGAAATTGAGAGGAGTTGGATCATGGCATGGCCAGACTACACTAAGCCCGTGACAATGAAACTTGGCAACACAGTACTGCTACTCCTTGCAGTCTTATTTTAACAAATGGGAAGTTAACTTTCATTTGCGTTTTATCAAATAAAACCTTGATGGAAGAGAAGTTTTCATTGGATTCATATAAAACAAGGTGAAAATTAAAAAATACGTATATATTAATATGAATAAACCAGCATACGGATACAACTAGAAAAACAATACAAATTTACGTCCATCGAAGTACAATTTTAACATTGCGAAGTAACTTACAACATAATCACTCCAGGGTATTCAGTTTCCTTTTCTTGCCAGAACTTAACATGTTTTGTGTAGCTGGTGATTAAAATATTGGCAAAATAGGGCAAAGATTGGCAGAGTTCTTATAGAGGTTTTTCACAATATGAGCAATGTATCAATTTCATTGAATCAATACACACGTCATATTCCACTGTTTTATTAACCTGTTTGAGATTCAGTATCGGCAATTAAGTTTATTGGCTAGCTTAAAAGCTACATAACCTGTAACATGTTATCGAAGTCTACTTCTGTTTCATTTACTTTAACTAGCACACCGGAAAAATTCATTGCATGTATCAGTAGCGTCAGTTATGTTCAATGAATCGGAATCTAATTGAAACATGTCCTTGCTTAAATATATTTATTAATGTTTCGCACCTTATTCCTAGCAAACACTGCACTCTTATCTTCTCATCTTCAAAAACTTTCAAAACAGCAATGCTTTGCTATCTGAAATTAAGACTAGCCTTAATTGTGGTTGTCATACTTGTGCAACGTAAAATAAAATAACACAATCGTGCTTCACTTTTAAACTAACGCAATTTGAAAAAACACAAGCAAAGAATAGCTTTTAAAACGATGTAGTATTGTCACTATCATACATAGGTAGACCAGGGTAATTGTAAACACTCTCTACTTATCTCTGATGTCTTTTACTGCACATAGTCTCCAGTATTAATTAGCATCAATTATAAAATATCATCTTATATCTACACCTCTCCTGTATCTATAAATGGAGTTTAGGGTTCACATCTTAACTATTTCGTAATTTAATTGGGTGTTTACATTTACCCCCACCTGTTTACATTTACATTTTGTTTTTTTAGTGTTAAAGTGTAGGTGTAGAAATTAAACATATATTACGAAATACTACAGGTCTATAGTTATTTAAATTATTTTTTCATTAATTAGGGTATGTGTTTACAATTACTCCAATGTTCATTTTGGTTGGACGAGAAGACAAAAAGAATATGGCTAACTTATTAATTATGAAACACTAAAACAAATTTGAACTGTCTGAGGGAATACAGAAGCACTATTAAGTCTTTAATTGACATAGGCCTATAAAAATTTAAAAATTTTATTTGCTTCGTGAAATATAAAAATATGTAGGTTTAAGCCTTATAAAGAATTTTCCAAATTTCAGATGCACCAGGCAATTTTATTTTGAAATTGTAATAACCCCTCCGAACTTATGGTTGTGGTAACAATTTTTATCAGAAAGGTCATCTGACGATTTATCTGGGATTGATTGCAAGAAAATGTATGATGATAACCCTTTCCGAAGAAAATTGACTACAACATCTGTTTCACCCAGTTCAACAACCTGACCTGCATAAAAACAATATCCTTTTTTCTTTTGAAATTTGAGTAGAACCCAGTCTTCTAACTTTGGAGCAAATCCTTCTGCTGTGAAGAAATTTTCCTCTTCAGCATCTGTCTCTTCTTCGCTCAATCCGATGGGACTCTATCATCTGCCAAAAAACATCCCCTCCTCATTTCCTGGTTGTGAGGTTTCTTCTTTCTTTTGCCACCATTCATGGTTAGGCCTATGTTTTGATCCCTTTTCATCCTTTACATATTGTTCCACATTTGAGTTTCTATTTTTTCAGTGAAAATCTTGCAGCTTCGGCTTCAGCTAGTCCCTCCATTATCTGCCGTACTGTAAGAACTTCATATTTTGTCTGTTTTAATCGTGGTGTGGGAGCTTTCTTTTCACTAATTTTCCTTTCATCTTCACACGAACCTAAATTATTTCCTCTTATTTTACTAGCAAAAATGTCAATAATGTTGGCAGGTTTAATGGGAGTTTCCTGTCTTACTCCAGTTCTCAAGTCTAGAAATGTTGTGTTTACTGCCTGCTCTGCGGTTATTCGGTCAGACTGATGCAGGTACTCATCTGTAGTCACATTCGTAGATTCCTCATATAGGCCTAAATAAGAAACATGTAAACTGAATCTCTTACAGACGTTTGAGAGTGGGCGTTTTTACTTTGTTCGTATCGTCTTAAATCATGTGGACAGATAAGTTCTGTAAAATTTGGATGGGTCTAGAGGAAAGAGACTAGTAGATTCTTTATATTTTCTGGTTTCGTTCCAGCCTTCCATACTATGCCTGATATTTCTGAGAACCTTTGCTTACTCAGTCGTCCAAGTCCAACACAGATGTGTTCCTTTCCAAAACTTCACCAGTACTATATCCACACAGTTTTTAAAAAGTCCAAATACTGGCCGGTTCTTCTGTTCACATAACTGTTGAACACGTAGAACAAACACATCCACGAACCAATTAAAAACCCAGGTTCTTCCATCCACCCATTCCTTCACGTTCCGTACGTTGTACCGACAAATGCATCCTCAGATATCCAACGTCCTTGAACTGCTGCTCCCTTAATGACTATCAACGGTGGCAGAAGCACAGGCCAAAACTGTGGTGCTCTCCCACCCGAACCGACCGACACTCGATTCAAAAGCTTTCCTTTCCCTCCAATGGCCATCTCTTTCGTTCGATCACTTCCGAAGCCAGATTCATCTGCATTAAAAATAAATGCACACTTGTTGAGATCCCCTGTAACACTGATACTTTCATATAAGGTATCTAAATCATCATAAAAAGAGTACACAACATGAGGATCTCTTGCCAACATCTGCGCTTTCTGAATATGTTGGTGATTTTTTAAGGAAACCTTGGATTCCGATTCATGAAACCACGGTACCAGTCATCGCCGGGTATACAATTTTTGGAAGGAGTAGGAATATGATTAGCTCTAACATAATCTGCTACTAACTTCTTCAGTTCTTCTTTATGGAACGTATAACCCATTTTTGCTTGAGCTATCAGACACTGTGCAATTTTTCTTGTCTCTAGAGAAAGAAGTGTGCTCATCCAGTTCCAATTTTGGTTGTTGGTACTGTCCGACCTATAATTCTGTGATATATGACAGATATCGGAACAGCATACTTTTCCTTAGCTTCACGATAACTGCAGTTAAGGTTTTCGACAACCCTGACAGCATTCTGCAAATCCTCCACTATATAACTGGGTGGGTTTTTTCTAATATAGTTGCTCGGCATCTTGACTACTGAAAACTAAAAAAGGTAACACTGTAGCCACATAAAACATGCTTACAGTGACCCTGTTTTCATATTTACAATTACCTCCATCAACAAGAAGTATGGGGCAATTGTAAACAAACAATAACCTATGAAGTGAGGTTATGCCAAATCTCCTACAACTTAGAAACCTATCATAACTACAGTACATAACTCATAGAAACTATTTTCTTTTTTTAATGTGTGGTGCATGTGTACTTACTGAGATCGAAAGAAGACAAAGCAAATTTGTTTCTCAAATTCTATCACACACATTCACAAAGTAGCTGTTGCTGAAATTTGGCGCAAAATTGGTCTGACATGTTAGCCAGCATGGTCATCCTAATATACACACAATCCAAGTTTTTCTATCAAAAGCCTTAAATTTCCCATTGCTTTAGTTTTCATTTACCCGATGTTTACAATTACTCTGGTCTATCATACTGCAACGTGAGAAAGCTCACCTTTGCCGTAAATTAATGTCATTCCATGATACCAAATAGCGTGTAGGTTAATTTTTAAAACTATAACACATAAATTATCTTCAGTATACTCTGAATTTAAAACAATGCCATCAAGTTAATTCGCGCACAATACGAAAAATATTTTTCTTCCTCTTCTTCGTGAAAGGTTTTCTGGGCTCCCTTTAATTTTTGCCCAGTCAGATATCTTGCGATAATGTAGAACACTTTATACGAGGATTGGGGCAAAAGTCATGGGAACTATTTTTTCATGTAGATGTGTGAACGGATCACAAACGTGTATGTGTCGTGTGGAAGTTCTGCGGGCATAGTGTGTATGCAGAAAAACAGATGGCTCTGTGATAGTTGGTAGTAGCGCAGCGAGGGCTGCGAAATCAGTCAGTTGGTGAGTGTCGTGCGAGATAGAAGTAACCCGTGTTGAGCAGCGCCCTTACATTAAAATAGACGTTCTCCGACGGAGAAATGCGATGGAATGTCACAGTAAGTTAGTGGAAGCCCTTGGGAATAATGCCCTACCATACCGTACAGTAGCAAGGTGTGTAGAAAAGTTTCAGCAAGGACGTGTGTCAACCAGTGATGAGCAAAGTTCAGGACGACCTGTCAGTGTGCGGACCGAAGTGAAACGTGCCGTCATAGAGCAGCTCCTGGATGAGAACAGACGATGGGCGATACTAGTGTTAGAGAGGGCAAGTAGCATCGAGAAACGCACCGTCCATAGGATATTGCGTAATGAGCTGCAACTGCGCAAAATCACATCGCGGTGGGTACCGCATGCACTGACCGAAGTTCAAGTGTGGGTGCGCTATGAAATATGCTCCGACCACCTTGCACGCTGGCAACAGGACGACGATCAATTCTTGTCACGAATAATCGCCATCGATGAATTTTAGGCCAGGGGATACGAACAATAACTGAAACGCTAGTCGGGGAGTGGCGACATGCTGGATCACCAAGGAGACAGAATGTCCGTCAGATCATTTCCCAGTCAAATTGATGGTGATCGTTCCGCATAACGTCATGGGTGTCATTGTTTGCCACTTTGTTCCACATGGCAGAACAGTGACCGCACAACACTACAGGAACTTCCTGGTGCGACAGGTACGACGTGGTGTTCGAGTGACACGCCCGGATCTTGTGGACAGGGCAATAATCCTGCACGACAATGCAAAACCACATTAAGCAGGTACTGCGATGTTGGGGTGGGAAGAATTGGAGCACCAACCGTACTCTCCCAACATTTCGCCCTTTGACTTTGATCTCATTCGAAAGATTAAGGAACCACTACGTGGTATGCGGTTTGCAACACGAGAGGACATTGCTAATGCTGTGCTCCAACAAGTGACCCGATTCACACATGGTGCGGCAAATGCTGAGGCAGATGGTATTCAGCACCTCCCACATCGTTGGCACAGTGTTGTGTCAGTAGCAGGGGACTACTGTGAGGGCCTTTAGGCCCAGGTTTGTCATGTCAACTGTATGTGTACTGTGTTGTCATTCTTTTGCACCGGGAAGGCCATATTGCCCTGTATACTACCGTAATAAATTAGTGTGTTACAATATTTCAGTGCTATTCATTGTCCACACATGTAGTTAACACCTTGCCCGTTCGTCTGTATATGTCACATTTTCCAACCGGACTGGTATCTTCAAGAACATTAATAGTTGATGTATAAGGCTTCAAAGTGAAAGAGAACAAATTTGTGTTCAAAGAGGTGGGTGTAATAGATTGCACTGTGTTGTGGCCACCAAAAATCGCGAGATTAGAATTTAGCCCACATTTCCCTTACTGATTGCAAACAGATCAAGACAAAAAGGAGACACAATGGTTAGAAATAATTTAGGTCTGCAGTGGAAAGAAAAAGGAATGCCTTATCCCTTTCTAACTATGATCATGAACGCTCATTTGTCAAGAGCAGGTCTTGATTTTTAAAGGGTTGTGAAAAGAAGGAATGTTTGCAAGTGTATCTACAATCAACATGTGAAATTACCGACATCCATGTTTAGGATTTCCATCATTTAAAACTCTCCTCAAAGAGAATAGTGGAGACACACTTAAGCAGTCTTCACGACATGTGTGCATGCTCTTTAATTGGTGGTGTCGCAGTGCATGCCGAGAGGTGAACAACATATATAAACTGAAGTATAGAAATGACGACAGTGTGAAAGAAACATTTGTAGAGAAAGGACATCATGTCGTTTCTATCTGATACTAAGTGTAACGCAGTTGAAAAGGCAATCGTAAAGTTTTATGCATGCAAAAACGAACTAAACACTTTTACTGAAGAAGAGTTGAATGCTTTACCAAAAGCAGGCATTTTGGTCAATGTATCTGCGAATGCTGTAAAGATCTGGGATAACGTGCCTCGTGAGTGGACTCAAGTTCCTGCTTTTCAGAGCTTCAAAAGTGTAGTTTACATCACGAAAAAGTGAGTTTAGCTAAGAGACCTTCAGTGAGACTGTGCCGCAGAAGTCAACTCATTAAACTGTATCACGGACCTAAAACTAACAGTTGAATTCGCTGATAAACTCTTATCATGGCTGCGCAAAAAGTAAAAAACCGTCGTAGAAGAAAGGTGAAGAAACGTGATGGGAGAAAGGTGAGGAAGCGTATTGGGCGTGGACTCATCAATAAGGTGATTGATCTTCTTCCTTATGAGCTTCATCCTCCTTGTTACCGGTACTGTGGCCCTGGAATTCGACTTGACTTTCGCTTGGCTCACGGTGATCCCGGTATTAATATGTTAGATGCTGCCTGAAAAGAGCATGACATTGCTTATCAGCAAAACAAACCTGAACTAAGACGCTTAGCTGATGAAAATCTGATTCGTAAATCTATGCAGCGTGTGACATCACCTAACGCTACAGTTGCTGAGGAGATAGCAGCACTTCTCATTGCCGGTGCAATAAAAGGAAAACTGTTCCTGGGTGGTGGCGTAAAACAGTGAAGACATCCGAAATAAACTATGAAAGAAAGTACAGAACAGATTTACTTGAAGAAAGATTATATATATTGCGCCCGTTAGGCATTAGCCGCAGAACGTTGGGAAACCCAGGGGTGCTCAGTAAGGATTTAGCAAGCCTGAATGACATGACTAAGGATATGGCATATGACAAAGAAAAACTGAATAAAATTCATATATTGGCATCGTTTATCCAAACATAAGAAAAGTATTATTTTGTCATCCTTTCTAGCTATGATGATGAAAATGGTCGTTAGTATAAAATTAATCGTTGCTCTTGAGGTACAGAAAAACATATCAATGGGATGGTACATTTAAACTTTTTCCTATTTCGCCTTAACAGATTCAGAATTACACATCATTTTCGATTGATAATTAAGTAAACAATTTCATATTCAACTAAATGGAAAAGATCTGGGTTCTAACGATCAAATCTGAAAAATCAGAAAAAGAAGAAAAATAAAATTGCTAAGAGAATAGAACTAGAACAATCATTCAATTCAAAATATGAACTTACCGTAACTGTTTACAGAAATCATTTGATGCGATAATGTTATTTAAAACTGAATCGTAACAATGGCATAAGTATCTGTTCATTATTCTATTTATATCTGGTTCAATTAAATTAAAGATACAAATTTAAGTAGTGAAATGATAGCCATATTTGCATGACAAATTCATAAAAGTAACTATTATGTTATTGCTAATGGCCTCTTCCGGCTTCTCATTGAATGACTTAACTATTTCCATGATTGTACAAGAGAGGGCAGCTCCCTCGCTTGTGAACACGGAAGATCATTCTTTCCGACGAGACTGTAATTTTATCTCTTTGGGTCGAATCTTTGCTTTATTTTGGAGAGAAGTATATAAAATGGACTCCACACAGATCGGAGTGGCTTTTCTAAGCTACAGGAGGGTTTTTAACAGATCAAACTTGGCCTATACTGGCATCCTTCTTCTTAATTTGATGGTTAATATTCCAGGTAGGATAATTCTTTCATATCATTATTTGTTTTACGGGTTTTGTGTGATGTCTACACTATTATTCATAGCTGATTGATATGTATCTTTGCACTCCGCGGTATGAAGGGGCTGCGTGTTCTCTTGTGGGTATTGTGATTATGATATGTTGATAATCGGGTCTCATGTTACTCCTTTTTATGTGCACTGTATTTTAATGTGTTTAGCCATCAAATGACTGTTTGCCCTTCGTGTCGATGCGAGCTTCCACTCGTTTCGTAGGAAGTGCGAACCCTGAAGGGTTTGTGCATGACCACTGGATTTTTCTGATCCCTCAGCTGATTCGTTTGTGCTGTGCACGCTACTTTTGATTTAATGAGACCTCGTTTATGACCTGGGAGTCATTGTATATAAATTTGAGTTCGCCTTTTTAACTGGAGCTGGTGCTCATATTGGTTGCCGATACCGGCTTGGTTTGAAAGTGTGCACGTATGTTGGTATGAGAGGGGAGTGACAGGATGACTATCGGTCAGCTAAATTTACATTTTAATCTTGTTTCTGTATCTGATTCTTTTATTTTCGTACGGTGCTATTTATTTTGCCTTTGCACATATACTGACCGCTCGCTTACATAGGAGCCGCCATGTTTGTTTTTCTCATATTTAGGCTATTTGCATGCCTGAAATTCTCCTTCGGGTTATTTATATTGTTTCCTTGGTCCAGAGATGTTTTTCTCTGTGCCATGCTGTTGTCTAGCATATTTTATTTTCTCCATGCTCGGGGATTTTTTCCTTGATGCGGGGGTGTTTGACGATCTTTGGTGATTGTTGATACGATGGTGGAGTGGAAATGCGTATGGAAAGATGATATTGAACTCGTGGAAAGAACGACCTGTTTGATCTGTGTCACATGTATTGATACTGGCATATTTAATTATGATTCACCATTTATCTGAGTGAGCTCGTCGTAAGCTTAATTTAACCTTGGAGTTTGATAACGCCATGTTCACGCAATAATGTTACGACAAACCACTGAACAAAGTCTACTCGTGTATGTACCTTTTTCTTATATCTTTAATTGGTTGCTTTAATCTTCCTTTGTGCTTTTATTATACGATATCAATAAACCCTCATTAAATTCACTTGAATTTTATTGCCTGTAGGCTTAGTTTCTTCGTATTCTTATGGTAATGAGGGTCTTTTCCAAGTCAAGGCTGTGTTCTTTGGCCTTTCCTAGTCGCGATCTAGGCCTCAAATCTCGCGTGTTATTTATTTATGTTGGAATTGTGTACGCGGAGATAGGGGGTGTGGATCAAATGGTAGCAGGGCGTGGTTAGACAAGGATATCTCCTCCGAAAAAGGGTCGGACAAGGAGAACTGGAAATTATTATTTATGTTGGGTATATTAAATCAGTCCTAATTGTCCCTCGAGTTAGCTTTGTGAAGCCATTATATTCTGATTTTAATCCTGAGTGTTATTGATAATTTATATATTCTTATGATCATTTGTATGAGTGTATTGTTTTTGCTGCCGTGGAAATTTAGCCTTGAATATGGAGAGTCAGAAAGTTTTAGACATGAGTAACGAAAGTTAAGCTTTTACCTGGGAAATCTCCAACCTTGAAAAGGAAAAGGGGCAAGGTCTTGATGATGTTAATGCGTCGCTCGTATCTGGTAGCGATAGTGGTAGATGCCCTGACGGTAGAAATGCTATTGCCTGTAGGATTTGTGCCCTCGCTGAGAACTGCGTGGACACCGTTTCCCCAATTCTAGACCCGCTAGTGATCGTACCACTAATATTAACCTTGTATTTTTATGTCGTCAGGAAATGGAAATTAAATTTTTCTGGAGAAGGAAATAGCTCCAGTGTCATTGAACTTCTTGGAAGAGTTGAAGACATCGTTGAATGCAGCTCCCTATCCCTATTCATGCCTGTCATACCCGGGATGCTAGAAGGGCCAGCGTTGAAATGATTCAGGCTAATCAAAGCTAACATTCGATCCTGGGACGACTTTGCAATTCGTATCAAACAGCGTTTTGTGTTGTCCAGCATGGCCTACTGTCTAAAACAAGAAATTTTCAGAAGAACCCAGGGAGTAGAGGAAGGGATTGATGACTACGCCACCGGTATTTTGACGTTGTTCAACCGTTTGTGTGTCAAGGTGCCGTAATTTGAAATTTTCGGCCAGTTTTCCAGATATCTAGCCCCGGATTATAAACTGTATATAAAAAGATCTTAGGTTGAATGCGTTGAGGATATCATAAATTTAGTTCGCGAATTCGAGTCAACGGTCTGTCAGAAAAATTTGTACCATCCGCCTCGTACTCCATCTGATTGTTCATTTCCCGACGTTGCCTGTTGAGCGCCCGTAAAATTGGTCTCTTTTGGTGCAATCCCTTCAGCATCTCGCCCCGTTGGTAGTCCTGATCGTAGGTCCAACGTTGTATCTCCGCCTCGACGCTGCATTAATGCCGTCCAATCTTCTAACTCGGCCATGGTATGCAACACTGCAGCAAGGAAGTGCTGGAATTGCGTGAAATTAGGCCATATTTCTAAGAACTGTTGGTCTAAGTCCCCTCTGAAATGCTCGAAGTGTGATCTTAATGGTGTCACTCAGCACTTTTGTCCTCGGTGCAACTCTCGGCAGTGAAATTAAATCCGCGCCGGGGTGATGGCTCGTTGTTGGCGCCAGATTTTTGTGTTAATAAAAGATTTGGTGCCTACCCTCATCTACACCCAGGGCCAACATTTATTGTGGATCGAGCGGACTATATGCCTTATTAGGTACTGGTTCCTGCGGTTCCTTCGTCAACCAATCCCTTGGATCTTCCATGAATTTAAAATATCTCCAAGACTGTGACCGCTCTGGACAGTTCATGTCTGCTGATTGCCGTCAGGTACGTCCCGTGGGTCGAATCAAATACCATATTAAAATTCATAACCTTTCATGGTGGAGAAAACAGTAAAAGCAGGAGGGGTGTTTCCAGGGTTTCTCGGGAAATAAGAAAGGAAATCAGCAGTTACAATGTTTATTGAGTAAATAATGTAGAAATAACAAGAAAATGTAGGAAAATTCTAACAATGATTAATATATTATATTTCAGCACTTGGCCTTGAGCTAAAAAGTTGCCACAGGCTGTGCGAACAAGAACAAATAGGTAAGACTGTGTCCTACGATAGCTGTGAAATGCGATTACAATCTTCAAATAATTAATTTACGTTGAAGGCTGGTTAAAAAACCAGACCGAATAAGTGGAATAAATACTTGAAAAGTAAAGCTATCAAAACAACAAGGTTGCACCCGCCTATGTAGCGATCAGTGCCAAGTTATCCCGGTAGCTCGATTTCTTCTCAGGGTATTCCAATTTCCGCTCATAAAATCTGTGATTTTATATTGTTAATTATTTTACGTGGTTTCGGATGAGAATCAGTCCGCTGGGATACGCATCACGGGAGTACCTAAACGCTCAAGTAAGAACCTGTGGCCGATAACTTCAAAAGGAATCTCTTTCCATTTGTGGAACTAATCAATTGCTTATATCTACATAACTTATTAACTAACTTACAAACTAGCCGTTACTCAAACAGAAATTAAGACACAGACACCTACTAAAAGAAAAATATAAGATTATTTATTGAAGAAATAATGTTCAATGTAAGATAAAGTGAAATCTGGGTAGTATTATCTGAGTAATATTTAAGCATGAAGGATTAGAGTCAGCGCTGGCTCAAATAAAATAAAATAATTAAGGCTTAAAATATTTACATTATTTCTTATTTAATGTTCAAATTCTTATTAATATTTACTTCAATATTCGTAGCCATGTTCCGAAAAGTAATTGATTTTCTCCAATTATATTCAAGAGATCACCGAGCAATCACGGTATCAATAAAAATACTCGTTGTGAATACTGACACGCTAATTATTTAAATTATTCTCACAACATTTAAGTCATCTCGCTGAGATAAAATGAATGGTTTGCTAACTTGAAACGTAATAAAATTAAATGGGAAAAAGTCAGATTGTAAATGTAAATCTGCTCATATCTTCACGTAAGTATTTCCCAAACAAACTCTTGCGTGAGAATTAAATCGTAAAAGTGTTCTCCAACTTTTCCATTCATAAATCTTAATCATTCATAAATCTGAACTCTGATTATTTCGTCACATATCTCGAGTACGCACAAATAACAACTTACGGGCTAAGACAATACCTCCCTAAAGCCTACGACATATGGCTCCTAACTAACCATTATCATATTCTTCATATTTAAAATACTTCAATTGAAATCATTACTGCATGAAAAGAAATAAACATCTATCTAACTATTCAAGTAGTTTCCAATCCACACACTCCTCTATCAACGGCTCAATGTGCTTTAGCAAACTGCTCTTTTTTCAATATCTCATATGTATAAGAGCTACTCAACTCGTATGGACAGTATAGAATGAAATTATTACGTATTATACTATAACGTCACCGCACCAAAGAATATCAGATGTATACTAAGTCATGAGCCTAGTGAACCGTATATTATAGTACTCTCTTATACTTGGTACCTGCCATTTACCAATATCAGATAAATACATCTGTCACGATACACAATTCTACCATAATGCATGTCAATCTTACCTTAAAATGGTCATCTGCGCGATGTTCACACTTTGACATATTCTTTCCAATATGGCACAGAAACTCACCTCGTAATTCTATCACAACGTTTCCTCGTCGAATAGCAATTCTTACTCTTTCCGTAGAATATAAACAAACCTCTATACTTCAAATATTCATCAATATACTCCAATAAATAATCACATTTCAACGCCATTCCAACATACATTAGCATAACACCGGCATACATATTGCCGTATGCATATAGCCAATTACACCCAAAACTATATGCCAAACATTCTAGAATTGCCTCGTAATGTACGCATTTAATAACCTTTATCTTAAAAACAGCAGTTTGAGTTCAATGCCCTCCTTCTATGAAGAAAGGAATACGTAACTTGACAATATTCATCTGTATCGCGCAGGTAATTCGTGACGTAATCTATGTACAGGTAAGCGAGATTAATCGAAATTTCACGAGTTAAATAGACTCATTGCTACTAGATCTTCACAAGTAACACTTCTTTCTTTTATCCAAGCTAGTTTCTACTGTATGTATGCAAGTGCGGTAGCCTGTATATGTCATAATAGAATTCTAAATCTACACTTCCATCTTATCTTATAGCCTTAAATATCTCACACTTCACTTTATATTTCACACACGTTCTTAATTAATTCATAAATATCACCAAATATTCAGCACATGCCGAGTTAGATTGAGGGTGTAGATTACAAGAAACTACTCTACTAAAGAAATGTATGGACTTAGCTCGTCAGTTGCTACATTTGGTCAGGTTGTCGCTCTATTCCTCGGTTGTAGTTAGACCCTCCGATAGGATCTGGATCTCTGGATGGATAGCATGTTCCTGGTCATCAGCTGGTCACATGGCTCGCCGGTCCACTCCTCATCGTCCTATCCTCTGGTTCGACGATGCTCATCCTCGTCATCCTGTCCACTGGTTGGCAGGTCCAATCATCATCAGCTGGTCCTCTGGCTCGACGGTGCATATCCCCAGTTCAGTCCATCATGTAGATTTAGCAGACAGTCATCATTTCGAATCTGGAGACAACGAAGAAAATTCCTTTTGCGGAGCAATCAGTCATGATATATTCCATATTCTATTACTTATTGTAAACGACGAAGTTTTCTTCGGTTGGAATAATTTCTCCGTAAATAGATAATAAGTTTACTACCACAGTGGTAACTATCTTCTCGTATGAAATTATCAGTTCTGCAATATGGTGAGTCCCTTTTTCTTCAATCGTAGAGTGGTTGCTCACGGATCCAAGTCAGACGTATCTCACCACAAGTTATTTATTTCTATAATATTTCGTTTCCTTTTTCTAGTATACGCCGGTGAATTATTTAATCGTATGTTATCGCCGATTATAAATAGTTAATATCCTCCTCAGTAGTTTAGGATATTCTTCAGTAGTGAAGCTTCGCTCGTATCTGCGTCTTACTTCTGCGGATGCAATTTTTAGAGTATATTTTTAAACAATCCTTCCGCTGCTATATTTTTTTAAACAATTCAAAATGAGCCTCTACTGTTCTGCAGTGTCTTCCAAATCAGTCCGTTCCGTGACGTACATAGCCTCCTATATGCTGTATTCATAAGAAGTTCATTGCCTTAGTAGATCGCATGGGCCATACCTTCCTACGCCGCCATTTTGTAACTGGTCTACGAGATGCGAACGGGCACAAGGCTAAGGATAGGAATTTTGAGAAAATTTACGGTGTAGCACAACAGTACTGAAATTGAGTCTTAACACACAAGTCTCCACCAGGGAGTAATAAGTTCAAGAAAAGGGGACCTTTTGTCCAGTATCTTCATCATTTGTTTAAGAGCTGTAGTAAATGAGTTTGCAGACGAACCAGCCGACATCTGGGTAAAACATGTCCATAGACACAAATTAAGCAAAACCAGTCATTAAAAAATAATTCAATAGATACTGGGGCGAAGACCAAGCCTAAGCTGGTGTTGTTATCATGTTCAAATGTAAAGTACGAGGCCGACAAGGCCACGTCGATGCAGCTGGCTGGCTAACATGCTTAGATCAAACCAGACCTGAGTGATGAAGGCGAGGTAAACAACCTCGAGTTGACTGTAGCAAAGATGCACGCTGAAGAGAAGTTGCTATTACATATGCGTGCAGCGAATATGTTTCTCAAGAAGGTA
Organism: Anabrus simplex; assembly: GCF_040414725.1. Taxonomy (NCBI): domain Eukaryota; kingdom Metazoa; phylum Arthropoda; class Insecta; order Orthoptera; family Tettigoniidae; genus Anabrus; species Anabrus simplex. Next base: position 1,446,511,631 of record NC_090265.1, on the reverse strand, counting down.
CAGCATAGTAACTGCGGCGGAACACCAGGTGGCGATTCCGGCCAAATCCGGAATGGTAAGGCGAAGCATACAGGCAGGCATGTCGCTTAAATAGCACAAAGGAAGATTCCAGATGCGACGCAACATAGTACTGGAAAACTAACAAAAGTAATTTACAAACTGTGCATGGAAATCTTAACAAAAAATAACCAAACAATAAGAAAAAGGGGAACCCAGAAAGAATATCCTTAAAATTTACAATTAATAAATATAATAAATACTAAATGCAAATAACGAAAAGAACCAATAAGAGAACAAGAAAGCGCGGAAGGATACACTTTCGGTACCAATCAAGAGAAAAGTTGCCAGTGACGTAAGCAGTCATGTTAAGGTGCTGCAACCAATCAGAAACCAAGAAGGAATGACGTAGGGCAGCGCAAAGTGAAGGAAAATATGTGCACAGAGTTCGTTTAACCGGTAACATGAGTGCACGTCGAAGGAAACTCGTAAGCAATCAACGAAAAGTAGCCAGATCGAAAAAAGTAATTAAGGTAAGAACAGCATGTAACTTAAATTTAGAGAAATGTGAAAGGTACCGAAAACAGCGAAAATTATCATCAAATAGTACGTTCATGAACGCATGAACCACATGGGATTGGGCATTCAATGTTGTTCCCGATCTATCTGCCCCGGTCAATTTAGGAACCGATTTTATGCTGGCCACTGGTCTATCCATTGATTTTATCGCCCGTGCCTTTGCCTTTCGCTTCAAATCTAACGTAAGTTACCCTTTTGAAGTCCCTTTCCAACGTGTTACTGTATGCCCCCTTTCAAAATCCCAGCTTCCCAACGCCTCGTGTGATTTAACTGATAACCAAAATTTTATGTTTGTGCGAAGAATTTTCTGACGTCTTAACTGCTGATTTAGGTTGTGCTAAAATTTCTCCTTTCCCATCGAACTGAAAGATAATATCCTTTTAGCTCCCCGCCATTCGGTTGCTCCCCCCACCAAACTGTCCGCTATGAGAGAATGTGATAACGACCTTTTGGAAAAGAAGGTAATTAGTCCCTCCAAGTTTCCTTTCAGTAGTCCCGCCTTCCTTATCCCCAGAAAGGACGGTAGATTTAGGTTCATCGTAGACTATAGGAAAGTCAATAAGAATATAGTTTTCGACAGTTTCCCCTTGCCCACCATTGAATGTGCCTTTCAACACTTTCATGGTGCTAACTTCTTCACCGTATTTTACTTTAATTCAGCGTACTACCAAATGCATTTGGACCCCAAAAGTCGCCCTTGCATTGCCTTCCCCACTCCCTCTCGCCTATTTGAATTCAATAAAGTACAGATGGGCATCTCTATTGGTGGACAAGCGCTCAGCCACGTAATGGATTCGATCTTTTGAGATCTGAAATTTTCTTATGTTTTCAACTTTCCTGACGATCTTCTCATTTTTCTCCAAGCTTTGATGAGCACCTTGCTCATCTTCGAGAGGTTCTTAGGCGTTTGCGAAAGCACGGTTTTACTATAAACCCCAATAAGGTGTCTCTTTGCTCCAAGCGCTTAAATTTCCTTTGTCATACCATATCCGATTCCGGAATCGCTGTAAACCCCGACGGGGTCAAATGCATTAAAGAGTTTCCTCGGCCAAAGAATGTCCGCGGTGTGAGAAGGTTCCTGGGTATGATTGGTTTCTACAGCCGTTTCATCAAAACTTTTCCCAAATTTCGGCCCCCTTAAACTTTCTGAAAAGGAAAAACTGCCATTTCGTCAGGGAGGAAGCCCAAGTCCGTGCCTTCGATCAACTGAAGAATGCCCTTTGCCAAGCCCCTGTCCTCCATAGTCCTGATTTTTCCCGTGACCTTGTCCTGCAGTGTGACTCCAGCGAGCTCGCTGTTTCGGCTGTGCTAAACCAATCCGATGAGGACGGGAATCTGGTCCCAATTGGGTATTTCAGCAAGTTGTTGCATGGTGCTGAATTGCGTAATTCTATTTATGAAAGGAATACCTAACCGTGGTTTTAGGTGTTGAGAAATTCCGTTTTTATTTGAAGCACCGTCATTTCTTCGACCATACGGACAATCAAGCCCTATCGTGGATGAGCGCCAACGTCAAGAGACTTGGCAGGACAGCTAGGAGGATCCTCCGGCTTTCGGCCTATAAATTCACAGTTGTACACGTTCGTGGAAAAGAGAATGTTGTGGCCGACTGTTTGTCGCGAATGTTCGACGGTGTCAAAGATTGTGAGGTCGAGTCCGAGGAAAACTGACATCTGACTGAAAGTTCCGCTGACGTCGCGTCGTACCCGGGAGAAAAGTTGTTCATTGATTATTTTGGTCCTTTCATGAAATCCAAAAACAAAAACATTGGAATCCTAACCATTGTCGATGCTTTATCTAATTATCCTTGGTCCTTCACGAACTTTTCCGTGCACTAAAAGGAAGACAGTGAGTGTCAGGATCTGATGAAACGAGTCGCTGATGGGTCTTTTCGAGACAAATCGTTTGGTATCAAACGAGGGTTGTTGGTTCGTCGTAACCGTAGGAATGGTAAAGACAAAATATTTATTCCTGTCAAATTAAGATCCCTAATGTTGCACTATTATCTTGATTCTTACCTCGGCGCTCATCTAGGTCAGTCCAAAATCTTGCATCTTGTCTCTCGTGATTTTTTGGCCGTATCTCAAAAAGGATATATTAGAGTATGTGAAGAGCTGCGACGTTTGCCAACGGTGTTAACCTGCGCAAACTTCTCAAATTGGGCTCCGTTCCGCTGACGTCGCGTCGTACCCGGGAGAAAAGTTGTTCATTGATTATTTTGGTCCTTTCATGAAATCCAAAAACAAAAACATTGGAATCCTAACCATTGTCGATGCTTTATCTAAATTCGAATGGCTGTTCCCGGTCCGCAAAATAAACTCGAGCAGCGCCGTATACATTCTAACCCGACATAGTTTTGAAGTTTATGGGCCCCGAAAATTCTTAGTCTCGGACAACGAGTCTACCTTCAGCTGCAATAAATTTCGTCACCTGTGTTCGGATGGGGAGTGAAGCATCTTATCCTGACCCCCCACTACCCCAAACCGTCTCATGTACAAATATTCCACCGTAATCTAAAATCCTGTCTGAGTGCATTCCACAGCGCTGATCAGCGCAGTTGGGATGATAATTTGAAAGTTTTATTTTAGCCTTCAACAACGCTGTGCACGAATCTCACCACCACACGCCAGCTGATTTGTTTCTAGGGAGAAGTCTTGCTGACCCGCTCCAGGTGAAATGGGACATTGGGTACCTGTCCAAGTCATCAAGGAACATGAATATCGAGGCAAAATGGAAGGAAGACGTCGCGCTTCTGATCAGAGCCTGCGACCGCGTGGCAAAAAGTTTCAACCATGGGAGGAAAAAGGTCACCCTGTAAGTTGGAGATCTGGTCGTAATAAAAATGCTTCCTATTAGCTCGGCGGCGAAACAAATCGCAGCCAAACTTTGCCATAAGTGGTCCAATACCAAGAGAATTGTGAGGTTCCTGGAACCTGTTACTGTTGAATTGTAGGATCTTACGACTAAGAGGATATCCAAGGCTCATGTGTCCTTATTGAAGCCTTACCATTAACAGCACACGTAAAACCTTACGTCTATATCATTGAATCTTGATGCTAACATATGTTTTCTTTGTTTGTTATGTAATTACCACCATTCTAAAGTTCTTCTCTTTTTCAGGGAATATAAAAGGAAAAAGGGAAGGAAGAGATATCGCTGTAACTCAGTGAAGATGAGACAAAATAAATTGCGAATTCTTACAGTACGTGACGATGTTATGCTCAATCACGACGTTTCCCTTGGCTACCTGACACCTAATTCGTGAACGTGTTGAACGAATTGTTTGAAATTGGTTCAGCGAGATATTGTTCAAGAATGTGCGGACGTCAGATCGAGGTGGACTGCATTTTATTTTTCATTGTCGTAAATCACTTTTGTAATTTTGTGTAATGCTGTATATTGGTAGTTTTAGTTAGATTTTAGTTCCGTAGTTTTTAACAGTGCGCTTACTTTAGGTTGAATGTTTTTAACCTGACTTTGAAATGTGTCTCCTTGTCTGATCAACAAGAAAAGACACATTTTAAAATGGGGCAGTGAGATGATGGGGCATATTTGCATGGCAAATTCATAAATGTAACTATTTTGTTATTGCTAATGGCCTCTTCCGGCTTCTCATTGAGTGACTTAACTATTTCCATGATTGTACAAGAGAGGGCAGCTCCCTCGCTTGTGAACACGGAAGATCATTCTTTCCGACGAGACTGTAATTTTATCTCTTTGGGTCGAATCTTTGCTTTGTTTTGGAGAGAAGAATATAAAATGGACTCCACACAGATCGGAGTGGCTTTTCTAAGCTACAGGAGGGTTTTTAATAGATTCAAACTTGGCCTATACTGGCATCCTTCTTCTTAATTTGATGGTTAATATTCCAGGTATGGTAATTCTTTCATATTATTATTTGTTTTACGGTTCTTGTGTGATATCAACACTATAATTCATAGCTGATTGATATGTATCTTCGCACTCCGCGGTATGAATGGGCTGCGTGTTCTCTTGTGGATATTGTGATAATGACATGTTGATAATCGGGTCCCATGTTACTCCTTTGTATGTGCACTGTATTTTAATGTGTTTAGCCATCAAATGACTGTTTGCCCTTCGTGTCGATGCGAGTTTCCACTCGTTTCGTACGAAGTGCGAACCCTGAGGGTTTGTGCATGACCACGGGATTTTTCTGATCCCTCAGCTGATTCGTTTGTGCTGTGCACGCTACTTTTGATATTAATGAGACCTCGTTTATGACCTGGGAGTCATTGTATATAAATATGAGTTCGCCATTTTAACTGGAGCTGGTGCTCATATTGGTTGCCGATACCGGCTTGGTTTGAAAGTGTGCACGTATGTTTGTATGAGAGGGGAGTGACAGGATGACTATCGGTCAGCTAAATTTACATTTTAATCTTGTTTCTGTATCTGATTCTTTCATTTTCGTACGGTGCTATTTATTTTGCCTTTGCACATATACTGGCCGCTCGCTTACATAGGGGCCGCCATGTTTGTTTTTCTCATATTTAGGCTATTTGCATGCCTGAAATTCTCCTTCGGGTTATTTATATTGTTTCCTTGGTCCAGAGATGTTTCTCTCTGTGCCATGCTGTTGCCTAGCATATATTATTTTCTTCATGCTCGGGGATTTTTTCCTTGATGCGTGGGTGTTTGACGATCTTTAGTGATTGTTGATACGATGGTGAAGTGGAAATGCGTATGGAAAGATGATATTGAACTCGTGGAAAGAACGACCTGTTTGTACTGTGTCACATATATTCATACTGGCATATTTAATTATGATTCACCATTTATCTGAGTGAGCTCGTCGTAAGCTTAATTTAACCATGGAGTTTGATAACGCCATGTTCACGCAATAATGTTACGACAAACCACTGAAAAAAGTCTACTCATGCATGTACCTTTTTCTTATATCTTTAATTGGTTGCATTATTCTTTCTTTCTGCATATATTGTACGATATCAATAAACCCTCATTAAATTCACTTGAATTTTGTTACTTGTAGTATTAGTCTTTTAGTATTCCTATTGATAATGAGGGTCTTTAACAGTTCAAGGCTGTGTTCTTTGGCCTTTCCTATTCGCGATCTAGGCCTCGAATCTCCCGCTGCATGTATTTGTGTTGGGATTGTGTACGCAAAGAGAGGGGGTGTGGCTCAAATGTCACCTTATATGGTCCATGTACACTGACTGTCAGAGCAAATGCAACACCAAGAAGGAGTTGTTCGTAAGGGATGAAAGTTGGGGAAAAAACAGAGACGGCACGGACAATTAATTGATGTTTATTTCAAACCTATATGCAGGTTACACAATGCGCACGGCATCGACTCAGTAGGATGTAGGACCACCGCGAGCGGCGATGCACGCAGAAACACGTCGAGGTACAGAGTCAATAAGAGTGCGGATGGTGTCCTGAGGGATGGTTCTCCATTCTCTGTCAACCATTTGCCACAGTTGGTCGTCCGTACGAGGCTGGGGCAGAGTTCGCAAACGGCGTCCAATGAGATCCCATACGTGTTCGATTGGTGAGAGATCCGGAGAGTACGCTGGCCACGGAAGCATCTGTACACCTCGTAGAGCCTGTTGGAAGATGCGAGCAGTGTGTGGGCGGGCATTATCCTGCTGAAACAGAGCATTGGGAAGCCCCTGAAGGTACGGGAGTGCCACCGGCCGCAGCACATGCTGCACGTAGCGGTGGGCATTTAACGCGCCTTGAATACGCACTAGAGGTGACGTGGAATCATACGCAATAGCGCCCCAAACCATGATGCCGCGTTGTCTAGCGGTAGGGCGCTCCACAGTTACTGCCGGATTTGACCTTTCTCCACGCCGACGCCACACTCGTCTGCGGTGACTATCACTGACAGAACAGAAGCGTGACTCATCGGAGAACACGACGTTCCGCCATTCCCTCATCCAAGTCGCTCTAGCCCGGCACCATGCCAGGCGTGCACGTCTATGCTGTGGAGTCAATGGTAGTCTTCTGAGCGGACGCCGGAAGTGCAGGCCTCCTTCAACCAATCGACGGGAAATTGTTCTGGTCGATATTGGAACAGCCAGGGTGTCTTGCACATGCTGAAGAATGGCGGTTGACGTGGCGTGCGGGGCTGCCACCGCTTGGCGGCGGATGCGCCGATCCTCGCGTGCTGACGTCACTCGGGCTGCGCCTGGACCCCTCGCACGTGCCACATGTCCCTGCGGCAACCATCTTCGCCACACGCGCTGCACCGTAGACACATCCCTATGGGTATCGGCTGCGATTTGACGAAGCGGCCAACCTGCCTTTCTCAGCCCGATCACCATACCCCTCGTAAAGTCGTCTGTCTGCTGGAAATGCCTCCGTTGACGGCGGCCTGGCATTCTTAGCTATACAAGTGTCCTGTGGCACACGACAACACGTTCTACAATGACTGTCGGCTGAGAAATCACGGTACGAAGTGGGCCATTCGCCAACGCCGTGTCCCATTTATCGTTCGCTACGTGCGCAGCACAGCGGCGCATTTCACATCATGAGCATACCTCAGTGACGTCAGTCTACCCTGCAATTGGCATAAAGTTCTGACGAATCCTTCTTGGTGTTGCATTTGCTCTGTCAGTCAGTGTAAATTAGACAAAATCTAAGCTTTGACAACATCACAGGACAAATATAGACGCTGATATGTAGATAAATGGTGTTGCCTAGTCCACAATATAACACATGTGATATAATGGAAATGTATGGTGATATCACTATAACTAATACACCCCAAAATTTCAACTCTATTCCCAACACAATTTCTACAAGATATATTAGAATATGTACAATATTAGAGAACACGCGAAATGACCGTTATGCTCAAACACAATCACATATCCGTAGCTTTACTAGATGAATATCCGCGCCATTCAAACACAAGTGGGATGAAAATCATTGAACGTTCGGGAATACTCTCGAAGAATGATGCATATTTGACGTAAATAAACGTGAAAAATGGTTGAAGTAACGACAATATCGGAGAACTTGTCAAAAATATACCGAAGACATAGTTAAAATCTGAATATAATATTACTGGACACAAATATACCGAAGACATTTCCAAAAACGTACCCACGCAGTCTAGAATTATCGATTATCGTTCGAAGATCCTAAATATCCCGATAATCATCTATAATTTGCATGCACAACAATCTTCAAATTATCATGACGTGACTCTACTCTCGAATCGTATACCAATATATCCATTATACAACAAACATTTTTTACCTCGAAGACATAGTGCTAACACTCTATCAATCATGAAATATAAAATCATGTCCCATTAAACATCTTAACACTTTCGTGATACGTCCTGGATGTCATGAATTCCAAATATGATCTCACGCAACATACCCTACGCGTACACAATCCTCAAATAATACATTTGGACTCTCAAAGATCCAACCTATCTTCCGATTTCCTTGTCACAATTTAAGAGTGTCTCCTGTATCGTTTGGACGTTAGCTGGGTTTATTCAATAGAATGAAATAATTTCTATCACTTGAGTTTAAAAGTAATCCCTCTCACTTTATATTCAGAACATACATACATGATTCTAAATCACAATTTAGTTTAATATGATGACTCCAAACACGAGAAAATCTAAAATCCTGACATATTTCCCCACAAGTTGGGCCTATATTCAGCTAATAAGGTGAAAATCAAACAAATTACCATCAAATTATCCGACATAGAGGATTAATTTAAGAAAATAAATATAGAAACACACATGAATAATCATAATCATCATGACGGTGTGTTATACCAATCACTAAACCATCCCAATTTGCTTGACAAAAGTAGAAATAAATGAAGACCGTAAATTGAAACTACTGCATAGCAAAATATGAGAACTACCCGTTGTTCAAGGCCATTTAACAAATATAAATACATTAACTAACCCGCTACTGAACATATATTTACTGCAATATTTGAGTCGACTTAGCTTTCGGTGTCTACTTTAAACTGGACGAAGAATGATTGTCCCCAAAGCTACGAATACGACTGGCATTCTCTCATCTCAACGTTGTCGGCAATGATCTCTGGGCTTAAGCTCTCATTATGAAACTAATATCACACGTGGTACTGGGCGATGTCTCCATATCGAATTGGTGGTTAGACTCTTCTTGATTCAAAGCTGACACTTGTACAAATATTATTAATAATGTTGCCAACTCGCAGATTCCTCAAAATATCAGTGAACACGTACATAAGCATTCTCGATCAACTTGACGTCTGTTAACTATGGGGCTAGTTATCAATAAAAATGGCTAAAGTGAAAAGTCTCCAAGATCACATGGTTATTTATAAGCAAGACTGTTGCTTTCCAACATCAGCTGGGCGAATGGAGAATGAATGTCGACTGACAACTGGCGAATGACGTCTGGCTAATGAGCGAGTGGTCGACTGTATGCTGGCAAGTAGGTGAGCTCGTCGAACCTCTGTGCATCTCACTCGCACATACCGGATGTATTAGCAAATTCAAGACAATTTTATTATCACACAAAATGCACTCCACATGACGTGCGTCTTTACAATATCAAGATCACTGATGATAAAATGTAATATATGTTAATGCTGTATTAGGAGAATGAGCATCATCTCTAATTGCCATATCAATTTATTAAACCACTCACCTGCTAAATTCAACATAGTCGGTAACTTGCCTTTCATTCCTTTCGTAACTTCGCTGGCACATTTCTCTATCTTCTTTCTTTTCAAAAAACGGGTTCATGAATTAGCTGCCGACACAAGTCTGTAGTCTCGTGGCGTAAATCAGATAATCAGAAATATTTTATTATTTTTTATTTTAAACATGTTAAACATTTTTTCACGATCAATATCTTACATATACATACAGTGGTAGTAAAAGATACAGTGTGAATCTCACATAAACAAAAATTGTTTGTGGGCTTCAAAAATACAATGGCTAAATTATGTACATCATGGCATCTAGTGAAAATCATTTATCGCATTATCATTTTGATGATATTGTACTACAGTAATTCTATGAACAGTTTTTCTGCATTTGGTGTAATAAACAGGAAGCTGGAAATGAGAGACATGGGTTAAGGGGAAGATTTGTTCTTAATAGAGAGGAATAGTGTGCTGGTTGATTTAAATATTATAATATAAATTTATAAGTTGATCTACTTTGTAATAATTGTTAATGAGCCATGTGAACAGCCTTTTCTTCAGGGTATTCTGGTTGCCACCGATCACGTCCGTGGCCCTAGACAACTTAGATTTCTTTGTCCAAGAAAAGTGTTCCGGCGTGGTATAGTTATTCCAGGTCTGTCTTGCAGCCTAGTCCATTTTTTACTTGTGTTCTTTGCAGAAGAGCTTCAAATTTTTATGCATGTACAGAGTCACTGATTGCATAAATAGCTGCCGTATGTTAAGTATCATGCTTTGCTGGAAAAGTTCATTCGTTGGAAACATCTTTGGCATTTTGTACATGAAATTCAGTATGTAGTCAAGTGAGCCAAGTGTGAATCAATTATTCCCCCTCCCAAACTGTTAATTCCATATTGTAGTTGCGATTGAACTAGGGCAAATTATACAGACTTCTTGGCTTTTAGAAATAAAATTTCTAATTCTGTAAAATATACAAATACGTTTCTGAAGTTTAATGATCAAATTTGATGCATGCAAATTCCATTTCAGATAAGCATCTATAATTTCTGTAAAGTATAACACTTGCATTTTTCAGTATTTTTGCAAGTTTGTGTGTGAAGTCATTGTGTTAGGTTTTCTGAGGGTTGCATTGTTTTATTATGCGAGAAGCCGAGGAATTTTGTTTTATTTTCATTTAAAGTAAGTAGGTGGTTGTTTAGCCATTTCTGAACTATGACTAGGATCATTTTTAGCTCTATTGAAGGTATCCTCCCTAGTTTCACCCGTGACTGTGATTAGCGTGTCATCAGCATATGATATAATTTTTGCATTTCAGTTTAGTTCACACAATTCATTGATATCTAACAGAAAAAGATTTGGCTCTAACACTGTCCCTTGGCGTACACCGATATTTACTTGAGCACTTTTACGTAGGGTATCCTTGATTCTTATCTTTTGTATTCTGTTAGAAAGAAAGCTTTTAATTTGATTTTGAGGAATTTCATGAATGCCAACTTTTTCAAGTTTTCTAAGGAGTGCATTGTGGTCTACGGTATCAAATGCCTTTTTTATATCCAAAAATATAGAAATGGTCCTTTTGGAGCTATCAATGGTTTTATACAAATAACCAGTTAATGAGAATATTGCATCTTGAGCGCTATTATTTTTGGCTAAACCAAACTGATTTGGAGACAATATGTTGTACTTATTCAGGTAATTAAGTAATCTGATTTTAATGCATTTCTCTAGTAATTTTAAAAGGTGGGTTCTGAGAGAAATTGGGCGATAATTGTTGAACTCTCTCTTATCGCCTGATTTATGGATTGGGACTATGATAGCAATTTTAAATGGGTTTGGAAATTGCCTTTTGATTAGTGTCTGTCTGTTAGATCATCAGCCCAGAGGCTGGTTGGATCCCCAAATAGCACCACCAAAGGCTATGCAGTTATAGGAAAAACCACAAAAACCAATGGCAATGCCTAAATGAGGCAAACTAGGCAAGACGAGGAGTGAGGTAGTTAGCCATTGCTTTCCTCACTGGGCCAGACAGTGCTATTGTAGTACAACTGACCCTATGAGCAACACCTTTCATAACACTCAGAAGCACTAGTTGTGCTCTGAATGTCATTACTCAGCATGACACACACCCCAGCAGCTTCCATATTGTCACAGCCTTGGGTGAGACTGGGACTTCAGTGCCTACACTTTGCTCTGACCTGTGCCAAGAGATGGATGCAAAAGTACTGCATCCATCAAGAAATGACAGCAGGCAGTTGATTAGTGATGGGTTAAAAATATATTGCAGAGACTGTAAAAATGTGAACTAATTGTTTTAAGTGTTTTACTTGAGATATTGTCATAGCCATTGGCTGAGTTATTTTCTAGCGAGCTATGTGATTCATTATTTCGTTTTCCGTTTTGGGAATAAAAAAGATTGATTGTGGTTGACTTATTGCATGAATGTCATATCTGCATGTGTCATTAGGTTCTTTGCTGGTATTAATTATTGTGTCAGCAAGTTCTAAACTTATACCACAGAAATAATCTACAAATTTGTCTGCAATGATAGTTGGTTGGGCTGTTTCTTGTGAGTCTATAACATTTACGCTGTCTATATCTGAATTGCTCTTCTCGTTCCTGCATGTAATATAATTTATGCTTTTCCATGGGATTTTAAAATTGTTTGAGCTTGACATACTTGACATACTTTTATTAGAATAGGACTTCTCTTTTGCTACTTTAATAAGCCTGTTTATCCAGTTTCGATATGTTTTTAGTGTTTGTGATCTCGTCATTATTTGAGGATCTCATCTTTTGTTTTACAATTATCTGGTGTTTTTTTTTGCTATGGGCTTTACGTCGCACCGACACAGATAGGTCTTATGGCGACGATGGGACAGGAAAGGCCTAGGAGTTGGAAGGAAGCGGCCGTGGCCTTAATTAAGGTACAGCCCCAGCATTTGCCTGGTGTGAAAATGGGAAACCACGGAAAACCATTTTCAGGGCTGCCGATAGTGGGATTCGAACCTACTATCTCCCGGATGCAAGTTTATCTGGTGTAATTTGTCCCTTATTCTAATGGAAGTTAGGATTCCAATTGTGCTCCATGGTGTTATCGTTCTGAATTTTGATCTTACATGTCTTTTGTTAGTATGGTGTTCAGAGATACGTTGATTTAATAGACCAATAAAACTACCAGTCGCTTTGTGGACATCATGTTCATTCAGGACATATGCCCAGTTTTCCTTTTTAAAGTTTTACTTAAACATAATTTATTCTGGCGTTGTTCGGTATTTTCCTTCCGTTTGTGGTATATGGAATTTCTGGGATCGTTTCTGTATGAGAATAATAGTACTGCGATCTGTGATACTAGTATGTAGAACATATGACTCAAAATGTTTATTTGAATGCGAATTAACATGTTTGTGATCTATACACGTTCTCGATTTTGGGGTTATCCTTGTTGCAGAGTTGATGTATTAAATGAAACCGATAACACTTAAAGTTTTTTATGAATTCATTTTTTTTTTTAGCTTACTCACCAGTTGGGTTTAAATGTTTAAGTTAATATGTCCTATTATTATATAATGTGCGGATTCAGGTAGCTGCTGAAGTGTATTTCCTAGTTCTTCTTTGAATATTTTTGGGCTTGTGGAGGGTCATCTGTACATAGCCCGTAACAAGTAACTTTCTTTATTACATTTTCAGTTGAGCAGGCTACCATTTGCTGCTTTTTAGGATTTTCATAGTAGATATTGAGACATTTTTATGAGGGTTGAAGGTGTGTAAATCATTAAACTGTCATGTGTAGAATTTTGTGGGGGTACGAAGCACTCATTATATACTAAAATAGAGAAGGGTATATCCCTAATGATTTGGGTTTCAGATAGCATTATAATGTCTTGTTATTGTCCAGTTGATTTAACATAACTAGCATGCTTTCAAAATTTGTTATCATGCCACATATTCAGGGGCATATTTCTCATTTCCGCAGTATATTTGATTAATTTGTTCAAGTCTTGAGGGGTGTTTATAATGCCTGTGGCGATATCATCTTGTAAGGTAAGCCCTAACTCATGATCCGGTTTCATATCCATAGCCTATTGTCTAGTATTACTATTTGTAATTGCTTGGTGCACATTTCGAGAGAGAACTTCAATGTAAGTGTATATATATAAATCAATTGGCTCAGGTACACATACCTTAACTTGAATCCTCAGTCTCTCTGCTTCATAGGAGTTGCTGGTAAGTCAGCTGCAGTCTGGATATGCAGTTTGGAGCTGTCCTCTTTTTTCCTCATGAAGATCTTCCCGTTTTTGGTCCATGTGAATTTGTAGTTCGTGGAGTGTTCCGTACTTCTGGCTAGCCAATATAGATTTTGGTTCTGTTTTGTTAGATGTTCATTTAAGTATACACTGACTTTAATATCTGCACAGAGAAGTTTTCCATGCTTTCTTTTTTGTCCATGATCATGTTTTTTGTTTTATGCGAAGAGAATTTCGCAATTATGAGAGGAATCTTTTTCCTTCCGTCCTTATCTGTAGCCGCTGGTTGTCGGTGGCAATATTCAGTGTCCCGGTCAGGTTGAATTTCCAATCCAACTGCACCTGCAACTTGAGTTACTATCTCATACACATTCTCATCCATAACGACAGGTATGCCGGCAATTTCAAAATTATAATTCTCAAAATACTGTTCAAGATCATTGATTTGATCCTTAAAATTATTATTTTGTTCTTTGAGAGCCATATTTTCAGCCTTGCTGTTGTTCACTTCCCTAGTTAAATGGTCTATGCACTTTTTAAGTGCACTGTTTTGCTGTAGCAGCTCATCAAATTTTCTGGACTGAAACTCCAGTGATTTGCAGACATCTTTCAGGATTTGCTGCATGTTGTTCACGTGTTCGTATAGGCTTGTATTGATCGCTTTGACTTTATTCTGCTGAAAAGTGTATGAAGGCGATTTAGCAGGGTTATGTTTGCATTGTTTACAATTTTGTAACAGGATTTGAAACACGCGCACAGTATAAATGGAACCTTCCACTACACTTCCGTCACACTGTGCCTAATTTTCGTTCTCTTTTAGCGACACTTTGCAATAACAGCACGTAACATTGCTGGAATTGGGCTCCAAATATTAACTCGTCAAATGAAAGCGGCACGTGCGCAAAGTCAACTGACACAAAGATATACCACTCAGTCGTATCGAAGCACACTATCAGGTCTCAAATCAAATCAAAATCCCTTGATTTGCAAATGAGGTGTCTACCTCTGTGGCAAGTGGTACACAAAAATACATTATTGTCAAGCACTAAATTTTAAATTAACAAGAGAAGAAGAAAATTTTCCAGTAATACAATATTATACAATTTACGCTAACAACTTTTTTATTCAACACACACAGCTCATGCTTAATAAATTTATATTGTTTACAAAATTCTACTTATAATATCACCTGTACATACAAAGTTAACCCATATACAGTATGAAAAATTACTTCAAATAATACTATATGTTACGGAGTTATCCGTGGAATGCAGAGGTGAAAGAAGGTGCGGGCTGGAATGGGTCTAACTACAAGTCCAAAAGATGAATTAAAATGTCAATAAAGGTTATATTTTCAATAGACAACAAGATTTAACAAATTTTCTCTATGTGAAATAACAATAAAAAACACAGGTACAATGATAACTTTACAAAAGAAAGCACAAGTTTAGGGGTCTTTACAAGTTCTGGCTTCGAGCCTCAGTTACACAGTCCTTGAGCTACTAGCCCGACATTACCAAGGTACACACATTTATTCAAAGGGCAGAAAACCCATCCATTCAAGGAGCACATACTACCAACTTTTAGCCTCAAGCCTCCCAGAGGCACTTTTCAAACACAAAAAAGAGCTGACACCCTCTCAATTTTTCAAGCCTATTAAAGGCAATAGCAGACTTTTACACATGATTGCCATCAAGGCACAACTTATAATGAAACAGGGGTATCTAGTACCCAGCCTACTGGGCCTAAATAGAAAATTAACAGGTTAACTTAAATGGCCCTAAACGCAAAAGAATGGAGGCGTGTACTTGCACTCCTACATGAATACTTGTTCAAACCTAAGGGGCACTAGGCCGATTAAACAGCGGCTATTCCCACACTAGGGAGGTGACTCGTATAAGAAAATTTTAATACATTAAGAGTAGGAAATCGGTTATGAAAACGTAGTCACCTCAAATCAAAAATGAAGGGGAGCTCGAGAGGGTAAAGCACGCTCTATCCCCGATTTACAGTTAAAGCAATAAGAAAATTTTACATAAGCCGGCACTAAGTTACACTTTTAGACAGGAAGGTTACATTGAAAAGGTTTCGGACCTTCCCCGAAGGTTAAACTGCTGAGCTAGCAAGAAATAAAGGTTAAAAGGCCATTACCTTTGTTGAAGAGCTGCTGCCCGAAGGAAGAGAAGCTACCCGCCCCCTTCTATACTTCCATACACTTAGCTAGATGTTGTCGAAGTGGCCACGAGCCGTGAAAATCAGCAGTTTTTAAACCCTCGTGGAATATTCGTGACCTTTCATGAATAATTAAGACACACCCACAGGCGCTTATTGGCTGACAAAATTTACACATCAAATTTGGAGAAGGACACGATTGGCTGAAAATTAATGACAGAAATTATTGATTCGCTAACTTCAAAACTGGCGGAAAGAAAGATTTATATTGCCAACCCACAAATGAAAGAACGAAATTTAGTAAGGAACAAACTTATGAATACAAAATTTCTTCAAATAAAGTTCTACCACTTCGCACCAGATTGTATTGTCATAGTTTTGTAGAAACATCTATCAGAGAATGTCCACACTTCTTGATAACTAGGAAACAAAAGCAGTTCGAAATTGACACAGTGACATCTTCTGAGAAACTGTTGAGATAATTCAGTTTTTAAAGTTCAGAATTTCTGCTGTAGAGGAGTACTTTAAGGCGGAAAATTCAAAATTGCGGCGTAGAGGTGTACCCACCGGTACACTATACAACTGGTATAAGATTAAAATTTACATTGCATTTATTTATTAGTTTTTACCCATTTTGGAACCTAAGTAGCAGAACGACCTGCTGCGTCTTAACCAGAGCCACTTTTTCCACCACTTTTCAGAGTTTCTAAAAGGCCTTCACAGCAACCGTAGCGGTCCCAGGGCCCTCGAAGTCCCCGCTGTACTAAACCCCTGCGGGCAACAGCCTACTTTGGCTGTCCAAACTCCACAGACCAGGGGATGTTATCAATTTATCCACACACATTTTTATTTACAATAACCTGCACTGGTCGAATGCCCTCTCTAACATTTCATTTCTTGTCTCTGTTGCTGTTTATTCTCTTTTTGAATATCTGTACAGATTTTGGAAAATGATCAAACACTACCCCTGGTAAACTGTCCCACTCCTTCACGCCCTTCCCAATGAATGAAAATTTACCCCAATCGCTTCTGCTAAAATTCCTTCTAATTTTATACCTGTGGTCAGTTCTGCCGATATAATTATTTTCCAACTGAAGCCTCTCACGGATTTCTCCCCATGTTTCTTCTCCTGTATAGGCTCCATATAATTCTATACCTCTAGTTTTCTACCTTCACTTACTTAAAGTTTCCCGCCCAAGTACCTCTAACATTTCTGATACTCTACTTTTTCTCCTGAAATCCCTTTTTACAAAACTTGCTGCTTTCCTCTCCACACTATTTCTTTTATTAGGTATTCTAGGTGAGGATCCCTAACACTGTTTGCATATTCCAATAATGGACGAACAATACTTAAGTAACTTTTTTCTTTTAATTCTTTGTTGCATCCTTTAAGTAGTCTCATGACATGTATTGATCTATATGCTTTCCCAACAATGTCATCAACATGACCCTTTCAGTACAAATTACTTTTAAATCTCACACTTAAGCATTTGTACTTGCCATCTTTTGGGATAACTACCTCATCCGAAGTATATTCAAATTCAGTTCCGAGCTGTCAGCGGAGAGATGGCGTGGAATGACATTAGTAGACGAATAAGTTTGAGTGGCGTTTATAAAAGTAGGAAAGATCACAATATGAAGATAAAGTTGGAATTCAAGAGGACAAACTGGGGCAAATACTCATTTATAGGAAGGGGAGTTAGGGATTGGAATAACTTACCAAAGCAGACGTTCAATAAATTTCCAATTTCTTTGAAATCATTTAGGAAAAGGCTAGCAAAACAACAGACAGAGAATCTGCCACCTGGGCGACTGCCCTAAATGCAGATCAGTATTGATTGATTGATTGATTGATTGATTGATTGATTGATTGATTGATTGATTGATTGATTGATTGATTGACTGATTGATTGATTGATTGATTGATTGATTGATTGATTGATTGATTGATTGATTGATTGATTGATTGATTGATTGATTGATTGAAGCTCCTGTTTGTAAATGTTGTAACAGTTGATTTGCCTCCATTAACCTTCATGTTATTCTCTTCAACCCATTGTTGGATACTCTCAAGTTCCCTTTGTAATTCTGAACAATACTCAATGTTATATATTTCCCTATAAACAATTATGTCATCTGTATACAATCTTATTTTTGGTGTTATATTGTTCCCTAAATCATTTGCATATATTAAGAAAAGTAACGGACCGATTATACTACCCTGTGCAATTCCCTTCCAAACTTCCTCTTCCTGTGATACATTATTTCCTACTTTGACTTTCTGAACCCTGGAATTAAGAAGTGTTCTTATCCAACGTATAACCCTTACGTCCAGACGTATTTCCTCCTATTCCTTTAATAACATTCCATGTTCCCCTCTATCAAAGACTTTGGAAAGATCTATGGCTATGCAATCTAACTGGCCTCCTGAATCCAACTGATCTGATATATATTGCTGAAATACCACCAGTTGTGCTTCACAATAAAATCCCTTTCTAAATCCATACTGGCCCCTCATGAACTAATTTTTGATCATCACATATCCCTCTGATGTACTTTGCTATTAAACTCTCTAGTATTTTACAAACTATACTGGTCAGGAATGATTGGTCTGTAGTTCTCTGGTTTCCTTTTATCACCTTTTCCTTTATAAATTACTATTATAATAGATTCCTTCCATTCCTTTGGTATTACACTATTATTTATGACATAGTCAAAGAGAAATTTTAAATAAGGCACTATGTACCACCCCATTGTCTTTAATACCTCCCCAGAAATTTGATCACTTCATGCTTCTTTTCCTTGCTGAAGCAGTTGGATTTCTCTGAAAATATCTTCATTTGTGAATGAGAAGCTCCTTGTTTCCCTGTGTGTCTCTCCCTCTCACTCTTCTTCTACGGTATTCAACTCCTGACAATCTTCTACTTAATCTCTTAACACCCTACTAAATAGATCTGCTTTCTCAGTATCTGTTAAATAGTGTTCACCCCTTCTCCCACCATTGTAGGAATTTGGATTCGTTTTTCCTTTTTGATTTCTAATATATGAATAGAGCTTTTTCCATTTTCCCTTGTGGTCATTACCCTCTTGAAGTATGCCATTCATATAATTTTTTTTTGCTTTCTTTTTCACTCTATTCGGTTCCCTCATTAGCTGTTTTCTAGTTTCTCTATTCTCCCTACACTCTTTGATTTTCCTGTTTACTATTCTACATTTTCTTTTTAATTTTCTTATTTCCCTTGTATAATAAACAGGGTCTGAGGTCGTTTTACCCTTCTTAATAGGTACAGATCTCTTATCTCCTTCCCAAATGATTCCTTTAAATTTAGCCCAAAGTGTATCCGCGTTACTCCCTTCACTTACCCAAGAACTGAATTGTGATTTAAGGTAAGTCTCAAATTCATCAACTTTTGTTGTTCTGTATAATTTCTTGTCTTGTGTGACCCTCTTATAAAGCATTTTCGGTACGAGTCCTACATCCATTATTACAACCTGATGGTCACCTATTCCTTCAATTACCTCTGATTTATCAACAATTTCCCATAGTTTAACCAAGTATACATCTAGAAAGTTATTGAGACGAGTCAGTTCTTGTACTACTTGTGTAAATCATCCCTTCCAAATTAACTTATTTGCCCGTTTCTCTTCATGGGCTTCTCTTGCAGCTCCACTCCATTCAATTTCAGGCAAGTTTAGATCTCCCCCAAATATTACCATATCATTTTTATGAGTACTATTATTTTCTCAAATATTCCCATGTCTCTTTCCTCTTTTCCAGGCCTATATGTTCCTATAATTCCCACATCCTTTATATTATCACAAACTAATTGTATCCCTAATATTTCATCCCTTTCATCGGTAAACCATTCATGTGAACAATAAATTTCCTTCATCAGAATAAACACCCCCCTCCCATTATTTTATCTCCCAGGTTTCTACGATAGACTGTATATTCTTCCGGAAATACTTCTCTATTACCCACCCTTCTCTCAACCACGTTTCCACTCCTATCACCACATCAGTCTCATAAGATTCCATCAATGTGCCGAATTTTAATTGTTCATTTACTACGCTCTGACAGTTTCCCAAGAGCAATCTCAGACCCCCTTCCTCCCTAAAACTTGACTGTTGCAATTGGGTAACCTGAAATTCCTTACTTTCCTGAGTTTCATTTTCTAGTTGACTGAGCTAGCTTGAAGTACTGCTGGCTTTTTCTACTAGTTTTCCTGGTCGGTATTATAACTCAAGGGAGTTGCTTTTTTACAGTACATATCTTATGATTAATAAAATCTAGAACAATATTTGCAAGCTTTTGTTTACCTGAATTGTTTAGATGAAGGCCATGCTTTGTGTAACCGTGTCTCCCAAAACCGCTACATTCAATTCCCTCAGTATTACGAAAATGTTTACAAATTTTAACCTTATCTGTATTAACTTTGTCCACTTCAATATTCACACATGAGTCTCTTATGAAATCATGCCTTTGGGGCACGTTCACTACAAAGATGTTAGTGCGCGTCAGCTTACCTAGTGTACATTTAAGCTGAGATATGACATTCTTAGCGTCGTTGTGAGCTACATCGTTCGTTTCGCCGTTGATCACTACTGCATCACGACTTCCGAGATTGCTTGTTGCCTGCTCCGTGTTTTCCAGTACCTCCTTGATTGGGGCTCCATGATAGATGACGGCCGATACTGCAATAAGTTCATTGTTCATTTCCTTCGCAATTCCCCTCGCCTGGCTATCATCAAATACAAAATTGTTCGACACTTTCGCCGGTGCACTGTATGGGATTTTAGGCCTAACTATGCCGCGTCTCGTAACGGAGTTTATGCTATACGTTTGACTGCTTCCCATACGGAGAAGTCCTTGGGTATCGCTTACTTCCTTCAGGGCTCTAAAACTATTTTTGGTATTTAATTACAAAGTTGTCCGTATTTAACTGTACATTTTTCCTCCTAGAATCTGAACTTGACACCACGCGCTGGAATTCACGGAGCCACCTGGGTTCTAAGTGTTTTCCGGTACTTTCGATTCCAGTAAACGTACCTACTCCTTTAAAATCTCGTTCTCCGCTTTTAATGCTTGTAAATCCTGTTGCAATAAAGAGAGAATTACAAGTACATTACCATTACCTCCATCCTCCAAGGAATGAGACGCCAGCGATTCGTTGACCTTTGTAGGCCTAGGTTTGATACCGCTAGTCTATCGAAACTCTCACAACATTGCGTATATATTGAAACGGGAATGCCCTGTGAGCATTCTCGTTCATGTATTTCTTGAGGAGCACGCTCTAACACCCGACTGTATAGGTTCAAAACGAGCGCAGAGCGCGCAGGCATCATGGGGGACAACATGCAAGCAAGCGCTGATACGGAGTGCCAGCGAAGGCCATGTGACGTCACGCCGAAAGTTCCATACGATTCTATGTTATTTCATCACGAACGGAATGTCAAATCGTGATATGGAAGAATGTCACCTTGCAGGCCTGGTCAACAAGTGCATTTACCCAAAATTTTATTAAAATAGACGGAAGGATGGCCGAGATATGAATTTTTTTAAATATGCACATATTTCCAGTCTCGCCGTCCGACCTTGGGCAATAAAAGGAGGTCGCCAGCCTCGAGCAAGTCGAAAGGACGAGCTGAATGTCGTAGCGGAAGGACGTACGTGCCTCCCGCTCCGCTTTCTATCTCCTTTCACAGAGACCTTCTGAGAATTTCGAATGGATACTTTACCTGCCCCAATCGGTTACCGATTCACGGTACCTAGGGTTAGATTGGGATTCTGTGGCCCAGTGACCCGCTTAACAACGGATCATCCCGCGTCCACTAGCTCGTTTTCGAATGTCCCCACGCATAAACACACGGCACCCGGCTCATCTCCAAAAGAGCAATAGATATGCGCTTAGGAAAGAGCAAATTGTTAGTGAGCCAGGGGCCATTACAGACAAAGGCGACGACCATCAAGAACTGACGTAGAGTGAAGAGCTGCCGTTATCACGGCACTCTGCCCACTCTACGGCCGTCAGCCCATCAGCGGAGAGTACAGCGCAGTTGTCACAGCGCACCCCCCCCCCCCCCCGCCAACCACTCCCAGTAGGGTGGGGCTGACAGCCCTATATCACCATTCAAGGACATCTTTAAGGGCTTAGTCCTCAACATGTCTCCAGGGAGCCCTACACAAGCTACCAACGGCCATGAGTTGAGCTCGGCGATGCTAGTCCTATCACCGCAGTTGAGCAACATAGGCCTTGGTCAGTGCGTGGATGTGTGTCCACAGGCGCGCAGCCCATCACTAACGGCCCCCGCTACGGCCAAGGACCCGACCAAGCGGGGACCGGTGGCGACTCACCACAGCGTGCCCCCCGTGAGCAGTGGGCGAAATGCGCCAGAGGAGCAGAGAACAGACTTCACCCTTGATTCTCTGTAAGTAAACCAGACGCAGGACGCTCACGTAACGTGACGGGGCATGCAGTACTTTGCGCTCACCACCACCACTAACACA
Organism: Anabrus simplex; assembly: GCF_040414725.1. NCBI lineage: Eukaryota > Metazoa > Arthropoda > Insecta > Orthoptera > Tettigoniidae > Anabrus > Anabrus simplex. The sequence goes on along the minus strand of NC_090265.1, from coordinate 1,446,489,473 downwards.
GCCACCACCACCACCAGGACAAACTCCCATAACCACCCCGTCAGTAGCCACTGGCAAGCATATACCAGTGCAGCCGCTCCCTACTCGACAGGTCAGCTCTCGAGCCGAGCCCACAGAGAGGATCGCGCAGCACAGGGAAAGCGAACCAGAAAGCATGACGATATGTGCGAGTGAACGGGAACCGGGGCTAGCCCCCGAAGTGACGGAACTCGCACCAAGGAAGGAACAGCCACATGACTCCACTGAGCCAGTGACTGGGGAGACACACGAACACAAACAGAAGACTACTTCTCCCCCCAACACAAACCTTGTCCCCAAACCCAACCTAGGGGCAAGCCAGCCGGACGCCGGGAAAGCGGGACCCAGTTCCGCCAACCCGAGCGATGAGGCGGCGCCCAATGGAAGGAAAGAGGGCAAGAAAAGACGGACTCGGCGGAAGGCGCCACGTAAAGTCCTACCCCCCCCCCCCCCAAAGCAAGCCGGCAAATCGGACTCTGACTCGGATGAGGCAAAACTGGTGATTGATGTATCAAGCACATCCCAGGATGCCGATTCTGAAGGTTCGGAGGGAAAGGAGCAGAGCGAGCACGGGATGACCGAAAACTTGGACCCAACCACCCAGCCGGGAAAGCAGGATGACGGTTTCAGGGAAGCCAAGAGCAGGAGAAAGAGAAAAGGTGAGGAGAAATGGAAAGACAGCAAGCCTCTGAACCATAAGGCCTAGCAAGGCGGGGGCCGAAAACCGAGTACCCGAGCCGAAAGCTCCACAGACACGTCCATAAAAACGATTATGCCACCACCAATAACACAAACCACAAACACGAGGCGGACACTTCAGAAACCACCTCTGCCACCCCAAACAACAAAACCAATCGCGCGTAACGGGTCTACCCCCACCCCTCACGGTGTACACCAAAGACACTAAGGCACTTGAACAGGGGCTCCTCAAAAGCTACCACATGATCAGAGAAAATACTATTTCTCTAGGCCGAGAGTTGACGCGCACGAAGCGATCCAGCTACAAATGACTAGCTTTGAGAGCTACGAGGTTGCTATCGGAGTTCTAAAAGTGCTGAATATTAATTTGGGAAAATTATTGCCCAACAGCACAATGAAACGGTTCGTAGTGAGGACTCCCATTAACGGAAATAATGCGGACGAAATCCAGCTTGCATTGAAAGCATAGAATATCCCCGCATTCTCCGTGGTGCGGGTGAGAACAGGTAATAGGCCAGCCAAGGGCAACCTATTCCTAGTTGCCGTGGCGGACAACCCAGGTGCAGACAACCTGAAGAAAATGCGGATGCTGGCGAACATGCTGGTGTCAGTCGAACGATACCGCCCTCCAGCCACTGGCCCCCAATGTGGAGTGTGCCAGAGGAATGGCCATCCAGGGGCGGCGTGCCGATCAGAGCCCAGATGGCGCAGATGCGCCGTCTCCCACTTGTTTCGTGACTGTCCCCACGGCAGCGACCCAGCGCACACCATGTGCGCCAACTGCGCGGGGAAACACGCGGCTAATTTTAAGGAATGTCCCAGCCGCAGGGACTACGAAGCCGCCCATCAAGGCAGAGGGCCAAAGGGTAACAAGCGTGGCAAACCAAAAGCCCAAGCAGGCCCTTCAGGTGCAAGCGCTACGCGCAAAAAGAACCCACGCCCCTCAGGCAAAAAGGTCCCCTCACGTCCCGCAGGCCCTGCAGGCACAAAGGGCCAAAAACAAGGCCCTTCAGGCAGCCAGAGGCCTTCAGGCGGAAGTCTCTTAAACTTTAAACCTACACGGACGGATGGTGAACACAACCCCGGGCCCTCAGCCCAACCAGCCCCCACCACCGTCCAGAACAAGAGCAAGATCCTCAACCATAATAAGAAGGCCCAGCCCCATGCGAAGAAACCAAGGCAGGTTAAGCCCACGCAAACTCCTCCAGAGCAGCCACAGGGCCAGCCTCCGGCAAGCTCCACCCCCGCAAGACACCTGCCGATAGCAAACAAGCATCCGAACCACCACCCCCTACGCCCGTCCCCGGTACCACACCAACACCACCACTAACACATGAACAGGCAGAGCAGCCAGAAGGGAACATGCAGTAAAGGCGTTCAGGGAAAGGGTAGAAGAAATCCTGAAAACCTTCTTCCCGACCCTGAACCTCACGGCAGTCATATTCACGGGGGTTTTGATGGCCAACATGCTCCCATTCCTCTGGCCAAGGGACAATGCTAATGCGATCTCCGTCCTCCTGACCCGAGATGGCTGAGCAACCCAACGAAGATAATAATAATATCAATAATAATAACATCACCAACACACAATGGCTTCGAGTTTTAATATGGAAATGCCAGGGCGTCAGGTCAAGAAAATATGAACTCGAAGGTTTCCTAACAGCGAACACCATACATGTAGCACTCCTAACATAAACGTTCCTCTCAGCGCACCGGGAGGAAGTTCACCAAAAGAGGCTACAAAATATACAGAAGTGATAAGGCTAACAGAGTTGGAGGAGTGGCAGTCCTGGTAAGGAAGGACATCAAGCACTTGGAGGTAGACATGCCAGAGCAGGTCAAGCTTAAGGCATGCGGAATAGCCCTACCAGAGCAAGGAACACTCATAAAAGTCATAGTGGCATACTCCAGACCGAAAAGCCTAAACACTCAGGACATAGAAGCAGTACTAAGGCTAAATCGAAACACAATGCTAGGGCGTGTCTGAATCCAAACCCAGCAGGCACAAGGCTGTATAACCACATGCTAACCCATGACTATGTGGTAACAGCCCCCAGCGAACCCACGTTCCTAGCGCCAAAAGATCAGGTCGACGATATACTAGACATATTCCTCAAAGGCATAGCATTACCGTAGTGAACGAACTTGGGTCGAGGCACCAACCAGTGATATTTACACTAGATGCGAACCTAGAGGAATATGAGAAAAACCCCAAGCGCCGGCTCAACTATAAAGCAGCCGACTGGGGCAAATTCGAACACAAGCTAGACACACTCCTACAGGGAAGCGAATACATGCTATTAGACCGCACAGCCCAGATCGACGAAATAGTCAAAACCCTAGTAGAAGCAATTCGAGCAGCCACAACTGCGAGCATACCGCTAAGCTAACACAAAGTATCCCCTATTTTCGAGATCCCAGCTCACATAAAGAAGCTAATACGCAGGCGCAACAGCCACAGACGTAACTGGGCTCGACATCACAGAGACGAAGATAGCGAGATGAAAAACGAACTAAACACGGAAATACAAACTCAATTACTGGAATGCAGGTCGGAAAAGTGGAACAACTACCTCAGACTTTTCGACACAAACACCAGGCCAGTGTCGAATCTAGCGAGACACTTCACGAGAGAAACACACAGCATCCCTACCATTAATGGACCTAATGGCCCGGTATACGAGAACCGTGATAAAGCGGAAATCATAGCGGACTCGATAGAGGCGGCTTTCACTCCGAACGAAATACCATCTGACCCCGCCTTCATCAGGCAAACTGAGGCAAAGGTACCACAATTCCTTGAAAACGCACCTAAGCCGGAGGTTAAGAGGACAAATATACATGAAATCAAGTGGATTATAGGTCATCTTAACTCACAAAGCCCTAACAATACTTACCAGCATTTTCAATGGAATGTTCAGACTCCAATACTACCCTGAACAATGGAAAAGGGCTAGGATCCTCGTATTTCGGAAACCAGGCTAAAACAAGTCAGACCCTAACAACTACAGGCCCATCAGCCTACTGGACGCTCTCAGTAAATTATTCGAGAAAATGCTACTGAAAAGGTTAATAGGGCATATAAAGGAAAAAGGTATAATTCGCAACGAGCAGTTTGGCTTTAGGAACGGACATTCTGCCCCACAACTGCTCACACGATTCATAGAACAAGCCACCATAGGTCTCAATAAACGAAGGGACACAGGTTCGGTTTTCCTTGATATCCAGAAAGCATTTGACAAAGTCTGGCACGAAGGCCTACTAGCGAAACTAATAGACCACGAATTCCACCCAGGCTATATAAGACTTATTAAATCTTATCTGGAGGGCCGAGAGTTCAAAGTAGACGTGCACAACACACTGTCTAGTACGCGCAGGATAAGAGCGGGAGTAGCCCAAGGGTCCCTTATCGGCCCAATCCTCTTCGTCCTGTATACAAACGACATGACTACTACAGAACTCACTACTACACACCTCTACGCCGATGACACTGCTATCACAGTACAACATCCACGACTAGCGTGCACTCGGAAGAGGCTTCAAATAGCGCTAAGAACTCTCGAGCCATGGCTAACGAAATAGCGCATCAAGGTCAATGTTGAAAAGTGCCAAGCCATATTGTTCACGAGAAAGAACATATACACTCACAGACCAGTCAACATGAAACCATTGAAGCTTTTCAATCAAGATATCGCATGGCATGACAAAGCCAAATGCCTAGGAGTAGGCCCAGACAGAAAGCTCACCATGCTTCACCACATCAAAGATATCTTAAAAAAATCACACGTACGACTTAGCCAGCTATATCCTATACTGAACTAAAAGTCCACTATAAACACGAAAGTAGCTATAAACATGTATAAGACCCTAATTAGGCCAATAATCGTGTACGCATCCCCAGCGTGGGGGTTCACTGCAATGACGAATCTGGATAAGCTGGAACTTATACGAAATAAATGCATACGAGCAGCGGTCAGACTCTCTTACGACACACCAATACGCCAACTACGCGATATTGCGAACGTCAGCACAATAAGGCACCACATACGCAAACAGACACTAAAAATGTACAGACAGTCATGGAGTAAAACGATCAACCCGTTAGTAAGCGGGATCGGACGCTACGACGTCGATCTTTACACAAAGTATCCCACACTGAAGCACATTTTGTTCAGCCACAGGGTTGGGTGGGCGAGGGGCCGATAGCCAACCCCCTCCCCAAAGCTGACACTTGTATATCACATAAACCCACACACTGCAGACACCTATGTAAATATGTTTCAGCTGTCCTAAACCCAGGGACCAGGCGAGGAAGATTCATAAGAAGTACAACTTAAGAAGACGACGGCAATGCAGCCAGACGGCCAAGGACGTATCAACCCACCCCCGACCTCCGACAGAGACATGGGAGCGGATCACCAGCCCGCGCCCTACTAACAGCACTAATATCTATCTGTTTATTATTTCACTCCTATTTAGGGAGAACGCTGGACATGAGAGAGGGCAAACAGCCGGCACTCCAATGAGAACCTTTATATACATATGTTATTAATAACCTTAGTTTTAGATCTGCAGTGACAAGTGTGTTCCAACAACCCCGCATAGAGGGACATCGACAGGTGGAAGTAGATAGCGCCTTGCATGTAAGGCTTGGCTCTAATTCCCCCTCTCCAAAAGGTGACCTGGCACCAGGGACTGCTGGCTGCTGGACAATGGGACGAACCTTTGGCCCAAACACCAGACGCTAGCAGACCCGAGCCGACCCGGCAGTGACAAGAAGGACTGATCCAATAACATAAAATGGCAAGGAAATGGTTATGATTGCATGACACATATTCCTAACTAACACAACCTCTGGTCTTTTTCCAGCCCATATCCTTGCATGTGCTATCAAAATATGTCAGGTTTTACATGTAGGCTCTTTCTTCTTTCTGCAATACCATACCTCAACACCACCTAACCAATAAAAACTCTTGCCGTGATAGCGAGTCTAACTCGGAAACCGGCAGATACTCCGTGTATCACTTCCCACTTTCCCTGCTATCTCTTTTTTTCTACTTAGAGACTAATAGCATGTCGGAGGCAATGTAGATTGTGCCGATTGCCATACCGGGGGAGCGGGCTACGGGGGCCCCCCGTAAAAAATCGAGCAAGTCAGTGTGTCACTGAATGTGTCAGTGTGTGTGCGAGCGAGCACATTGTCGTGAACCAGTCGCCTCGCTATGTGATACAGTTCGTTACTCTGTCCGGCTAAGGACCGGGGTTCGAATGTACGTAATACGAGTGTTGAAAGCCTTCTCTGTGGACTCTAACTTCGCGTATAAGTGAAAGCTATCGGTCTGTCGAGCCGAGTAACATTATTTCGTTTTGTGAATTGTGTAATTGAAGAGACTGCACAGTAATCACTTGATATTTTGAAACTGTGCTTAAAGGACTTAGGGCATAAAGACTGTGCTTTAGTTGTTTCCTCTACAAGAGACTGTGTTAGGCTATTTCAAAAATTGTGCCCTAGTGAAGGTAGAATTCTTTTCACGGACAGTGTTATTTGTTTCATAAAGAACAGTGCCTACTTTTCTTTCAAAGGCTGTGTCAATTACGCCGTGAGAAAAACAGTGTCGATATTTTCTTTTCATAAAACTGTGCCAACCTTCAGTTTCTGTGTCAATCCTTTTCACAGAACTGTGCTAACATTTACTTTCATAAAACTGTGCCGATTCATACGGTACCTTTATTTCCTTTCAAGGGACTACGTTAATTCCCCTCATAAGGACTGTGTCTACATTTACGTGTAATATTGTGCCTCAGTGGAAAATTTACCTCTGAGAAATTACGTGATTTTTGTTAAGACTGAGTCGTAACAGAACTTGGATCTCTTTTCACAAGACTGTGTCATAAACTATTTCTTTCTGTCTTCCCAGAAACTTTAATTTATTTCTACGTGTGTGTGCTAGAACATTGCATGTACTCATTACAAACAGTGCAGAGACTTAATTTATTTTCTTTCACACTGAGATTAAGTGAAGTGGTAAACCATCGTATCTCAGAAAGTTCCAGATTATTTGCATTGCCTATCACTTCAAGTTCGATAGTGACAATTGCACGAACAATATTAATCATTCTCCCAGAACTGTGATTTTGACTTCATCTCATTTTTTCAAATGTGCGTCCAACACCATTTATAGTGGAACTTATTCGGCCAGTAAACAGTGTCTCGCCATAATTTGCAGTGCAGTGCGGTAGAGAAGTGTCGTATCAGATTCCATTGACATTCTCATTACACTGACATTATTATCGGCACACTTTATCTTGGTGCATTTGTGTACGGGGTTGAGGAGTAAGGAGGGAGCTGTCATGGTTCCGATAGTGCTGCCAACTGAATGAAAATGAAATCTGAGTTGAATCGAGAATATGATCGATCGATATTTTACCGGTAAAAGAGCCCGACTCTCAGATTATATTTTAAAGTAAGCAAGTATATAGTTCTCAGGGAAAAAACTGGGTGACTAGTAAGGAATCTTTAGATAAAACTCTTCATGATGATAGTCATCCGTGGACTTTCGTATTTGCATGGATGAAAGAGAAGACTGGTGTTAAGAGACTGTACATTTTTCTTGCTGCTATTGTCCTCACTGACATCTATATGGTATTTGGATATGCAGCACAACTCTTCTGTGGCGTGATTGGCTTTGTCTATCCAGCTTATTGTTCCTTAAAAGCACTTGAAAGTCCAGGCAAAGATGATGACACCAAGTGGCTTACATATTGGGTAGTGTTTGCTGCGTTCTCCATGTTGAGTACTTCTCTGAATTTTTACTTCCCTGTGTCCCAATCTATTGGCTTGCAAAATGCCTGTTTCATATTTGGTGCTTCGTTCCTCTGGAGAGCAATGGTCCAATGGTTATATATCACCGTATCACACGACCAAAGTTCCTTAAGCATCAAGAGTAAGTGGATAACACCCTACTTGACCTGGCTGGCTCTGCAACTAAGTTAGCTGCAGAGAATCTGTTAAAGAAATCCAGTTCCATTATTCTTGTTGTTGCAGTTATCAGGGATAACTCTTCATTATTTTGGTTATCACAGTAACCTACAAGTTTATTGCACTTGCTATAAATGCCTTTATCTTCAGCGAGATTCAATGGAGTGCACAGCGATATAATTTCCTCTTATTTACCTTCTGATAATATTATTTATATAAATGGGTTCTGAATGAGTGATACTTACACATGTTACAAGGAAAATGTATTAATTACAGAGGATTTCATACTCAAGCCTTCAACTGTGAACCCTATTTTTGTATCTCTTTTTGGCAGATGCATATTGTGAATACTTTCTTGAGTATTGATTAGTTGTTGGATCATTGTATTACAAGGATTTTGTCATGCCATTTTAAATTTATTCCTTTTCATTTTTTTGCATTTATTGTGTTTTTCTTTGTTCATTTCCAATTCATTATATACGTACAACATTTATAATTTAATGTGAAGTGATTTTGATACACGCTTTATTTTATTTTGAAACCTTTCTTTGTATAAAAAGTACTGTGATTAAGATATTTGTTATGTTTATTACTTAACCGTAATTTTTATATAGACATGATGTTAACATATGTTATTCTGCGGCCTATGATGAAGCCAGATTTGTGTATGAGAGAGCACTGATGCTTCTAGGCACGCATCAATAACGCCCACATATTTCTTCATGGTATGTTAGAGGAGAGAACACCGACTTTGCGGTAGTTGGCGCTGATAGTAACATCATCCTTGCCCTTCCAGATTGGTTCGGTGATAATAGTCTTCCAGGTGGGTGGTATGTCACTGTATTCAATGCATTTGTTGAAGAATATTGCTAGAAACGCATATCCACATTGACCATCTTCTTCCAAACTTCATCAGGGAGGTAATCTAGCCCAGTTGCTTTGCTGTTCTTAAGTGCGGGAGTGGCAGCTACAAACTCGGAGGCGTGGCGTGTGGAAATGCACTCCGCATAGGATTGGCTGTGGGGATAGTTGGATGTGCGAATTCCATTTTACAAATGACAATGTATTGTTCACGCCAGTGCCTAAATAAATCCGCTGCGTTTCGAAGGAGCTGACGTGTTCGTGTTTGATTCGGTTGACATACAACATATTCAGTGGCACGATGACGAGGTCTGGTGATCTTATAGATAACATTGGCTCCTCCGGCTTAATCTTATATTGTTCATAGAAGTTACGAAACGAATTGTCCTTGGCGGTTGCTACTAGTAGTTTGGTAACATACTGGAATTCCCTATAGCTGACCAGATCTTAGTCAGTTCTTGTTTGGTGATATTTATGGACTTCACTGCTGCGCTGGACCCCGTCATTTCATCACCAGACCTGAGTGCCAGGAAACGCTTTCCTTGTAATGTCAGTCCTACTATTTCCTTCGCACTCGATCAAATTCCTTCAGCGATCAAACTCCATGTATCATTCACAAGGTGGTCAGTATTCAGGAGGGAAAAGATGCTGTTCGTTAGTACTGTTGCTTTGACATGGGCCTTCCAAACTCGATGCGTTCTGTGGTGGTAAGAGGTCAGAAAGGTGGGCAAAAATGAATTTGATATACAAGAACAAGGAACCTATGCTGAGGATCGGGTTTGTCTGCTGGTATCCCTTTAGAGTCTATTTCTAGCCTCAAATTATTCCTCTTCATCCAGTAATCGATTTGCGAATTGCGACGGCCACAGTTATATGTGATAATATGGGACAGGCTTTTCATGAAGAACGTATTTAATTTTGCCAAGTCGCTTTCCAAGGCGCTTTCACTAGTTCTTTATGCACGCCATACGCGAATCCACCCTGTACTAATTCGAAACCATCCCTTGAGTAGCCAACATACATACTGAGGTCTCCACCAATAAACAGATGTTTACCTGCGTCAATGGAGTGGATGTATGACTGCGGTTCGGCACAAAATCCACCATGTTACTCTTTTGGGCATCATACCTGTGGTGCATAACAAGAGAAGATGCGTACTATTGTTGAACCGGTGACAACTCGAATGCCAATCAAGCGACCGTATATTAGGACTAAGTACATGTTGTTATCTCACAATCTCTCGAAGACGGCAATTGCCACGCCAATTCGGCAGGATGTTGTGCCATAGTATAAAAGCTTATACCCCTTACCAATTTCACAGGTTTTTCATACCTTTCAACTTCGTCTACTGGATAAAAGAAATGTCGATGCAATTTCGACGCTTGAGTGATTTGGCCGATTCGAGGCTTCGTACAGTCATTGTCCAATATTATTGATCGTCGCAAATTCGGTAACTTTGCCTCACTTCTTCAACATGCTCCGACCTTGGGCAGATACATTTCGCATATTTCTTACATCGATGGGGTGGTACTGGTTTGCTATAAAAAAATAAACATTCCCACCATTCATGTGGTACGATGTCAGCATTTGATGGACCATTTGGTGCCTACCCGACACAATTCGTTAGGAACTCAACATAGGTCATCCAGTCTTGCGATTTGGCGCAGTAAACCAAAACGTCGAAATCGACTCGCTGACAGCCTAGATGGCGTCACCTCAATATGCTGGCCCCTTTTGACTGCGTCCTTTCAATAATGATTATTTTACTTTCAATTTGCCACTACGGCTAATACCTACATTTGGAAATAAATTAAAATTTCAACTTGTTTTACGTCACACCGACACAGATATGTCTTATGGAGATGGTGAGATAGGAAAAGGCTAGGAGTTGGAAGAAAGTGGCCATGGCCTTCAATAAGGTACAGCTTGATGTGAAAATGGGAAACCACGGCAACCATCTTCAGGGCTGCCGACAGTGGGATTCTAACCTACTATTTTCCGGATGCAAGCTCAAAGCCGCACGCCTTACGCGCACCGCCAACTCGCCCGGTCCTTATTTTTATAAGGGGAGATAGGAGAAAGAGGACTACCTCTTTAAACACCCCCCTATAATGCCCCGAAGTCAATTTTTAATTTTTTAAAATTTCGTGTGGCTATTTGTAGCCGACTGCAGCCCTTGTAAGGCTGACTCTCCGATGAGTATGGGCGACATCTGCCATGTGTAAGTAACTGCGTGTTATTGTGGTGGAGGATAGTGTTATACGTAGTGTGTGAGTTCCAGGGATGTAGGAGACTGCACAAATACCCAGCCCCCGGGCCATTGGAATTAACCAATTAAGACTAAATCCCCGACCAGGCCGGGAATAGAACCCGGGACCCTCTGAACCGAAGTCCACCACGCTGACCATTCAGCCAACGAGTCGGACCCCGAAGTCAATAAAGCATAGCCATTTACTTAGGTTAGCCTAAGAAAAGAGCCGTGGAATTTCAAATTTCACGTGCCCACGTGCCTAAGGTGGCATCCATGAGGATTTTGCCCCGTCAAGATAGCAGCACTGTGGTTAGCGATGCGTTGTTTTTTAAATATGGCGGATGACAGCTGTCAAAAGCACGTGGCATTGTTCACAAACAACAGCACTTGGCTTTGTTTACAAACAAGAGTACGTGGTGATGACGTCACGTGTTCAATGATCTTGACCGGGGGTCAACGACCTTGCTGACGTCAGCAGTTGGCGTCACAGTCACGTGACTGGGGTCAATGACCTTGGGGTCAACGACCTTGATGACTTCGGCAGAAAAATGCTGAGGAGGTGGTTCAGAACTCGCTTTGCTCCCCTACTGTAATAATAACCAGAATACTGATGTGGGCAAGTTTTCCTTTTAAACGGGATCATAAGGCATTGGAATAAATTAATTGCAGCAATCTTTGATAGATTCCCTTCCGGTATCATATCGTTTAAGAAGATGATTAGTGCTAGTGTAAAGTGAAAAGTAAAAGCTGTAAACTTGGACAAAAAATTTGTGATTTTCTGCTGGATTTAGAATTTTAAACTAGTACCGTACTGTAGTATTTCTTCTAATATTTTTTCTCCATGGAATTGCTTGTTGTACTATTGTTGTAGTTGTTGTTTGGATAATTATGTATCTAACTTTACTTTATCATTACTTGTATTGTTAAGCTAGTAGTAAGCTCAACCTATAGTATTGTAAGCCGTAGTTTTAACTACTGGAATTACTTAAGTTGTGTGTGAATTTCTATATGATGATGCTGGATTTAGAATGTTAAATTACAGTAGTTCTATTTCTTGTAATATATTTTCCCCCACGGAATTTCTTTTTGTACTCTTGTTGTGAAGATGATGCTTGTTGTTTAAAGGGGCCTAAATCTAAGTCATCGGCCCCTAATGGTAGGAAATGTAATGAAATTTGAAAGATCAAAGTCATTCACTGACCAGAATAAAAATGAGATAAAGAATGAACGGATGGATATGAATTTAAAACAATCAGTGGATCCGACCCAGAAACTATCAAAAACAATACTATTACTGAACAAGGGACCACTTCTAAAGCACAATCCTGAACAATCCTGAATCGAGGATGCTTGTTGTCTAAAGGAGTCAACGGCCCCTCATAATGGTACGTATCGATAGTAAAGTAGAACCATGGTATTTGTCATGTTGCGGTACTAATCTTTAGTTGCGTAGACACACGGTGTTCCACACATGATGGTACTATTCTCAAGTATTGTACGTCGCACAGGTAATGGAGACCTATGGTGTTTCTCACATAATGGCGCCACTCAAAGGCAACGCAAACCCATGGTGCTCCACACCTAGGTGTACTAATCACGGGCGCCGTTATTCCCGTGGTATTCCTCATAGAGTGGGTACTAATCACAGGCAATGCAGACCCACGGTATCACACATATAGAGGTATTAATCACAGGCCACGCACAGACCCGTGGTGTTTATCACAATGGTATTAATCACGGGTACTGGAAAGCCACAGGTAACCACTCTCTGCTGCTACTAATCACAAACCTATTGTGTACCAAATATAGTGGTACTACTTGCAAGTAAAAGCGACCCATGGTATTCCCGCGTGATGGCACTAATCACAAGTAGTTTCATGATTGTAATACAATCATCCCTTGGTCGCACCTTACAACAGGCAGGGGATACCGTGGGTGTATTCTTCATCTGCGTCCCCCACCCACAGGGGGTGTACTCTTGCAGTTGTTGGGTGGTTATGTTTTAACATTACTTTAATACCATTTGTAGTATTAATCTAGTAGTAAGTTCAACCTATAGTATTGTAGGCCGCAGGGTTAAGTACTGGAAATTAGTGATGGGCAGTCTGAGACGAGCTGCCTACAGGTAGTCGGAGCTGAATGTTGTTTGTGCCAAGTATGCGAATAGCCAACCACGGGCCTTCTCCATTTCGTAAATACGTGTCAACAAGCGACTAGGGCATTCATTTCTACCGAGGTCTATTCTGATGCAGTACAACGTAATTATATCGGACACGCATTCTAGCACTGTATTCACTGGTACGTACACGAATGAGTGGTTTAAGTACAGAAACTGACGGCTACTGTAGGTACACGTACCTGGATGCTAGAGACGTGCATTATTCGAACTCGAGACGAGGGAAGATGCGCCTTGCTGCATATGCAACCACCATTACGCATGAGTGGAATGTGTAATCTAAAATGCTTCAGTTTGCTCCAGTTCTTTCGACAGGTAGGTGTAGCCTATATCGTTATTAGACCCCACATTCAATAACATATGACCACTGCTTGTATTTACCGATATTTTGGTGACGAAGGAAATAATTCCTTACAATGTTATAGAGTGTTCGCCTCATAATTAGGTACTTCGATATATGACGGTGCAATATGAAATTGTGTCTAGATGTACGCGACAACGTGAAGACGATGTCCGAAACGCAACGTAAGTCGTGGATGTCGATAATTTTGAAGAGATGTCACATAGCAGAGCCCACTGCCTTGTTTATTCAAAAGAAGTAAAATACATCGGCAGAAATACTTCTTGGATGATCCGGCACTTACAAACGCATAATATCAATGAAGAGGAATCGTCACAGAACACCTCCGGCTCAGTCTGAATCACAAGAAACTACCCTGCCGACGATTTTGAGGCATCCAGGTATGTTTACATCCTAGTAACAGTTATTAACAAATTATACGGGATATTCAGCTAAGTAGTCCACCTGAAATAACTAGTGAACAGTTTAAAATACTGGCATTCTGTCTTCACATTCTTTAATGGTATTAAGGAGCTCATAGTTCAACATGTAGTGCTTTCCTAGGATTTTGACAAAATTTATCGTCACACACGTTTCCTTATGAGAACTGCTGATGATAACTTTCAAACTTACACTCATAGTTACTGGGACGTCGCACAGCTCGCAGCACACGAGAATCGGTCTCGAGAGCGTCGCCCATCACCCCTGCTGAAAGAATTGGAGCAAAGTTGGGCATTTTAGATTACACGTTCCACTCATGTGTAATGGGGGTTGCATAGTAGCAAAGCACATCTTCCCCGTCTCAAGTTCGAATAATGCACGCCTCTAGTACCCAAGTAGATGTACATACTATCTACAGTTATTCACAAATTATGTGGGGTTATTCAGCTAAGATCTTCAGTCCAAATACGTCGTGAACAGTTTAAGATACTGACATTCTGTTTTCACTTTCGTTAATGGTTTTAAGGGGTTCATAGTTGAACATGCAGTACTTTTTCAGGCTTTTGACAAAATGTATTGGCTCACACGTTTTTATATGAGAATGTTATTTCACGCAATAACTGCCTATGATATACTATCAAGTTACAGTCGTAGTTACTGGTACGTGACAGAGCTTGCACTACAGGAGTATTGGTCTCGAGATTCTCGTGAGAGTCGCGAGCGAGAGCGTTGCCCATCACTGCTGGAAATGCTTAAGTTGTGTGTGAATTTGTGTACAATGTTGCTGGATATAGAATATTAAACTAGTAGTACTTAATGTCATATTTTCTTTCGTTGCTGTTATTGCCATTGTTGTTGTGCGGTAATGATGATTTAACTTCACTTTATTATCACTTGTAATGTCAAGCAAGTAGTAAGGTCAACCTATTAGTATTATAAGCCGTAATGTTTACTGTTAAGCACTGGAAATGCTGAATTTGTGTATAATGTTGCTGACTTTAGCATGTTAAATTAGTAGTACTTCTTATAATATTTTATTTCCATGGAATTGCTTGTTGTACCCTTGTTGTTAGTTAATTATGTTACCTTTCCATAAGACGCGGATACTCTATATCATTGAAAGGAATTATTTCCTTCTACCAAAATATCGGTAAACACAGACAGTGATCATAATATCGTATTGAATGTGGGGTCAGATAACGATGTACACCTACCTGTCGAAAGAATTGGAGCGAACTCACGCATTTTAGATTACACATTCCCCTCATGCGTAATGGTGGTTGCATATGCAGCAGGGTGCACCTTGCTTCGTCTCGAGTTCGAATAATGTACGCCTCTAGTATCTAGGTAGTTGTAGCGGTACCTACAGTAGCCGTTAGTTTCTATACTTAGCCAATTCATTCGTGTACTCACCACTGCTTACAATGTCAGAATGCATATCCTTTATGTTATACTGTGTCAAAATAGAGCTCGGTAGAAATGGAAGGAATGAAAGACCTAGTCCCTTGTTGACACTTATTTACGGAATGGAGAAGGTGCGTAGTTTGCTATTCGCATACTTGGCGCAAACAACATTCAGCTCCGACTACCTGTAGGCCCACAACACGCTGCTCACCACACAATACGGGGAGAACGCTCTCGAGATCTCTCGAAATTTCTCGCGAGAAATAGTGCCTGCGCTAGTCTCGAGAAATCTCGAGACCTCGCCTCCGACTGCCGGTCACTACAAGTCTTATCTTACGCCGATTATTTTGTATGTTTCCCACGAAAATAGCAATGAATGTCGGATAATAAATGTTCAAGCCGTGAATGACGTCATAGATTGGTTACATGGGGATGGTTTCACTCTTCCCAAATGTGCCGCTATATTGTTTACATTCAAACGTGTATATAACAGATCACCCTTAATCTTTGCAGGATTTTCAGTTCCCTTTGTTCCCAACATATTTATTTAGGTGTACTCTTGGATCACAGATTAACGCGGAAACACACGTATCGATGATTAATCTAAAACAGACAGTTTCATTAAAATCTTGAGCACGATTGCACGTAAAAGCTGGGGAGGTGATCCCAAAACCGCTTTTCTCTCATACCGTGCCACTATCCGATCTATAATGGATTACTGTGCCTGTTTTTTATCGATATAGCGTTCACCAGCACACCAGCACATTTAACTGCTATTCAATTCCAAGCCTTACGGGCTCTCAAAACCACACCTACTAATGGATTATTGATTGAAAAGGGGGGGGGGGAATATATGTTATGTATTCGTCGATAGACCCTCACGACCAAGTACCTCCCTAAGAATTTTACCCTGGCTCGGTCATCACTCAATCCTAAGTTGAGACTCTTGCACACATATTATTCCCAGCACTCTCCTAGTGGAAATCGAACCCCTGACATATACAACGCCTGTAAGTCCATTAGCTCACAGGCAATCGACTTTCTACGTACGCGTAAACTTCCTATGTACTGCATCCCTTATGAAAGTCTGTGTTTTATACCATCCATCATCATTTCTTCGCCTGGTTCTTTTTCAAGTAAAACAAAAAGTTATTCTCATCCCTCTGCTCAATTTAAGCGTGTTCGACTCCCCTTCCATGACTTTGAAGTTAGTATCTATACCGATGGTGTTAAATCTGCACATGGCACTGGATCTGCACTCTTTATACCCCATCCATATACACTTCTCGAGTTTCCCCTTCCCTCTTCTTGTTCTATATTTACCGCCGAATTATTTGTAATACGTCAACCACTACTTCTAATTAAGACAAATTCTTATAAAAAAGGCTACTATCTATGCGGATGCTCGAAATGTTCTACACGCCTTACGTACTAAATTACCTTCATTCAATTGGTATTTATATAACGTAAAATATATACTACAGTATATTCCCATGAACAGGCTGGTGCGTATATCACACTAATATGGATATCTGGACACGCAGGAATTCCTGGCAGTGAGGAAGCGGATTTTGCCGCTAAATACGCCCGTAGTCAATCTTCTTTACCCCCCTTAGACATTCTCTCTGAGACTCATATTGCAGCCTATCAGAAATGGCAGCATGATTGGATTGCTTCCTCTCGTAAAAAGGTCATTTTTATTATCAACTTCAACCCACTATCCCTCTTAAACCTTGGTACTTTTATGGAACTTATACACGACGGCACATCACCAATATTATCCGCCTTCGTTTCAACCATGCTTTAATCCCTCAATATAAAACCCGTTTTCAACTTGCTCCACAAGCTCCCTGTGTGTGTATGGTTTGTCTAATGGTGATAGCAATCATACCATCTTTCAATGTCCGGCTTACGATGTACCCAGACGCACTTTCTTATCTCGTTTAGAGAAGATGGCTGTACACCTGCCTACCAGTATATCTTGCTTATTATCAACACTTTCTCCTACACGCATTGACAGTTTAAACAGGTTTCTTTATGACACTCACATAGTGTTATAATAATATATATAGCCTAATTGTAACCAAGTGCTTTCATTGTAAAATGTGTTTCGTTGAATCGGCGAACAACGTGTGTTACTTCAACACTCTTAGTCTTTTTGGGTTATTATTATCCACTATTCTCCAGTGCCTCTTACTCTAATCTTCATCGTTGTACGATGAATGAGGGTATTTATTAATAAGGACGATAATTAATGGAGTCCAACCCCATCACTCACGAAGAAGAAGAATCTCGTAGGCAACGGTCTAGCAGATCCCTCAGTAGGTCCCAAGAGTTTGCAAGTGTGCGGGGTGTGGGAGGAGCCTAGATGAACGATATGGGTTTGTCAGTGGTAAGAACAGTTAAGGCGGATGTAAGCGTTGAAATGCGGAGCCCTTGGTCACATTGCCAACAAATTTAAAATGTACCTAGGCTTTTACCCACGTTTTATATTAAATGTTGTTAGAGATCAATTCCAAAACATTTTACAAAGCAATGAATTCCATTATACTGACTATTTAAACAATTCAGTTCTATACAGAAGCTGAAATAAAGATTCAAAATATAACCGTAACGTGACGGCACTATCTGTAGCGCGGTCAAATTGTAAAATACGTTGTCATGCTTTGAAATTTGAGCAAGGAGATAGAAATTCGGGAGTGCACTGCATATTTGTTTTTATGAATGTTGTTATTATCAATTGTGATTGTGATCAGTGATACAGTGAAGTGCCATAATAGTAGGGATTGCATTAGCTGTTATAGCCAGTTAATGTGTGTGCATAAATGCCATTGTAGTGCAAGCAGATTTCTATTCAGCCAGTGTCATCGGATTATCATTATTATTTATCTAAAAGTATCGTGGTGCTGGTCAGTGAAAACTGCACCGATTGGGGAGGGGGAAGAAATGGCGACATAGCCCTGCCAGAGCAAAATGTCACGAACCGCTACTGGTTCGAACGTAAGATATTTAGCACTAAAAGAATTTGGAAAGGAAAAATACCAGAAGTCGATAACGACCCGGACATTCTCAAAGTCGACACTGAAATCTCGGTCAGCGTACTGAAGCCAATTTTTGAAAAGGTATGGCAAGAAGACAAGTTGCCAAGGGATTTGAAAAAAGAGGACTAATCGTAAAGATCCCAAAAAGGTGATACTACGGATTGCAACAACGCGAGAGCCTTCAAACTGTTGTCTATTGCCTGCAAATTACTACCAATAATAATAATAATAATAATAATAATAATAATAATAATAATAATAATAATAATAATAATAATAATAATAATAATAATAATAATAATAATTACTACCAATAATCATCCTCAATCGAAACAAGGACGCAGTCGATCGCAAACTGCGCAAAGGACAAGCTGGAATATACAAAAATAGCAGCAGTAGCGATCTCATAAACACTCTTCGCATATTTGTTGACCAAATTGTAGAATGGCTGAGCCACCATATCTTACGTTTGCAGATTATGAAAAAGCATTTGATGCGGTAAATTGGAACCCAATGTGGAATACGCTCTATGAAAACGCAATTCCAAATAAAATCTCCAACATTATCCGCGAGATGTATGACTGATGCGAATATCAAATCGTCCACGACGGAAACGTAACCGAGTCCATCACAATCAGCTCAGGTATTTGCCAAGGTTGCGCCATTTCTCTTACATTCTTCTCACTCACGTAGAATCGAGCTGTGAAGAAGGCAGTGGAGGGGAAAAGTACAAGTATACAGCACGAGGAAGACAGCTTCCTTCAAGACCTGGACTTTGTTGATGATACCAGCCTACTGTTCAAGAACATTGAAGACGTGAAAGGAAGCAGCTGTTGGAGTTAGAATAAGAAACAACAGCTGTCTGGCTTAAAATATATGTTTTAAGACAAACGAGATGAGAATCAATGGTACAACAAACAACCAGCGCACCATATCGGGCAAGAAAATAGAGGAAGATAGTTATTTTGTATACCTAGGGAGCACAAGCACAAAGACTTGTGGTGGAATAGGAAAACGCCAAGGCTTGAATACGGAAATCAAATAGCTTATTCGTTTTACTATACCCTACTTAGCAAAACTGCAGATTCTCACAAAAACTAAGATCCGAATTTTTAGTACCAACATTAAGTCCGTTCTCCTTTACAGCTGTGAATCATTGGAGGTCACTAAACAAATTGCACACCAACTCCAACTGTCCATATCAATCAATATAAGATGGGCTAAATTGATCACAAATGAAAATCTCTGGAAGGAAGCCAACCAGAATCCCATTTATGTAGAAATAAGGAAGAGAAAGGGGGGATGGATACGACATGCGTTAAGAAATCAGGATGGAGCAGTTGAACAGTCGTTCTTGGAATATAACTTAATAGGAGAGAGGAAGCGTGGAAGACCTAGAAACACTTGGAGGTGAACGGATAGATAAATTGATTGGAATTATACTGTGAGTCAACTCAAGACCTAAGCAGTCTCTTTGATGTTAGCCAGTCTGTTGGTCAGTGAAGAGGCTTCGACGGCAGTAAATAGTTCCCAAGTTTGTTGCTTGTTTTTTTAAGTCAGGAGCTTACCTCAGTTTGGTTAGGTATTCTGGTGAATTGATTTGACCAATTAAAAATTTTCCCCTATAAAAATGTGGAAAATATTGCTTAAGTTGTTAATTGGGTTCTTTACCAACTCGTATCTTTCATTCGTAGATGGCTGTGAATGGTTATTGTTCTCAGCGGTATTTGTAGAAAAATATAAAATGACTTAACATGAGCTTGATATCTAATGCATTGTGTGCTTTGTAAGCTTTTTCTGAGTTCCTGATTAGTTTGCATAAGTTTTATGACGTTGAAGATGGATCAAAGAGAACTGTTGATAGTACTGGGTGTAGGCTATCAGAATTCAAAATGGACGCCAGCTGTGAGCAACTTCCGGGTCTTGTAGCTGTAAAGCTTGAGCCACCTGGAAAATACTTTAAAGCCAATCAAAGTGGGAAGAAATAAAGTATAAACTCAAAGCAATTTGTTTTGAATGTATACAGTAGCTTATGGAATGAGAATCTGAAGTGGACGATGGAAGAAGTGGTGAAAATGACTGAACACTCGACCGGCATTTCTACGAACACTATTTACACAATTCGAGTGGAATTTAAACTGTACAGAAAATCCAAGTCTCCAGTGAAATGTTGATCAGTGTACAAGGGGAAGAGATTTCGCGTGTCTCAATATTCTGAATTTATTCTAGGGGGAATTCGTAGGAAAGTCCACAGCTATTTTCTTAAGAATGAACTTCCAACTGTCAGGAATATGACTGAATCGCTGAGCAGTAGTTTCAGTGGAATGGAAGAAATGGATCGATATAAGCGACGGCACTATAGCTCTATAGAGTAGAACTTTAGCCTATACTAGCTTTAGGACAAGGGATTTTACCACAATGTGAACTATTTTATGGTTAACAGTAAACTGACAAGAAGCGTGTAACCTATCCGGCTGATTTACAACATGGGTTGGAGAGGCAAATACTTTAATACACCAATACCGGACAGCTCTATCTCAACAGCATTGAGTCGAGTGCGAACAGCGATGGTGGTGACTTCTAGCGTGTTGGTGTGAACTGCATACTCGTCTATGCTACAGTTGAGAGGAATGCACTACACTCATTGGAAATATATTTGTTAAAATAATACATTGAATAATCATAATAATTAAGAATGACATTTTAAAATATGAAATGCCTCTTTCATAAACCTCCAAACGAGCATTATGTTAGCCGTGCCTTTCGCTATGTCTTGAAAATTAAAAGCAGCATTTGTTTGAGGATCCAACCATCCTCTGGGGGAAATATTTAACAACTACCTACTCTCTCCAGTTTTTTCTAGCCTGGCGAAGGACGTTGTATGGACTTAGCCTAATTTTGCGGCCGGATGCCTTTCCTACCACCAATCGTATGTGGAGGGATATATATTCACTACCTCGTGTTTCTGTGGTTGTTTCTGGTGTGATGTGTTGTATATATTTGAATATGCGTATGAATAAGTACACAAACCCGTAGCCCCCGATCTACAGGAATTAACAGACGCGAATAAAATCTCCGACTGAGTCCTCTGAACCGAAGGCCAGTACGCTGACCTTTCCGTGGTGGTGATTATTTTTTAAGAGGAAGTACAACTGGCCAGCCATCCTCTATTGACACTAATCAGAAGGGAAATGGAAGAGATCCAACACTCCGAAGAATGAAGGTATCATAAAAAGGGGGAGCACGAAACACTAACCATTCAGCCAAAGCGCCAGAGCGGGCAGATAACTTAACAACATACATGATTTATTACAATTTTGGGAAAGAGAAACTGTAATTAAGGAACAGGAGTTCTGATCCATTATTTTGACGTCTTCTTCTTCTTCTTCTTCTTCTTCTTCGATACGGTCGATCTTCCCGAATGCTACAGGAGAACTCAGCTCACGCTGCTCTCTCGTTTTTGCTGTACTTTGAATTTTCTGTTTTACCTCTGAAGACAGAAATACATAATATGTATAATACATTGGGGTTACGGTGAGTGAACTAGGATGTTCTTGACAAGGAAGAACTGTTTAGAATTTCCTAAAGTCTCTTTCACAAATTTATGCATGAAGCATTACCATACACACGTATTAAATTAGTTGGACTGGTGCTCAAGCCTTTGCCTGTAATACACTGAAATAATTGTCTTGCCCGCTTCTGTGGTGTAGTGGTTCATGTCATTAGCTAATACCCCCGGAGGCCCGGGTTCGATTCCAGGCTCTGCCACGAAAATGAAAAGTGGTACGAGGGCTGGAACGGGGTCCTCTCAGCCTCGGGAGGTCAACTGAATAGAAGTGGGTTTGATTCCCACCTCAGCCATCCTAGAAGTGGCCATCCTTCTCCAGGAAATGCCGGGCTGGTACCTAACTTAAAGCCACGGCCGCTTCCTTCCCTCTTCCTTGTCTATCCCTTCCAATCTCCCTATGCCACCGCAAGGCCCCTGTTCAGCATAGCAGGTGAGGCCATCTGGGCGAGGTACTGGTCATCCTCCCCAGTTATATCCTCCGACCCAGATTCTGAAGCTCCAGGACACTGCCCTTGAGGCGGTAGAGGTGGGATCCATGGCTGAGTCCGAGGGAAAAACAGACACTGGAGGGTAAACAGATAAAGAAGAAGAAGAATTTTCTTACGCCGGGCTGAGTGGCTCAGACGGTTGATGCGATGGCCTTCTGATCCAAATTTGACAGGTTGGATCCTGGCTCAGTCCGGTGGTATTTGAAGGTGCTCAAATACGTCAGCCTCGAGTAGGTACATTTACTGGCATGTAAAAGAATTCCTGGGGGACTATATTCCGGCACCTCGGCGTCTCCGAAAACCGTAAAAGTACTTAGTGGGACGTAAAGAAAATTAATATTATTATTATTTTCTTACAGTAAAACAATGACTGGATTCGAAACTCATCGCCTTCAATTTTCAATTTCAAGACTACCGCGATAACCATTATGCTACAGGCCCACAAGTTTTCGTTTGTGAAATTTATGTTACTGTTTAACAATGTGGACCCTCAAGTTTGAGTATACTAGAGTTCCATATATGTTAATATTATTCTTTTTACGTCCCACTAACATTTCAGTAGAGTATTTGATTGATTTTCTTAATATAAGGGTCATAGAATGTAACCTCAGCACAGATGAGAGGTCATAACTTTTTAAATACTTGCAGTCCTTATCAGTTCCCATGCCCATTAGCTTGTGGGTAATTTGTTCAGCGCATAACACAATTCTTAGAATATAACTGTGCGCCGTCCCCGCTCCCTGAGAGGACGCATAAGATCCAGGCTAGCTTAATTACGATTCCTTTGGCTAACATGATCTACCATTTGGGCTATGAGTTCCGAATATGAGAAAGAAGCCAAAGAAATCTTAAATTACACATAGATACAACTCTCATACGTTATTTATTAAATTTCTTACGCTACCAAGATGTTGCAGCATTCATCCACTTAAATCTTAGTCTCTACGCTACGATACACATTGAAAGAATGGTTTAAGTTTTACATATCTTATTTATTACATACTTGTTTCAATCCAAAGGTCGAACATTATGCTATCCTCCCTAAAGAATTTCTAATAGAGGAAACTGCATGATCATCTGATTATCCCATCCATCTCTGGCGAGCATGGGCTTAACTTGCTAAATCTGTCTACTTCTTCTACCCGAATGCATAATCAATCATTTTACTTCCTCTCTTAGCCTCTCTCCATACCAATATTTCAGTTAACACATCCTCATTTCTGGCGTAAGGAGAAATCGAAGAAATGTCAGTATCGGGCAAAATACATACAAGCGACGTTCACCTTGAATCTGCCGGTAATTGACACGTCCGGCACCCACTATGCATTATATAAGAAATGCTATTTGAGTTAGTCATTTTTTAAATGAATCTATTGAAATCTATTGCACTAGGTGCTTAAATCTTGACTGATCCAAAAATCAAGGACAGCATGGAATATACGGCAAATTATTGAAGTCCGTATAACCAATTATTTAACTGAACATTACTATAATTCAGCTCGTATTTAACAAATTAAAAATTATAAGTCCAAAGATGTCGAACTCACCATCTTAGGTTTTTTAAAAAATGATTAAATCGAGATAAAGTTAAAAATTAATAGACTGAAACAACTAAATTAAAATATGTTTGGGTAATTAAAACATGTTTGGGTGCACCCTAGCAAAGAACAATATTTACAATATGATACCTTACAAGCTAGAGTGTAGATTGAGGGCGGTTTCAAGATATTCAGGACGCACTTTAGGCCTAAAATCTTATCTCATGAATTGGAACTCTCCTCTGTTGCCTATGAAGTCTTTGAGTTAATTGCTGGCTCTCACTTGGAGCTCATATTAATCTGCTGACATATAGTTATTCCTATCTCTCACAACATATCAATAGATACCTATAAATGTCAACCTGGGAGGATAGTTCCCTAATATTTCTATAAACAACTGATTTACAATTCTGAATATTCATGCTTCTTCCTTTACTGCGTGACTATTGATAAGTCTTCTTTTAAATTAATGTAATTTTTAATAAATGGTTCAACAAGTACCAGTAAGTTCCATATACTATTCTAAAATCTGAATCTTCTCATCATTTTAATTGAACATACGTGCGACTTATATATTCTAACGACTACTCTACTAGTTTCATCTGAAGTATACGAGCTAATGTGGTCTGCATTGTGCGAAGACTCGACCGTTAGATACAATTTATACACCTACAGTCAGTCATCAGTGATAGGGCGTTGCCTAAGAAATTACTACACGTCCTTTCGCTTGAGGATAGATTATAATTAGAAAACATCTGTGACATAGTGCATGTGTTTGGTTCATCCTCCTAACTGAGACTTCATTGGTACTACCAAGTACGCACGCTAACCAACAGGTGTCACTTCAATCATATGTGAACTTTCTCATGCTTGCTCGTAAGAGAAATAGTAAATATAAATACTACATACTCATTACCACTCAGTAAAACTCAACTTAAAACCATTAAGTCCACTACTACATCACCGTGCTCATATTCGCGAAGAATCAATAACTACCGCCATTCTAAATTATCAATCTCATATCATCTTCTCTTAAAATAATCATTATTATACTTCCAAACATATATCCCGTCTCCTTTACTAAATACGTATCCACTCCATTTAATCGTGGCATTTATTATTTTAATCACGGTTCATGGACATATTTCACGACATTATGACTTCAATTCCGTCATAACCTTAAATTATTGTAAACATATCTGTCTATTTAGCAAGCATATCCTACTGCTGGTTCCTAACTTGACATTCTTTGGTCATAATCAACGTACACGCGTACCTAAGTCTCTCTTTGACATAGTATACAACTCACTGTCACCTTAACGAACTCAGTATTTCACACTACATGGATCACATCTCGAACGTAGGCTTTCATCACTGATTGACTACCTATCTATGGATTTGTCATTCATATACGAAGATTACCTAACCACCTTTGATATAATTCAATAAACCACTTTCGTCGCTTCATTATCTCGCACGGAATAACTTAACAAATTGTATTATACTCACATATGAATATAAAGCATTACTACATCAATTTAAAAACAAGACTTATCTGAATTCAGCAGCTCCAGTCGTCGGCATATGTCCAACTGACAGGACATAGAGACACGCCTTCTTTTACTTCCCTAGGTGAATGGGAAATACTGGCATAATTCTCCTCTGGGCTCAGTCATCTCTCGGCAGGCAACGTCATCCGACGGCACCCATTTGGGCAGCCTGGCCTATCATCTTCTTAGAACATCTTGCTCATCTCTGGACTAGTTGAAATAGAATAATAAACAGGATCAATTAGCATTGCCATCATGAACAGCTGTGATAACCTGCTTAACGCAAAAGATTGCTTTCTTTGAAAGAGTTGATCTACTTGACAAATAATAATCTTGGGGTAGTATAATTCTATGACTTGAAACGAACAGATTTTTCTCCTTTATCTTTGCAGGAGTTATTATAGGATTCCCACTTTTGTAGTTCTTTAACTTGGGTGATATCGAGTAATACGTCAGTCAGCAGAGACTGCCGTGACGTAAGCTTGTCATAGTTTATGCTTGAGTTTCCACGTGTTTTAAAGTTCGCGGAACGAAATTAAAAATCTTCTGCTTGATCTGCGACGCAGCTTCCAATAAATCTGCTCCTTGTTTCTGCTGAAATGATCTCTTGTCGATACCTTCTTTAATTCTGACGTAGTTGCTTTGCGTCTTCGACTCTGATTTAGAAGTAGCAATTCAATCTCGTCTTTTTATTTTTTTCTTCAATAATTGTTAGTAACAATCTTCACATTCGTTCTTTTTCACTGCCTTCTGGATCTAAATTCCTTTCTCTAGCGCCTAAGGTAAATACTTTGCTTTCGCTTGCGGTATTGTCAGACATTTTGACGTTAATTATTCTCGGAGACTTGGACTCCATCTTTGTCCTTCTTACGGACGGAACTTCTTATAACAGTGAAATGGCACAACTGTAACGTAAGATTATTTAGTGACAAACACTGGTACATTATAAACAACACGGCAGTGCGCCAAGAATCATACAGATGACAATATGTTATTGAAGAGTTGGTCACACCAAGCCATGTAGGTAGCAGCACTATCGACTTTCTCACTGAAAACAGCAAGCTGTCCGGTATTATCATATTAAAGTACACTGACTGACAGAGCAACACCAAGAAGGAGTGGTTAGAAAGGGGTGAAAGTTGGGGAAAAAACAGAGACGGCACGGACGAATAATTGATGTTTATTTCAAACCGATATGCACGTTACACAATGCGCACGGCATCGACTCAGTAGGATGTAGGACCATCGCGAGCGGCGATGCACGCAGAAACACGTCGAGGTACAGAGTCAATAAGAGTGCGGATGGTGTCCTGAGGGATGGTTCTCCATTCTCTGTCAACCATTTGCCACAGTTGGCCGTCCGTACGAGGCTGGGGCAGAGTTTGCAAACGGCGTCCAATGAGATCCCACACGTATTCGATTGGTGAGAGATCCGGAGAGTACGCTGGCCACGGAAGCATCTGCACACCTCGTAGAGCCTGTTGGGAGATGCGAGCAGTGTGTGGGCGGGCATTATCCTGCTGAAACAGAGCATTGGGCAGCCCCTGAAGGTACGGGAGTGCCACCGGCCGCAACACATCCTGCACGTAGTGGTGGGCATTTAACGTGCCTTGAGTACGCACTAGAGGTGACGTGGAATCTTACGCAATAGCGCCCCAAACCATGATGCTGCGTTGTCTAGCGGTAGGGCGCTCCACAGTTACTGCCGGATTTGACCTTTCTCCACGCCGACGCCACACTCGTCTGCGGTGACTATCACTGACAGAACAGAAGCGTGACTCATCGGAGAACACGACGTTCCGCCATTCCCTCATCCAAGTCGCTCTAGCCCGGCACCATGCCAGGCGTGCACGTCTATGCTGTGGAGTCAATGGTAGTCTTCTGAGCGGGCGCCGGGAGTGCAGGCCTCCTTCAACCAATCGACGGGAAATTGTTCTGGTCGATATTGGAACAGCCAGGGTGTCTTGCACATGCTGAAGAATGGCGGTTGACGTGGCGTGCGGGGCTGCCACCGCTTGGCGGCGGATGCGCCGATCCTCGCGTGCTGACGTCACTCGGGCTGTGCCTGGACCCCTCGCACGTGCCACATGTCCCTGCGCCAACCATCTTCGCCACAGGCGCTGCACCGTAGACACATCCCTATGGGTATCGGCTGCGATTTGACGAAGCGACCAACCTGCCCTTCTCAGCCCGATCACCATACCCCTCGTAAAGTCGTCTGTCTGCTGGAAATGCCTCCGTTGACGGCGGCCTGGCATTCTTAGCTATACACGTGTCCTGTGGCACACGACAACACGTTCTACAATGACTGTCGGCTGAGAAATCACGGTACGAAGTGGGCCATTCGCCAACGCCGTGTCCCATTTATCGTTCGCTACGTGCGCAGCACAGCGGCGCATTTCACATCATGAGCATACCTCAGTGACGTCAGTCTACCCTGCAATTGGCATAAAGTTCTGACCACTCCTTCTTGGTGTTGCATTTGCTCTGTCAGTCAGTGTATTTGGGAGAGGTCACACTCGAAAATTATCTACAGCTATGTCTAACGCGTTAGTTCAAAACATGTGGACGTGGATTCAACAATGCTTACAATGGGAAACGTTGTTAGGCAACCATCCTCTATTAACACTAATCAGAGGAATTCGAAGAATAAAGGCATCAGAAAAGGAAAGGAAAAGGCCACGGGAGGAGGGGGGGGGGGGTTGAAAACTAAAGACTCCCTAAACCTTGTAAATCTAATAATGTCAGGGTCGAAAGAACACAAATGTTGACCAAGGGTGGTCGGATAGGAAAGATAAAAGTGAGGAGACTAACACCAGTCATTGGAAGCAATGTTAGACTCTTCTAGCGGCAACGTGGTTTCCAATTCGTGCTACAAAACTGAGAGCTCCACTACCCGAGTTTAGTCGCCTCATACAACAGTCAGGGTATACCGTGGGTGTATTTCACCATCCCCATCCACACGTTTTTTATTTGCTTCTATAGTTTTTGCTTTGAAAGCTGCTCCCCACCACCGAAAAATCGTAACCCCTATCTGAAAAAGAATCCTGGGTACGGCCTTGTGTATAGCTGACACAATAACAAGACTTAATATGGGTTACATCGCGCATTCTTATCTACGAAATGTCACTGTAAAATTTGTCAGAAATCGAACATAATAATTGCTTTTACTTAAATGAAGTGGAAAATCTGCGGCAAATTAAGAAATACCGTCGTTGTTAGGGAAATATGAATACATACTTAAGGCCTGTATATAGGACTCTTTTTATGTCCTATTTCGCTGCTGGTGCAACTTTTGTTAATTTCTTGAGGTCCAGGGCTAGCTCCGAAAAATGGGTGTGCTGTCTGTGGACTCTCATTATCTTTGTCCATATGACTAGAGCGGCCAGTTGAAACAGCAAAATGGAGGTTAATAGCATTCACGATAAGAAAAATAGCATGATCCCTGGACCAATAAATATTTTATTTTGTTGGAACGAAAATAGCATGATCCCTGGACCAATAAATCACTAGTCCACCGAATTCTTCTTATGAACATTGGCCATAGCTTTTTGTCGCCTATTAAACCTTGCATATCGCGATACACTTCAGGAATCATGTCATTGACGCCTGAAGCAATAAAACGAAAGCAAAGAACTTCAGTGAACACAGACAAAATTGTTAAAAGTGTAAGACAGACAAAAGACATACGTGTGTTACTGTGAGCGTGGCACCAAAAGTACTAGTAAAGTAGTAAAGTAGGTATACATAATATTCACCAAAAATAAAATATTTCTTAATTTACCGCAGCATTTAGACTTCAACTGTGTAAAAGCAATTATATTGTTCCATTTGTGACAAATTTTACAGTGACATTTCGTACATAGAAATGCGCGACGTATCCCTTAATATGTACTGGTACTTGTAAATTAAAATATATTTCACTTAAACTCAAAGATGTTACTTAAGATCTTGTGACTGTAGTTATAACTCACAATGCCAATTTCAAAACACATAAAAACATACTTCACAAACTCAAAATCTCCAACCAAAACAACAACTAATGACACTTAGTTTGAATCCTGTTCCGTTCTCACAAAAGTATACATATGTAATATTACTAGCTTCTAGCCATGGTGCAAAGCTTCCGCACTCTTCATATGAAATATAGGTTAGAAACGCAGCATAGTGCGGCCCGACGATGTCACAATGCACTACACTAGGCTTGCCAACATCGGCACATTAACTGATTAGAAAAGTTATGAAAGCAATATGACTTATCAGACTCACCATTCGTCAACAACAAAGAATATTAAATAATAAGCAGAAAATCGAAATATTAAAAACTGTAGACTCGTTTGTAGTTCTACTGCTTGCTTATATCATTACTGATGCTACCGGTTATTTCACAATATAATAAAATAGAAGGTTACTTCACATTCAAGATCATGCTAGTTTTTTATGTTTTACTTTTTGTTACAAATTTTTCTTGCATAAAACACCCCCCCCCCTAAATTTTTGTTATAGAATTTGGAAAAAAGTGCTTCTGTTACACAGATAAATGTGGTATGTCCATTTTATCAAGAACAACAAATTTCCAGATTTTTATTTCCTGAATCCCCTGACATTTACCTGTTTTCCATAAAGTTTGACATCCTGTTGTAGCCTTAGCACTATACAGAAATGAAGGGTGGGCCATAATCTAAATGGATGAGATGTATGTTCGTGCATCACACACTATAAATCAATCAATCAATACTGATCTGCATTTAGGGCAGTCGCCCAGGTGGCAGATTCCCTATCTGTTGCTTTCCTAGCCTTTTCCGAAATGATTTCAAAGAAATTGGAAATTTATTGAACATCTCCCTTGGTAAGTTATTCCAATCCCTAACTCCCCTTCCTATAAATGAATATTTGCCCCAGTTTGTCCTCTTGAATTCCAACTTTATCTTCATATTGTGATCTTTCCTACTTTTATAGACGCCATTCAAACCTATCCGTCTACTAATGTCATTCCACGCCATCTCTCCGCTGACAGCTCGGAACATACCACTTAGTCGAGCAGCTCTTCTTCTTTCTCTCAATTCTTCCCAAACCAAAATTTGCAAAATTTTTGTAGCGCTACTCTTTTGTCGGAAATCACCCAGAACAAATCGAGCTGCTTTTCTTTGGATTTTTTCCAGTTCTTGAATCAGGTAATCCTGTTGAGGTTCCCATACACTGGAACCATACTCTAGTTGGGGTCTTACCAGAGACTTATATGCACTCTTCTTTACATCCTTACTACAACCCCTAAACACCCTCATAACCATGTGCAGAGATCTGTACCCTTTATTTACAATCCCATTTATGTGATTACCCCAGTGAAGATCTTTCCTTATATTAACACCTAGATACTTACAACGATCCCCAAAAGGAACTTTCACCCCATCAACGCAGTAATTAAAACTGAGAGGACTTTTCCTATTTGTGAAACTCACAACCTGACTTTTAGCCCCGTTTATCAACATACCATTGCCTGCTGTCCATCTCACAATATTTTCGAGGTCACGTTGCAGTTGCTCACAATAAGGAACATACGAGGGGTGAGAGTCGGAACATGGATCTTCTAGCTCTAGTTTCTATGAGCAAGTGGAGTATCACTGTTCACGAAGGTAGGGAGGAGAGTTTTGCCCCAGAATGTT
Organism: Anabrus simplex; assembly: GCF_040414725.1. NCBI lineage: Eukaryota > Metazoa > Arthropoda > Insecta > Orthoptera > Tettigoniidae > Anabrus > Anabrus simplex. Next base: position 1,446,458,456 of record NC_090265.1, on the reverse strand, counting down.
CTCCTGATATTTAAATCCGGCACGAATTCTAGAGATTACCATGACGATATGAACTTCACGATTATGACAAGTAGCAAAAACTAAATTAATAGCATACCTTCTCTCTAAATCTGCCTTGGAGATTGATAATGATCCTTACCATAATGTTCAAATTAACCTTGTAACAAATTCCTCATTCAAAAAAGGCAGATATGACTGATTGGCTTATACCCCATGGCATTCCTCTTAATCCCGAAATGTACAATATTTTTTCTTTTACAATTTGCTTTGTGTCGCACCAACATAGAAAGGGTTTTGGCAACGAAGGGATAGGAAAGGGCTAGGAGTGGGAAGGAAGTGACTGTAGCCTTAATTAAGGTACATCCCCAGCATTTGCCTAGTGTAAAAATGGAAAACCACGAAAAACCATTGTTAGTGCTGCCGACAAAATATTCTCTGAGAAAACTTCATAAAAACTTTTAGCAAATCTTCATAGTAATTTTAAAAAAATATGTTTTCCTTGCTGAGAATTGCCACTTCATGCAATTCCTCCCTATCATATGGATTTAAATCCTACAAAGTTAATATAGAGTTCTATAAAAGATAATGATGAAATCTATAGAAACGTACACTTTACTTGGGACACTACTATGCAACGGTGTTTATGACGAGGTTGTTTGGATCTTCATCAGGTCAACCTTCACCTAGTTTAGGCATCTCTGAAGAGGCGTACAAGGAAAATGAGTGAGGTAGTTTGTTGCTTTCCTCACTGAGCCATAAGTTGCTATCACTTGTCAGCCTACCAAGCCCACTGAAACTAACGTACCAATAAACATTATGATAAATATTTTCACACCATTCAAAACAGGGACTGGCTGCATATGGAATACCATTGCTAGCATTGCTCATACCTCGGTCACTTTCATACTGTCAAAGACAAGTAATAAATTTGTTCTAGCTCGTACCAGAAGACAAAGTGTACTGTAAACACTAGGTCCCGCCATGTAATAGGATTAGTAGTTGAGAAATGTTCATTAATAACAACCGAAGGCGGTCTTCAAGACAGTACGAAATACAGGGCTCAGAAACTGCATATTGATATCATAACAGAGGAGATGATAATAAACTTGTTGATGACAGTGACACACAGATGACAATCACGAAGACTATGATGAAAATGAGAGTGACAACAGGATGTGTGGTGCTGAAGTTTTGTACACCCAACTAATGCATCTTGTATCTGTAATTTCTTCAAAACATGTTTCCTTCACGTAGTCGATGAAAATTCCTAGTATCATATCTGGAAATTTGAAGTATTTTTCCTAGCTTGCTAGTTACCGACGGATAAGCCCAAACTGGCACACCGGGGAAAAATGCTGGCAAATAATTTCGAATAACAAACAAACGTTTATGGACAAGATCATCACATTTTTAGGGCAAGGAAACTTCCAACAACGTTTAAGGTTTAATGTTTAAAATTCGATGCTTAAGTATTAACATTAAACAAGGTTTTCTTTTTTTGCTAGGGGCTTTACGTCGCACCGACACAGATAGGTCTTATGGCGACGATGGGATAGGAAAGGCCTAGGAGTTGGAAGGAAGCGGCCGTGGCCTTAATTAAGGTACAGCCCCAGCATTTGCCTGGTGAGAAAATGGGAAACCACGGAAAAACAACGTTTAATGTGTAATTTTGGTTTTCACAAGGTTTAATTCAAGATAATGTCAAAGAAAATCAACACCATGTAATCGATTTTAAATTATTCAAGGTCAATGTTGATAATATGCTTGATGCTTTGAACACCAATTAATATAAATATATAAGGGGCAGTCAAATGAAAACCGAACACCCGCCATAACACAGATTCCCCACGAAGGGTGGAAACACTGTTGTTGCGCACCAATAGGCCATGGCCTATCAAGCGACCACTGTTCAGCCCGAAGGCCTGCATATTATGAAGTGTCATGTCGTCAGCACGACGAATCCTCTCGGCCGTTATTCTTGGCTTCCTAGACCGGGGCGCCATCTCACCGTCAGATAGCTCCTCAATTGTAATCACGTAGGCTGAGAGGATCTCGAATCAGCCCTCAGATCCAGGTAAACATCCCTAACCTGGCCGGGAATCGAACCAGGGTCCTCCGGGTAAGAGGCAGGCACGCTACACCTACACCGCGGGGCCGGCTAGGCAGTGTTACGTTATCCAATTTACACTGTAAAATGGACCTACAATTTCCACTACAGACTTGTCACAATACTATATATGCTACTCTATTTACGTTTATGCATTTACATGTTATGATACCCACAGATTCATTTTGGGTGAAGTCTAAATTGAATGAGGAAATGTGGAATTATGAAATAGAAGGTTTTTCAGATCATTTTGATTAATTTGTGCATCTAAATTTTAGGGTAATAGGAAACTGTAATTAGAAAATAACAATGAACTTTACAGGGAAACTAGAATGAGTAACAAGGAAAATGTTTCACATTTTAACCAGTTATTGGCCAAGGAACCTTAGGAAAGTGTATACAGAAGTAACTAATGGGCCCTACAGTGAATTTTTGAGTTGTTCAACTATTATCATAAAGTGACAATACCAGTCAAAATGGTAATTGTAAAGAATTATGGGAATGGATGTATTACAACAGGCATTAGAAATTCAAATAGACGATAACGATTTTTAAGCAAATGTCTAAAAGAGAGTGACACCTCATCTGAATTGAAGGATTATTATAAGAAATATAAGCTCATATTTTAACAGAAACGCCCGTGCTTTAGATCAATGGAGAGCATGGATTGATGCCAGGGCGTGTACGGTCCATGCTCAGAGAGCAAGTTTAAACTTGTGTTTATTAAGAAAACTACAAATTACATCACCTTTTACAGACGAACAGTAAAGGTTCTGAATGTCCAGGTAGAGATAGGGAGAGACGTCGTCCTTCGGCGTCAGTGTCAGTGATGTCCCACGTTGTCCCCTCTTCATAGAACTCCTGTCAGCACCATAGCACCACGTTATCCCACGGCGGATTACGACTTTCGAAGTTCGGCTGAGACTAGAACCTGGGAGTCTGACGTCCGGTGATATCTGCGTGCAGCGTGGAATATTTAATTAGATTTTATTCCACCGAAATTCCATGAAGGGAGTAGAGAAATGTATGAACTTCGCACAGAATGTCAATAGAATCTGATACGACACTTCTCCACCGCACTGCACTAGAGATTGTTACATGTCACTGTTCGAAAATTCACAAGTCCCACAATTAGTAGGGTTGGACGCGAATACTTATAAGAAAAACAGGAAAATTAGCACAGTTCAAAATATGAAAGTAATACTCGTCTGATGCACTCGTCGACGAACTCGAAATTATACTGGAACTTTCTACGATTTTAAGATTCAGTCCCCCGAAACGAAATAAATACCATTACTTTGTCACAGTCCGAAGAAAAGAAATAAATTACGTCGCTAGGACACAGTCTCCCGTAAAGCTAGAGCACTCACAATCGGATGAAAAGAAATTCAGTCCTTGCACGAAAGTAGAGTCTTATTTGAGCACAGTCTTATAGGGAAAAAACTAAGTTCACCGAGACACGGTCTTATGGAATGAGACGCACAATCTTATGAAGAACACAGTCTTATAGAAAAGTCCATGTGGAACAGTCCCATAAAATAAGTACAGTCTCTGTGAAATGAAATTCCTAAGTCACTTCATGATTGTCTAAAACATCAATCATCTAAGCTATTCCAGTTTGACACATTACGAAGCCGATTCTATCACTCTTTATTACTGTTTGTAAAATTAGTCACTATCAATAACTCGAGATAATTCACATCCTTCAATCTCGCACGAAGTTATTCGAAGATCGCACTTTTATCAATTAGAATATTTTTTTTGGTATCACTCACGTCTGGTCTTTGGCACTCGGCCGGACATTGTAACGATCTCAAGCACAAATTCCACAGCTGACCCGTGCGACGTGGCAGCTGGGACATACACACACAACTGTAACTCCTACTGCATTGAAATGAAATTAAATGTCGTATGGTTTTTAGTGCCGGGATATCCAAGGACGGGTTCGGCTCGCAAGGTGCAGGTCTTTCTATTTGACTCCCGTAGGCGACCTGTGCGTCGATATGAGGATGAAATGATGAAGACAACACATACATCCAGCCCCCGTGCCGTAGGAATTAACCAATCCCCGACCCGGCCGGGAATCGAACCCGGGACCCTCTGAACCGAAGGCCAGTACGCTGACCGTTCAGCCAACGAGTCGGACCATACTGCACTGAATTCTAGGGTTGGGCGCGACTGAAGCCTGGAATCGAGAGTGTCGACTTCATCGACTCCGAGCACCGGACTCGGTTTGCATGAAGCCTCGCGACTCCAAATTAACTTGACTCTCATTGCGGGGCCGGTAGCATGTCGAAGCGCGGAAAATAACATGAAATATTGTACATGTGTCCGCTCATTTTCCCATTGGGATTTTTAAGAGCATTGTAGAATGAAGTACGGTGACGTTAACGAAGACAATGAACGTAATGGCGTAGTTGAAATAAAATAAAACGTGTCAAGACAGAAAGTATCGGCATAGTAGACGACGGGCATTTCATTTCACGTCTTTATTGGTCATGATCAGGAAACTGATAAACAAATATCGATGATAAATTATTATGAATTGCACATGAAAGATGAAAACAAATCCAATATGGGTAAAGCCACTAACATATTTCGAATTTAGATTAAACCATTAAAAATAAACACTGTGAACGAAGCCTTAATAAACAAGGCCAATGTTGTCTCCAACACATGTTGATGGCTATACAGTTCGGCAATGAACACTGAATAATATTCGTCCCATAAAAGACGTTTCACGAATGAACTATACCAATGACGCCCTATATAATTCGTGCGTATTTCACCAACATCACGAAAACTGATATACACGTAAAACTCCCTGGCCTGGCCAGAATCGATCCCGAAGCCTCCATAGACTGCCGAGGCGGCTTAAATGATGCACAATAATTGGTAATATATTTGTTGAAAAATCATACTCTAAGCACTTGCCTTTTTTCGGTTACGTCGTTGAAGTTAATATTGGCCTTTATTTAAAAGTATACTGTCAAATTATTATTACCACTACTATCGTCACCATCATCATCATCGTCAAATTAGACCTACAACATTAACAATAACGATGATAACCCAAAACAATATTTAATGTTTGTTGGCTAATAATCATCTTGTATTCATAGTATCACAAGTTACCAAGGGAGAAACGTGGAACTATAGTTCCAAGCAGTTCCGAAAACTGATGTTAGATGGCGTTAGTGCATCAGTGGAGTCGACACTGGAGTCGAGAGTGTCGGTTCCTGAGGCAGCAGTCTCGACTCTTCTTGACTCCGTTCGCAGCCCATCCCTACTGAATTCTACAGAGCCAGAACGCTTCATTTATACGCCTGAGTCGGACTGCGATGTTTTAAATACAAGTTTCTTCAACCTTCAATATCTCTGCTATTCATTCGCCGATTTCCTTGAAATTTGGTCAATTATCCGTTATAAGGATCTACATGATGACGTGGTTAAAATTTTGATCGGACATTCCATTCTGGAGATAATGAAATAGAAGCGATGGAATGTTCGATCGTGACGTCACTTGGCCTTGGCTAGTTTCCTGCAGCGAGCGATCACTTGCCCCGCTGTTACATCCGCTGCCGGAGCGCTCAGCGGTCTTTTCAAATGTTAGTAGACGGATATTAGCGCGAGATGCGTAAGAAATACTTTGACGGCGAATGTCGACAGGGCATTCCCGTTTCAATATATTGAGAAGTTTTGAAGGCTTCCAAAAGATTGCATAATGAGCTAGAAGATTCTAAGAACAAGTCTAAATGTATGTGGAACATTATAAAAGGGGAGAAGGGTACTCTAGTTCCAACAAAAAAGAATTTTACTCTTACAAATGCGGGGTAGGAAGTCAATGATCCAGAAGAAGTTGCAGAAATTTTTAGTAACTATTTTCTAGAAGTAGTTTTGAGTTTAACGGACAATTTTCAAACATCAATGATAAGAATAAACTCGAATACAGTTCACAGGAATGCATAATCCATATTTCTTACTCCTGCGACTGAGCAAGATATTGAGAGGATAATAAAACAGATGGGTAAAAAGAAGTCTTCTGGTTTAGATGGTTATTCAAACTACCTTATTAAATGCTGTTACCAATACATAATCAAGCCTCTCTGTTATTTGATAAATTTGTCACTAACCACTGGTAAATTTCCAGACAAATTCAAGGTAACCAAAGTTGTTCCGGTACATAAACAGGGTAGTGTAGAAGATGCTGGTAACTATAGACCTGTCTGCCCCCCATGAGTATTCTCCAAAATACTGGAAAGAATTATGTACGATAGACTATCATCATTCTTAGAGAAGCACAATATATTAGCTGGTTGCCAAAATCGCTTTCATAAAAACAGATCAACTATCACAGCATTCATTAACTTTATTGAACGGATATATGACACACTAGATTGGAAGGGTGCATGTTTAGGTATTTTCTTAGACTTAACCAAAGCGATTGATACAGTTGACCACAGCTTGCTTTTAGAAAAGTTATGCATGTATGGAGTTCGGGGGAATGGCCTGTAACTGGTTCAAATCATTTTTAGAGGATAGAAAACAGACTGTTGAAATGTCATATACCGGTACTGATTTGAGCTAAAATGCCATTAAGACTGTGTATTCCTGTGCCAGAAACATACATCATGGTGTTCCACAGGGATCAGTTTTTGGATCATTATTATTTTTAGTACACTGACTGACAGAGCAAATGCAACACCAAGAAGGAGTGGTTCGAAAGGGATGAAAGTTGGGGAAAAACAGAGACGGCACGGACGAATAATTGATGTTTATTTCAAACCGATATGCAGGTTACACAATGCGCACGGCATACAATTTTTTTTAAGTGAAGTAAACAATTAAGCAATGCACATTAACAATCACTATATCAATCAATCAATCAATCAATCAATCAATCAATCAATCAATCAATCAATCAATCAATCAATCAATCAATCAATCAATCAATCAATCAATCAATCAATACTGATCTGCATTTAGGGCAGTCGCCCAGGTGGCAGATTCCCTATCTGTTGCTTTCCTAGCCTTTTCCGAAATGATTTCAAAGAAATTGGAAATTTATTGAACATCTCCCTTGATAAGTTATTCCAATCCCTAACTCCCCTTCCTATAAATGAATATTTGCCCCAGTTTGTCCTCTTGAATTCCAACTTTATCTTCATATTGTGATCTTTCATACTTTTATAAACGCCATTCAAATCTATTCGTCTACTAATGTCATTCCACGCCATCTCTCCGCTGACAGCTCGGAACATACCACTTAGTCGAGCAGCTCTTCTTCCTTCTCCCAATTCTTCCCAACCCAAACATTGCAACATTTTTGTAACGCTACTCTTTTGTCGGAAATCACCCAGAACAAATCGAGCTGCTTTTCTTTGGATTTTTTCCAGTTCTTGAATCAGGTAATCCTGGTGAGGGTCCCATACACTGGAACCATACTCTAGTTGGGGTCTTACCAGAGACTTATATGCACTCTCCTTTACATCCTTACTACAACCCCTAAACACCCTCATAACCATGTGTAGAGATCTGTACCCTTTATTTACAATCCAATTTATGTGATTACCCCAGTGAAGATCTTTCCTTATATTAACACCTAGATACTTACAATGATCCCCAAAAGGAACTTTCACCCCATCAACGCAGTAATTAAAACTGAGAGGACTTTTCCTATTTGTGAAACTCACAACCTGACTTTTAGCCCCGTTTATCAACATACCATTGCCTGCTGTCCATCTCACATTTTCGAGGTCACGTTGCAGTTGCTCACAATCTTGTAACTTATTTATCACTCTATAGAGAATAACATCATCCGCAAAAAGCCTTACCTCCGATTCCACTCCTTTACTCATATCATTTATATATATATACAAGAAAACATAAAGATCCGATAACACTGCCCTGAGGAACTCCCCTCTCAACTATTACAGGGTCAGACAAAGCTTCACCTACTCTAACTCTCTGAGATCTATTTTCTAGAAATATAGCAACCCATTCATTCACTCTTTTGTCTAGTCCAATTGCACTCATTTCTGCCAGTAGTCTCCCATGATCCACCCTATCAAATGCTTTAGACATGTCAATCGCGATACAGTCCATTTGACCTCCAGAATCCAAGATATCTGCTATATCTTGCTGGAATCCTACAAGTTGAGCTTCAGTGGAATAACCTTTCCTAAAACCGAATTGCCTTCTATCGAACCAGATATTAATTTCACAAACATGTCTAATATAATCAGAAAGAATGCCTTCACGAAGCTTACATACAATGCATGTCAAACTTACTGGCCTGTAATTTTCAGCTTTATGTCTATCACCCTTTCCTTTATACACAGGGGCTACTATAGCAACTCTCCATTCATCTGGTATAGCTCCTTCGACCAAACAATAATCAAATAAGTACTTCAGATATGGTACTACATTCCAACCCATTGTCTTTAGTATATCCCCAGAAATCTGATCAATTCCAGCCGCTTTTCTAGTTTTCAACTTTTGTATCTTATTGTAAATGTCATTGTTATCATATGTAAATTTTATTACTTCTTTGGCCTTAGTCTCTTCCTTTATCTCGACATTATCCTTCTAACCAACAATCTTTACATACTGCTGACTGAATACTTCTGCCTTTTGAAGATCCTCACATACACACTCCCCTTGTTCATTAATTATTCCTGGAATGTCCTTCTTGGAACCTGTTTCTGCCTTAAAATACCTATACATACCCTTCCATTTTTCACTAAAATTTGTATGACTGCCAATTATGCTTGCCATCATGCTATCCTTAGCTGCCTTCTTTGCTAGATTCAATTTTCTAGTAAGTTCCTTCAATTTCTCCTTACTTCCACAGCCATTTCTAACTCTATTTCTTTCCAGTCTGCACCTCCTTCTTAGTCTCTTTATTTCTCTATTATAATAAGGTGGGTCTTTACCATTCCTTACCACCCTTAAAGGTACAAACCTGTTTTCGCATTCCTCAACAATTTCTTTAAACCCATCCCAGAGTCTGTTTACATTTTTATTTACCGTTTTCCACCGATCATAGTTACTTTTTAGAAACTGCCTCATACCTGCTTTATCAGCCATATGGTACTGCCTAACAGTCCTATTTTTAAGACCTTCCTTTCTATCGCATTTATTTTTAACTACCACAAAAACAGCTTCATGATCACTAATACCATCTATTACTTCAGTTTCCTATAGAGCTCATCTGGTTTTATCAGCACCACATCAAGGATATTTTTCCCTCTGGTTGGTTCCATCACTTTCTGAATCAGCTGTCCTTCCCATATTAACTTATTTGCCATTTGTTGGTCATGCTTCCTGTCGTTCGCATTTCCTTCCCAATTTACATCTGGCAAATTCAGATCTCCCGCTACAATCACATTTCTTTCCATGTCGTTTCCTACATAGCACATTATCCTATCAAATAATTCCGAATCCGCATCAGTGCTACCCTTTCCCGATCTGTACACTCCAAATATATCAAGTTGCCTATTATCTTTAGAAATGAGCCTTACACCTAGAATTTCATGTGTCTCATCTTTAACTTTTTCGTAGCTTACAAATTCTTCTTTCACCAGAATGAAAACTCCCCCTCCCACCGTTCCTATCCTATCTCTACGATACACACTCCAGTGCCGTGAGAAAATTTCTGCATCCATTATATCATTTCTCAGCCATGATTCAACTCCTATTACAATATCTGGTAAATATATATATCTATTAAATTACTTAATTCTATTCCTTCATCGACTCAGTAGGATGTAGGACCACCGCGAGCGGCGATGCACGCAGAAACACGTCGAGGTACAGAGTCAATAAGAGTGCGGATGGTGTCCTGAGGGATGGTTCTCCATTCTCTGTCAACCATTTGCCACAGTTGGTCGTCCGTACGAGGCTGGGGCAGAGTTTGCAAACGGCGTCCAATGAGATCCCACACGTGTTCGATTGGTGAGAGATCCGGAGAGTACGCTGGCCACGGAAGCATCTGCACACCTCGTAGAGCCTGTTGGGAGATGAGAGCAGTGTGTGGGCTGGCATTATCCTGCTGAAATAGAGCATTGGGCAGCCCCTGAAGGTACGGGAGTGCCACCGGCCGCAGCACATGCTGCACGTAGCGGTGGGCATTTAACGTGCCTTGAATACGCACTAGAGGTGACGTGGAATCATACGCAATAGCGCCCCAAACCATGATGCCGCGTTGTCTAGCGGTAGGGCGCTCCACAGTTACTGCCGGATTTGACCTTTCTCCACGCCGACGCCACATTCGTCTGCGGTGACTATCACTGACAGAACAGAAGCGTGACTCATCGGAGAACACGACGTTCCGCCATTCCCTCATCCAAGTCGCTCTAGCCCGGCACCATGCCAGGCGTGCACGTCTATGCTGTGGAGTCAATGGTAGTCTTCTGAGCGGGCGCCGGGAGTGCAGGCCTCCTTCAACCAATCGACGGGAAATTGTTCTGGTCGATATTGGAACAGCCAGGGTGTCTTGCACATGCTGAAGAATGGCGGTTGACGTGGTGTGCGGGGCTACCACCGCTTGGCGGCGGATGCGCCGATCCTCGCGTGCTGACGTCACTCGGGCTGCGCCTGGACCCCTCGCACGTGCCACATGTCCCTGCGCCAACCATCTTCGCCACAGGCGCTGCACCGTGGACACATCCCTATGGGTATCGGCTGCGATTTGACGAAGCGGCCAACCTGCCCTTCTCAGCCCGATCACCATACCCCTCGTAAAGTCGTCTGTCTGCTGGAAATGCCTCCGTTGACGGCGGCCTGGCATTCTTAGCTATACACGTGTCCTGTGGCACACGACAACACGTTCTACAATGACTGTCGGCTGAGAAATCACGGTACGAAGTGGGCCATTCGCCAACGCCGTGTCCATTTATCGTTCGCCACGTGCGCAGCACAGCGGCGCATTTCACATCATGAGCATACCTCAGTGACTTCAGTCTACCCTGCAATTGGCATAAAGTTCTGACCACTCCTTCTTGGTGTTGCATTTGCTCTGTCAGTCAGTGTATTATTTATCAATGATATATTCCAAATTGTCGACGATATGCAAGGAGTGCAATTAACTTTTTTTGCAGATGATATTACTGTTTTTGTAGCTGATGAAAGTTCTGAAGCGTTAAAATTAAAGCCGGTCAATACAGTGAGAAATATCCTGAGTTGGCTTTAAGATAATAAATTAATCTTAAGTAAACAGAAAAATTCCGTGATTAGACTTCACCATAAGATTAATCTAAATATATACATTTGTCCAACATCATTTGGAGAGACCATAGTTGAGTACTCATCATCAGCAAAGTTTCTTGGGTTATGAGTCATTAACCTTGAACATACAGAGTTTATAGGGACAAAACATAGTAAAATTTATTTCATGATATCTTTGAGAAATAGTTGTAACTTAGAGGCTTGTCGAATAATATATTTTGCATATGTCCATCCCATACTAACCTATGGAATCATTTACTGGGGGAATTCACGATATAGAGATGTCATCTTTAAGTTAGAATGAAAATAATTAGAGGAATGGCCAGTGTAGGCAGGAAGACAAGCTGCAAGGAATATTTAAAACTTTATTCTATTTTACCATTGCCTAGCCTTTATATCTTCCGAACACTTGTATATATGAAAGAGAATGTAATCAGTTTCACCATAAACTCAGATGTACATAGGTATAATACAGTACTAGAAATAGACAGTCTGTACATAGAACCACACAAAACTAAGCTTTATGAACCAAGTTTGAGATGCAGAAATATATTTGTATAATAAATTGCCAGACTTCATTAAGCATATAAAACCATGTTCAAAATTTAAGAAAGAATTAATCAGATTTGATGCTAACCATTCTTTTTATTATATTGAAGAACACTTAGCTCTTGAAAATTAACTTATGTATCCTGTTTTTTTGTCTATCTGTGCTTCTTTACTACATTGTATATTTCTCTTCATTTCTCATAGCACGTATATTACTGTTTTATACTTTGTTACAGTAAATATGATTATTGACGTGTCCCATATCACTGTATGATCAGTTGGATGGAGTAAAATACAATACAATACTAATGTTTTTGAATTTTTAATGAGGTATATCAGAAACGAAGGTACTGGCTCAGTTTTATGTAAGACTGCTTTTATTTTTGCATGACAGCATCCTTTTGCTGTTTTTCAAGTTTTTAAGTTCCGTCTGTAGATCTTTCAGTACTATTTTGACTTCTACAGGAACTTGCCTTCCCTTTTTTCATATTCTGTTGAAGCAATTTGCCCTTCACATTTACTCACAAGAGAAGTAGGTTTCTACCAAGGTAATTTAGATCACCTTCATACTCGTCTGTCATTATCATCATCCGCTTCACATCCGTCATCCGGAGATTTGATGTGCTGCTCCTCTCCAAATATAAGTTCTTCCTCCAAAACTTCATATATTTCACACACCATCAAACTATGAGTAGTAAGGGAATACAAATGTTTGAGACAATAGGACACCCTGTGCATAGTGTCCGATTTTCAGGACAGCTATATTTACAAGCCTCTGTCACCTCAATCATAAGACATTCCGTATTTTCTCACATAATTAACGCACTTTTTTTACGAAAAAAAAAAAAACAAAAAATTCGGATGCATAAATTATTCAAGGAATTCAGATATTAAAAAATATTTACAATATTTTTACATTTAAAAGAATTCATCAAATATATACACACAATTGGTGCAACTCATTTGTTGCGGTTATCGTCATTTGGCGTAAAATGACGATATGCGTTTTTTTCTGAAAGTCAGATACGGTACATAAGGTAAGTTGGTGACAAAGGTTTGAAGTACCGATACTGGAAATTTCTCTTACCGTTACGAGCAGACGATACGACCTGAAGTGAAATAAGTATGAACTAATAAAAGTTCAATTCATGTAAGTACACAATAATAACATACCGAAGAAAAAAATGAAACGTCTTACCCTTCATAGGGTACCGTCATCGAGTTCGCTATCAGCACTGGAGGAAGAACTGCTGCTACTGTTATCACCGCTCACATCTCTCCATATGAAATCATCTTCACTCCCGTCTAACGAATTCGACATTCATGTTTTCTTGAAGCTGTTTTCAATCACCTTCGAAGAAATCATGTCCAAAGCGCGCAATATCCACTCACAAAGTAGTTCAACAGGTGGTTTCCGAATTTTGCCTATTGGGATAAATTCGTGCACACTTTCCGCCATCCAGAACTAATAAAGTTTTCGCACATTGTTCTTGAATGGTTTATTTATCGAAACGTCCAAGGGTTTAAGTACCGGCGTCAGTCCACCAGGAATCACTGCCAAATTGGTTTTCATGGTTTCCAATAAATTCTTAGTGTCTTCCGTCAGGTGGTCATGAAAACTGTCCATTACGAGAAGGGACGGGCATCGAAGTAGAGACTCTGCTCGATTTCTCCAAACCGTTTGTATCCAATCTTGTACGAGTGACATGTCCATCCACCCTTTTTTCTGGATACGAACGTGGATCCCTCGCGGAAATTTTACTTTCGGCATTGTTTTTCGCTTTAGAACAACGTAAGGTGCAAGCTTTCTGCCATCAGCTGTTATTACAGCAAGCATTACAGTGCATCGTTGTTTTTCGCTTCCCGTACTGCGTACGACAACACTCGATGTCCCTTTCGTATCGATTGTTCGACTTTGTGGCATGTCGAATCTTATTGGCGTCTGATCTGCGTTTCATGTTTGGGAGAGCAAATATTCATTAACTTTACGCTTCTCAATCACGAAGCGGTGAAAATACTTTTTTGTTGAAATCATTTGGCATTCTTTGGCACTATGTTGTTCTTCGTCGAAAAGAGAGCCAATTTCCCTTCATAAAATTAATCATCCAGCCTCGGCTAACCTTAAAATCCGAGACACTGATTCCATGTGCAGCAGCTATTTCTCGTCCTTTAAAATGCAGCATTTCGTGAGAAACGGCGTATCCATCGTTGCATAACGAAATCACATACCGTAAAATGGGGTGAATAGGGGCAAGAAAAGGAAAAATATGAATTTATTCTTCAAAATGACAACTAAAGATATTTTTTCATTTAAGGGAAGTTGAAGTGTTCTTCATTCTTTTATCTTTTCAGAAAGTCATAAGGATTTATACAAAAACAAATTTTGCCAGGGTGGCCAGCCTGTAAGGAAGCTGATGTTTCGGCGCCATTTTTTGGTTCAGGAAAACTTTAGTTAGTGAGCTAATTTCAGAGGCTGAAACGGTGTGTTAGGATTATAGTTATATTCGGTGATGTTCTTTGAACTACTTTTGAAGTTTCTAGAAGATTCCTGTGACTAAACTGTGCATTATTTAATCTTTCTTAGAAATTTGTACCACATAACTTGAAAGTGGGGTGAATAGGGACAATGGGAAGAAAGTAGAAGAGACCCCCCTCATTCAAAAACGCATTTACCGGTGGATGCTGAAATAGTTGAAAAGGCAGTTTTGAAAGTGAAAAGTGGCATACCAATACTTTCAGCACCGGAGAAATTCATTCCAAAATCTTGCTTGACGAAGATATGTTGCTGACATAGATGGAGCCATAGTGTCCATGAAGAAGGTGGACAGACAAGTTTATCACATGATTTCGAGGAGGAATTGGTAGAGTGTGTTCTGACATGTTGTAGAACAAGAAATAGGGGAAGGAAGCTGAGTTACAGTGACATTTTTATATGATTGAGGTGTGGAAAAGGTCTTTGTAGGAAAGGTACTGAAAGTGATAAACCCAGGACAGAATTACTTAGGAACATTTCTCAGACAGTCTACAAAAGTGTCTGGTATTCATCTGTTCCCAAATGTAACTGATGAGTTTGAGTTCGAGCAGACACCGGTGATAACATTCTGAAGCCATCGGTTGTAAGAAGGGGAAGATATACTTTCAGTGGATTGTAAAGATTTCTGTTTGTTTGTTGTGCCAAACATGTAAATTCTGCACCCATAATTTGTTAATTTATTTATTTATTTATTTAGCGTATGGCTAGAGATATAGTGTCTATTTTTATAAGATCTACACTATATACGTATGTCCGAATTGTTTATATAGTCTATAGCCTCTGGAGTCACAAAAGCAAAGTCACTAGCACTGCCATTGTATTTTCTAGGCCTGCATTCTTCGATGATGTGCTTCACTGTCTGTTGTGTAGCGCCACAATCACACTCAGGCATTGGGATCCTGTTCAGTACGGACCATAGTCTACGAGGGAGGTTGAAACCAGGTGGCGGCGTCTTCTTCACAGAAGGCATTGTCGGGCAGTATTTGTCGTTGTGTCTCTTCTGCTTCTGCCATTCAGCGGAAATTTAGTAGTTGCTGTTCCACAAGTTCATGGCATCTCTAGTTGGTTGTTTTCTCGAACGCATACGATTAATGAATATTGAATTTTCACGACCGCATTGTAATCGAAACAGACTTTCAACGTATTAAGTCGTGTTACGTACATGTAGTACGTGTTGAAGAGATGTTAAGTACAGAACAAAAATGGCCAGCCGGACACCAGTGGGATCCGAACCCACAACCTCCCGATTTCGCGTCGGTTGCTCTACCAATTAAGCCCACAACGGTGACTTAAACGCACTCTACAGTGTGCTAGCAGCAGTGCCAGACCTGTAGCTCAGATCCTTTCAAACAGAACAAAGATGGCCTAGGCCACCATAGCTCAATTGGTAGAGCAACCGACGCGAAATCGGGAGGTTGTGGGTTCGGATCCCACTGGTGTCCGGCTGGCCATTTTTGTTCTGTACTTAACATCTCTTCAACACGTACTACTTGTACGTAATACGACCTAATACGTTGAAAGTCTGTTTCGATCGCAGATGATTAATATTCGCATCACCGATGTCATTATGTATCGGGAGTTCCGAGTTATTCACTATTTTACTGAATTCTCTTAGGAGAGCATCTTTACGTCTGAGATCTGGAGGAGGTATATGACTTAACACTGGTAGCCACTGCGTGGGAGTAGATTTGATTGTGCCAGTGATGAGACGCATTGTAGTGTTCAGCTGGGTATCTATGATGTTTGTGTGGGCACTATTCAGTAGTGAAGGGCAACGCTCTCGCTCGAGACTGACGCCACAGATCTCGAGACTCTCGCGAGAATCTCGAGACCGATCCTCCTGTAATGCAAGCTGTGCGACGTACCAGTAACTACGGCTGTAAACTTGATAGTATATCATTGACAGTTATTGCGTGAAATAACGTTCTCATATGAAAACGTGTGAGCCAATACATTTTGTAAAAAGCCGGGAAAAGTACTGCATGTTCAACTAGTGATGGGCAGTCTGAGACGAGGTCTCGAGATTTCTCGGGATTTCTAAGAGACTAGCGCAGGCACTATTTCTCGCGAGAAATTTCGGTTGATTTCGAGAGCGTTGTCCCCGCATTGTGCGGCGAGCAGAGTGTCGTAGGCCTACTGTACAGGTAGTCGGAGCTGAATATTGTTTGTGCCGAGTATGCCTTCTCCATTTCGTAAATACGTGTCACAAAGCGATTATGGCGTTCATTTCTACCCAGGTCTATTTCGACGCAGTATAACATAATTATAAAGGATACGAATTCTGGCATTGTATGCACTGGTAGGTACACGAATGAGTAGTTTAAGTACAGAATCTGACGGCTACTGTAGGTACACGTACCTCGATACTAGAGGCGTGCAACCGAATATCAGTATCTTATACTGTTCACGGCTCATTTGAGGTGGGCATCTTAGCTGAATAACCCTGCATAATTTGTGAATAACTGTAGGTAGGATGTACACCTACTCTGGATACTAGAGGCGTGCATTACATATTCGAACTTGACACGGGGAAAGATGTGTTTTGCTACATATGCAACCCCCATTACACATACGTGGAACGTGTAATCTAAAATGCCCGACTTTGCTCCGTTTCTTTCAATAGGGGTGATGGGCGACGCTCTCGAGACCGATTCTCGTGCGCTGCAAGCTGTGCGACGCGACGTCCCAGTAACTACGAGAAAGCCTAGGAAAGCACTATATGTTGAACTATGAGCTCCTTAATAGCATTAACGAAAGTGAAGACAGAATTATGGTAGGGCCCATCTTAAACTGTTCACGAGTTATTTCAGGTAGAATTCTTAGTTGAATAACCCGTGTAATTTGTTAATAACTGTTATTAGGATGTAAACCTACCTGAATGCCTCACAATAGTTGTCGGCAGGGTAGCTTCTTGTGATTCAGTCAGGGCCGGAGGTGTTCTGTGACGATTCCTCTTCATTCATATTATGCGTTTGTAAGTGCCGGATCATCCCAGAAGTATTTCTGCCGACGTATTTTACTTCTTTTGAACAAGAAACACAACGGGCTGTGCTATGTGACATCTCTTCAAAATAATTGCATCCACGACTTGCGTTTCGGACATCGTCTTCAAGTTGTTGCGTAAAACTAGTTCAATTTCACATTGCACCGTCATATATCGAAAAGCACAAGCAGTGATCAAATGTTATTGAATGTGGGGTCTGATAATGATGTGCACTTATCTGTCGAAAGAATTTGAGCAAACTGGAGCATTTTAAATTACACATTCCACTCATGCGTAATGGTGGTTGCATATGCAGCAAGACGCATCTTGCCTCGTCTTGAGTTCGAATAATGCACGCCTCTAGTATCCAGGTACGTGTACCTACAGTAGCCGTCAGGTTCTGTACTTAAACCACTCATTCGTGTACCTACCAGTGCATACAATGCCAGAATTCGTATCCTTTATAATTATGTTATGCTGCGTCAAAATAAACCTCGGTAGAAATGAACGCCCTAATCGCTTGTTGACACGTATTTACGATATGGAGAAGGCCCGTGGTTGGCTATTCGCATACTCGGCACAAACAACATTCAGCTCCGACTACCTGTAGGTCTACAACACGCTGCTCACCGCACAATGCGGGGACAACGCTCTCGAGATCTCTCGAAATTGGTCGCGAGAAATAGTGCCTACACCAGTCTAGAGAAATCCCGAGAAATCTCGAGACCTAGTCTCAGACTGCCCATCACTACTATTCAGCAGTCGAGTACACCAACCCTAAAGCTAAACATCTCAGAGTTGCAGCTGTAGATCCCCAAGTTGTTCCACACAGCTTATAAATTATATTGTTACGAGTTCTTACTTAGGCAGAGACGTTCAGGAGATGTTTATAAGACAGTGTTCTATCCGGTGTGACTCCTAGATATTTAGGGTACCTATTATGTCTCAATTTCTGGTTGTGCATGTACACATTTAACTCCCTGTTACCATTTTATTGTTTAGGTGGAAGCAGCAAACTTCAGTTTTGCTGATGTTTGATTGGAGTCTCCATATTTTAAAGTAGTGTGCCAGTGTCTTGAGGTCTTCAGTCAGAATCTATTCTGTTTTCTCAACTGTTTTGTCCCTGATAGCAAGTGCCCAGTCATCAGCGTATCCGAAGTCCCTTGAAAGTGTCTTCGACATGTCTGCAATATATAAACTAAACAGCAAAGGAGCGAAAACTGACCCCGTGGCAGACCGTTGTTCAGCGATCTTTGGCTGCTTACAGCTGTCCCATTGTACACACGAAATTGTCTTTGACTCAACATGTTGTTCAGGAGTCGTGCAGTTATCCTATATGGGACCACTTTCAGGAACTTAATCCATCTTTCCAGACTGTGTCATAGGCTGCTAATAAGTCTATGAACGCCACTGAGGTCTTGAGTTTTCTTTGGAAGCCTGTTTCTATGTAGGTTGTAAGAGACATAACTTGATCTGTCGTACTTCTCTGTGGTCTAAAGCCCGCCTGTTCCACTGGAATTTTCTTGAGTATCTCGGGACCAATTCTGTTGAGCAGAAGTCTTTCTAGTAGTTTATATGCAACGCTGAGCAAGGCAATAGGGCGGTAGCTCTCCAGTTTTTCACCTAGTTTACCTTTCTTAAGCAAGGCAATAATCTTTGTCCGTCAGAATATTTTTGGTGTCTTGCCTCTTCCAAGGATATCAGTGTAGAACTAGCCAGCCAAGCACGAGCCTTTCCTCCACAGCGAGCGAAGAACTCTGGGTGTATACCATCCTCACCAGGGGCTTTACCTGATTTAGTGTCACTGATAGCTAGGTTTATTTCTTCCAGACTAAATGGTTTGGAGTGTGCAACCGGGGAACTACTTTTCAGGAGTTTCAGTTCTTTAAGTTTTTAGTAAATTTCTTGTTTTTTTTTTGCTTTTGGAAGTCATGACCAGATGAGAGGTGATCTTGTTTGGATGGATTTCTGACATCGTCCGTTAGAAACATACATTGTGTCCCAATCAACACAAACACCGGTTAGAATAGGGAC
The DNA here is from genome assembly GCF_040414725.1 of Anabrus simplex. Classification (NCBI taxonomy): domain Eukaryota; kingdom Metazoa; phylum Arthropoda; class Insecta; order Orthoptera; family Tettigoniidae; genus Anabrus; species Anabrus simplex. The sequence goes on along the minus strand of NC_090265.1, from coordinate 1,446,439,022 downwards.
ATTCATTTAAAATACAGTGTGTCCCTATTGACCCCACTGATGGGGTCTACAGTTCTACAACTACAGGAGAATATTCTGTGTGTATAAAACATAAACACGCGAGTTCTTTTTAACAGAAAAATTACCTCTATAAAGTTTACCGAATCTTTCAAAAGTTACTAAGCAAAAACCGAAAAAAACTGTCCCTATTCGCCCCATTTTACGGTATTTAAGTAGGCTACATCCTTTTCTACTTGCGGAAACTTGTCCATTTTTGGTCCGCGAAATGCTTTGCGAGACTTGTTGGTCGTTTGAAGTGCAATTTTCTGTTTCCACCAGTACGGTAACGCACATTGCATTCGGAAACTGAGTACTTGTCGACTGCTGCCCTATTTTCGTATGTATCGGCGTAACTGATCAGTGTGAGTTTATATGATGCCGTATTACTCGAATACTTACTTGCTCATTGTAGATTAATAAACAGTTTTGAGATCACAGAAAGCACATGTACCGCACCCGAAACACTCGTAAAATATGTTTGTAAGACTGGAATAGAGAGTCACTAGCCACTTCTGCGCTGATTCACTCACTGAACTAGTGCAGTGGTATTTCCTACCGGCCGATAATAGCAACTTGCCCAGTTTCGCAATAGGAAGGCTGCTACTCGAGCAGTTGACATCTTTATTTTGAAACGCATCCGAAGCTGCGTGATGGATGTTTGAAAAAGTGGGTGCGTCAAATACGGGAACATTTCTTTTTTCCACTTTGAATCCAAAAATATTGGTATGCATAAATTATGCAAGGGCGTTAATTATTCCAGAAAATACGGTAATTGACATCTTCGTGTGTTGGCAGATTCACAGGAGTGTCAACAATATGAACAGTCCTGAACTTTACAATATTATTGGAAATATTTGTTAATTCATAAATAAAAATCTCGCTTGATGCACAGAACTCTATACTATCTTGCCACCATTCTCGCAATAAGTGTGATTCAACAATGAATGGTAAGGTAAGGTAAGGGTTATTCTGCCCGAAGGCAGGTTCGAACCTCCGCAGAGGTGTTCCTGAGCCGGAGTTTACGTGCGGTAGGGTGGCCAGTTACTTTCTGCTCCTCCATTCCTTTACCCTCCACCAACAGCGCGTGGCAACCCATCCAACTCCTGACCACGCCCAATGTTGCTTAACTTCGGAGATCTCACGGGATCCGGTGTTTCAACACGGCTACGGCCGTTGGCATGAATGGTAAGGCTGAAGAATAATGCATTCTTGGTTCCTGTTAGCTACAGCGTTTCTGAAGCACAGGTAAGTATCACGGGCTTAAAAACCATGCACAAATATTGTACATTTAATTTTATTTTTGTTAGGGGACTTGATGTAGCACCGACATAGATAGGTCTTATGGCGACGATGGGATAGGAAAGGGCCAGGGGTTGGAAGGAAGTGGCCGTGGCCTTAATGAAGGCACAGCCCCAGCATTTGCCTGGTGTGAAAATGGGAAACCACGGAAAACCATCTTCAGGGCTGCCGACAGTGGGATTAGAACCCTTTATCTCCCGGATGCAACCTCACAGCCGTACGGTCAACTTGCTCTGTTAATTTTTTATGACGCTCGATTTTTTGGTCACTATGCACCAATTGGTTAAGTGCACAGCGCACTGCTTTCAGATACTGCAATACCTTGATATGATAGCTCTGTCACTATTTTTGGAGAACTTAATTTTTGATCTTTCTTTATCAGACCCACCACTTTATGCTTGTCTCTGGCAGTTAGTTTGTCTGGATGTTCACTTCTTGGATGTTTTGCACAGTTAGTAGCACAATATTGATCTATTATAGACTGCACTGCTGATCAGGGTCTACCCAACAAACACCGAGATCTCCTGTAAAGATTTACACTGATTGCGGAGTCTAATAACAAGCTTGCACTCTGCTTTTCCCCGACGACTCATACCGACACCACTTTACAATCACACATATAAACACAGCTGCAGTCGACCTCAGACTGAACAACTGCTTGTCGGATGAGTTTCTGCAGTATGGGAACTGGACTTACAAACCTGTTTACAGAATGCTTTCATGTCTGTATGAACACTTATGACACGATAGCTGTTTGAGTTTCTTGACGTTATGTCTTCAATACTACAGAATGTATACACATGGGTTTTTTTTTTCAAATCTTAGATGTATTAAAATAAAGGAATGTATTCTTTTGTAATACTATCAGTCCTATTACTCTAGCCCCAACAAGAATTTTATAGCATTACCTACCGACGCAAAAGTGTATCAGATCGCACTGGCCTTGAAGGACCTTCTTGCCATAACCCCAGCAGGCCGCAAACACCACAATGCAGCCACCACCCTCTGGGGGCTAAGTGCCTGGCCCCACCTGGATCAGGCCCAGAAGAAGTATTTCTTCAATGGAAGAACTTAGCCATGGCTCAAGGCTGGGACGTGGCCGTCCAGGTGGACCGGGCCACCGGCAATTAAGTCTCCATACTCCCAGAGGGCTGTCAGTACACACTGACGCCACGCCAGCCCGTGGTCGCCCGCGCAGCCACCTCCTCTCGGCAAGGGCACAGAACTCGCTGGGCGGGGCGCAAACAGCTGGACAAGACATAAAGAAGACGCCTTCTGGATAATGCCGCACCTCACCGCGACGGCTCCTGAGGCAAACAGTATTAACTCCCCTGACTCGTTCTTTAACGGGTCTTTCTGGAATGATTAATCAGTGAACAATGCTCTTCGTTGGTGCAGTGAAGTGTTTATGGTACATGTGAGATTTCCTCATTCTTGCTTTGTTGGTTTGCTCTTCATTTGTGAAGAATAGACTTGGGTAGCGAGGGGCCCTTGGACTCTTATTGATCATGTCACAAGCTTTGTTTGAATTCCTTCTTGCATATACACATTATTGTTTCATACCCTGGAAACCCCAGGGAAGAAATTTGTACATGTCACCCTTCTATATTTTATATAGGACAACAGTGGATGTACAGGGTACTAAATAGAATCTGGAAAGAGAATGTAATATCCAATGACTTGAAGCAAGGAGTCATCATCTCATTGTTGAAAAAAGGTGATAGAAAGAAATGTACCAACTACAGAGGTATAACTCTGCTTTCACATGGCCTCAAAATCTACGAATCCATACTTGAGAGCAGGATTAGAAAATATGTTGAACCTACACTTGAGGAGGAACAACATGGATTTAGACCCCATAGATCAACTGTACACCTCATTTTTGCCACCAGAATGCTCTATGAGAAGTATTGGGAGAAAGGTAAAACACTTATAACTGTTTTTCTGGACATCGAGAAAGCATATGACCATGTACCACACAGGCATATATGGGAATGTTTGAAACATAAAGAAGTGTCCGATGACATCATAGTACGAGTACAACGATTATATGATGAAACCAAGTGTTGTGTCCAGGTCCAGGATGGAAGGTCAGGTTGGTCTGAAACGAAGAGTGGAATCCAGCAAGGAAGTTGTCTTTCACCACTTCTCTCCATAATCATAATGAAGTTTTAAAAGCAATTAAGAGAAAGGATTCAACAACTAATGCCCTGGTTTTTGCTGATGATGTAATGGTATGGGGTGAGACAGAAGCAGAAGTACAAACTAGACTAGATCTCTGGGATGAAGCTTTTACAACCTTAGGTCTCAAAATAAGCAAATCGAAGACAGTTGGCCTGGTGATGTGTAGAAATTCTCTAACTGTTCATCTAAGAATTGGAGATGAGGAGATGGATATTGTAGACAACTTCCAGTATTTAGGTAGTATTCTGTCATCAGACAATATCATACATCAGGAGATTAGTAACAGAATACAGAAAGCTTCCAAATTCTATCACGCTGTACGTCAAATACTTTGGGATGAAACATTTCCGTTAGTGTCCAAAATCAGCTTGTACAAAATTTATCTAGTACATATATTGACGTATGGCCTAGAAGCAGCAACACTTACTGGACCAACAAAGAGTCGTCTTCAGGCAGCAGAAATGAAGTTCCTCCATTCTTATCTACAAAAAATAAAATAAGGAATGTAGATATCCGACAACAGCTTGGATTGGAAAGAAGCTTGCTGGAAACTCCAGAAGTGAAGAGATTGCAATGGTATGGTCACATGAAAAGAATGAACCCTCACAGGACTCCTCGAACATACTCTGACCACAATGTTCCTGGGAAGAGACCAAGAGGAAGACCTCGTGATGTTTGGGAAAAACAGATAATGAAGGACCTTGAAATTAGAGTTGTGAACTGGTGTCGCATATATGAGCAGCATCTGTGGACTGATAGAACAAACTGGAGGAGGCTTGTACACAACTGCACCCGGCTTGATGGAGCGAAGAAATGATGATGATGATGAATTTATGTAATAAAGGAGCGTGGAGGAAGTACCTCTTTTGAGGACCGCCTCGCTGGACTCCCGCGGCTAATACCCGTGCTGTCTCCACTTGTTTAGTTTTTTCCATTTCTGATTTGTGAGAGTTCCATTATTGCCATGTCTTGAGTCTTTGATCAGTTGCGATGTCACAGATGTCGTTCCACCTACGTTTTCTTTGTTCTTCTTGGTGGCATGCCAATCTTTTGCGATGCCTGGTGTATTGAATTTTTTTTTAATTGATTGATCCCGCTCTAGGGTATTTAAGCGGGACTCTGAAGCAGCTCGGGGTCAGTTAGTCATGGGAGGTACAGCGACTAAACACCAAGAATTGATCCTAAAATCCTTAAAATAAATTCATATATCTTTCTTGGAAATTTACCCTTACATATACCAGCTAATTGGAATGACTAAAAATATTCAATACACCAGGCATCGCAAAAGATTGGCATGCCACCAAGAAGAACAAAGAAAACGTAGGTGGAATGACATCTGTGACACAGAAACTGATCAAAGACTCAAGACATGGCAACAATGGAACTCTCACAAATCAGAAATGAAAAAACTAAACAAATGACTTACAGAAGAGGTGGTAAACTCTCTCCAAAAGATACAATGACCTTTCGAAATAAACATCTAGAAGTAGTACCAAACTTCAAATATCTTGGAGTTACTCTTCAAACAACACTGGCATCTTTTAACAATCATATCAAAGAAAGAACATCAGCAATAAGAGCAATTTACAACATTCGACAACTACAAAAACTTTCAACAAAAAAAAACAGCAATGATACTACTTAAAACAGCTATAGCACGAAGAGCAACTTATGGGATCCATACAATCTGGGATAAACTTAAAATTAATGACCTGATACTGCCATGAAGACTGACCTATGTCTTACTAAAAGAAACTTTCGGTTATGTAGACCAAAGGTATCGGCGAAATGTCACTGTAATATTTGTCCCAAATGGAACATAATTGCTTTTACACCAATAAAGTGAAAAATCCGCGGTAAATACTGTTGTTACTAGAGAAATATGTATACGTACTTATGGGCCGTAGACAGGACTCCTTTATGTTGCTCATTCCGCTGTTTGAGCTGTCTTTTGTTTCTTTCTTGAGGTCCAGGGCTTGCACCGACGAATGGGAGTGCTATGCATGTGAATTGTCATCTTGAATCTTGTTGTTTTAAGGGGCCTAACATCGAAGGTCATTGGCCTGAAGTCGTTATCTTTGTCCATATGACTAGCACAGGCAGTTCAAACAGCAAAATAGCATGATCCCTGGACCAATAAATATATCATTTAATGAATGAGTTAAGGCACAAAATGAATGAGCAACTAATATGGATACATACTTTACTACCTTACAACTGTTTTTTCTGCTATGTCGCAGCGCTTCCGGATGTGTTTTGTTTGTCTAACACTTTCGTGTGTGATGTCTTTGCTAGCTGAAATTGTTTGAATTACAGTAAAACCTTGTTAATTCGAAGTCATTGGGACTCAAAAATTGGACTTCGAATTACGCGATTTCGAATTAACCGCCAATTCGCAATTCAGAAGTACCAACTCTTACCGCGTTACAAAATATTCTAATGTCCGTTACTGCATGCAGTTAACCTTAATTCACAGTTTATACCTTTCAAATGCCATGGGAAAAGAACTATTTCCAAAATGTATCCAAGAAGGTGCATTTACATTATTCAAATAATGCACTTGGATATCTCACTGCCAAACATAACCTCACGCAACGAAAGAAAGAAAGAAAGAAAGAAAAAAAAAAAGCACGATTCAAAGGCAAGGAGAAATTTATGCTGGCTCCCATGTGCAAGTGCTTTATTCATTGGATTACTATACTGTTTGCATTTTAGATGCCTTGAATTTACACAGTACCCGATGCCCTTAAAATCGAACTTTCCTATGACTCTATCCTTGTACGATTTCCCGCCATGGTACTTCTCGTACTTCAGAAATGTAAACACTTGCCGTGTCACAAAGTGTTCTATGACCCAGTAATACATGCAATCACCTCGATTCACAGTTTAAACTTTTCAATGCCATGGAAAGAACTATTTCCGAAATGTGTCCAACAAGGTGCATTTACAATGTTCAAATAATGCACTTGGATAAATCCGTCAACGGATAAATCACTGACAAACATAACCTTACGCAACGAAAGAAAAAAAAAATCACACAATTCGAAGACGAGGATAAATTATGCTGGTTCCCCTGTGCAAATGCATTATTTTTTGTATTTCTGTACCGTTTGCATTTTTAGATGCTTTGTACTGGCATGGAAAATACCCGACGTCCTTATAACATTGTGGCTTATCGAACTTTTCTATGACGAGGGATAAAGTTTCTTGCTTCCATGTGCATTGCAACGCACTGCAATGACCCCCATCCCATTGTACGATTCTCCGGCTGGCACTTTCTCCTTTAAAAGCATAAGACCGTTTGGGCTTGCATTAAAATAAAGCAATGTAGTTTCGTCAGCAATGACAATATTGTTCAGTGCCTACGAATTTATTATATGAGCCACGTTTTTTCATCAACTGTCGGCATCGCCATTGTTCGCGCATTCTGTTTTTCCGCACACTGCCTGTTGCGTGATATTACGGAGTTCCTTAAAGGATTGAATACAAAAGAATTCCGATTTCATTCAATTTAGCAATCATGAAGCGCACTGTAGACCCACCGAAGTAAGTGCGGAAAGCTACCACTCCACGTTCCGTAACAAGCGTTCTATTATGACGCGAATACATTTAGAGTTGAAATTACTCTGTAACATACTATTGTTTTAAATTAGAAGTCTGAATTTCGGTAATGGGGCTGATATTGTACTTCGAATTATGAATTATCCGTATTTCGAATTAAACAATTTAAATAACATGCAAAACTGTATCTCATGTTTCCGGGAACGAGAGCTTCTTCGAATTAGGCGGGATTTTGAATTAACCGATTTCGAATTATCGAGGTTCTACTGTAATTAGGTGTCGTTTTCTTCATGTTACTCATTTGTTTTGTGCCCTAACTCATTCATTAAAATGATATATTTATTGGTCCAGGGATCATGATATTTTGCTGTTTGAAATGCCCGCGCTAGTCATATGGACAAAGATAATGACAGTTCACAGACATAGCACGACCATTCGTCCGTGCAAGCCCTGCACCTCAAGAAAGAAACAAAAGACGGCACGAGGAGCGGAATGAGCAACATGAAGAAAACGACACCTAATTAATTCAAACAACTTCAGATCAAGTAATATATTTATTGGTATTTTGCTGTTTGTACTGCCAGCGCTAGTCATATGGACAAAGATAATGACAATTCACAGACATAGCACTTCCATCCATCAGCGCAAGCCCTGGACCTCAACAAAGAAACAAAAGATGGCATGAGCAGCAGAATGACCAACATGAAGGAAAAGACACCTAATTAATTCAAACAACTTCAGTGAGCAAAGACATCACACACGAAAATGTTAGAAAAACAAAACACATACGGAAGCACTGCGACGTAGCAGAAAAAATAGTTGGAAGGTAGTAAAGTATGTATCCATATTATTCCCTGCAAGTAAAATATATCGTACTATTTCTTAGTTTACTGCAGATTTTATTTGAGTAAAATGAATGATTATATTCCATTTGGGACAAATATTACAGTGATATCTTGTCGATACCTTTGGTCTACATAACTGAAACTTTCTCTATATAAGACATTACAATGCAGATACACCTGCCAAACACTAAGTCCTACAGAAACACATTCCAAATTCTCATACAAAAGTGCAGCTATATCTGGAACAACTTTTATTCAACAGACGTAATAATGATGGATGATTGGAAAGAAGCAAATTACGAGCTTCGACACGTAATAATGTGATATGCAACACATGCTTTTCATCACAAGTTTTGCCAAAATAAGAGCTTTCATCACCAGAATGAAAATTGTGTGTATGAAATGTGCAATGAGCACTGTGAAAGATATCATGCAAATATCTGCAGTAAAAGACAAATATCAATAACAAAACCAGGACTAGAGTAATGTAATACAGTTTTTGTATTTTGCACATTGTGCACATTTTCGTTAATAATAGTAACTGGTAGGAATTCATTAAAATTCAAAAACGTCCAAAACCACTAGAACAGAAAAGCGTGAATACAAACATGCCAGACTGATAGAAATCGATCAAGACTTCAAGAAAAACACCACCAGAAACTAAGATAAGAAATTTAAAGAAAAACTCCACAATTATAGCAACCCTAGCTTATGCTTTAAATGTCCAGGTAGAACAACAGAAACAAATAACAAGGAAAACTGCAAACTCTTTGCATATTACTTTTGAAAGTTGCTGAATTGTCGAAGTCCCAATGACCAAACTTGCTTTTGAGGAATTCGCACCAAATACCGACTCAGCAAACCCTTATGTTGGAGGAACTTAAACTAATAATTCGGAACTTAAGAAGACAACAAAGCACACCAGGCGAAGATTGAATAAATGCAGAAATGTTGAAACTAGGTTGTGACAAATTGGCCCTGATCCTCCACAAAATATTACAGGATATCTGGCATAGTGAGAAAAATCCCCAAAGAATGGAAGTGTGCATTAATTCAGCCACTTTATAAGAAAGGGGACAAAACAGTTATGGACAACTACAGAGGAATTTTTCTACTGTTGACCTTCTATAAAATCCTCTCTAAAGCCCTGCGTAATAGATTGGAAGAACAGAGCACTTAATTAGTGAATATCAGGCAGAATTTTGTAAAGGGAGATAATGCGTAGAGCAAATTTTCAACATTAAACTCATTCTTCAAATTCGAAAAACCAGATAAACAGTAGTTACACTTTTAGACTTCAAAAAAGCATACAACTCTGTAGACCGACAAACAATGTTTAACATGCTAGAGGAATTCCAAGTTTACAAGAAAACAAGGGAAACGAGCAAACATTGACCAACATAACATCAAAAGTAAAATTTTTAGGAGAAATTTCTGAACTATTTGATATCAAAACAGGAGTCAGACAAGGAGATGGATTATCTCCCTTACTGTTTGTTCTGGAAAATGCGATTAGGATACAGCAAAATAAAATTAAAGGTATAGATGCCTCCAAAACAAAATTCAACTTAATCGTCCAGCATTTGCTGACGACATTGCTATCCTATCCAACAACAGACAGGAAGCAATCCAGCCTGTAGGAAAATTCCATGAAATAGCAGCCAAAACAGGACTCCAAATTTCTTATGAAAAGACAAAAGTATACGGAAGGGACTAGATCAGGTTTTAACAGTCAACCATTAATCACCAAATATGGAAATATCACTCAAGTAGAAAAATGTAAGTATCAAGGTAAAATTATTGAACCACCAGAGTTAAATCAGCAAGCTAACAGAAAGAACTGCAAAACTTCAAAAAGTATATAAAATTACCCGGAACAGATACAATAAAAGAACTATATCAAAAAAGGCAAAATTATGACACTATAAAACCGTAGTTAAAACAGAAGCACTTTATGCACCTGGAACTATTATAATTGGTGGCAAATCTTGAATAAAGATAATTGAAAAACAAGAAAGGAAAAGCTTCAGAAAAATGTTAGGACCAAAATGAAATAAATAAATAAAAAAATAAAAAATAAATTTAAAAAAATGGAAATTTGATGAAAAAGAAATCAAGTTACAGAAAAAAATCAAAGCTACCATCAGGAAACAGCAATTGCAATTTTATGGTCACTTATATGGAATAGATAATAACAGGCTCACAAAGAAAATTTTGATCTTAGCCTTATCAATGGAAAATCATGAAAATTGGCTAAAAGAAATCCGTGAAGACCTAAATGAAATTTGCATTCATGAAGAAACCATTCACGACAGAATAAAATTCAGAACCTTAATTCACATGCACAAATTTTCTGTAAAGCCCACCCAACTAAATACAGGATGGAGTGAACAATTTAAAAAGGAACACAGTGAGAGGATGAAGAGATACTGGGGCGAGAAGAAGAAAAAACAAAAAAAAAAGTGCTAGTAAGTTCAAACACGCTCCTTAGTTAGGCATAACAAATAATTTAAAAAAAAGATTAGTGTTAATTAACATAAATGTTTATTACTTTAATTCCAATAGGAAACTTAAAGAAAGACTTGTTAGTAGAATCTTAAGAGTTGAATTTCGAACATTTCATTTGTTCAGTTCAATGCTGGGCACTTGTTGCCATGTTTCTTTCTCTCTTCACTGAAGACTTTTGTCAATAAACTTGTTTACTACATCTTATGCTTAATTTTCAGCATTCTTTGATTCTTTCTACATCTCTCTTTACTTTTGCTAAGTTCTACTCATTATGTGGATACGCTAACCCTGGGGTTGTTATGATTGGCACGGAGCTAACAGGTGCAATACAAACACAAAAATTGCTTTTTGTTGCTTCATTTCAGGGGCTAGGGATATCATAAGTCATGATGATGATAAACATACCACTAACTATTATTACAGTTTTTGGAGATGCCCAGTTGCTAGAATTTTGTTCATTAGAAATCTGTTATGGTAAAGCCACCAACACGAGGTTGTCATATTTAAGCACTTTTAGCATAAAGACTGTGCCAGGATTGAATCCACTACCTAAGGCTCTGAAAGTCATCACTCTTACCGTCCCAAAACACTGAGCCTGACAGAGCCAAAGTAAGCACAGGCTATTCTCTCACTTTAGTCTTTCAACATTTCTATGGACTTCTGTTGCAGGTTGTTCTGCTGTTATTTTCATAGTTGCAAGCAATACCAGATGGGACACAGCAGTGGTAAACGCATCACATTAGCAAAAAGATAGCACAATGATTTGCCCATAGTATACTGCAGTTGCACTAAATGTGACAGCTTCCATGTCTTATACATCTGTTACTTCCAAGGAGCACATGCAATTCTTCCCCTTATTCTCCTCTTTTGCATTTCTTCATGGTGAAGCCGCAGGTGTGTAGGCGGGGAGACATATAGTTTTCTCTCTGTGCATGTTTGGTTCATGCTAGATCTCCTTTCTTGTACCATTCCTAGTTTACATTCCTGCTGCACAGGGGGAGTATGCTTGCCTCTTATCTGGAGGCCCTGGGTTCAACTTTTGGGCCCGTCCAAGGATTTACATTCTAGACTGGCATACTCACGAGACCAAATGGTTAGCTGTCTGATACAAGAGGCAGCAGATTCGGTCATGTAAGCCAAGCAATACATCTGAGGATGTTGTCATGCCAACCACATGGCACTGCAATATCTGCAGGCTGTCTGCCAGGCCAGCAGTCCTGTAATGGGCTGTATGTTCCACCAGCCTTTATTTACATCATTCCCAGTTGCCACAATAACACACATTTAACATATTCCACACAAATAGCTAATCCTGGGCTGAAAGACACCTGAAAACAAATTTTAAAAAATTGTCACATAAAGACAATATACTGTAGTCATAAGGAAAAACAACTTATATAGGCCAGGGTGTAAAACATTTACACAAACAAGCATATTTCAATATATATCCATGAACAAACAACGAATGATCATGTCTACAGTATTCTTGCAAGAACTATTGTTTTAATCACTTTAAAAGTGCGATTTTTGTAACTTCACACATAAAAACACAGAATCTAAAGGTCTGAAAGGTATAGAAGACAAATAGAGCAGTCAATTGTTCACTTTTTAATCATATTCATACACAATGTCTTTGATTTGCTTTCAGCAATGTAAATGAGAAGTTATCCTTGCTAGGAGTATGATTACAAGAAAAGTTCAAATTTTCCAACAATTTTTTTTTTACAAACTTGCATAGATTATAAACACTTCTTAGTACTTACTAGGCAGAATAAAAACAACACACGTGAAGACAAAAATGTTTAAGCAAAATAACACTGAACAAACATCGATATGCAAGAGAAATCATAAGCAAATTATTATTAACAGCAAGAATGAAAACGGTCCCTTGGAATGACAGAATATACACACAGAAGCCAGTTCCCCATCCTCCTTCACGAATAAGAATATAATTTTCACTCTGCTGATTGCATGGAAGAAAGCAGAGTTTCCCACTGGTCTGATGATGGAAGAGTAGGTAATACCCAACCAATGGGGATGGCCGATGACATTGGAGCCTCTGAAGATGTAATAAATTTGTCCCAGTGCCGTCTGAAAAGAAACACTAAATTGTAGGCTCAAGAGTTGGAGATTATGATTACTGCATGGAACAAACTAGGTATACAATACTCGAAAGAGAAATGAACACCAGAAGCTTTTATCAGTACAAGGGATAGCAAAACTACCTGTAATACTAGCATTCATAACTTACGCACTATCACTACTGAAACAGAACTAGCAATTAGCAAACTTACGATAGATATACATGAAGTCAGATTTGAGGCGAAAAACAAACTTAGTATGATAATGAGTGTAAGAAACCTTGCCTGGAATAAGAAAGTATCAAGGAAATGTAAAGAGATAATGTACAAATGTATTATGCACCTCACACCAGGCAAATGCTGGGGCTCTTACTTAAGGCCACGGCTGCTTCAATCAATCAATCAATCAATCAATCAATCAATCAATCAATCAATCGATCAATCGATCAATCAATCAATCAATCAATCAATCAATCAATACTGATCTGCATGTAGGGCAGTCCCCCAAGTGGCAGATTTCCTATCTGTTGTTTTCCTAGCCTTTTCTTAAATGATTTCAATGATACTGGAAATTTATTGAACATCTCCCTTGGCAAGTTATTCCAATCCCTAACTCCCCTTCCTATAAATGAATATTCGCCCCAATTTGTCTTCTTGTATTCCAACTTTATCTTCATATTGTGATCTTTCCTATTTTTAAAGACGACACTCAAACTTATTCGTCTATGAATGTCATTGCATGCCATTTCTCCGCTGACAGCTCGGAACATACCACTCAGTCGAGCAGCTCGTCTCCTTTCTCCCAGTTCTTCCCAGCCCAAACTTTGCAACATTTTTGTAACGCTACTCTTTTGTCGGAAATCACCCAGAACAAACTGAGCTGCTTTTCTTTGGATTTTTTCAGTTCTTGAATCAAGAAATCCTGGCGAGGGTCCTACACACTGGAACCATACTCTACTTGGGTTTTTTCCAGCACCACATCCAGGATATTTTTCCTTCTAGTTGGTTCCATCACTTTCTGAATCAGCTGTCCTTCCCATATTAGCCTTTTTGCCATTTGTTGGCCATGCTTCCTGTCGTTCGCATTTCCTTCCCAACTGACATTTGCTAAATTCAGTTCTCCCGCTACAATCACATTCCTTTCCATGTTGTTTCCCACATAGCTGATTATCTTATCAAATAATTCTGAATCCGTGTCAGCACTTCCCTTTCCCGGTCTGTACACTCCAAAGACATGAAGTTGCCTATTATCTTTAGAAATGAGCCTTACACCTAGAATTTCATGTTATCTTTAATTTTTTTGTAGCTTACAAATTCTTCTTTCACCAAAATGAATACTCCCCCTCCCACCATTCCTATCCTATCTCTACGATACACTCTTCAGTTCCGTGAGAAAATTTCTGCATCAATTATATCATTTCTCAGCCATAACTCCTATTACAATATCTGGTAAATATATATCTATTCCTTTCTTTACAATACTTCTACAATTCAACACTAGTATTTTTATGTCATCCCTACTTGACTTCCAGATCTCTGTACCCTTATCACTGCACCCTTCTTTTCACTCCTAGCCCTTTCCTGCCCCACTGTCACCATCAGACCTATCTTTGTCGGTGTGATGTAAAGCCAGTTGTAAAAAAATGCACCCATATTGACTTACCTGGCAATAAAGGAGAAGAGTATAATTCAAGCCAGTGAAACAAAATACTGTACCTAAGAAGTACAATTGGAAAGACAAAGAAAGACAGACTGAGAAACAAAGATGTTAGAAAAGAAGTCCGAATAGAAAACCTAAATGAGGGAATTAATAGGAATAACCTAACATTGTTTGGACATGTTAAGAGGATGGAGGAGAAAAGAATACCAAAACAGATGATGGAACTGAAGTGTGAGGGAAAGAGAGAGAGGGAGACCTAGAACAAGAAAGGAAGAACATTAGCCATGTCACAACATGAATGAACTTGGCAATGGCAATAGATGGAATCATCGGTGACTGTCAGAAACTGATGATCTGTTGGAATGATGACGACAATGGTAGTGATGGCAGTAATTTGGAGGATATCAAGCCTCTATCAATGTGAGAAAGGTTTCTGAATTTTTGAAAATTTAATACATTTTACTCTAAATCTTTTATAAGCACCAGTGTATATTATTGTAAGCAAGATTCTTGTCAGCCAATTTCTTCTGTATCTTCTAAAATCGTGGACTAGATTTATCTTGTATCCTTTTGTGTGATGATATATCTTATTGTAAACTTAATTGGTGTGTTGAAAGGGCAATTGTTTATTATCTTAACCATATTGGTTAAATATTTATAATTTGTCCGTATCGAGGTCCATAATAGGTTCCCTTCCCATAAAAGTGAGGCTCAGGATAGGTCACCTCCCCACAAAAGCGAGGAAAAAAAATCATGACTGCTGCCCCAAAAAGAGGTAAGATGGTGAGAGAATTACCAAAAATTAGAACTGGTTCATGGAATGTCGGCACACATACTGGCAAGACTTCTGAGCTGGCTGTTATGGAGAGATGCAGATTGGACATCTTAGCTCTGCAAGAGACAAAATGGAGAGGAAGTCAATCTAGAAATATAGGTTGTGGATATAAGCTCCTGTATAATGGTGTGAATAACTTGCGAAATGGAGTCGGCATAATCCTTGCTCAACACCTAACAACCAGACTGAGGGTAAGTGTAATAAAACTTGCGACGGATGACAATGCCTGCCTGAATATAATCTCTGCTTATGCGCCTCAAGCTGATTGCAAATAGACCTCCAAGAAAGAATTTTGGGAGAACTATGAGCATATGCCACAACAGCTGCCATCAGACGAGCATATAATCGCTTTGGGTGACCTCAATGGCCACAATGGACAGACTGAAAAAGACTTTCCTAAACATCTGGGACTGTTAGAAAGAAACGACCAAGGAGGGACGATTCTTCAACTGTCTTCAGCGTATAATTTGGCAATAGTCAATACTTGTTTCCAGGAGACGGATGAACAAATGATCATATTGTTACAAATAAAACTCTGTCTTTTTCATTACTACAATTTATTTCTGGATGACCCAATAAATGCACACACACACACACACTCTCTCTCTCTCTCTCTCTCTCTCTCTCTCTCTCTCTCTCTCTCCCCTCCTAATTAACCATGAATGGTCACATTCGCCAATTGCTGCCTATTTACAAGTCTGTCTCTCTCTTCCATATGGCACAGTAGGCGGCCCAGCCCATTGCTATACCTGCAAATGCTTAATCCTTACTTTCACTTTCCCCAAGTCCAGTCACCTCATATAGCAGCTGTGTTCGATTCCACAGACAGTCCAGTAATTCACAGTCACATGCAGTGAACAACTAAACAGCTCAACAGTATTCAACAGCAGGGCGATATTCACAACAGCGAATATTAACACAGGTCCATTTACCATTTAAAGTTAAAAACTTCATAATTGTTGCGTACTGAGTCGAGAATCACAAAGTTAAAGAGTTAAGAGGTTCCACCTATTCAATACACTGATATACAGTTGCACAAACTATGTTACAACATGTTTAATTCGGGACCGGTTGACACATATTTGGTGCCATCATCAGCCGATTGAAAAAGTAGGGCAAAAAGTATACAATTATCAACACACAGAACACTTTAAGGGATAAATGTAAAAATATATAAACGGTGAAAAATGGTAAGATAAAAAAACAAGTACTGTAATGTTATGAGGCTCACCTTGTTTAGCTTGCTGTGTTGGCTGGACGTTTTTTAGAACAGCTAATAAATGACGTTTAAGAGGAAGTAAAAACAGAGACTGAGCAGAGGTAGCAGAAGGGGGAGGCAATAAGGGATGAGGGGGTAAGGGAAGTTGTCTAAAGCAGATCATTCAGAAATTTCTTAAGAATAATTATTTTTATTGAAAAATCTATTAAAAGCACTATAATAAATAATAAAGCACTATAGAGTGTATATTGACATTAGTGGACGAATACGCTTGAGTAATGCTCTTAAAAGTAGGAGAGATAAAAATAAATGAATATGAAGTTGAAATTCAAGACGAGAAATTGGGGGAAATGTTTGTTTATAGGAAGGGCAGTTAGGGATTAGAATAATTTACCATCAGAGAAGTTCAATAAATTTCCAAATTCTTTGAAATAAAGAAAAAGACTAGGTAAACAACTGACAGGTAATCTACCACCTTGGCAGCAGTCGTAAATGCAGTTCAGTGGTGACTGACTGAACCTAGGAAACATCACCGCCAACAAGGTTTTCAAGGTTCTGGAGTGAACTTCATATAAGTGTTCTCTAATACAAAAGTATTTCTTAAAATTACCTCATCAAGGTTTGAGGATATCCTAGTTGAAAATACCTAATTAATTTATCAGTGATTAAAAGCATTTCAGTCTCATTCAGAACAGGGTTTCTACTCACCTAGTATTTATAAAAGCTTCCAAATCATTTTCAGCTGCAGTATAGAAGTCTGGAATATTTCCCTGCTTTTCACCAAATAGCAGCAGTTCCCAGTGTTTCAAGTTTAGTTTCTCACGACGAACTCGTGAGTGGTCACGCTCATCTACTGCTTCATTCAGCATCAGCCTCAATCCTTGTTCTTCTAAGTTGTATTCTTTCAACTGTTTTTCCCAAAGTATTCTAAGATGATCTACAACACAAACCACAGGGATCAGTGAAGAAGGAAGTATATTTTTCCTTTCCTCTAATACAAATGTTACAAATTTGCTTTATGTCACACTGACACAGATAGGTCCTATGGCGACGATGGTATAGGAAAGGGCTAGGAGTGGGAAGGAACCGGTCATGGCCTTAATGTACAACCATCATTTTCCTGGTGTAAAAATAGGAAACCACAGAAAATCATCTTCTGGGCTGCCAATGGTGGGGTTCGAACCCCATATCTTCCGAATGCAAGCTCACAGCTACATGACCCTAACTGCATGGCCAACCTTGAATACAACATAAATACTAAAAATTAATTGGCATAAACAGAAATATAGCCAGCGGTAATTAGGACACATCAAATAGATGAATGATGGCTGATGACCTACATGTTAGGCCCCTTTAAACAACAAGCATAATGAATGAAAGTCAAAACAAATAGAAGCTTGTTATCGTTCTTTAGTCGCAGTAAAGGTGGTCTTGTTAACAGACCTGCAAGCAATAGTAAATGAGTGATCTCTGTATTAACTTACCAAAATATCCATCTGGACACCTATTCAAAATCTTAAATTGTTTCTCGGACAATCTGGCTAGTAGTGGTCATTAACTCTTTATTATAGCTTGAACTCTGCAGGGAAGACTGTTTACCATGTGAAGGAAATGTATGAACATCTCCAGGGGGATGGTAGACCATCCTTCCTGCAGCACACAGTCTGCAATTTTCTTGATCTAACTGGACAAAAATAATTTTTCGACTTCTTAACTTGATACCAATATAGTTGGTCCGTTATTGGGACATTGTAAATTTTCCTGCTAGCTCATTCTTGGTTGCCAGCATTTCGCCCCAGTGTGCTAAGTTGGGCTCATCAGTTGGTAAATAGCACGCCTACCAAGACGCATGGCTAGCGCATACCGTGGAGGCCACTGCGTAGACTACTTGGAGCCACCGGCAGTGCCAATACACTATGAGAGACTTTGCCTCATTTTTCAAAAATTGATGCCTGCCTGGCCATCAGATGATATAGATGTTGATTCCCATAGGGAACCTGAAATATTTGTCCCGAATGAGTAAATTTGCAATACCAATGTAACATCTATATCTTCTTAACTTGAGCCAAAATGTATACTCACTTATGCTCTTTACATACAAGGAATGTTAGGATGCATGACTTAAGTCTTCGCCAGCTATTTGTTATGATTCAATAGCATAAACAAACTCCCAACTGATTTGCAAGCTCGTTATCGTTCTTTAGTCGCAGTGAAGTTGGCCTTGTTAATAGACCTGCAAGCGATAGCAAAAGAGTGACCTCTGTATGTGGAAGATGTGGAAATAAATAACACAAGTATGCAGTTTTGTATGAGGTGAAAATCAATGCTGTCTACAGTAATTCAACACCGTAAAGGCTACATTTTAAGGTGTAAACATAAGATTATTCTTACTTCAAATGGAATTATACAAAATGGCTGCATTCAACCCTATTAAAACGATGTCTGACTAGAACCATAAACTTAAAAACTTCTGAAATATGCATTCATATTTTGTGCTTATTTGCACTAATAAGATAACTCAGTTTATTTCAGTGGCACTGCATAGGTTATCCAGGCAGCATTTGTTTTTTTTTCAAATATGGTACTGAATCAGCGCAGAGTCAAGGAAAGATTATATTTTTAGATATATAGTACATCAATTAATAATACAAGGTATTTTAGGTGACCTGGAGCTGAAACTTACAGAAACATTTATGGTGCTTTTGGGGAAAGTTTTCCTGTGATGGACAAAATGTCACAGGTACTATGACAGATTCTTAGAAAAAAATTCTGAATAGCTGGTTGGAAATTTAAATTTTCAGGAAGAGATATGCAACTCTGAGGCTACACTTTCAATTGGAACTGTATTTAGCCCAAGTATGGTTAGAAGAAAACACCCAACGAAATTATTTAGCGAGAACAATACTATAAGTAAAGGACGGAAAGTTTAATCATTGCTACAAAACACCAGTGGAGATTAAACTTATTTCACTGCAGAATCCAACTTACGAGCTGCAGAAAGGAGATGCTGCAGAAATGTTTAAAGAGCTTTCATCTGCGTCTTCACAAATAAACATACAAATTAAAAAAATTGAGGGAATCGAGCTCTTCATCAAATGCTGTTCAGAATAGCTATTAAGAGGCACTGGCATTTTTCCACAATGCCAGTCTGTACATCCATGTAAACTTGTTCAGTCTCTTGCCAAACCTAGAAATTGCAATATTTTTTCAAAGACTTAAATATTACTTATCTAGACTTATAGAGCACACTGATGCTATGCAGAATATTGAACACATTCAAGCATCACCATGTTGAGGGCACTTCAGCTTCAAATGCATGATTAGAATGTGATAATGTTTACAGTTCCTTGCGTGCTTTTGGATGCGCTTGAGAACGGTTGGCTGTTGAGAGAGCTCTTGCATTATTGTAGTGATAAAGTAGTGAAAACCTATTGAAATAGCTTAATTTTGTGTATATCTGATTCATTTAGTGCTGTTTATATAGTGGTGTTTAGTGCTTGTTGGTAGAAATTGGGAGTAGTAATAATTATTTAAATTTTGTAACAAGTAATTCAGTTGGTCTTCAGTAAATTACGTTTTCTAGGTTAAGTAGGCTAGCTAGGTGCACCTTGTTTCGAATTTAGGTTTAGGTAATACTTTAGGTAACAATATTAACTTTAAAAATATTTGTAAATATCTGTAGGTTCGTTGGTTGTACTTACAAAGGCAGATTATCATAAGGAATAGTACCGTAACTTCTGCAGCAACTTCTCCGGTATATCGTATAGATATATGTTCAAACTATTGTGAAGGTAATAATTTACTACTTTAAAAAACACGATACGCCTGTAAACTTCCATTTAAAAAGAAGTTAAAGAGATTACACGTTAATAGTTAACAGTCGTATTGTTATTGATTATTGTCGCTCCTCATATTCAAATATTGCATTGTTGGCTACAGTCGTGAACAAAGGGTGTAGTGTAGTCAAGTAAATATAAATAAAAATCAGCTGACCTTGTATTCCATTCATTTGTACTTCTGAGTAGGTAGTTAGTATCCGTAATTTATATTTCGCTCCCTCGATCTTTCAGTATTTATGAGCGGTTAGCTAATAATAATAAAGTTCATATATCCCAGTAATTGCAGTTCAAGTCCCTGGAGTAGTAGTAGTAGTAGTTTTGATAGAAATATTTGAGAAATTATTGTAGACAACCTCGTATTTTTCAGTAGGCCTAATTAAGGACACTTTTTTTTTTTCTCCGTCCCGTGGAGTAGGGAAAATAATAGTAATCCACCAGCTGTAATAATCACATAACCACATTTCAGTAGAATTGTAGTGAAGATAAGGTATAATATATTAGATAGTATCTTGTCAGTTATATTCGTGTTTTTCTTCGTGTACGGCAATCCTTTTGATACTTAAGCATTTAACCAAATGCAGTGTAGTGTAGTGTAGATACATTGTAGTATAGATACAGTACATTTAGATAGTGCCGTATCTTGCCTGCTATATTCGTGTGTTATCTTTCGTGTATATCTATTAGACCGTAATACTAATAACAATTTGTCTAAGCATTTAGCTTTGTTGGTAATCTTTGAGTACAGTAGTTCTTGCAAATTTCATTTCTGTTGTGCTTAGTAGTGACATACGGTACGGTACCGGTATCGTAATTAGGATACGCCTGAAAGTAGTTTAAAAATTACTGTAGTGTACTGTACAGTAGTATACGAGTAATATCCTATTATCCTATTGTGCTTATTTTATTATTGTAAAATATTTGTGTAGTACTGGTGTAGTAGAGGTATCCGTAGAAACTCTTACTAAAATTCTGTTGTTGTAATTAGGATAAGCTTAATTGCAGTTTGGAATTGTGTAGTTCTTGTGTATTACTTTCGATATTCAGTAATTAACAGCAGTTTTTATCCTGTTAGGGGTTGTAGGATAAAAAAATAGAGCACGACTAAGTAGTATTATAGTGTAGTCGTATATTAATTACCTTATTGTTGTGTACTATCCCAGACAATATATCCCTCCGTTCAATTATTTTTTTACAAATAAGTTATTTTATTTTTTAATTTAAAATTTTCCCCCCGTAAAGAATGGCTAAGGAGTGCGAGTGTACTTATTGTGGGTGTGGTGAGGCATGGAGGGGTATGAGGGAGGAGTTGGAAAGTTTGAGGGAGATAATTAGGATTCTCACAGAAGACAGGAAGGAAGATAGGACTCCCTCAAACAATGTACAGGTTACAGTAGGTGTACAAGAGGGAGGGGAAGGAAAGGGAGGAGTTGTAGAAGACAGGTGGTCTAATGTTCTAAGGGGAAGGAGATTGCAGGCCAAGGGCTCTATTCAGGATCAGAATTCAGGACAGATGTCTGTGCGAAATCAGTACGAGTCACTTCAGGTAGAACAACAGAGGGAAGATGAGGGACAGGGAACTGTTGCTGAGATGCGTGGAAGTAGGAGGAAAGGAAAAGGTAGGAAAGGGAAATGTAGAGTAGAGGATAGGAAAAGACAGGTGGAACAGGGTCATGGGAAGGAGAAAAGGGAGGAGGAAGTAGCTTCTGCAGCTATCAGGAAAGATAGGGCTGACCAGGAGGGGAGGGGATCAAATGAGGTGGGTAGGGTTGAGGCTCTGGTCATGGGGGATTCCATCGTTAGACACGTGGGGAAAGTGTGTGGAGGAAAGGGAACCAGGGTAGAATGTTATCCAGGAATTAGGTTGAGGCAGATGTTGAGGAAAAAGAAGAGAGGGAGGAGGGGAAGGAGAAGGTGGTAGTGTTTCACGTTGGTACCAACAATGTAAGGCAAGCTGATATAAGTACCAACATAGTTGGAGATGTGTGGGATCTGGTAAATGCGGCACGGGTGAAGTTTAAGAAAGCGGAGATTGTTATTAGTGGAATACTGTGTAGGAGGGATACTGACTGGAGGGTGATTGGGGATTTAAATGAGACTATGGAGTGGGTATGTGGGAAACTGGGAGTGAAATTTCTAGATCCTAATGGGTGGGTAGGAGATAGGGATCTGCGCTCGGATGGCCTTCATTTAAACCGCAGTGATACGTGTAAGTTAGGAAATTTGTTTGGTAGGGTAATAGGAAGGTACATTCAGGGAAACGGGATGGCCTAGGGAGCGGTGATAAGGGAACAGGGAACTGGAAATCAAGTAGGGATGACATAAAATTGTTAGTGTTGAACTGTAGAAGTATTGTAAAGAAAGGAATAGAATTAAGTAATTTAATAGATATATATTTACCAGATACTGTAATAGGAGTTGAATCATGGCTGAGAAATGATATAATGGATGCAGAAATTTTCTCACGGCACTGGAGTGTGTATCGTAGAGATAGGATAGGAAAGGTGGGAGGGGGAGTTTTCATTCTGGTGAAAGAAGAATTTGTAAGCTACGAAAAAGTTAAAGATGAGACACATGAAATTCTAGGTGTAAGGCTCATTTCTAAAGATAATTGGCAACTTGATATATTTGGAGTGTACAGATCGGGAAAGGGTAGCGCTGATGCGGATTCGGAATTATTTGATAGGATAGTCAGCTATGTGGGAAACGACATGGAAAGAAATGTGATTGTAGCGGGAGATCTGAATTTGCCAGATGTCAATTGGGAAGGAAATGCGAATGACAGGAAGCATGACCAACAAATGGCAAATAAGTTAATATGGGAAGGACAGCTGATTCAGAAAGTGATGGAACCAACCAGAGGGAAAAATATCCTTGATGTGGTGCTGATAAAACCAGATGAGCTCTATAGGGAAACTGAAGTAATAGATGGTATTAGTGATCATGAAGCTGTTTTTGTGGTAGTTAAAAATAAATGTGATAGAAAGGAAGGTCTTAAAAGTAGGACTGTTAGGCAGTACCATATGGCTGATAAAGCAGGTATGAGGCAGTTTCTAAAAAGTAACTATGATCGGTGGAAAACGGTAAATAAAAATGTAAACAGACTCTGGGATGGGTTTAAAGAAATTGTTGAGGAATGCGAAAACAGGTTTGTACCTTTAAGGGTGGTAAGGAATGGTAAAGACCCACCTTATTATAATAGAGAAATAAAGAGACTAAGGAGGTGCAGACTGGAAAGAAATAGAGTTAGAAATGGCTGTGGAAGTAAGGAGAAATTGAAGGAACTTACTAGAAAATTGAATCTAGCAAAGAAGGCAGCTAAGGATAACATGATGGCAAACATAATTGGCAGTCATACAAATTTTAGTGAAAAATGGAAGGGTATGTATAGGTATTTTAAGGCAGAAACAGGTTCCAAGAAGGACATTCCAGGAATAATTAATGAACAAGGGGAGTGTGTATGTGAGGATCTTCAAAAGGCAGAAGTATTCAGTCAGCAGTATGTAAAGATTGTTGGTTACAAAGATAATGTCGAGATAGAGGAAGAGACTAAGGCCAAAGAAGTAATAACATTTACATATGATAACAATGACATATACAATAAGACACAAAAGTTGAAAACTAGAAAAGTGGCTGGAATTGATCAGATTTCTGGGGATATACTAAAGACAATGGGTTGGGATATAGTACCATATCTGAAGTACTTATTTGATTATTGTTTGGTCGAAGGAGCTATACCAGATGAATGGAGAGTTGCTATAGTAGCCCCTGTGTATAAAGGAAAGGGTGATAGACATAAAGCTGAAAATTACAGGCCAGTAAGTTTGACATGCATTGTATGTAAGCTTTGGGAAGGCATTCTTTCCGATTATATTAGACATGTTTGTGAAATTAATAACTGGTTCGATAGAAGGCAATTCGGTTTTAGGAAAGGTTATTCCACTGAAGCTCAACTTGTAGGATTCCAGCAAGATATAGCAGATATCTTGGATTCTGGAGGTCAAATGGACTGTATCGCGATTGACATGTCTAAAGCATTTGATAGGGTGGATCATGGGAGACTGCTGGCAAAAATGAGTGCAATTGGACTAGACAAAAGAGTGACTGAATGGGTTGCTATATGTCTAGAAAATAGATCTCAGAGAGTTAGAGTAGGTGAAGTTTTGTCTGACCCTGTAATAGTTGAGAGGGGAGTTCCTCAGGGCAGTGTTATCGTATCTTTATGTTTTCTTAAATATATATAAATGATAAGAGTAAAGGAGTGGAATCGGAGGTAAGGCTTTTTGCGGATGATGTTATTCTCTATAGAGTGATAAATAAGTTACAAGATTGTGAGCAACTGCAACGTGACCTCGAAAATGTTGTGAGATGGACAGCAGGCAATGGTATGTTGATAAACGGGGCTAAAAGTCAGGTTGTGAGTTTCACAAATAGGAAAAGTCCTCTCAGTTTTAATTACTGCGTTGATGGGGTGAAAGTTCCTTTTGGGGATCATTGTAAGTATCTAGGTGTTAATATAAGGAAAGATCTTCACTGGGGTAATCACATAAATGGCATTGTAAATAAAGGGTACAGATCTCTGCACATGGTTATGAGGGTGTTTAGGGGTTGTAGTAAGGATGTAAAGGAGAGTGCATATAAGTCTCTGGTAAGACCCCAACTAGAGTATGGTTCCAGTGTATGGGACCCTCACCAGGATTACCTGATTCAAGAACTGGAAAAAATCCAAAGAAAAGCAGCTCGATTTGTTCTGGGTGATTTCCGACAAAAGAGTAGCGTTACAAAAATGTTGCAATGTTTGGGTTGGGAAGAATTGAGAGAAAGAAGAAGAGCTGCTCGTCTAAGTGGTATGTTCCGAGCTGTCAGCGGAGAGATGGCGTGGAATGACATTAGTAGACGAATAGGTTTGAATGGCATCTATAAAAGTAGGAAAGATCACGATATGAAGATAAAGTTGGAATTCAAGAGGACAAACTGGGGCAAATATTCATTTATAGGAAGGGGAGTTAGGGATTGGAATAACTTACCAAGGGAGATGTTCAATAAATTTCCAATTTCTTTGAAATCATTTCGGAAAAGGCTAGGAAAGCAACAGACAGGGAATCTGCCACCTGGGCGACTGCCCTAAATGCAGATCAGTATTGATTGATTGATTGATTGATACTGAACTGTGCCGGTTAGTGGATCTGTTGGAGTATTTTATGTGATGGAGTGAAAATATATTGCCAAATGTTTTCAGTGAATAATTGAGAGCTTATGTCATAGTTAAATTTATCTACTTCTTTATGCGTGGAGTGGAAAAGTATTCTAGGATAGTGAACTCATGTGTGGCTTTTAACTGTACGGGTTGCTATGTCTTCCCATAAGCGAGTGGAAATTGAACTGCTATAAAATAAATTTCAATCACCATAACCAAGAATTAAGCAGGCTATACTGTAGTATGATGGATTCAGAGAATGTATGGGCATGGGATTTTGAATGTGTAGACTTCTTCTTGGCCCTTTTTCCAATATATTGGGGGAAAATTCTTAAGAATTAAACAGCTATTCTGAGAAAAGTATATTGTACATATTTTTCTTAGAGAGAGATTTATTAAAGAATCAATAAACCGTCTATCCTCCAATGAGGGTGACTATTCAGATCCAGAATACAGTCAAGGTTAAAATTTCAAAAAGAAATTAAAAACATCAAATTGTGGAAATTTATAATTGTTACTGCTGTTATAGTCATCTTTTTCCAGGGGGGTGGAGGTGGGGCTGAGGGTGAGGGTGGGGTGGGAGAGGAAGGTTAATCAAGTTTTCAGCTATAGATAGAAATGAATAATTTATAGAGAGTCCATTAGAATCCGTATTTTTTCTATTTTGCAGAATGGAACTTCCAAATTTCATAGTAAGGTCCATGTCTGACTAGGGAGAGTGCCTCTAGCTCTGAATAGCACACCTGTAACAGTCCACTAATTGACATGTATTTTGTATTTTGCTGACAAGTAAGGAAAGCAAGGTACACAAATAGCTTGCTTTTTTAGGTCCACATCCCGAGCCCGATTCGAGTCTCTTTCAAAGCAAAGGGTGGAATCTAAGACCATTGTTTTACTGTCCTTTCTGCTGATGGCTATGATGCCAGCTGATTAAAGTCATTGATAGAGATGCAGTGAACTACCTCATGCACCTTCCATCTATGCTGTCTCAAGGCTTGAGCAATCAATGTTCTTACACAGTGGTGGTGATGGTTGCAAATTAGCTCAGTGCTCCGACAGAATCCCAACACATGTCTAAGTGTGTCTCATTGCAGCCATTTTGGCAGCAACCAGTTGTGTTGAATGGCCTACCAGGAACCGATCTGACTGTGGTGAGGTTGCATGACATCTTCACTGCGTTTATGTATTCAGAAGAGGACAGATGATTTATGAGTCATCCAGGAGTTTGCTTTTGGGCAGTCTGAATATAACACTACTCCCTTTCTTTTATGTGATAACAACTGGCACCACGGCTGAAAGGATTAATTTCTCATAATTTCACGTAGTTTTCTTCTGTCAAGAATTGGGGAAGATTTACTTTATGTATGTCAAGTCTTTGCAGTGCCATATCTTGTTCTTCGGGTTCCTTATGTACTGTAGATGAACATCCTGAATGTGAAATAAGCGATTACAAACATCATAATGCTGTATATTGGCTTCCCATTCTATGCAAATTATTCCCATCTCTCTAACCTCCCTGCCACTGTATACAGCATAGAATTTGGAGTATCATCTGGCAACACCATAATTTCTTTTGCAGAACTTCTTATAATTTTGTCCAGATCTTTAAAAAAGGAGTTTGATATTTGTGTCGGAGGGGCACAATGTAGTGGACAGATTAAACCTGACCAAACAAACTCGTTAATAATCTTGATTTTTTTGCCCTGGGTTTAGAAGTTTTGATTTTACTAGATTATTTAAAGTCAAAAGTTACAGTGCTTATTAGTTTATGTCTGTCAAGAGAAATTTTGTTGTTGAAGTAAATTCCTAAATACTTGATTCCTTCACTGTATGTTTTCACTGATGGGATTATAGATCTTTCGAGTGTAGTGACGTTTCCTTCAGTTAATTTTCCTTTTAAGAGGATGGATATGTAAACCAATTTCTGCAAAGCTTCTTTCAACTAAATTTAACAAGGTAGTAGCATCACTTCGGTTTTATTGGGTATGACTAGGTCATCTGCGGAAGCAAATGAGGATAAAGGTGGTAGATCATCAGATAAAACATAGACCTAACGCAGACATATGCCATGGTAAGTGAGATTTTGTATTACAGTATTGACTGCTAAATTAAACAGGAACTGTGTTCTTTGTAACAAATGCTTCAATTAGTGTACATACCATATTTCCCGGCATAATCATCGCCACCATGTAATCGTCGCATCCTTTATTTTCAATACAAAAATCGGACTTTAAAGATTTAATCGCATAATCGTTGCACGTCCAAATATTGTTCACCAATCTGGTTAAAAGGTAAATGGAACTGCAATGAATGTGCAATTTAAATACGTGTATGGTTTATGCGCAATTTGGCAACACAGTCACATTTGTGAGATCTTGCACAATGTATAAATAAATAATACCAGTATATGTATGACGCATGGCTTACCGGTAGGCTATCGGCAGTTTGACAACGCGAGACAGTGTACAATTTATTCACCACCTACATATTATGAGTTCTCATTTGAAATACGTAAGGCTGCAAGTTATCGTTTATCGGCAACGTCGCCAGGAAATACCAGTACCAACACACACTTGTCTTCTAGTAGACAAGAGGTCTGATAGAATTCTGTGTTATTACAACCACCTGCCCCCCGACGCAACAGTCGCGAAGGACCTTGGCCTAGCAAGCAACCGCTGCTCAGACCGAGGGCCTGCAGATTACGAGGTATCGTGTGGTCAGCACAAAGAATCCTCCCGGCCGTTATTCTTGGCTCTCTAGACCGGGGCCGCCATCTCACCGTCAGATAGCTCCTCAATTGTAATGACGTAGGTTGAGTGGACCTCAAACCAGCCCTCAGATACAGGTAAAATTCTCTGACCCGGCTGTGGATTGAAGCCGGGGCCTCCGTGTAAGAAACAGGCACGCTACCCCTACACCATAGGGCCGGCTCCTGCGTTATTGCGCACAAAGTGAAATCGAAGACGATAACGCAGATTTCCACGGAATTATTCCGCTCACGGTCAGCCGAATTATTTACGATGTCTCAGTTGTCATCGCTAGACTTTTATCTTACTACTACGTCGTGTCCGGGCATGGGATGAAAACTTTTACCCAAGCAGACACGATAATTATTATCCAATGGTATTAAAGTTTTATTTTATAAACTCATCAGTAATGTAATGTAAAATCATCAATAACTGGGAAGAAATATTAACCTAATTACTGTATGTTTAAAAGAAATTGAAAAAATGAATGTTTGTTACCGACGTCTCGGAACACGGTCAACTACAGTAGATCTACACCGCGCTAGCTAGAGCGATGTATGAAGACGCCCGTGCTCCTGTTTGCGAGCTTTGCGCAAGCGCACTAGTGTGTCGCAACCAACGAGCTCAACTCATAACAAATTGCTGCATGCTTCCTTGCTGCCTAACAGTATTGGCTGCTCTGGAATGGACATATCACAGATGCATTTATTTGTTTGTGACTGACGTGATTACTGTAGACATGTATGCGTGAGAATTTAAGTTTTTAATTTGTGTTTGGGGTGTTTGTAGAAATAATTTGTTTTAATAGTGAACAATTACGGAAAGTCATTTATATTGCAAAACATTAACGTGTGAAGCATTTATAAGCGATTATGGATAAATATAGAAACTATTCTGCGGGCTTCAAGCTAAGCGTAATTGCTTTCGCTGAACAGCACTGGAACAGAGCTGCAGAAAGAAAATTTTCAGTGAGTGAAAAGTTGGTGCGTGACTGGTGGAAATTAAAAAACAAGCTAAAAAGCACAAACCCTTCTAGACACACGTTTAGAGGTCCTAAAACAGGGAAGTTTCCTATAATTGACGAAGAAGTGTTTATGTACGCCAATGAAATACGTAGCAATGGCTGCAGTGAATCATATGAAATGTTACAAATTAAGGGATGGGAGGTAGCACGCAAACATAACATAACTCAGTTTAAGGCGAGTCGTGGGTGGATTAAGGGGTTCATGTGATGACACAATCTGTCAGTGCGAAAGAGAACAACACTAAGCCAAAAGTTACCTGCTGATTACACGGACAAGATTGTAAATTTTCACCGATTTGTCATACGTTTGCGCAAGGAAACTTTGCACTTGCTTTCTCAAATTGGTAATGCCGATTAGACTTTTTTGATATGCCTTGCAACAGCACAATTGTGCTAAAAGGAAAGAAAATCTTGCGATGCACGGCAATGCTAGCCATTACAGCTGACGGAAGAAAGTTGCCGCCTTACATCATTATCAAGAGGAAAACGATGCCTAAGAATATACAGTTTCCCCGTGGAATTCATGTACGAGTGCAACCAAAGGGTTGGATGGACGTAGAACTCATGCTGGACTGGGTTAAAACTGTGTGGGATAGAAGACCCGGTGCACTACTAAAACAACCAGCTCTGCTTGTTTTAGATAGTTTCCGAGGTCACCTTGTGAACGAAGTGAAGCAACTTCTCAGTAAAAATAAGACACGAGAGATAGTCATTGCTGGTGGCCTAACATCTGCTTTGCAGCCACCAGACGTATGTGTTAATAAACCTTTTAAAGACCACTTATGTCGATTTTACAACGAGTGGATGATGAGCAGCGATCAGCAATTGACGTCCGCTGGAAATATCAGGCGTCCACCCTTGGAGTTGTTATGCTTGTGGGTGATGAAGAGTTGGGATCTTATACCACCTGAACTAGTCTCCAAGAGCTTCAAAAGGACTGGGATTTTGAATGCACTAGACGGATCCGAAGATGACACAGTGTGACAGAGAGACGAAGAATCTGATACTGGTATTAACAGCGGGAGGATGGTGCATCAGATACCGAAACCTGCGATAGCGACACAGAAGATTTGGAATAAATTGTGTACCAGTAAGTCCTATTTCACAACAAATCAATCATTTTTTGCAAGTGTAATATTTTAACTTTAATACTTAAATTAATGACAATTAACTTAATACGTTCTTTTTATTTTCAGGTTGGAAAAACGTTCGCCGAAGTGTTGTGAATAATTATGAATTTTGTTTTAGACTATTTTAATTATTTTGATGTATAAACATGAGTATTACGTGCATCTTAAATTTTTATCAAATACAAAAACTGGTATTAAAAATTCTTTGTACAATGGTTGCACCCTACTATTTTTTCGAAAATTTTGGTATAAAAAGTGCGACGATTATGCCGGGAAATACGGTAGTTTTGAAGGAAATTTAGATTGTTGGAGAGATCGTTTGACGCATTCATGTCTGATAGGGTCAAATGCTTTTGCAGCATCTAAGAAAATGATTCAACTATCCTTTTTGTTACATTTCACATCCTGGAGGCAAACATTCACGAGGGAAGCATTGACATGAGTTCTAAGTAATGACATGAAACCATGCTGTTGAGGACTTAGTGTGACATATGAAGGCAGTTTCATATCTTGTATTCATTCAGTTATTCTCCTAATCACAAAATATATGATTAAAGGCCTCCATTCTTTAATATCACTTATGTCTCCACCTGTATGTATTAAAATAGTACTGGCCATTTTGAGTTTAGTGGGTATGCAGAAAAAAATGAAGAATCATGTTGATAAGAAACATCAGAAATTTAGTAACCTTGAGGTGTCATAATTCACAAACTGTAATAAGATCTGGGCCTGGAGAAGTGTCAACTTCAATATTGTAGACATCATCTACTGAAATATTAATGTCAGCAGGTAAGTCAGTGCTTGTTTCCATAAGGAAAAGAGGAGAATTGTTAATTTTGGTACCAAACGTCCTTTCAAAATGATCCCAAATCGTAGTTATTGGGTTTTTTTAAAAAGTGGGCCTTAGCAGTTTTGTCCAAAATTTTACAAGCAATTTTCCACCCCTGATCATAGAATGCCCATGGTGTGGGTTACTATGGTTCATGGTGTGGGTTACCGTAGTCACATCCTAGTTCGTGAACCATGGACAACGGCTGAGTGGCCTAGTAAGTTGTCCTGAGAGTCGGAATACCAGTTGCTACGGAATGGGATTGGGCATCTCGGACATATTCTGAGTCGTGGATTTCCTTGTGCTCAGGTGGCTAGGGCTGTACAATCCAGCGGTGGACCCTAACCCGTTAGAGGAAATATCCTCCCTTTGACTATGTGTAAGTAGGGTAGCATCCTGCTTCATGAATTTACCAAAGTCAGAACATTTTAAGCAAGCCTCAGACCTATGGGAGTAATGGAGACCCACTCCCACTTGACAGGTGAGGGACTCATTGGAAACAACTTGGCAAATGAAATGGAATTCGATGGGGAGCTATCAATATGAATGGGGCTTATGGAAGACAAAAAGTAGAACTGGCTGAGTCCACAAAGAGGATGCATCCGGATGTGCTACGAGTAAGTGATATTCGGGTAAGGGAAAGTAATAAGGAAGAGATAGCAGATTTTAAAATGTACTTCACGGGTGTTAAAAAGGGAAGGGCAGAGTCTGGGGTAGGGCTGTTCATCAGGAATACTATTTCATGCAACATAGCACGTTAATGAACTAATGATACGGGTAGATTTGGCAGTTGGAGGAATTAGGATGAGAATTGTCTCAGTGTATTCACTATGTGAGGGTGAAAATGAGGATGAAATTGACAAGTTTTGTGAAGCATTGAGTGACATCAGAGTCAGGGTCAACAGCTAGGATAGGATAGAGCCAATGGGCAATTTCAACGCGAGAGTTAGAAATAGAACTGAAGGATACAAAAGGGTGATTGATAAATGTGGGGAAGATATGGAAGCTAATAGGAATGGGAAGCGTCTGCTGGACTTCTGTGCTAGTATGGGTTTAGCAGTTATGAATACATTCTTCAAGCATAAGGCTATTCATCACTACACATGGGAGGCTAGGGGTACCAGATCCATAATAGACTATCTTAACCGACTTCAAATTCAGGAAATCTCTTAGAAAGTACGTGTTTTTTTTGGATTTTTCGATGTAACAAACCACTATCTGATCTGTAGTGAACTAAGTATCTCTACGCCTAGCATAGAGAAAGTGAAATTTGTCTGCAAACGAATAATGGTAGAAAATCTCCAGTATGAGAAAATTGGACAGAAGTACATGGACATAATTAGAAGTTCCAAATAGCAGACAGTAAGCAGGTTCAGGATATAGAAAGAAAGAGAATGGGTGGCATACAGGGATGGTGTAGTAGAAATAGCAAGGGAATGTCTAGGAATAACTGTGTGTGAAAATGGGAAAAAGCGAAAATCTTGGTGGAATGATGAAGTGAGAGCAGCTGGTAAACGTAAGAAGGCTTATCAGAAATGGCTCCAAACAAGGGCTGATGTAGGCAGGCAATTGTACATAGATGAAAGAAACAGAGTGAAACAAATAGTTGTTGAATCCATAAAGAAGTCATGGGAAGATTTTGGTAATAACCTGGAAAGGCTAGATCAAGCAGCAGTGAAAACTTTCTGGACAGTAATAAAGAATCTTAGGAAGGGAGGGAAAAAGGAAATGAACACTTGGGTAAATCAGGTGAACTCATAATAGATCCCACAGAATCACTGGACAGGTGGAGGGAATATTTTGAAAATCTTCTCAACTTAAAAGAAAATCTTCATGGTGGTGTCACGAACAATGGAGCTCATGGGAAGGAGGAAAATGATGTTGGTGAAATTACGCTTGAGGAAGTGGAAAGGATGGTAAATAAACTCCATTGTCATAAAGCAGCAGGAATAGATGAAATTAGACCTGAATACTGAAGTATAGTGGGAAGGCAGGGACGAAATGGCTTCATAGAGTAATAAAATTAGCATGGAGTGTTGGTAAGGTACCTTCAGATTGGACAAAAACAGTAATTGCACCTATCTATAAGCAAGGGAACAGGAAGGATTGCAACAACTATCAAGGTATCTCATTGATTAGTATACCAGGCAAAGTATTCACTGGCATCGTGAAAGGGAGAGTGCGATCAGTGGTTGAGATGAAGTTGGATGAAAACCAGTGTGGTTTCAGACCACAGGGAGGCTGTCAGGATCAGATTTTCAGTATGTGCCAGGTAATTGAAGAATGTTACGAAAGGAATAGACAGTGATATGTATGTTTCGTAGATCTAGAGAAAATATATGACAGGGTACCTAGGGAAT
This sequence comes from Anabrus simplex, assembly GCF_040414725.1. Taxonomy (NCBI): domain Eukaryota; kingdom Metazoa; phylum Arthropoda; class Insecta; order Orthoptera; family Tettigoniidae; genus Anabrus; species Anabrus simplex. Next base: position 1,446,405,668 of record NC_090265.1, on the reverse strand, counting down.
AGATGTTCGCCATACTAGGGGAATATGGGATTAAAGGTGGATTATTAAAAATCAATCAAAGGCATTTATGTTGACAATTGGGCTGCACTGAGAATTGATGGTAGAATGAGTTCTTGGTTAAGGGTACTTACAGGGGTTAGACATTTCCACCTAAGGACATTTTGTCTATATGTGAATTTTTCATCTAAACAGTGTTATGTGGCTAAAGATGTTAATAATATACTAAACATGTACCACTTTGAACCAATAAGTTGTCATAAGCAGCAAATGTATCAACAAGGTGGGAAATAAAAAATATTTAGTTGTGAATAGTTGTTTTACTCAAGCTATAATCTCAACTGGCACTTCATTACATCTCCTACATTCCCATATGTGCTTACATTGTACATGATCATATGCCTTCTCAGAATCCAAGAATGCAACTATAACCATTCTATTCTTATCCCAGTATTTTTCGAAGAGAATTCTTCAGTTTAAGATATCACCAAAATGTATTAGGATCAACCTATTCAATACAATTGAGTTTCCAAAGTTAGGATTTACATCTTATTACACTAAAATTACACTAAAATTTGTAATAAGATGTAAATCCTAACTTTGGAAACTCAATTGTATTGAATAGGTTGATCCTAATAAATTCTGGTAATATCTTAAACTGATGTACATTTCAATATAGACCAAACATGAAATTTGTAACATGTAAGAGAATTCTTGTTGAAAAAATGAGGTCTAGCATTGATCTGTTCTCTCTAAATGCATGTTGTTCTTCCTTAACCCATTCACATACCATTTAATTCAACTTATTTATGCCTTGGTGTACCATTTATTTTCCTTACTTCACATATTATCACTGACACTGAAAAAGCATATTTTGCAGAAACCTAATGGTAGGAAATATTCAAACAATTGTCAGTTTCACTTTGTAAAGTCTGTATGTGTGTGGTAGATCATAAAACAGTCATCTACGTGGAGCGCCACCTTGCACCGGTGGCATTCAAATGAAGATTCCTTCCTCAGACCCCGTGTCACACAGACTTTGCATCTCCGTGACGGGATAACCTTCTTCGTTGTTGGGGGTATTTTGGTTGGAAAGTGTCCCCAGTGCCTTCCCTGAAGTCTCAATGGTGTATTCCAAGGGCTTGGGCGTCCTCGTTTTGGATAGTCAGGCAAGGTCACACTTGCCAACAGCTGTTCGGCCAAATTGATCCGGAAGCTGGTAAAGCCTACTCGCTTCTTGTCAGGATTGAGGAGGCGATGAATGATGTTGGAATTAAGAAGTGCCATGTCTAGTATGTAGAAGTATATTTTTTTGTATCCTTTTACATACTTCCTCATCAAGGGGAATGATGCGAGTCTCTGGTCATGAGAATCAACACCACCCATTCCACAGTTGTAGTCAACAACAAGTTTGGGTCTGAACTACTTCTTGCCATCATACTTCACCACTTCAAGGTAATCTGGCCTGCTATGTTGTGTAGAGAGCATGTGCACCACTTTCTTGTCCATCCATTTCACAGCCAAAACCCCATTACTGGAAACGAAGGCGAGTTCCCCCTTTTTCAGCTTTGTGCTGCTAAGTTCCTTGGACATGAACTTCCTATTTGGCCTCACTGTACCAACAGCATAAGTCTTATCATCCAGAAGATTTCTGAATAATGTTGGTGAACTGTACCAGTTGTCCATGTACAGCGTTCTCCAGCAACCCAAAAGCTCTCCGCACATTTCCATAACTACTTTTTCACTTGAAAGTAATCCCACTGTAGTTACTTCACTGCCATTCTCCTTACCAGTATAAATTCTGAAGTTCCAACAGTACCCATTATCAGATGCACACACTTTGTATATTTTTATGCCAAACCTGGCTCTCTTTGATGGGTTATATTGTACGTATGAAAGCCTACCTTTGAACTTCATCAGACTTTCATCTATAGACACTTTTTCTCCAAGCATATAGACCTTTTGAAATCTATCTAAAAGTAAATCAAGCACAGGCCTTACTTTCCTAAGTTTATCACTAGCAGTTTCAGGGGCATCACTGGACAAGTGGAGGAACTTATTTATAGATTTGAACCTCTTGAAAGGCATGGTTTCTCCAAAAATTGGAGTCTCCATAACCCTGCGCTTAGACCAATTGTCTTGGAGTGAGGGCTTCTTATTTTGTGATGATAGGATGCACAGAGCAAAATGTGCCTTCATTTCATCCACAGATACAGGAAACCAGTGTTCCTCTTCATATGATATTACCCTATTTGTATCCTCGGCAGCAGATACAAGACATTTACTTGCGTAAGCATTTGTCTCTTTTGTTAGATGTTCCCAAAAGTCTGCTGTTAGAAATTCGTTCACAACTTGCAGTTCGTTAGGACATTGTCCTAGGCGCCTTTGAACAACACTGTTTATTTCACCAGTTGCGATGCATGAATGATACTCTGGAGTATTACTTACGTGCTCCCAGTTCCATTCCCTATCGAGTGAAAGATGATTAGAAGCCGTTGGTGTAGCATCAGATGTAGGCCTAAAATTCAGTGTTACATTTGACGACAAAACAGCACTTGTTCACCCCTACCAGCACTCACGTCGCTGTCACACGAACTACTTTCACTACATTCACTTCCACTAAATTTTTCATCGCTTATTTCAATATCAATGTCACTATCTTCTAAAAATTCCCTTATAATCGCTTCGTCACTCAACTTGGAGGCAGCCATGATTTCGCTTACGATGAGATTGCTAAGCTACAGGTTATTCTTTCCACGGAATAACTGCACAGACAAGTTTATCGAATACATCAATGGAATAAAATAGTGCTTCCATCTGTCAAGAGTTTACCTTACTAATATCAAATCCTTTCACAAAGGAAACCGGCTTGGAGCGGGTCCGGAAATTAACACTACGCGCGGACGGAGAGATCCGTCTTTGTACCGGAGTGCGGTTGAGAGCCTGGATGGAGAGATCCGTCAAAGTACGTCAAGTGGTTAAATTTAGGTTCTACAAATTTTCTGATTTTTCTCTCCAGGATGGTCTCGTATATTTTTAATGGCCTACATTAAAACAGAAAATCAACTCCAAATTAACACCCAAGGAACTGACAGCAAGAAATCTGAAACTCAAAAACACATGGAAACAAGAACGACAGCAGACTCATAATGAGAGGATGACGCACTTTTGGGAAGATAAGAAAAAGAAGATTAATGCTATCTGATGGTCTTACATGACCCTTGGAGGACCAAACGCACAATAAAAACACCACCACAACACAAACTGTATTTTTCTTGAGTTACATAAGATACACAACCAACCTGTGACTTTACAGAAGCGAATTCCATGTTCTGCAGAAATATGCTCGCCTTTACTTGATGCGGTCTTTACTCTCAACTGGTGCAGTTTCAAAAGAGATGACAGCAATGCCAGTTGCCGCCGAGCCTCAGTCTTTTTTCTAGTTACATCTGACAAAATGGTATCTGCTTCTGCCTTCAAACTTTCATCCTGAAGAACAAGAGGAGAATAAAAACACCTCAGGATAATTTTAATGGATGGTGAAAAGAGACCACAACGTAAAAGTCAACTTAAGAACAATAACATAGTTACAGAGTTTTAGTTGACCCGATTTTATTTAGCTTTTCAAACTGGTAAAATTATTACTGCAATTTTGTAAAATACAAAAATACACTATAAACTAACAAACAAACCTGTAGCACAACTGTTCAAACAAGGCCTCTGTCCGCCAAGATGACTATTACTCAGCTAGATGGCCTGCAGATACTGGAGAGCCACATGACGACATACTTGGCAGTATTACTCATTTTTCCCTAGTTTTTAACATCACACCAACTTAGACAGCTTTCTGGCAACACAGTAACAGAAAAGGGCTAGGTCTGGGAAGTAAAGAACCATAGCCTTAAGGTACAATCCCAAAAAATTCAGGGCTGTCGATAGTGAGATCTCTCAGACACAAGTTAATAGTTCATGGCCTGAACTGCGCAGCAAACTCTCTCCATAATGCTTAATTTTCTTGATCAGGTCCACTGTCTCTTGCATCAAATAGCACCTCAGTGGGTCTCATGAGGCTGAGTGAAACCTGTTCTAGCCCTCAGACTAGAATTAAAATCTGTGGACTTGTCAGGTATCATATCTGGGGAGGAAGCTGCACTACGGCTTATGGGTTCAGTGGGATCAGCCCATTTCAGCTCAGTCGCCCCCATGAAAGCCCTCTCCCCACCTACAGACAAAACCCCTCCCCCAACACCATGTCACAGATTATTCAGCTGTATGGTCCGTGGGTTGGACCCCGATATTCCAGAGGATATTATAGTCCAAGAGTTGAATGTGGAGGGCATTCCAGTCCGGAAAGCCTTTATAAAATTAGGAACAACTCGGGTCCAACCTTCATGGTGCGGATACTCCTACCCACCCCCCAGGTCATGGATAGGGTACACGTCAATAGGGTATCCACGTTTAGGCACCACAATAGAGTGGAACCCTCCCGTGCACCAGCATCCCAACCCATCACATGTAAGTGGTGCCTAACCTATAATCAACATGACACAGCACACTGCACCGCTGAACGTCCGGTGTGCAGTCGCTGCTCACAATCCCACCCCACCTTCCAATGCCCTAACGACCAACTCCTACCGAAATGAAATACCTGTGGGGAACCCCACCCCACCTACTCCCTCAAATGTACAGCCCGCCCTCAACCAACTGAAAAGCGCCCCAAACTAGTCGCCCCTGTTTGAACTATAGACTCCCCACCCAACCCACTCAATCCATCTTCCCTTCCCCATCCATTGAAGACATAATCCGATTTGTTACAATCTCTCTCCTGAATATCCACCCATACCACCGACCACTCCTCCTAGCCGAACTCCAGGCAACGGCCAAACAGACAATGCCCATTTCCAAACTTCCCATTCCAGCCTAAACACCCACTTTCACGTCACCCACCTAGAAACTTTAGTGTAACCATGGAAAATAACCCAACACCTCGTTCCTGGCCCCTTGATTCCATCTCCATCCTCTTTCTCAAAATCCAATCCTTTCATTCCAAACGACTACACCTTAAAGCCCTTACCACACATCACTCCATCCACGCCGTCCCCACCAGTTCGCAAACTTCCCCAGCTTCACTATCCACCAAACCAATCACCTCAATGACATAGACCGGGGGCTCAGCTATAGCAATCCGTTCCTCTCTCCCCATCCGCCCGCACACCCCACCCCCTCACCATCCCAGAAGCCGTAATCACCACAGTACTTCAGTTCCTGTATCCTGCACCTAGCAACCATATAACACCGGTACAACAGCCCACTCACCTGGACTTCATTACTTACCTCAGTGGCACCTTCCCCCACTTCATACTCATAGCTGATCTCAACCTCACCCACAGATCCCTCTGGTCTTGCTTGGAATATTTGTTTAGGCTTCCTTTCCTCTTCCATCCTCACCAGGTACCCCAACCATCCAAGATCCTTCTTTTCTTGATCAGTGGTTCTTGGTTATGACACTCTTCCCTTGTCCTAGTATTTCTAACCATATCCCTCCTTGTCCTTCCAACTGTTTTACGCAAATACTTCATTTCTGTGGCAGTGAGTCTGCTCTCTAAATTACTCTGCAGCGTCCAGCTTTCAGGTCTGTACGTCAGCACTGGAAGATATACTGATTCGTATATTCTCATTTTTGTTTTCCTGGTAACTTCTCTCTTTCCTATGATGATATTATTAACATCATAATATAGATTGTTAGCTTTATGGATTCTGTGATTTATTTCAGAATCCACTTTCCCATCTGCTGTTACGATGCTGCCTATATATACAAACTGCTGAACCTGTTCTAAAATCTCGTTCTGCTACTCGATGTTAAGGTCTTTTTGTTCTTTCCTGGTAAGGTGCATAACTTTACTTTTAATAACATTAACTTCCACCCCCCTGTCTTGGAGTGTGCAGCCCCATTCAATCACTGCCCTCTGTAATTTATCTCTATCTGTTGCCAAAAGTGTGATATCATCTCCATATACTAGTGCCTGTATCCACACTGGTCTCATCTTGAAATTTCCAACTTTGCATTTACTTGTTCGCTTCTTATATTGTTTAATAACTTGATCCATGAATATTATAAAGAGTACAGGACTAAGCCTGTCATCTTGTTCGACACCTCCTTCCATTGTAAATTCCTTTGAGGTTTGACTATTTATCCTCATTATACCTAATACCCTCCTGTATATACTTTTTTTGTTGCTATTTTTGCTTTACGTCGCACCGACACAGTTAGGTCTTATGGCGACGATGGGAAAGGAAAGGCATAGGAATGGGAAGGAAGCGGCCGTGGCCTTAATTAAGGTACAGCCCCAGCATTTGCCTGGTGTGAAAATGGGAAACCACGGAAGTATATACTTTTAATCACCCTAGTCAGTTTGGGGGTAATATGTGCCATCTGTAAAACCATCCATAGCTCTTCTCTCGGTACTCTGTCAAATGCAGACTTCAAATCGATAAATGCTGCAAACAGTTTTCTCCTTCCCGATTTAGGATCTTTCCTGCTGCATTTCTCAAACAGAAGATCCAATCTTGTGTTTGCCGACGGGGTCTAAATCCAGCTTGTTCTTCTTTCAGTTCTCCCTCCACTTGCTCTCTAAGTCTCTTCTCTATTATAGTTGAATATAACTTCTGGAGAACTGACGCTAAGCATATTGCTCTGTAATTATGACAGTCAGTTGAGCTTACCTTCTTGCGAATGGGAACTATGATGTTCCGCTCCCGATCTTCTGGTATTTTCTCAGAGCCCCAAACTGACTTGAAGAGATCCCAGATCCATATCTCTAGTTCTCTTCCTCCGAATTTCACGAACTCCAGGTGAATATTATCTCAGCCTGCTGCTTTACCAGTCTTGATTGCCATAATTGCCTCATGCACTTCCTTCAATCTAATACCTTCTTCATTTTCCCTCTCTCCACTGTTATCCTCTTCTACTGGTGTCATGCCCACCATTCTATTGCTTTCCTTGAAGGTTTCTGAGTAATATTCACTCCACACTTCCAGGATGTCCTTTATGTTGGTTTTCAGCCTGTTATTTTTACCCTTAATGTTTCTGATTTTCTTTCCCCTTTTTCCCTTCAAGCTTTTCATTACATGCCAGAATTTTTTTTGATTTTCCTTACAACTTTCTTCTATTTCCCTTCCGAACTGTTCCCAGGATTCCTTTCTAGCTTCCTTGATTGCTCTCCCTGCTGCATTTCTTAGTTGTATATATGTACCTTTGTCTTCCTCACTTTTGAATTTCATATGTCTTTTCCATGCTTTCTTCTTGGCTGCAACTGCTTCCTTTACTGTTTCGCTCCACCATCTTGTCTGTCTCCTATTTCCTTTGACTCTGCTGACCCCGCATACCTCTGTAGCTGCCTAGTTAATTGTCTCTTTCATCACCTTCCATTTGTCTTCCATGTTCCATATACCTCTGTGATTTTGCTCCTTCTGTATGAGTTTTTTGCCCAACTTATTTTCATACTCCTGTCGCTTGGAGATATCTTCTAAGTCAGATACTTTCACTTTGACATAATTCATTTTGTTGATTCTGGTATATATCTGAACCAGGTTTCCATTACCAATAAACGATGTTCAGTGTAGACTTCCGCAATGCGGAATACCCTCACATCCATTACATCACAGTGGGTATTCTTTGCGTACACACAGTAGTCTATTGTACTTCGTACATTTTGGCTTATTGCCTCAAAGGTAATTTGGTGGATCTGTTTATGACGGAAGAAAGAATTCCTTATTAACTCAAGCATTCTCCTCCCATTGCTGTTCAGACTTCTCTCTGTCCCATACCTTCCTAAGCTTCTATGACCAGGGCCCCGTTTCATAAAACATCTTTCACTAATATTATTAGTAAGAAACCAATAATATTAACTAATAATATTAGTATTATGTTTTATAAAATTATTAGTTAATAATATTAGTTATTAGTTTATGAGTCAAAATTATTAGTAGATGTTCCTAATAATATTAGTAAATTGTTTCATAGACAACATGACTAATTAAAGTTACTCATATTATTAGGATTATTTCCATGAGTGTATTTTGACTCATAATTCATATTATTAGTGAAACCAAAGTGAGCGGAATTTTAATATTTTGGCATAAAATCATGAAGATAACTGAAATGGTCAACTCTGATTCAAACAGTGATAAGGAACGAGTGTAGGTATTCACCGTTCAATAAATGTTACATCAAAAACAGCCTGTACCGACATGTAACAAACATATGAATACTGGTACAATGGGAGATTTAGGTTAGATTACATAACTTTTGAGTATTTGCTTGACAGGATTGGTAGGTAATAGAACGTTCAACTGCAAGGAATGAAGCATGACCTTAAAATAGCAGCTTCGCATTGCACTCCACCGGTTGGTAGTGATACACAGTATCATTGTGTTTCTCTAGTGCAGTTCTGCTCGGACACTCCAAGTATCTTTTAAAATCTTGGCTTAAATCACCAGTAAACCAAGATGATGCTGGTGATGATTATTGTTTTAAGAGGAAGTAGCCTACAACTAGGCAACCATCACCTATAATAACACTAATCAGATAGAAAAATGGAAAGGATCTGGCATTTTGAAAATGAAGGTATCGGCTAAAGAAAGAGAGGGGCCACGAAGGGCGTGATAATGAAAGACTCTCTCGGCCTCGCAACCTAATACTGTCAGGGTCGGAAAAGAACAAGAGTTGAACAAGGGAGGTAGATGAAAATGAGCCTGACAGAAGTAAGTTGAAGCAATGGCAGGACTCATCTCAGTGCCCCATGTTCACCAAAACACGCTCCCAAGTTGAGAGCCCTGGGACCTCTTTTAGTCGCCTCTTACGACAGGCAGGGGATACCGTGGCTGTTATTCTACTGCCCCCACCAACAGGGGTAGTAAACAAAGATTTTGCTAGTCCATCTCAGAGATTTTTAAGAACACATGAAGTAAAAAGTAAAAGGAACAAGGAGAGTTATAGTGTGAAAAGGCTGCGAATAGCTGACGCTTTATCTCAACCACTTTCCGCAAGGACATTTTTTAGTTAGTTTTATGAAACAGGGCCCAGAACTCGGCTCATTCCCAACTCTACCATTCCAGTCCCCCGTTATTACCACCGATTCTATGGTATCTCTAGCTTTGTCCAATGTCCTCTGGAGGGCAGAGTAAAATATCTCCTGTCACGACCTCGTGTCGCAGCGCGCCCCCTTACACGTCTCAGTGCCGAGCGAATGGACTCGAGCGAGTCTCGAATCCGCGACCTCCGAGACCAAGGATATCGAGTATTAATCTAATGTTTTTATGATCATGTAACAGTGGCAAGAAGTCATAGTGTTTCAAATGTTGAGTGATAATTTTATTAAGTGAAAGAGAGTTATAGGTATTTAAAGCATAAGATTTCATACAAGTTCTACTTGAAGCTAGCTGGTGCAACTCAAGTTGGTGTGTGTAATGTTGTGCAATAGTCAGTTACATGACATCAGGGGAAAACAGAAAATGCAAAAGAAAGTTCTGTAAATGTTTCTAGAAGCAAATACAAGCAAATATCGTGCAGATTGTTGATGCAGTAAGAAACGAATTGTTCAAGTGAATTCCATGACACTCCTCATCAATTAGTGGGAGGAACTCGTGAACCAATCAGACTTAAAAACATCTTACTTCTACAGAAGTAGAGGGGAAAAGTTTCGAGAGGCTTCAAACAGGAAATATAGGGAATGACAATTAAAATCTTTAAGGTTCCACCTTGTTCAATACAAATACACTGTTGTTAGATGACTTTTTACAACATATATTTATTGCAGTACTAGTTTCGGCGCTCTATTAAGGCACCATCATCAGCTGCGCAATAAGTAGAGAAACTTGAAGATATAACAATACGAAACAACATACTGATATACTTAACTCCTTAATGTCTATCTAATGGTAAGTTTAAAACTCTAAGTCACAAGCAAAATAACCCCTGTGAGTCGAAATTGTAAAATCTCATGAGTTGTCCTTAAGATTCTGTGATGGCTATAATTTTTTACATTCGTAAAAATCAAGTTCAACAACATTTCTAAAATTGTGAAATTAAAGCTGAATCAAGTCCTAAAATGTTAAAATGTTCATTTCACAGATGCATCAGTTGCCATGTGTTGGATAAAAACTCGTCGTATTCATTAAACTGCCAGACTGTGCCGTCTTCCAATGTTTGTTGATATGTGGAAGCTTAGTTCTTATGTTGTGTTTCTAGTGGTTGGAACTGATTATTTGCCCTGATGTTATTAAGCGGGCATAGCCTCTCAGTTCAATAACCCTGTAATGATGAAAGCCCTCTGTTAATAGAAAAGCTAGATAAAGATAATAGGAACCTGATTGAATCAAAATGTTATTGAAGTTTATTCACCTCAACGGCTATGTACTTTGCACGGCGTCTGCAGCACGACGAGTGTGTCTGCTTGTGTCGAGTGCGATGTGATGAAGCGCTAAGGAAGGGGAAGTAGGGGCGGCAAGGGGAATGTTTTTGGAACGTTGGCAATGTAGGAGAGGGTCTGGGGGGCGTTGCGGACGAAGACAGTAGTATGAGAAACTGTTACGTAGAGTTCGAAAGACGGACGAATTTTCCGGAATTCTTAGCTTGTCGAGTAATAGAATCAAGCAATCATATAACACTTTGGGTTTCTCGGAAATTTCATTCAAATTTAGGTTAGCATTATAATACTGGTCTAGATGTATTAGACACGCTTCTGTAATGTCAAGCCTCGGTCCCTTAGATAGTGTTTCCATTATTTCAAGATCGTGATCTATGTCTGTGAATTTATGTTTATATTCATGGACGTGTTGGCCTACGGCTGAAAATCTATTGTATTTCACAGCATTGAGGTGTTCTTGATATCTAACATTAGAGCTGCGCCCAGTTTGCCCTATATATCCACTCCCACAGTCTTTGCATTCGAACCTGTATACACCTGATTTAGAGTATGGGTTGACCTCATTAACAGCTGATGCATTATGCAAAATTTCAATACTTCTGTTATGTTTTGAACGCAATCCTAATGTTACGTTTCTTAAAAATGTTCGTAACTTTATAAACCTCTTTGTTGAACGTAAAGGTTGCGATTTCTTTTGATTCAAGTTTATCTTTAGTCAGGGTTGTGGGGGGGGGAGATATTTAAATTTACTTATTATCCACTCTATGAAATTCCCTTTAAAGCCATTAGCCTTAGCCATAGCTCGAATAATGTTCAGTTCCTTGTCCAAGTCTTGCTTGGACATTGGTACGCTAAACGCGCGATTAACCAGGCTGTTATAGGTCGCGCATTTATGAGCTGCAGGGTGTGTAGAGTCTTGTCGTATTGTAACTGAAGTTTGTGTGGGTTTTCCTGTAAATGCTAAAAGAAAATGAAGAGGGATGACTATTTAAGTCTAAATAATTAATGGATTTTTCTATTTCAGATTCCAAAGTAAATTTTATATCAGTATCGATTGTATTGAGATTATTCAAGAGTGTTAGAGGCGTCAGATATGCGTTCATCCAGAATAACAAAGGCATCGTCTACATACCTGGACCAAAATACAATATTCTTAAATTTGTCATTGTTAATTATTTTTGTATCTTCTAAAAAATCTAGATAAATCTCTGCCAAGATCCCCGAGGCCGGTGACCCCATTGCAAGGCCATCCTGTTTATAAATGATCTGATCAAATGTGAAGTAGTTGTTGTTGACCAATAACTTTAACAACGCCATAAAGTCTTTGATTTCGAAATTGCTTAGGTGACTATATTTCTTCAAATTCCTAGCAATGATAGGAAGCAATTTTGAAGTTTTAATGTTAGGAAACATATTCACTATATCAAAAGAATGCATTGTGAGGCAATCTTGTAATCGAAATTTACCTAGTTTTTTTTAATCAATTCTACGGAATTCTTAATGGATTTATTTGCAGTGAATCTGTAATGTTGTTTTTAGGAATTTTTGGATATACTGCGCCAGTTTATAAAGGGGGATAGGTCTGTAATTTATAATTGGCCTGATGGGGACACCGGCCTTGTAGATTCTTGGCAGCGCTTTAGCGGTTGGTAGGCCAGGGTTCATGCTAATTAGTTTTTACTTTTCGAATTCGTTAAAGAGGAAAGACGATTTCTTTAGTGTTAGTTTAAATTGCTTCTGCAACGATTGAGTCGGGTCTTTCTTAATAATAGAAAAAGAGTCATCGTTAAAAAAGTTTTTTGTTTTTTGGATGTAATCTGCTTTATGCATGATAACCGTAACGTTGCCCTTATCAGCTTTAGTGACAATAAGCTCTTTGTTTTTTATTTTCTTTTTAAGTTCTAATATTTGTTTCCTATCCTTGAAAGAACCTTTAGAAAAAACAAAATTATTATTATTATTATTATTATTATTATTATTATTATTATTAAACATTTTGTTAAGCTGTTTTTTTACTTCTATTCTGGCCTCATCTTGCAAGTCGTGTGTCAATTTTCGGAGCGCGATTTCTGCCTCTATGATAAGATTTTTAGTTACTTTAGCTTGATTAAAGTTCGGCCAATTATGTTTAGGACCTTTCTCACGAATGCATCTTTCCTCTTTGTTCAAGTCAACCTTGGAAAGGTTAATGACTGGGATATGAAACTGTTTCAATGGATCTCCGTTATGTGTCGAATTGGTTCTCTGGATCAGCTCTGTGGTGTGAGGTAAATAGATTGTATATAAATATTAAGAAGTGTAAATATATAAGACTAAGCAGAGCTAAACAACCACTCCAGAACCAACCTACTCTATGTGGAATCCAACTGCCGACTTCCAACTCCATCAGACTGCTCGGCATTCACATTACGGACAATCTGAAATGGAATAAACACGTGGAGGAAGTGAGGTGTAAGGCATACCGGGCGCTAGGTTTCGTCCGTAGATGTCTCTCGGGAGGAAGAAGTAAAGCCCTACGAACGGCTTATATTTCCCTTGTGCGGCCCATACTATTATATGGCCTTCCTTCCTGGCATCCAACTACAACGGAAAATATGAGGAAACTAGAAGGTATCCAGCGACGAGCAGAACGTTTAATTAACAAACACATTCCCTTAAACACAGCCAGGTCATTGCCACCAGTGAACTCGCTATGTACACAAATAGATGTAGCCTTCCTTAGGAAATCCCTGACAGATCACACACACCTCTCCCCTTTCCACCGCCTGCAGCTCATTTACCGCTCTGTTAAAAGAGGCCAAAGAGTTACTCTTGTCCCTCCCTTCGCTAGAACAACCTCATATTTAAATGGGTTTTACTCAAGGGCTGCTCGTACGTGGAACCTTATACCATCTGAGGTAAAGCTACTTCCTCTTCCTCACTTCCTCCGCGAAGTAAAGAAAATGTATATGTAAATATAAACCTATATGTGATGTATATAACTTGTATAAATTATAATTGCAAGAAGGATGGGTGCAAGTACAGGTGTATGTGGGCGAATGTGTATGCGTGCGCGGGTGTGAGTGTGAGTGGTTGTGAATGAGTGTGTATACAGGGGTCTGTGTGAGAGTATAAATGGCTGGGTGTTCTTACTCTAATATTTTCAGGATAAATCAAGATAATTATTATTCTAAGGGTACAGTGTTTGTAGTGTAAATATGTAAATTTAAAATTGTCTACATAAGTTTGTATGTAAATATTCAGTAGAGTTTATGTACACATGTGGAGATGGAGGCACTTCCGTGTATGTGGGGCTTGCCCTTTCTCCATCTACCACCCCTAAATTGTACATGTACAATTTAAGGAAAATAAATAATAATAATAATAATAATAATAATAAGAGGATTGGGTTCTGCCTGTTATTGCATCCTTCCTTAGCAGTTCTAGTTTTTTCTCCAATGTTGATTGTTTATTTGCAAGTATGTTAGATAGTTTAACTTGAACTTTATTTTGGAACAGATTCCATTGTGCGGTGGAAAGCGATACTGTAGCTTTGAGGTGAGCCTCATAAATTGCTGATTCAAAAAGGTTTTCTTTTTGTGAAGAAATTTTAACTCGTTATTTAGCCCGAGTTTTTTCGACTTTAACCAGGTTTTGCTTTGATATGGCACCCCTGGGTCCCTTTTTAGAACCCTTTTTAAGAAATTTGGAGTCAAGTCATATGCTATACATTGTCTAATAAATTTAATATCTTTACCAAGTTTTCCCACTTTTATTCTTAAATTCATATATCGATGAGCTATAGTGCATGCCTGGTGAGCTTCATCATTAAACGTGAGGAACTTCATCTTATTTGCCCGTATTGAACTGAGATCACAATTAAAATAAAATCTTTAAGGTTCCACCTTGTTCAATACAAATACACTGTTGTTAGATGACTTTTTACAACATATATTTTATTGCAGTACTAGTTTCGGTGCTCTATTAAGGCACCATCATCAGCTGCGCAATAAGTAGAGAAACTTGAAGATATAACAATACAAAACAACATACTGATATACTTAACTCCTTAATGTCTATCTAATGGTAAGTTTAAAACTAAGTTACAAGCAAGATAACCCTTGTGAGTCGAAATTGTAAAATCCCATGAGTTGTCCTTAAGATTCTGTGATGGCTATAATTTTTTACATTTGTAAAAATCAACAAACACCGGAAGACGGCACAGTCTGGCAATTTAATGAATACGAGTTTTTATCCAAAACATGGCAACTAATGCATCTGTGAAATGAACATTTTAACATTTTAGGACTTGACTCAGCTTTAATTTCACGATTTTAGGAATGTTGTTGAACTTGATTTTTTAGTTGTCACTATTATGTGTGCTTACTTGGCAGTAAATATAAGTGAATCTCTCCCAGCTGATGTATGTGATAGCCTTCTGATGATTGAGACAAGAAATTCTGACATGTAGGTAGTCGAAGTGACCTACAATTCCATGGAAATGATCCCACGTAAAATAAAATATCTTGGCTGCCAAGAACAGCGAAATCTTATTTTAAGCTGTACTTCCCCATACATTTCGAGTGAATTGCTGCAATTTTGCAGCGGAAGACCCACACAGAGACCGTCGGACTAACTTTTCTTCCCAAAATCATCTCAACATGATAATACCAATTACATGTTTCATGGTACATAAACTCTGATTGTGATTCACTGCTCACATTTCAGGGTAAACAGTGTTCTCGGCAGTGTTCAAACATGGCCGGTTGAACGTCGGTTTTAGACAGTGTCTAAGTGATAAATAACGTCTCTGCAATGTGGCAGCCATACTTAGGCATTGTTTAACCGTAGACATCGTCTAAACACCGTTTCTGTAATCGGCCCTATTACTTTTGTTTTGGATTTGTTTATTTTCATCTCGTACTCTTTCTCTGGGACTCTGTTCATACCATTCAGCAATTTCTCCAGATCTTCTGAAGACTCTGACAGAATAACAATATCATCGGCAAATCGCAGAGTTTTTATTTCCTCCTAGGATTGTGATTCCTTTTCCAAATTCCTTTCAGATTTCCTTTACTGCCTGTTCTATGTAAACAATCAAAAGTAGAGGGGACAAACTGCAGCCTTGCCTCACTCCTTCCTGGATTTCTGCTTCTTTTTCATAACCTTTGTTTCCTATCACTGCAGACTGATTTTTGTACAGATTGAAGACAATTCTTTTTCCTCTGTATCTGATCCTGATCACCTTCAGAATCTCAAATAGCTTGGTGCAATCAACATTATAAAATGCCTTTTTTAGATCTACAAACGCCATGTATGTGGGATTGTTTTTCTTAATTCGATCCTCCAAGAAGAGATGTAAAGTTAGGACTGCTTCACGTGTTCCTTCATTTCGTCTGAAGCCAAACTGATCTCCCAACTCAACTTCAACATGTCCTTAATTCTTCTGTAAATAATAAAGAGTTAAAATTTTGCAAGCGTGAGATACTAAACTAATGGTGCGATAGTTTTCACACTTGTCAGCATGTGCTTTCTAGCGAATAACTATAACAATATTCTGTCTAAAATCAAATGGAACTTCCCCTGCATCATCCATCTTACACACTAAATGGAATAACCCCCTCTCTTGTCAGAAATCACCCAGAACAAATCAAGCTTTTTTTCTTTGGATTTTTTCCAGTTTTCGAATGAAGTAATCCCTGTAAGGGTTCCATACACTGGAACCATACTCTAGTTAGGGTCTTACCAGAGACTTATATGACCTCTCCTTTACATCCTTACTCCAACCCCTAAACACCCTCATAACCATGTGCAGAGATCTGTATCCTTTATTTACAATCCCATTTATGTGATTACCCCAATGAAGATCCTTCCTTATATTAACACCTAGATACTTACAATGATCCCCAAAAGGAAATTTCATCCCATCAACGCAGTAATTAAAACTGAGAGGACTTATCCTATTAGTGAAACTCACAACCTGACTTTTAACCCCATTTATCATCATACTGTCCATCTCACAACATTGTCGAGGTCTTTTTGCAGCTGCTCACAATCTTATAACTTATTTATTACTCTATACAGAATAAAATCATCCACAAAAAGCCTTATCTCCGATTCCACTTCTTTACTCATATTATCTATAATAATAAAAGTGTGTCTGTAGGATCAAAAATTGAGAAGAGATTATTTATCATTTTCAGATTATGCAGTTTGTAGTTAATGAAATTTTATTGGTTGATGTGAGAATATTGTATGAAAAAATATAATAGTTTATAATGGCAAATAACCAGAGGAGTGTGACAGGCTTCAGCAGCTGGCACAATTCCTATCCTCGCAGCTAGATGGGGGCTTCATTCATTCCATTCCTAACCCGGTCGAATGACTGGAAACAAGCTGTGGATATTCATAATGGCAAATAAGATAAGGGTGGTTGAGAAGGGTGATGCCCAGCAAAATATACAGCACGCAGAGATCTGAAATTTTGAACACAGGTAGATAGGAAAAGTCCGAATGCACCTCGAAGCCGGAATTTTTATTTTCTCTTTCACTGGCGAGTTATAAACGAAAAACCATCGGAAAACGTATAGTGGGATATGACAATCCAACGTGCTGTCACCAAGATTATATGCAGAGTCACTGTCGCTAAGCAACGTACATAAGGTAGGTAGAGAACACAATTCAAGGAGCCATTTTACGTCCATGGCGTAGGAAGCCTTTTTTGATCTTAAATGGTGTGAGGGCATATGATGCTGTTGATGGTGATTCGTCCATCGGATGGGGATGTAAAGTTTTGAGCTATTCGAGAGGAGTGGGCTATGTGCTGGCGCCGGGTTTCATACTCAGCATTCTTACTATCATATCATGTCATTCATTTCATCCCATTAACTCATTCGATTAGGTTGACGTCATGAAAGATATCGGGTCGTAACAACTTGCTACGAAGATTCATCCCATTTCATACCCAAACTGTGTAGAGAAAGGGGACAAGGGTTGGACATGTATACATTTAGAGGAAATATATAGGACACAAGATAAACTATAAGATTAAACAAGGAATAATACATATATCAGTCAAGATGCCGTTTTAAGTCCGTAGAATAGGAAGCCATTTTCCTTCGGTCCATGATGTCTGTCTGTCTGTCTGTGTGCACATGTGCGATGCCCAGCCAAATCTACGGCAAACAAAGATCTGAAATGTTTGTCAGAGGTGGGCACAGGTATCACCTAAGATGCATGGCTGTGTCTAAGAGCAATTCTTGCACCAAGACATGAAGCTGTCAACATCATCCATAATTATCCGATTACCATGTTTTCTTTCAACTAACTCAATCTCATGTTTTACACCAATTACGCATGGCTATGTCAAAGAGCAATTTTTGCTCCAAGAAGTGGAGATGTAAACGTCATCAACAAGCAACTTTTACAAGAATTACCCGATGTTCTACAACGTTACAAATCCATCGACTACACGGCAGAGCATTTGAAAGACTTAGCGTCACCTGGAGTACCCTCGAACATCTTAGAGCAGACGCTTGTGGCACTGATTATCCTTCTTAAGAATAAAAATCCTGCCCTCTGCAATGAACACGACTCTGAAACTGATGACTAATATTATTGAAGCCATTCTCATGATTGGGCATGCCGCGAGAGAAGTAATATTCATTCCTCAGATTCAAATAATTCTTTTGGATATCTGCTATCCTGGGATATCTGGAATCCTATAAGTTGAACTTCCGTGGAATAACCTTTCCTAAACCGAACTGCCTTCTATCGAACCAGTTATTAATTTCACAAACAAATTGAATATAATCAGAAAGAACGCTTTCCCAAAGCTTACATGGAATGCATGTCAAACTTACTTGCCAGTGTTTTCAGCTTTAAGTCTATCACCTTTTCCTTTATATAGCAACTCTCCATTCATTTGGTATAGCTCGTTCATGCAAACAGCAGTCAAAGAAGTACTTCAGATGTGGAACTATGTCCAACCCATTGTCTTTTGTATATCCCCAGAAATCTTATCAATTCCAGCTGTTTTTCTAATTTTCAATTTTTGTATCTTATTGTAAATGTCATTCTTATCATAGGTAAATTTCAATACTTTGTTAGTATTAGTCACCTCCTCTATCTGGACATTATTTTTGTAATATTTTTCCATACCACTGACTGAATACTACTTCTGGTGCAGGAAACCATTCCTCCACAATGGCTTCAAAACCACCTCAAACTTTCACTGTCGAACCGTCATCTCTTAAGGCCCTTTTTCACTATCAGGTAGAGAAAAAATGTCTCGTGGGGCCAGGTCAGGGTTGAAAGGTGGATGAGGTAATGTGGAGATACCTTTTCTTGTCAGAATTCTGTTGAATTTCTTACCTACTGACATCAATTTAGTTTTCGAAAGGCTAATTTTCATACGATACTCATTGCAACTATTTTCAAGTTCCAAGATATCAGACTGCAGTCTTTCGGCACAATCAGCCATTAACACCAAGCCGTAAGCATAGGTCAGACTGCTTAACACATCTCCACCTAACGGAATCCCTCCCTGCCACTTTATACCTTTCAGCAGATGCTCAATGTAAACTACGAACAACAACGGTGAAAGATTACAGCCTTATCTAACCACTGTAAGTACCCTGAACCAAGAACTCATTCTACCATCAACTATCACTGCAGCCCAATTGTGAACATAAATGCCTTTGATTGATTTTAGTGATCTACCCTTGATCTAATAGCCCCCCAGTATGGTGAACATCTTTTCCCTTGGTACCCTGTTAAAGGCTTTCTCTACATCTACGAAACATAAACACAACTGCCTATTCCTCTCGTAGCATTTTTCAATTACCTGGCGCATACTGAAAATCTGATCCTGACAGCCCCCCGGTGGTCTACCACACTGATTTTCATCCAACTTCTTCTCAACCACTGATCGCACCCTCCCTTCCAAATGCCAGTGAATACAGTACTTTGCCTGGTATACTAATCAATGAGATACCTTGATGGTTGTCTTAACCCTTCCTGTTCCCTTGCTTATAGATAGGTGCAACTACTGCTTTTGTACAATCTGAAGGTACCTTACCAACACTCCATGCTAATCTTATTACTCTATGAAGCCATATCATCCCTGCCTTCCCACTACACTTCACCATTTCAGGTCTCATTTCATCTATCCCTGCTGCTTTATGTGAATGGAGTTTATTTACCATCCTTTCGAATTCCTCAAGCGTAATTTCACCATCATTTTTCTCCTCCCCATGAGCTCCATTGTTCTCGACACCACCGTGAAGATTTCCTTTTACACTGAGGTTTTCAAAATATTCCCTCCACCTGTCCAGCGATTCCCTGGGATCTATTATGAGTTCACCTGAATTACCCAAAACACTGTTCATTTCCTCTTTCCCTCCCTTCCTAAGACTCTTTATTACTATCCAGAAAGGTTTCCCTGCTGTTTGACCAAACCTTTCCAGGTTATTACTGTTTGACCTAACCTTTCCAGGTTATTACCAAAATCTTCTCATGACTTCTTTCTGGATTCAACAACTATTTGTTTTGCTCTGTTTCTTTCATCTACATACAATTCCCTATCTGCATCAGCCCTTGTTTGGAGCTATTTCTGATAAGCCTTCTTTTTACGTTTACAAGCTGATCTCACTTCATCATTCCACCAAAATGTTTGAATTTTCCCATCTTCACATACAGTTCTTCCTAGGCATTCCCTTGCTCTTTCTATTACAGCATCCTTCTATGCCACCCATTCTCTTCCTATATCCTGAACATCTCTTCTTCGTTCTCTCTCCTTACCCGAATATCACTTACTCCTAGAACATCCAGATGCATCCGCTTTGCTGACTCAGCCAGTTCTACTTTCTTTGTACTTACTGCCCACCAATCGGAACTTTTCACAAATTATATCCATGTACTTCTGTCTAATTTCCTTGTCCTGGAGATTTTCTGCCCGTATTCGTTTGCACACAGATTTCACTTTCTCTATCCTAGGCCTAGAGAAAGTTCACTACAGATCAGATAGTTATCGGTTTCATTGAAAAATCCCTGAAAAACCAGTACATTCCTAACAGATTTCTTGAATTCAAAGTTGGTTAAGATATAGTCTATTATGGATCTGGTACCCCTATCCTATGAGTTTGCTGGCAGGACCTAGTGTTTACAGTGCACTATGACTTCTGGTATAGGCTAGAGCAATTTTGTTACTTTCATAGATCTGTCTCTGTCTTATCCTTGGCTTGGACAATATGAAAGTGACTGAGGTATGAGCAATGCTAGTAATGCCAATCCTTATGCAGCAAGTCCCTGCTATGAATGGTGTGAAAATGTTGCTCATAGGGTCGGTTGGTGTATGTATTTCAGTGGGCCTGTCAGACTGATATGTAATAGCAACTCTGGCTCGGCGAGGAAAGCAACGGGAAACCACCTCACTCCTCATTTCCCTAGTACGCCTCTTTGGTGATGCGTAGGCCATCTATGACAGCTGATGGCAAAGCTGTTGAGGATCCCACCAGAGGAATTGCTGACGGACTGAACATACATATCCTTACCCTCTCACGTGTATTTGTAACTGCTAAACCCATACTAGCACAGAAGTCCAGCAAATGCTTCCCATTCCTATTAGCTTTCATATCTTTCCCACATTTACCAAACACCCTTTTGTATCCTTCAGTTCTATTTCCAACTCTTGCATTGAAATCGCCCATTAGCACTATCCTATCCTTGCTGTTGGCACTGACTATGATGTCACTCAATGCTTCATAAAACTTGTCAATTTTACCCTCATTTGCACCCTCACATGGTGAATACACTGAGACAATTCTCGTCCTATTGCCTCCAACTGCCAAATCTACCCACACATTCGCTTGTTTACATGCCTAATACAAACTATGTTGCGTGCAATAGTATTCCTGATGAACAGCACTACCCCAGACTCTGCCCTTCCCTTCCTAACACCTGTCAAGTACACATTATAATCTCCTATCCCTTCTTTGTTACCTCTCCTACCCAAATATCACTTACTCCTAGAACATCCAGATTCATCCTCTTTGCTGATAGCCTGTTCTACATTCTTTCTCCCATAAGCTCATTAATAATTGATAGCTCCCCAGCAAATTCCATTCTGTTTGCCAAGTTGTTTCCAAGGAGTCCCTTGCCTGTCAATTGAGAGTGGGGCTATGTATTATTATTATTATTATTATTATTATTATTATTATTATTATTATTATTATTATTACTATTATTATATCAAATTAAAATGTAGAATTTTACAGCATTATCTGCAGTTGTCTCTGCAAATAACCTCAGCCTTTGTGGGTGGGGTTAACTTCCAATAAGTAACCAGGGGATCCTGACCCCTACAGTGCATCCCCATGTGGCGGATAAGGGGACCCTACAGTACATAGGGCTGGTTGAAATACCCAATACAACCCATAGATCAACAGGTAGCCCAATTCCTGGGGGATTTAGAATACTGGGACACCCTCTCTCCAGAGGTCATAAATATGGAGGGCCCTTGCCCTGGTTTATGGGTGAAGACCTCAACGGCATCTCCGACGGAGAAGATGGACTTTGGTACAGTGGAGATGGCGGAAGGGGCAAACCCGTAGCGCGTGTGCTCCAGAGGAGCAGCTACTACAGGCGTCTGACTCCATGTTAGGGGCGGCCTAATTTGAACCTGGCAGAAGGTAATAAAATGCCTTTGGGAGTGGCGAACCCATTGTACAAACAGCCTATAAAACGAGTGCGAGTGAATCGAGGCCTCGGAAAATGCTAGGGCGTCACCCTGAAGTGACGTGCAGTTCCCAGTGCTCTGGGGGAACTGTGAGAAGTGGGCTACCAGACATCACAAGAATCGGTATCATCAATGTCATGACTTTGAATGGCAAGGTTGAAAAACTGATAAGAGTATATGGAGAAGAAAGGCATAGCAATGATGGGAATAAGTGAGACAAAATGGAAGGGGAAAGGTCAAAAACAATTGAAGATAGGGTATAGATCATATTGGAGTGGAGGAAAGATGGCAACAAATGATGATGGTGTTATATTGAGAGAAGACCTAGTGCAATATGTGGACAAAATTGACCAGATCAGAGACAGGATAACTGAAGTTAGGCTTGGACTTGAGACTGCAATCAAGGATTTTATACAGGTTTATGCACCCCAAACGGGGCATGCAGGTGAATGTTCAGAAGAGTTTCTAGAAGAACTGGAAAACTGTACTGAAGACAAAGAGGTTATATTAATGGGAGACATGAATGCACATGGTGGAACAGACAGACAGGGAAAAGAAGAGATAATTGGCCCCTATCGTTATGGAAACCAAGATGAAGAAGGAGATTTGGTAATAGGTTTTTGTAGAAGGAATAGATTAATTGTTGGCAATATGTGGTTTAGAAAAAAGAACTCACAAAAAATAACTAGATATGGTTGGGGAGATAGACAAGGACAATGACTGATCTTATTTTGGTGAAGGGGAAACGTAGACAACTGGAAGATGTATCAGCAATACCGAGAGCAGATTTCGAAGGAGACCATAAAGTGGTGGTAGCCAAATTAAGACTTGGTAAAATAACAAAGTTAACAGAAAAAGAGAAAGAAATAAAGGGATGTTAAAAGAGAAAGAAATAAGGGAAATCTTTCAAGAGGATCTGAAGAAAGAAATTCCCAAAGATGACTTGAACAGTGTGGAAGAGGAATGGACATGTTTCAGAAATGGATTTGTAAAGTGTGCAGTAAACACCTGTGGAAGACTATCAGGGAGGAAAAAGGAAAAGGAGACTCCTTGGTGGAGCAGCAGGGTAAAGAAAACAGTTAAAGAGAAACAAATGGCTTGGAGGAAGTGGATACGCAGCAATAGTACAAGAAGAGAAACTGAAGAGCTGGGAAAGTTTCACAGAAACTTTACAGGAGAATATAAAGGGAAGTAAAAAGGTTTTGTACAGTTTGGTGAAGAATAGTTTACAAAATAGGAAACATACAAAATTTGTAAAAACTGAAACAGGGCAGATATTGACGCAAAGAGATGACATACTAAAAAGATGGGAAGAAAACTTCTCAAGAATTTCTAAATATTAAATATTAAAGGAGCAAGAAGAAACAACGGGGAAAGTTTCGTTTTTTTTTTGTATTTGCTTTACGTCGCACTGACACAGATAGGTCTTATGGCGATGATGGGATAGGAAAGGCCTAGGAATAAGAAGGAAGCGGCCGTGGCCTTAATTAAGGTACAGCCCCAGCATTGCCTGGTGTGAAAAAGGGAAACCACGAAAAACCATCTTCAGGGCTGCCAACAGTGGGGTTTGAATGGGGGATGGGGAAAGAAGAAGAACAAGAAAAGGAGATATTGATGTTAGAAATAGAGAAAGCCATACGAAAGATGAAGAGCGGTAAAGCAGCAGGAGTGGATGAAGTAACTATGGAAATGATAGAAGTAGCAGGACCAATAGGGCTACAGTGGCTGTATAGAGTATTTAAAATAATCTGGAGGAAGAAAGAGATCCCAGAAGAGTGGGGAAAGAGTTTTTTATCCCAATATTTAAAAAAGGTGATACAAAGGAGTGCAATAACTACAGAGCCCATGTAGCTAAGATATTTGAGAGAGTATCGGCAGGAAGACTGAGCAGGAAGGTAAAAGGAGAAATGGAAGAACAGTATGGTTTTAGGAAAGACAGGTCAACGTTTGACCTGATCTTTACATTAAGACATATGATGGAGAAAAGATGGGAGTTTGGAAAAGACATAGTGATGACATTGATAAGGCTTATGACAGTGTGCGCAGACATTTGGTATGGGACACATTGAGGAAAAACCAAGTTAACAGACTGGAAGTGTAAATGATAAAGGCTATGTACAAAAAATGTGTTAGTAGTGTGAAGACTAATATAGGAAAAACAGAATGGTTTAAAGTTGAAGCTGGTCTCTGACAGGGAAGTGTACTATCCAAGTGGAACCAAGTTGTCCCTATGAAATGTAAGAAAGTATTATATTCAACCTATTATGAACCCATACTAACCTATGCAGCTGCATCACAAACTACAACAAAACGAGAGGAGAGTAGAATACAGGCAGCGGAGATTAAATTCCTAAGAGGTATCGAGGGCAAGACCAGAAAGGATAGAATTAGAAATGAAGAGATAAGGAAAAGGACAGGAATCTTGAAACTTCACGACAGGATAGAAACAACAAAGCTAAAGTGGTATGGACATATGATGAGAATAGGAGAAGTGAGAGTGCCAAGAGAAGCTTTTCCAGAGAAGTTAACAGGAAAGAGACCACGAGGAAGACCCCGAAAGAGGTGGACAGATTCAGTGTGGGAGTGCATAGAGAAGAGGGGAGGAAAACCAGAAGATGTACTTAAAAAAGGAGAAGAGTGGTGGAGAGAGAGGCAGCGATGGAGGTCCTTGACCACAACCCGACCCGGGAAGCTGGAAACGGGAAATGATTGATGATGATGATGATGATGATGATGACAACGACCTGCGGTTGTACATGTTGTTCACCTGGTTTATTAGCTTCCTCGGTATATTGGTGGTTGTGTCTGACCCAGGATCAGAGGTTCAATTCCAAACAACAAAAGAGAACGCTAACCCTAAAAGACTATGTTTCATTTAAGTAGATCTACCTATAAAACGGAAATTCTATTACTCCTATTACAGCAGCTCTGGTGTCTTTCTACAAGGATGTAGAAATAGACGGGAGTGAAATACCAGCACTCTGTTAGCTACATAATTAAGTAAGAAGTAAGATGTCAGGAAGTATGTATGATGAGAAAGGCATGGTTGTTTGGAATAGGTCAGACACCGCAATTGATCTACCAAGGAAGATGATAAATCACTGAATGACAGGTACGACCATTGGTAATGCTGTAACAATTGACATTTTATTTAAATAATAATAATAATAATAATAATAATAATAATAATAATAATTATTATTATTATTATTATTATTATTATTATTATTATGCATGTCTTCTGGAAAGGCTTGGTGGTGACATAATAAGGATGAAATGAATTGCGAAGACGTCAAGAATTCCAGTCTTCAAGCCAGGAAAATGAGTACAAAGAGGTTAATTCCAGGGAAGATGAAGGGTAAGCTTACCATTTTAAACTATCTTTTTTTTTTCTAGTTGCTTTACGTCGCACCGACTCAGATAGGTCTTAGGGCGACGATGGGACAGGAGAGGGATAGGAGTGGGAAGGAAGTGTCCGTGGCCTTAATTAAGGTACAGCCCCAGCATTTGCCTGGTGTGAAAATGGGAAACCATGGAAAACCATCTTCAGGGCTGCCGACAGTGGGGTTTGAACCAACTATCTCCCGAATACTGGATTTTAAACTATCAGCAGTTTGTCTGCATACTTCAGTTGCAAGAATGGTTTATTCAGTACCGGTACCATAATAATGTTATTTGCTTTACGTCCCACTAACTATTTTTATGGTTTTCAGAGACACACTCAACTATAAACAAGCAGTATGAGGTCTTGCACATGCAACAGTAAACACGTGACACCGCAGTGCATGGGTCAATCATGTCTGTTCGGACTCTTCCAGAGAGCGTCGAGGTTTTGAGTTCGCTCTCCCTCGTTAGCAGTGTGGGAGGGTGAGTGGCGAACTGAAGGAATGAAGCTTTGTCCACCTAACCCCCCGATGCCCGCACCCATCTCCAATTCAGCAACAGGCCGCACAAGGTGAGGCAACAGGAGTAAGACGCAATGCCTGGACTGCGATATCAGTCTCTGATGCCTTGCTCTCAGAACTACATGCAACGTTATCTCTCGCTGCTTGCAAGTTTTGTAAATGGAACGATGTGTCAGATGCTTACATTATAATGAGATTTAGATTTCCATCTTTCTCACTTGAGGTTCGGGCTTCACCAACAGCCTTACTACAGAACGTGGTAACAGTGTGCCCAATTTCACCACCCCGTCTGCTGTTAATCGCACGGTCCGGCGTACACAAAACCTCCCTTCAATATTACTCTTCATAAATTCAGTACCACAATGTATGGTTACAGTGATTGTAGTTTCTAATAACTACGACTGATGCTTCAAAACAAGGCCAAGTTTTCTGCTGTATGTTTATCCTGGGCAGAGAAAAGTTGCTTTAGAAAAATGACGAACTTTTTTGTGGTGGCCAAAAAAAATTGTAACTTCAGTATTACACTACAAATACATATGGATATAACATGCGAAGATTGGAACTTAAATAGTGGCAATTACAGTAGAAGTCCGCAATAGCGAGTACGGCATATAACGAGAACTCCGTTATAGCGACAATATATTTCTGTCCCTTCAAAATTCCTATATTAAACTGTGTGTCGTCCTTCGGTTACAGCGAGAGACCTATCATTGACGCATCCGTTATTACTAGCGATTAAGCGCGCACGATTTTTCCGTTCCTGATATTTATGCACCCCAGCGATTATATTGCATGCGATCGATTACCTTCGGTATCGTTTCCTCCCTATTCCCACTAGCGAGTTTTCTTGTCGACATTCAAAGGCGATATATATATATTTTTTTAATCTAAGAATTTCATTTTTGTCCGTATTGAACTGAGAATGGAAGATAGGAAACTTAAAAGGGTCCACCTTTTCAATACAAATAAATGTTATAGTTTATTTACAACATATATTTACACTTGGAACTAGTTTCGACGCTGTTTGGCGTCATCTTCAGCCAAAATGTGGGAAATAGGCATAGCATGTAGACATTTATATTATACAAGGTGTTACATCGGTGTGATTAAATGAGAGAATATTTTTTAAATGTTATGTGCACTTTTGAGACGATTGTGTTTATTGAAATCTAACCTATGTTTTGTACTACACTCGCGGCAGGCAACATTCAATGGAAGAGTGTCTGAAATAATTTGAATCTCCAATGCTAATCATCTCGTACTTCCGCATGGTTTTGTTACAGTGTTGCACAATGTTACACGTAATAATAAAATATATACTATTAATTACAGGTTCTTACATTAACTAAACTCATATACATACATGCAGCACGTTTCATGATATAATTTCACAAACAATGCGATCGTCCGACTATGTAAATAATGATATAGATGTTGATTCCCATAGGGAATCTGAAATATTTGTCCTGAATGAGCAAATTTATAATACCAATATAAATGGTCCGTTATTGGACATTATAAATAATAATAATAATAATAATGAAATGGCGTATGGCTTTTAGTGCCGGGAGTATCGGAGAACAAGTTCGGCGCGCCAGATGCAGGTCTTTTGATTGACTCCCGCAGGCGACCTGCGCGTTGTGATGAGGATGAGATGATGAAGACGACACATGCACCCATGTGACCAAAGGCCAGCATGCTAACCATTTAGCCATGGAGCCGGAAATAATAATAATAATAATAATAATAATAATAATAATAATAAGTAGATGTAAACACCTCATAGCCACACCTCAAAGGTAATAATAATAATAATAATAATAATAATAATAATAATAATAATAATAATAATAATAATAATAATAATGACTGTGACTTTAACAACACCAAAACTCTCCTTGTTGAGGCCGCCAAAGATGTTGCAGAAATCAAGAGAAGCAAAAGCCATGCCTGGTGGAATGGTACCTGCGAATCAGTCCTCAAAGAAAGACTCAATGCGTGGAAACAGTACTACTCTACGATATTAGAAAATGATTGGGAAACCTACAAAACCCAATGTGCCAAAGCAGCTAGGTTGTTCAGAACTGAGAAACATAAATACAAAAAATCTCTCATTGAAAAGCTAGAACAAAACTTTAGGAAGAATGAAAGCAGGGAGTACTACAGAGCCTTCAAACGCAAACTCACTGGCTATAAACCACAATTTCTATGCTTTGAGCGAAAGGACGGCACACTGGCGACGTCAAATGAAGAAAATTGCAGCATTCTGGCAGAATACTTCAAGAATTTACTTAACTGCTCTAAACCGCAAAGCCCCATTGAGACCAAGGAACCCTTACTCAGGTACCCAGATTCCAGACCACCCGACACTGATGAAATCAAGCGCCACATTGCCAGTCTCAAAAATAACAAAGCACCGGGGAAGACTTAGTAGTAGCAGAACTACGGAAATATGCCCCAGAGGAATCATTTGATATTTAGCAAAAAAAAATAGGAGAAATTTGGAACAAGGAGACCCTACCCGAAGATTGGAAAATAGCTTTGATTCATACATTACACAAAAAAGGCAGCATCAAGAACATCAACAACTACAGAGGAATATCTTTGCTACCTGTGACTTACAAAATTCTATTACTTGCCATCCTGGAGCGTTTGGAAGCACAAGTCGAACATCAAATAGGTGAATACCAAGGAGGGTTCAGAAAAGGTCGCTCAACAGCCGAACAAATCCAAAATCTCAAAACGATCATCAGATATTGTACACTAAGGTCCCAGCAGTATGTGTCTTTGTGGACTTCAAGAAAGCGTATGACTCCATTGACCGGGAAGTCCTGCTAAACATCTTAAATGAATTTGGAGTTAATTTGAAACTGCTGGCATTAATTAGAACCACCCTGATCGATACAAAATCCAAGGTGAAGTTCCACGGTTGTCTCTCGCATACCTTTGACATCAAAACAGGAGTCCGACAAGGCGATGGGCTATCCCCGATACTCTTCAACTGCGTTCTTGAAAAGATCATCAGAATCTGGCGGGTGAGATTACAGGAAACCAACTACAGTCCATTAAGAATAGGAACCAAATCCAAGGGGATCACAACAGACTGCTTAGCATTTGCCGATGATATTGCTGTTCTCTCAAATGACATAGAAACCGCTAAATCTCAAGTTGAAATTTTAAAGGAAATTGCCGAATAAACTGGTGTGCAGATATTGTTTGAGAAAACAGAAGTAATGACTAACATCAAAGAGGCTCCATCAAAACTCCATACAAAATACGGGAACATCACCCCAGCAAACAAATTCAAATACCTCGGTGAGATCATCATGAAAAATGGACTGGACAAAGAAGCACTTCAGGAGCAAGTACGCAAACTGGAAATAGCCTACCAAACAAACAATGCCTTTCCCAAACACCAAGGTGCGTCACTATGAAACAGTTCTGAAGCCAGTAGTTCTATATGCAGCCGAAACCCTGTCTCTAAATGCCAACAAAGGACTCCTTGAAGAACTGGAGAAAAAAGAGCGCAAAATTGTGACAGGAATCCTGGGATCAAAGTGCAGAAATGGAATCCATCAAAAGAGATCCAACGAGGAAGTCTACGGCAAAATAGAGAAAATTACCGACACAATCAGAAAAAGGCGGGCACGATTTTACAGTCATCTGAAAAGAATGGACGGAAGAAAGTTAACTAAAGAAATCCTTCACTTTTTTTATTCAAACCCTAAAACCACAATTCCCTGACTTAGAAATGCCAAAGACCTGCAAATGCTACATATTTCTGCTGAAGATGCCCTTAACAGAGATCGCTTCCACAAGAAAATATTGACGAACGGGCTAAACCGAGACGAGCAACCGAAGAGAAGACACAGTGCCCCTTGGACAGAGGAGCGTAAGCAGGCCCACTCAAAAAGAATGAGGGAAATTTGGGCTCTAAAGAAAGCCAAGTTCAGTGTCAAATGCAACAAGACTTAACATGGTCCTTGATGGCCCCAGCGAATTATATATAATAATAATAATAATAATAATAATAATAATCTATATATACATATAGATTATAAAATAAGATTTCTGTCTGTACATTGCTCAGAATTTAAAAAGAATGGCATTTCTGCATCAGTCGTGTCCACAGTAACGAAGACATGCACTTTTTACTTTTCCATAATTCCAGTCTGTCTGTCTGTCTGTCTGTATGTATGTCTGTATGTATGTATGTAGGTAGAGGCATCACGAGAAAACAGCTGAAGAGAATTTAATGAAAAGCTGTATATAAAGTCGGGGAATGAGCCACTACATTCTAGGCTATAAATCATTTTATTCATGCTGAGCAAAATAGTAGTTTAGGGGAAGGCCTAAAATTTAATTCTCAAATGTTTATGTTATTAGTGGCCTTATCGACAAATACTGCATAACTAAAGTAATATAGAATTTAATTTCCAATCCTTTATGTCTTACACATTTTCACTGTACTGGCTATGATAACAGAGATATTCATAAATTTGTATGTTTGTTGCTAAGTCCATATCAACGCCAAGCCAAGAGAACATGGTTAAACAGAATTTAATGAAAATCGGTATACAGATTCAGGAAATAAGGAACTACAGCCTAAGCTATCAACAATTTTCTTCACCCTGGATGAAATGGTAGTTTAGGGGAAAGCACCTAAAATTTAATTATTAAATACCTATTTTATTGGCTTTATCGAAAAGTACTACATAACAAAATTTATAGAGAATACAATTTCCGATCATTCATGTTTTATACAGTTTTACCATACCGAATATGATAACAGTGGTATTTGAGAGTTGGAAGAAAACTAAATGTGAAGTCCTACAATATCAAAAGTTCATAAAATTGATCAACAATAACATTACGTTGACTACTGTTTGCTGTGATGTTCTTTGTCTGTTATGCTGCCACTCATCTCCGATAGATGGAATTACTGCTGCGTACCGAGTATAACAGCCTGCCTCAATATTGGCGGGAAATAGTGGGGGAGTTAGATAACTTTCTTCTCTGGTACTGCTGGTAGGTAACACGCTGGTTCATCATAGTATTCCACCTATTCAATCCCTACTCTTTGACGCACTTATTGGATTGGTCAGTGTGCAAAATTAATGGAATAATGGCAGTGGCTCTCTTATGACCTTGTCTAGAATTACTATTTCGACCTATTCGAAATTATAGCACTACAATTCACTAAATAACTCAAAATTCAACCCTGAAACGAGCTGTTTAAGAGAAGCTTCTTCCTCTTCATTTTTATTAAAATCTACATTCATGTAATTCCAAATTAGCAGCCAAGGAAAAATTTGCCTCCAAATCAGATAGATTGTCCCCCGCCAGTGTAGTGAATTGAGATTTTTTTAACTCATCGCGTACTCCTAGGAAAAAGAAAGTAAAACAGCATAGTTTTTGCCTTGGGACTCACCACTCTTCGCCCTTCCCCGAAAATAAATGTGTTCACGGCTCACTGCGGCCTGGTCATTCCAGCTCTGGAACTTTGGATTGTTAGATCGGCAGCATACTGCTGTTCGTTAAAAGTGAGATAATGTGTGGTTTTTCTTTATTTAATCTAGTATTTCATATGATAGCAATGCTTTTAATTGCAATATTCCTACTGGTGTTATTGTAATGACCTATGTTGATTTCAGTTGGGAAAACCACTAAGGCAGTCTTTCTGAGGATGTAAAAAGGCAGGCGGAGAGTGAGAGTTTACCATTATAATGAAAACTCCCCACCTTGATTATGACTTATGATAGGCAAGAGGAACTACCATTACAATTAAAATTCTGTAACCCAGTCTTTACATAGAAAAAAGAAGTTTGGTGACTTTCCTGTTGTGTATCTAGGGTAACGTTAAGAGCTATGCAATTTATTACAATCTTACTGACAGCGTGTACACTACCTAACCTAGATTCTGAATACAATGTAGAATTCCATAGCGAAGCATGGGTACATCAGCTAGTAATCAAAATAATCATAAAAATCACCAAAATAATAATCATAAAATAAAAATAAAATAAAAATGATTCGAGCACGATACTTGCATTATTTACCCGTGGGTAAAGAATATTGTTTTCAAGTTATATCAGTCTATTACACTTGCATCAATGGGACATGTATCTGTGAAGATGGGAATTTTAAAGAACAACCTAGAATGCAGATTCTGCTGGAAGGTATTGAAAACAATCCATAATCTGTAAACATGAAGCTATAGCCCACAAGAGGTACAACATAAATAGGAACACAATAATCGAACCAAAGGAATTAAATACTCATTTCTGGGAATGTATACTCTAAGAACACAGGAATTATGGACTGGGCTAATTCCACACAGAGCAGTACACTAACCCTAAGGTTGCAATTCATCCAGAGCAATGCCGATGAGTCCTTGTTAAATAAAAGCAACATCAGATAACATCCAAGATCTGAAAGGAACATATCAAATTATTTATTTGGTAATGGCAAATATCCTACCGAGGAATTACCATAAGTGCCACTGACACACAATTAAATTTAGCAAGGAGAAATTTTCTAGGACTAAATTATATAGTATATATAATCATATAGCTTACAATCTTGGCTTTTTCTACAGCACCCTGCATGTCTTTAAGCCAACTATCAATGGATCTGTGCAACTGCTGTCGTCTGGCAAAGGATTCCGCACGCATTTCTCTGCGTACCAGTCGACGGCGTTTCTGGGAATCACGTTTCTTTGAACGAGTTGCAATAGCCTTCTTCACATCTTCAATTATCTTTTTATTTTCAAATTCAGATAAGGAAGCTTCGAATTCTCCCTACGAAAATAAAATGAAATATATTATCTATATCAATTCCTATAACAACATTTGCCAAATAATTCACTACTACTGAAGAGAACAAATGCCATTGTACAATTTAGATATACATACTGCCTTATGTTGAATATCATTCAGTGCAGACTCCCAAGAATCCAAATCCATGGAATTCAAACCTCTAACCATATGCTGCTGCACAGACTTAAAATGATTCAATTGGGATATGATCATTTTTAAACACTCTCTGGCTTGGCAGATCTAAAAATGAAATTCCAAATTATTATAAACAAGAGAGGACAAAGTCAACAAAAGCAGCTAGTCAATAAATATAATGAAATAATTTTAAATGAAATAACTGATAATATCAATGATTAACCTTCCGTTGGTTGTGCCGTATCTGTGAGATATACGAGTCTTTCATCACATATTTCTTAAACGATAAGCTCCATCTGCCCATGCTTTTCAGTATGTCTTATTGCTGCTCTGGGAATTCCCTGCCTTTCTGTCCACACGTTCCTTATTAGTTTTGTCTTTGTACCTGTGGAATACATCGCGACCGATCGTGTTGCTGCGTACCATCCTTGTGTACGTGTGTTAGTGACTGTAAACATGGAGTGCTTCAACCCAGAAAACACAAATTACATTGAATTAATTTGTTCAATTATATGTGAGTGACTGTGATAATAAGTTTATCAGTGACCAGGGACCCAAAAGTGATGATATTGTTGAGGAAAAAGAAAATGACTAAGATGGATGCAGATGACTCTTGTTCTGTAAACGAGCCTGGTCATACTTTACAGGAACAGATGGAGTGACGAAATGGAGAAAGGAGCAGTGTTCTCCCCAAGTCAAAGGTCTCATAATATAATGACTAAGCTACCTGGAGTCACTGTTGGAGCAAGA
Organism: Anabrus simplex; assembly: GCF_040414725.1. NCBI lineage: Eukaryota > Metazoa > Arthropoda > Insecta > Orthoptera > Tettigoniidae > Anabrus > Anabrus simplex. The sequence continues at coordinate 1,446,371,920 of NC_090265.1, read as the reverse complement.
AGCGCGAAGATGCCATTGGATTCTTGGAGTTGTTTAGTGACCAAAGATATGTTGGATATTGTAGTTCAGCATACAAAGGGCACTAGGAAAGTTTTGCAATGCGCAAAAACGGTTGGCTGGACACCCGTTACGGTGAGGGATGAAAACTGGTCTAGAAGACAGCAGGGTGCGACCTTCACACCAGTTGTTACCAAGCCATGGGATTGAAAGCAAGTTAAGATGTCAGTGTGTTCTAAAGGTGGATATCGCGCAATTATCCACTATAATTTTGCTCGTGGATTAACTGTTGACCAGTGCCTGGAGGAAATGACTCCTGTGCTGGGGAAATACTGTCCACATCGGACAACAATTTTCTGCTGGTACAAAGAGATCCAGAGGCTCTCAAGCAGCTCCGTCCAAGGTCATGGCTCAACTCTTGACTCTTGCATCACGACAATGCTCCAACACATCGTGCGAATGTAACAATGTATTTTCTTGCCAGATGAGGGTTGACTGTGCTTGATCACCCTCCATACAGTCCTGATCTTGCACCATGTGACTTCACACTCTTCCCAGAAGTGAAGATGAAGCTGAAAGGGCACGTTTTGCATCCGACAAGGAGCTTCTGGCAGCATGGGATCAAGAGTGTGAAAATGTAACCGAAGAAAAGTGGCAGAGTTGGTTCAGTGACCAGTGTGACTTCAGGCCTTCCAGAGGAACCCCAGATATGATACAGCTCGTCAGCTACAGAAAAATGCAGAAAAGAAACTGAAGTGACAGGCACACTTTTTACAGACATGTGACAAATGGTAAAAGTGCCTATTAGGTTTGAATAAAATGTTTTCATTTGCAAGGTATTAAGACATCAAAGGCTAACTACTTGAGAAGTCAAGAACATGACAATATTTCATTAGTCTTCATCACTAACATCACCCCCTCTGTCTTCATTGTTCCACCGCAGAATCTCCTGGTAAAATGTGTCTTTGTCTACCACAATGAATGTACGGTAGCACCTATTGAATATCAGCTAGCTTTTTTTGTGTTGATGGAAACACTACCCTGTGGGTATGCTAAAGTCTTTGGAAGAACTATTGCCTGTTCTCCTAGCTGTGCAAGTCAAAGTATGACAAACAGGACTGCTGATGTATGGAGAAGTAACTACACCACCTTTCATATCAGCAGAGTATTTGAACTCCATGTACTCTGTAGGTTTGAAGCTTACCTTCTCAGAACGTGGGACAGAACGTTTCATGGCTTCCAGTGAAATTGTCATTTTCTTAAATCCTATTAACACTTCATCTCAAAGCACCTTCAATATTATGCTGCAGGATTCCAGGACGAAATTTGTTTTAACATAACATTGTATGTTGAGGTCTATAGACCTTGCATTGATACTTAACTCAAAATCGCTAAAATCTGGACTTAAGTCATGATTCAATTGTGTCCCTAATGATTTGGGGAATAATTTTAAGGTTACTTTTATTTAATGATATAGATGTTGATTCCCAAAGGGAACCTGAAATATTTGTCCCGAATGAGTAAATTTATAATACCAATATAAATGGAAACTTTATAATGTCAAACAACGGATGATTTACATTGGTATTACTTTTATTTAATGCAAAGTTAACCTATTCAGACCTCTAAATATTCCGTGTAGCATTTATCTAATTGGCACAGGGATTCCAAGATAGATGATTTAAGACTTGTTTAGACAGGCAAGGTTCCGCTGCCACTTGATGGCAAACTATAAACTGTATCAGAAATTTTATTGTTTTATTAAAAGAGATTTATTTTCTTTATCCAAGTGTTATTTAAGACTTGTTTAGACAGGCAAGGTTCCCCTGCCACTTGATGGCAAACCATAAACTGTATCAGAAATGTTATTGTTTTATTAAAGGAGATTTATTTTCTTTATCGAAGTGTTATGTTTTAGTATATTAAACTATTTCAAACCTATTTCACTTGAATTCTCATTCACTCATACTAGTGCAATTCCTGTCCTACTTACATCTTTAAGAGATCTTAGTTAGCGGTTCTTGGAGACCAAATTATGGACAATCTACGGGCGATGCTGAACTACTCAGGGCACAGGACAGGAAAATGGTTTATTTTGGCTTATTACGTAGTGACACACTTTGTTTTTATTGATCTATTTGCTTGCCAAACTAATGAGGTACAATATGTAATATTAGAGAGTAATTAAGTTAATCCATTCAAGGAAACAGCAATTTTGAAGTAGCTGCCACAAAGTCTCCAAATTATTCTAATTACATGACAGACATCAAGATAACTTTAAGCTTCATATTTCGTGCTGTGATGACATACTATACAATCTCCATTAACCATCCTAAAGAAATGTTCTCATTTATTCTTTAATAGTAATTCACAAACACCATAACAATTTTAAGGGGAGAGAAAATTTTGTCATAAGAATATGAATGCCATAAAGCTTAGTTCATATGTATGAATATGCGAGTATGCTTTTCAATTTTTCTTTTGTTTCTGCTTCGCATACAAAGTTTTATATTTTTTTTAAAACTTTGTAGTACGACATCCGTCCATCTTCATTCCAGACTATTGTGCCTTTCAGTATTCAGTCTGCAAGCCTCTGTGAATTTACTAACCACCGCTACTAGTTCTGTCGCCTTGTTTAGTTCAATACCTCTTATCTTCAAATCATTAGAAACAGAGTCTAACCATCATCTTTGTCTCCCTCTACTGTTCTTACACTTCATAACAGAGTCCATTGTTCTTCTAAATAACCTATCCTCCTCCATTCTCTTCAGATGATTCCACCAAAGCCGGTTTATGCGTACAGCTTCATCCACTGGGTTTATTCTTAACTTAGCCTTTATCTCCTCATTCTGAGCAACCTCCAGCCATTGTTACCACCTGTTTGTACCAGCAATCATTCTCACTACTTTCATATGTGTTTCTTCTAACTTATTCATAAGATATCCTGAGTCCACCCTGTTTTCACACTCACCACGCAAAGTTGGTCTGAAAACAGATCGGTGTAAGATACACTGAAAATCCACAGCCTGTTTCCAGTCATTCGACCGGGCCAGGAATGGAATGAATGAAGCCCCATCTAGTGACGAGGATAGGAAATGTGCCGGCTGCCCAAGCCTGTCGCACTCCCCTGGGGCAATGATTAATGAATGACAGATGAAATGAAATGATACTGGAGTGTGTTGCTGGAATGAAAGATGACAGGGAAAACCGGAGTACCCAGAGAAAAACCTGTCCCGCCCCTGCTTTGTCCAGCACAAATCTCACATGATGTGACCGGGATTTGAACCACGGAACCCAGCGGTGATAGGCCGGCGCGCTGCTGCCTGAGCCACGGAGGCTCTCGGTGTAAGATACACTATAGAGCATTCCAACCTTAAATTGCAGTACAGCGTAGATGGAGCGCGCTGTTGCGAAATATACTCGTGGAGATCATGCTCGAGTGTGACTCAAACAGGGCATCACAATTCCAAATTTTTCGTTTGTAATTTTGTAATTTTAAGTTCCTTCATTCATACATTAATATTTGTAGGCACTGGCATTGAGTTGCTCTCAGACATTGGACGTACACCTTCTATCATTTCTGCAAGGCTTGATGTTCCCGCTTTGGATGAACCGGGTTCGGGAGATGAACTTGAGGATGATCCGGACAATGAAGAAAGTCGTATTAAAAACTTTTCATCATCGACATCGTCCTGTAATTCGTCTGCTTTCCACAAATCTCATTTTTCTTTTTCTTTACTTCGTTCACGTAATTTGCCCAATTGTCTTATGTTTTTATGGCATAAAAATGTTAGTTCAGCATTTGGAACAATGCCATGTTCATTACCCGCGTAGATTAAGGCAAATCACGGTCCTCGGCTTTCCGGTGGCGAACTCACCCCTTCAATGGCGCCTGCCGTGCACTTTTCACTGTTGTATCCTTCCATTCTTTTGTCACTGTCTGCCCAATATTTACCCACGATTCATCTGTGTAAATTATAGCTTTATTTTGTGCCCTCAAACATTTTATCTCCCTGAAATATCTGTGCCTCCAATTAATAATTTCATCGGTTTCAATGAAAGCTGCTTTATTACCCCGACTTAAATAACGGAAGCCTGTATCGTATAAGAAGCGATACAACGTAGTTTTGGAAAATTGTGGCAAAGAATCTTCTCCATTTACCCGACTCAAAATCACGTTCAATGTCGGTGGTATGTTAGCAAACAAAAGAGTGAACCACCCGACGCACTCCACTTCGCACAATTTCATCATGTTTAATTTTCCTTGCATTTTTCTGCTGTCCTCTTTTTTGGTCTTTTTTTTTTTTTGCGGGAGTTCGCAAAGGACCACGTGCGTGTTCCTTCCTTATAGCATAGATTGTTCTTTCTGAACAACCTGTAGCTTTAGCTGTTTCACTGACTGCGCTGCTCATATTCATAGTCTTTAAAAAATAATCCAGGATACTCATTATAATATTGCGTTATTTTCCCCTGAGTTTACCTACGGAACGTTTCTTTTTAATTTGACGATCCATTGTATATCCTTCTGCACTTTTTCTTCGAACTAAGAACACCCTGCACGAGCACGAACTGACAACTACACAGGCTACACAAACACAACCCACTTGTCCTCAAGAACTATACATTTATCACTGATCTTGTCTGGCTCCATGGCTAAATGGTTAGCGTGCTGGCCTTTGCTCCAGAGGACCCCGGGTTCGATTCCCGGCCGGGTTGGGGATTTTAACCTTCATTGGTTAATTCCAATGGCTCGGGGGCTGGGTGTGTGTGCCGTCTTCAGAATTAGAATTTATCACAGATAGGGGCCCCATTCTTATAGACGCGAAGGTCACCTGTGCGGTGTCAACTCGAAAGACCTGCACTCGGCCTCTTCGTAGGCCACACGACATTAAATATTATTGATACTGATCTTTACTTAATGAATCTTATAATACTGATTAAATGAACAACACTGCACACGGCGGTCAGTATATTTAAAAGCTCAGCCAGCCGAGTCACTCGTGAAACGTAAACAAACGAGACGTTCTCCCTGTCATAAAGTAAGAGATAACGAGATAAGGACTTGAGGTATGATTTAAAAATAACTTCCATATCCGAAGACCGTTTGCTTTCCTTTAACCACGCCATGATCCTTCTGCACTTTTTCTTCGAAATTAGATCCCCACGCACGAGCACGAGCACGAACTCACGAACCACACAAACGAAATACACTTTCCCTCAAGAATTATACATGTCACTGGTATGTATTTAATCATCATACTACTGACGAAGTGAGCACTGCACTGCATGCGACTGTCTGGAAGTGTTAAAAGCGCATGTTTGGGAGATCACTACCGGTACTTCAGCAGCCAGCCAGCCAGCCAGCCAGCCAGCCAGCCAGCCAGCCAGCCAGCCAGCCGAGTTACGCGCGAAACCAAAATTCAAGGAGATATTCTTCCTGTCACAAATTAAGAACTAAGCAAGATAAGAACTTCGGGATTGTTTTAAAAATAACTTCCATATCTGAAGATCATTTGCCTCGCTTTGACCCCCCATGCAAATTCAATAGGAAAGACGCTGGCCAGCGACTGACTTTCGTGCCTGCACATAAAATTCCCTGAACATGATTGAAAATAAACGCATATACTGCATTTTGTTATCATTTAAATTTTAAAATAAACCTATCTACATCGAGCTGAAATGTTTCTTTACCAGCAGTGAAAAAATTAGGAAAATAATGAATATAAAATAGGAATTATGACATGATACGTTCTATGCAATGAAGATTTTGCATTTGGCAAAACTTTTCATTATATTACCATTTTAACATTAAATTATATTTTTACATTTTATTTTCTTGCTAACAGCATAAAATGTGCCTTGAAATTCTGTACATAACATGATATTCACCCATTTTAATCGATAACATTCCGATTTACAGATATTTGGCAAACCCGCTGCATTAGAGTAGGACAGCGATACCTGCAAAACGTGGGAGAAGGAAAGAGACAGAATTATTCCATTACTGCTGTACTGCAATTTAAGGTTGGAACGCTCTATACCACTCATTAATTTCAATACACCCAATAACTGACATCTAGTTCTCTGTAGATAAGGTCTAATACCGTGGGTACGGTTGAGGAAGCAAAGGAATAGTACAACAGTTGTACACGCCATGATTTTTGTTTGTGGTCATCGAGATACAATAGTATCCAACGAACAATACTGTGTACATAAACGTTAGGTACGTATCGGATATGTTTGTTTACCTATTTGCTAACGAACGCTGCATTTGGTGCACCTGCATTGTTCCCTATAGTGATGTGATATCTGCAGCGAACGGCAAGCATTGCTACGATACATAACATGTGGTTCCTGCATGTCAGCTGAAGTGTGCACATCGCTAGTGTGGCTCCACGAGTGGAGATATCCATAGATAAACGTGCTGGAATTGTAGCACTTAGCCAAGCAGGTTTATCTATTTGCCAAATTGCAAAACAGTGTAGTGTATCTATAGGGGGAGTGCAATACACTCTTCACCGCCAGAAGACAACAGGTAGCAATAAAGACATACCACGACCAGGACGACCTCGTAAAACAAAAGTGATGATAAATATATCATAATTACCAGTAAGAGAAATAGATTCAAAACAGCGCTCCAAATTCGTGCAGAATTGGTAGAGATGAACACTACAACAATACCTGTTGCAACAGTAAAAGGGAGACTGAAGCCGGCTTGAAAGGATGTGTCACACAGCAAGTCACAGCCCTTCTAAGGCCCATAAATAAACAGAAGAGACTTGAATGGGCTAGAAAACATCGTAAATGGACATCGGAAGAGTGGACGAAGGTGTTATTCACCGATGAATCAAAGTTAGAGATTTTTGGAACCAGAAGGAGAATATTTTGTTTGCTGATTTGTAGGGGAAAGGGTAGCCCAGCAGTGTGTTCTACCTACAGTTAAACACGGTGTAGGTTCTATTATGGTTTGGGGATGTTTTGCCTGAGATAAGTTGGTGACATTGTGAAAACAGAAGGATGTATGGATCAGAAGCAGAACCACCACATACTTCAATGTTATGCAATACCAAGTGGATTGCACTTAATAAGGAGAGGGTTCACCTTACAACAGGATAATGACCCAAAACATAAGTCGGCATACTGTACGAACTATACTGCACGCAATGACTTTAATATTACTTATCTAGACTCACAGAGCGTGCTGATGCTATGCGGAATATTGAACACTTTCGCGCATCGCCATGTTGCGGGCGCTTCAGCTTCGAATCATGGCTAGCACGTGGTAATGTTTACAGACCCTTGCATGTTTTCGATTTGATATGAATCATGCATGTTAGTGGATCTGTTTTAGTATTATATGTGACGGAGTGATAATATATTGTCAAATATTTTCAAGGAATGTGGGAGCTGATACATTACAGTAGTTTCGGCCATATTAGGCCTAAAGTTAGGCCTTACCTGTAAAATGGAAAGATATTCACGAGGGTGAATTCGTGTGCAGCCTTCATTTGTACAGGTTGTTATCGGAAGGGATCTGGTATTTTTTTTTCACATGTGAGTAGAAATAGAACTGCTATAAAATAACTTTAATTTACCATAGGGCCTAATCGAGAACTAAACAGGGTATAGAGTGGTTGATTCAGAGAACGCATGGACATGATATTTAGAATATTTAGGCTGCTTCTTGTTTTTGTTTGCCTTTTTCCAATTCATCGGAGATAATGTTTTAGAACTAAACAGCTGTTCTGAAAAAGGCTACATATTTTTCACACAAACTGTGTTGCGGTATTACAAATTTGATAAACCTAGGCCTAGAATCCGTAAAATATGATTAATACAACTTGATAAAACCTTTTAATATTAGGGTAAGATATTTCTTCAAATTATCAATTATCTGAAAAATGATTTATTAGTATCGTATGTCTTCATTTCTCCAATTTTTCCCATTTGCTTTATAATAAAAGAATACAAATTTTAATACACTATTACAGAAAGATCTGACAATAGGCTATAAAATCTAAATAAAGCTCATTACAATCTTGTCAATCCTAGTCTGCAGTATAAAACGCTAATCAAAATAACTGTCCACTATGATATTAATATTTTTGTTCGCAAGTGCTTTACTTTCAGTTTCATCTATTTTCATTCTGGTGTAAATCATGGTGCTCATATTAGGGAAAAATTATAACGAACTTTCAATTTTGGGTTTCCCATTTTCACACCAGGCAAATGCTGGTGCTGACTTTAATTGAGGCCACGGGCTCTTCCTTCTCATTCCTAGGCCTTTCCTATCCCATCGTCGCGATAAGACCTATCTGTGTCGGTGCGATGTAAAGCAAATTGGTAAAAATAAAACTTAAGCCTAAACCACACAGAGAAACTCAAACTAACCCTAGACATCCATTTCATTTTAAGAAATACACAACAGAAGACTAGCACTAGTGTAACAAATGTCAGGCAGCATTTACCTAAATCCAAATCACACCCTAATGATAACTTAACTTCTGCTCATCCAGTCACGTTATTTCATATCCAAACCAAACCAAATCAAATGGTACAACAGGCCCGAAAGGCCATGGCCTACCAAGGGACCGCTGCTCAGCCTGAAGGCCTGCAGATTACGAGGTGTCATGTGGTCAGCACGGCGAATCCTTTCAGCCGTTATCTCACCGTCAGATAGCTCCGCAATTGTAACCATGTAGGCTGAGTGGATCTTGAACCAGCACTCAGATCCAGGTACAAATCTCTGACCTGGCCGGGGACTGAACCCGGGGTCTCCGGGTAAGACGTAGACACGCTACCCCTACACCGCAGAGCCGGCATTTCATATTCAGGAAATGATAAAACATGTATCTGATTGTTTTAGAATGATTTCTTCAGTCATGTACTTTTTAAACAATGTGTTCAGAGAATTGAGTAAAATTTGGTGTAGGCCTAATGACTTATCAGAGAGGAATCGTAAGCTATGTTACCTTTCATAGAAAGATTTTATTACACAGGTTTCCTTTTTTGTTGATATTGAAGATTATTGTTATCAGTACAGAAGTTTGTAAATATTTATGTGTTCTGCAGTCTGCTGAGAGACAGGCAATTTTTATCTCACGATATGTAATCATACTTAAGTTGTAGACTGCTTTTTGAACATGTCTTTTTATTTTCAATAAAGCTAAATTGTAAAGTCTAGGTTTCTCAAGAGACAGATTGTCACGTGATCCTCGTTCTTTGGCCTTCTTGCGATACGTACAATGTTCGAACAAATTAGTTCGAAACATGACCCTTATACAGTATTAAAGTGAGCGACGTGATAATTTTCGAGGTACTGCTAGTGTATTTTTGTAGTAGTGTATTTTTCAGTCTTCTTATTGTCTGCTAAAGTTTTTTTTAGGTGCGCCACCTATGGGCTATCCAAAGGATTTGTGTCGATTGTTCAGTTTTTATACAGAAATATATTTTAATATTACCACAGTCTTCATACTACGTATATTTATTGCGTGTGTACACGGTAGTCGGTGTAGGCTGTCATTAATTTTGTAGGGTGGATGTTTTCATGTGTGCGAAATTTAAGTTAAAGCACGTATTCCATACGATCTCCGCGTCAAGCTGAGGAGCGCCCGCAACATGGCGGTACGCGCATGGACATGTCTTCCCCAGTCACACGCTACAGCGCAGCCAGCGGTGTGGGGCCTTGACTGCATGCATCAAAGGAAAAACAAAGTACTGAAAGATATGGTATGGCCATCCCAAAGCCTCGATTGTAATCCCATCGAAATGGTCTGGGATGAAGTGGACGTATCAGGAAAGTTAATATATCCAGCAAGGAACATCCCTGGAATATTGCTAAGGATGTGTGCAATCAGATTCACAATACCTACAAAAACTGACTGACCGCATGCCTCGAGTTTGTGAGGCAGTCATTAAATCCAAAGGAGGATACTTTGATGAAAGTAAAATATAATGAATGTGATTGTATTATATATGATTGTGTAAGTTGAAAATCTGCCAAGCAATATGGAATTCTAGAAGATGGCCCGAGGAATGGGTACAGTCAATCTTTGTCCCAATCCACAAGAAAGGATCGAGGAAAAAATGTGAAAATTATCGCTTAATTGCTTTGATTTCACATGCCAGTAAAGTTATGCTTCATATCCTGCACAAGCGACTCCGGGCATTTCTAGAGTATCAAATTCCTGAAGTCCAGACTGGATTTATGAAAGGAAAAGGTACTCGAGAACAGATCTTAAGCCTAAGACAAATCATAGAAAAGGCTAGAGAATTCAATGTTCCAGTATATCTGTGCTTTATTGACTACCAAAAGGCCTTTGATACTGTCAAATGGAACCATCTTTGGAAAATTTTGGATGACATGGGTTTGCCACTCCATTTGATTGATCTCCTCAAGTCCTTGTATAAGGAAAATACAGCCACTGTGAAGATTCAAAACAAACAGTCTCAGCAGTTTCGTACAAGGGCTGGAGTTCGCCAGGGATGTATCCTGTCACCGTTACTTTTCAATATCTATGGTGAATATGCAATGAGAACTGCATTAGAAGGCTGGGACAAAGGGTTTTCCATTGGGGGATGCAAGATCAACAATTTGAGATTTGCTGATGACACCACCTTGATAGCATCATCTGAAGAGGAGTTGACAGAGCTGATCAAGAGAGTAGAGGAAGCAAGCCTAGAAATTGGATTACGCCTAAATCGACAGAAAACCAAAGTCATGATTGTTGATCGTAAGAACAACAACAGTCCACATATCAAACAGATTGGAGGGTGTGAAGTTGTACATCAGTATGTATACCTAGGCTCCTTACTATCCAATTCTGGTGGTTCCAAGGATGAAATAAAGCGCAGAATTGAAATAGCAAAGGTAGCAATGATCCGTCTGCGGAAGATCTGGAAAGATAACAACATCACCATTAAGACAAAAAAGAAGCTCGTTGAATCTCTAGTCTTCTCAGTCTTCTTGTATGGCGCAGAGACGTGGACCATCCTCAAACGTGATCGTGAACGGATAGAAAGCTTTGAAATGTGGTGCTGGAGGAAAATGTTAAGGATTCCTTGGACAGCTCATCGCACGAACACATCAATCCTGAACCAACTTCAGATAAAAGTTTGTCTATCGTGTAAGGTCTCTCAACGAATTGTACGCTACTTCGGACATATAATGCGCCGAGATGGTAGTCTACAAAAGCTGATTGTTGAGGGCAAAGTCCAGGGAACCAGACAACGAGGACGAATACCAACGCGATGGATTGACATGGTGAACGGCCCCCTACAGTGTTCTCTCAGAGTAACCACATTGAAAGCTTTAGATAGGGAAGGATGGCGGAGTATGGTTCATAGGCTAGAGGGCTGAATATTATGATAGTCACGACGCCTCAGTCATGAGGCAAAACGAAGAAGAAGAAGAAGAAGTTAATATAATTATCTTTTGTGAGAGATTTTTTGTAAATCTGAAATACCAGGGTGTATTGAAATTAATGAGCGGCAGTGTAGTTTTGTCCAGGATCTGACATCCTTCTTACAGGATACTGTTGATCGCAAGTGTAAGCTCATTGCATTAGCTTTGCTACACCTTGATTCAACCTCAATTACCATACCACCATCCTTTGAGAATAAATATCCCAAACACCTGAAATCATCAACCTGCTCCAGCTTCATATTCCCAACCTGACATACAATTCTCTTAGGTTGCTTACCTTTGGATATCATGTTGGTCTTAGAAAGCCTAATTTTCATATCATACTCACTGCACCAATTTTCAAGTTCAAGATATTAGACTGCAGGTTTTCAGCACAATCTGCCATTAAGACCAAGTAGTCGACATACGCCAAACTGCCCACTACATTTTCACCACACCGAATCCTTCCCTGCCACTTAATACCTTTCAGTAGGTGAAAGATTACAGCCTTGTCTAAACCCTCTAAGTACCTTTAACCAAGAATTCATTCTACCATCAATTCTCACTGCAACCTAATTTGTCAATATACATGCTTTTGATTGATTTTAATAATCTACCCTAATCCCACAGTCCCCCACGACAGTGAACATCTTTTCCCTCGGTACTCATCATAAAACATCTCTGGATCTACAAAATGCAACTGTATTCCTCTCTTCGCGTTTTTCAGTTACTTGACGCATACTGAAAATCTGACCCTGACACTCTCTCTGTAGTCTGAAACCACACTGGTTTTCATCCAACTTACTCAACCAATGATCGCAACCTCCCTTTCAAAATGCCAGTGAACACCTCCCCTGGTATACTGATCAATGAAATACCTCGATAGTTGTTGCAATCTGCAATGTTCTCTTGCTTATAGATAGGTGCAATTACTGCTTATGTGCAATCAGAAGGTATCTTACCAACATTCCACACAAAACTCTATGAAGCCATTTCATCACTGCCCTTTTTTGCATATAGTACTTGATGCTGTGTAGCAGCACCCTTGTGGAAGAATTAGCCGGTTAAACCGTTGAATAGGGAATGCCCGATTGCTGTAAGCACAATCTTCGGAAGAATACATCTCCGGATGGTCTCAAGAATGCAATGAGTTATATGCTAGGCCTAAATATCAAGAATCTCACGATGCTACAACAGCTGATGACCTTTTGAGAGCTCTCAATAAGAACAGAAGAGAAAAATGGCATAAAATTGGGGCGGAACTTAATTTTACACATTCTAGTCGCAAAGCCTGGAACCTTATAAGAAAAATTTGTATAGTCCCACATGTGAATGCCAATGCTGTTGCATCCAGACTAATGAAGAATTCAAAAGCTAAAACTGACAAGGGATATACACAAATCATGAAAAATGAATTGTACATAAAGAAATCCAATCTAACACCACATCCTGACTACTCAGATGAGTTTGGCATTGAGGAACTTGATATAGCCTTGAATATGCTAAAGGTAAATAAAGCTGTTGTCTTTGATGGTGTATATCCAGTTTCTTAAAGCCATCGGACCTAAAACAAAATTGTGGCTCATTGAATTCTTCAATGAAATTCTACGAACTGGAAGGTTACCAAAGCTTTTCAAGCAGTCCAAGATAATTGCCATCCTGAAACCACGAAAAGACGGAACCGATGCTTCTCACTACAGACCAGTATCGTTACTCAGCATGACTTATAAGCTACTAGAAAGGCTTATTCAAATCTCATTCAAGAGGCCATTGATCAACTCATTCATTGAACAAGGTGGCTTTAGGAAACATCGGAGCTGCTGCGACCAGGTTTTAACATTGACAACCCTAGTTAAGCTGGATTTCAACGAGGTCTCTGATCAGCTGCAGTTTTTGTGGACCTTACAGCAGCTTATGACACTGTGTGGAGGGATGGCTTGATGTTGAAGTTCATTGAAATCATCCCATGTCAAAAGCTGGCGGTTCTAGTGTAACAATATTTTAAAATTGGAATTACTTCAAACCATGCCCACCTTAAGATGTTAGCAGAGCTATACAGATCTTTTTCTGTTCAGTTCTGTGTTGTACTGCGCACCTGATTGGTGTATCTCCCCCCTCTCTTCCTATTACAACGGGAGTCCGGATGGCCTTGCGCTGTGTTGGAGAAGCCATTTTGGCAGTCGACTCTTGTCTTTTGTTAAGAGACGCGCCATGTACCATGTAAGCTCCGATATTTTACCAGGGTTTATCCCTGTTCCTATCTCTTTTGGGTGGGAAATTTTGTAGGTGCCGTTTTATTTTTAACTTCTACCTTTTGATTGAGTTTGATAAGTAAATTTTCCTTGTGTATTTAATAGTTCTACCACTGATCCACAGAGGCAGCTTGATCTTTGATTCTCCACTCCAACTTTCTCATGGATTACAATTCTAATTAGTACTGAGAGCAGATTGTATCATTAGTTCATTACTGACCTTTTTTTCCTAAATCCCATTATTCTTCTGGTTTTAATTATTTCTGGTGGTCAGTAATCTTGATTCAGTCCTTCTGTTATGAAGGCTATCAAACGGGTGCTTTTCCATTCGTAATTCTTTTTTCGTTAGAATTTTTCCAACCCCTCCTTTTATTACAATGTGTTTTAATCAACCTAATGTGTCATATGTACTATTGGTGTAGTATTATCTTTGATGGGATATCGGCAGTTTTTCAAAATTCTATTTTACCTTTTTTTTTTCAATTACCTGCAGCCGATAACTTAATTATGCCTATCTGTTCTGAAGGCTAATTTTTTAACATAATTCACCTTGTGGTGGTAAATTATGTAATCACAAATTATCATTATGTATTGAGAAAAATGAAACTGACCATTATTACGGTGGTTTGTCCACATGTTTTGATTGCCCTTTTTTTATATTTTTCTTGTTGTCTTGGTAACCTTTATTGTGGCAATTTTTGTTTTGTGAACTGGAGACTTTAATCTGATTTCATCGAGATCGGGTGAACGTCACGGATTGATTTGACTCGACATTGCAATAGAAGACTTGGTGGTGACATTTACTGATCTCCATTTTATTCACCACTTCATTGGATGATTTATGGTGTCATCTGATATCATATTCTCCTGCTACTCAATTAGAAATTTATCGAATTAAGGAGCGATTTCTCCTTGATTTGTCATTGCTCTAGAAGACTTGGTGGTGATAGTTACCGATTTCACATTTTATTCACCACTTCTTTGGGCGACTGTTCGTGTCATCCATTACGTGTTTCCCCTGTATTTTAATTAGTAATTTGGATTAAGGTGTGATTTCACTTTGACTTGAGCCTGTGACGAAGTGCGATGGTGACCTTGCTCTAGTCTGCTGCACGTTTGGTTGCAAGCATTCCTTCTACTTCACTGGTTGTTTTATTTAATTTTATCTCACCTTGCCCTCTGGTTTTAATTCAATTAATTTTAACTTCTCTTCTACCTTAATTTGATTTTGGAATTATTCCTATTTGAATCCCCTGTGCGGTGGGTTTTCATGTGAATTTTTATATTTGGGGGCATTTGCTTTCTGGTAACTTTAATATACTTTGGCCTTGCGTTAACACTGTACTAACGTATTGGTTTCGTTTTCCTCCACTTATCCTTGTCAATTTTATTGTTAAACTACCAGTTCCTTCTTCTTTGGGGTATTTATTTTAAATCAAACAAATTATTTATTGATCAATTTATTAGTTCCTTCAAAGACATACAATGTAATACTCATATACCATTATATTGATTCTGACATTTTTTAAAATTGTGGTCACATTGCAATGGTCCACTAATGAGCTCTGCCTGTACATATTTATCCCTTTGAGGTAAGTTGCCACTTGCATGTACTAATTTATTTCTGTTCCTTATTCATTTACTGCTTGGGGTGTAGTGATACTGTATTGCTACTTTATGTTTGATTAGTCTGGTGTCACTGTCTGTAAGTGCACAGTGTGTGTGAATTTTTTATCTTGCTTGAACTTAATGCTTGGTGAAGGCCTTACTGCTATTGTGTTCATAATTATCTGTCACCCCTCATGTTTCTGTGTACTTTTAACTCCTACGTCATTTATATTTAAATATTGCCTCAACACAAGTGTTCATGTGTACCTTTAATTACTGCTACGTTACAGTGTTAATTTTATTCATTCCAATGTCCCACGTCATACTAGTGAACAACATGCTCTCGGAGAGACTCTTTAAGGTGTTTCTGAATGGACAATCTAGCAGATGCAGGACTCTAATGGCTTACCTCAGGGATCAGTTCTGGCCCCCATTAACTTGTATACCCATGATATGCCAGACAAGGGCTCATTGAAAATGCAGTATACAGACGACCTAGCATTAGTGTTCCAGAGTGAAGATCTTATGCACTGCGAGAATGTACTGACAAGTGATCTGACGAAATTGGCCGACTACTTCTATAAATGGAGACTTCAATCTAACACAAAACTGAGGTTACCGCATTCCATCTAAATAATAAGGAAGCCAAAGGAAGCTACATGTGACTTTCGACAGGACTGAAGTACCGCATAACTAGAGTCCAAAATATCTAGGAATCGCTATGGTTCGGTCCTTGACATTCAAATAACAGTGCATCACGTTATCCAAGAAACTTGGCTCCAGAGTGAATCTACTCCACAATATTGACAGAAGTAGCTGGGGTGCGGACGCCAATACCCTACGCACTGCTGCACTCTCTTGTGTATTCTGCTGCTGAATACTGTGCACCTGTATGGCAAAACAGGGTTCACACAACAAAGATTGATATACAGCTTAATGAAGCCATAAGAGTTATGACTAGTACTAGTGATGGGCAACGTTCTCGCTCGCGACTGACGTCGCAGATCTCCAGACTCTCGCGAGAATCCCGAGACCGATCCTCCTGTAGCGCAAGCTGTGCGACGTACCAGAAACTACGACTGTAAACTTGATAGTATATCATAGGCAGTTTTTGCATGAAATAACGTTCTCTTATGAAAACGTGTGAGCCAATACATTTTGTCAAAGCCTGGAAAAGTACTGCATGTTCAACTATGAACCCCTTAATATCATTAACTAAAGTGGAAACAGAATGTCAGTATCTTAAACTGTTCACGACTTATTTGGGGTGGACATCTTAGGTGAATAACAATGCATAATTTGTGAGTAACTGCAGATAGGATGTACACCTACTTGGATACTAGAGGCGTGCATTATTCAAACCTGAGACGGGGAAGATGTGCTTTGCTACATATGCAACCCCAATTACACGAGTGGAACGTGTAACAGGGGTGATGGGCAACGCTCGAGACCGATTCTCGTGTGCTGCGAGCACACTACGAGTGTAAGCAGTTCTCACATGGAAACGTGTGCAACGATAAATTTTGTCAAAATCCTATGAAAGCACTGCATGTTGAACTATGAGCTCCTTAATAGCATTAACGAAAGTGAATACAGAATGCCAGTATCTTAAACTGTTCACAAGTTATGTCAGGTGACTTCTTAGCTGAATAACCCGTATAATTTGTTAATAATTGTTATTAGGATGTAATCCTACCTGGATGCCTCACAATCGTTGTCTGCAGGGTAGCTTCTTGTGATTCAGACTGGGCCGGAGGTGTTCTGTGATGATTCCTCTTCATTGATATTATGCGTTTGTAAGTGCCGGATCATCCCAGAAGTATTTTTAGTTCTTTTGAATAAGCAAGACAGTGGGCTGTGCTATGTGACATCTCTTAAAAATAACCAACATCCACGACTTACGTTGCGTTTCGGACATCGCGTTCAAGTTGTCCCGTACAATTCGACACAGTTCACATTGCACCGTCATATATCGAAGTACCTACCTAATTGATGATGTGAATACTCTATAGCAATTTAGATTGCACATTCTACTCATATGTAATTGTGGTTGCAAATGCAGCAAGGCGCATCTTGCCTCGTCTCGAGTTCGAATAATGCACGCCTCTAGTATCCAGTTACGTGTACCTACAGTAGCCGTCAGGTTCTGTACTTAAACCACTCATTCGTGTACCTACCAGTGCATACAATGCCCGAATGCGTATCCTTTATAATTATGTTATACTGCATCAAAATAGACCATGGTATGAATGAAAGCCCTAGTCGCTTGTTGACACGTATTTACAAAAACGAGAAGGCCCGTGGTTGGCTATTTGCATATTCGGAACAAACAACATTCAGCTCAGACTACCTGCAGGCCTACGACACGCTGCTCGCCGCACATTGTGGGGACAACGCTCTTGAGATTTCTCTAAATTTCTCGCGAGAAATCCTGAGACCTCGTCTCACACTGCCCGTCACCAACTGGTGCTCTCAGATGTACTCCCATTCAGTGGTTACCTGCCTTAGCTAATATTGCCCTGCAAGATCTAAGAAGGAAAGCAGCTAAGGTAAACTTGCTCAAGAAGATCTCTTCTCACAAGAACTCTCCCTTGTACAATGGCCTACAAGACCCACCACCAACTGGTCTGAAATTACGCAAACCACCCTGGACTGATTTTAAAAGTATCAGTTCTTTCGACATGACCTCCAAGTGACGACAGCGTTGGCATGAACATCCATCCAACAACGCTCACTTGGTTCAAGATCCAACAAAGAAGGTTGAAGGATTCCAACCGCCTCGTCAAACCTGGTCGAAGCTAAACCGAATTAGAACTTGTCAAGGGAGAAGTGGCTACATGTTGAAGAAATGGGGCTTGTGTTAATCTGCTGACTGCGACTGCAAAGCGGAGGAGCAAACAATGGAACACATTGTTAAGGAGTGTCCACTTCGAGCATTTAACGGTGATCTGAGGCTGCTCCACCAAGTGACTCCGAGGGCTCTGGACCGGTTGTCAAACTTGGACATTTCCATTTGGTATTAGATATTTTGTGTATTTGTAAAGCCATACAATAGGGAGCGTGCACGGCCGCTCTTAGCGCCTCTAGCAGAAGAAATCAGTAACATTTTGGTGATCTTATCTTGAGCAGTCAGTCCAGGCTGTGTAACTGTGGGTGTGAAATTGTGGTGGTGGTGGTAGTAGTGTATCAAAATGCCTAAATCAAATAGAAACTATTGTGCAGTGAACTGCCACAACACACAAAGAAACACGCATGGAAAAGGAATTACATTTCACACATTTCCTGGTCGTCCATATGAATCGGGCAGATGCAGAAGTGAATTTCGGCTGTGGGAAAGATAAAGTAAGTACAGTAGGCTACCTTATTTCATTTGTGACGTAAATCACACATTTCAAACATACCAGGTATGCCAAGTCAAGAACACGTTCATATAAGTACACTTTGAAATAATACATTTCATTTCAATTATGCATTGCAGCAGGTTCGTATGTTTACATTCATGTCCTTCCGTGTGCACGTGCCTTGACTAAGCCGAATAATAAATAATAATAATAATAATAATAATAATAATAAATGTTTTCCTGCTTTTCAGTGCAGATGGAACTCCATAGCAACCCACCAAATGTTCCGTTATTTGCAATGAACATTTTGTTGGAGGAAAGCCAAGTAATATTGAAAATCATCCAACATATATACCATCTGTGTTTCATGAGAACTATAAGAAGAAACCGAAAAGAGAATGTGATATATCCCGGTTTTAAGAGCGAGTAAACTAATTAAATGCTCAAATATACATACATTTTCTAATCAGGAAACTCATGAATTTATTGTTAAAAATGAGTGTGAAAAACTACATGAGTCGGTGCAAGCAGCATTTGAGATTGAAGCAACGACTTTCGAGTTCACTTGTGTTTTTAGTGGGAATGATGATGGCACACAGTGCTACTCAGCACAGTACCTTCAAGTATTTCGGGGAAAGATGGATAAAAGTTGTGGTCCCAACACCCCCTGGACATATGCAGAGGATTTCATGGATACCAGAGCATAAAAAGCGAGGCACAGTTGAAGGATTTAACAAGTGTTTCATTTGTAACATTCAGTTTTTTCTTTATTTGTTTCTGAAGTGTCTATAAATATAAGTAATAATTATGTTTGTTTACTCTTTTTATGAAAATTAAATTGGACCTTTGCTTCCTTGGTAGTCATATTTGGTATACATCGGACTACTGCTGCGCGAATATTTTTTACTGCTCTCAGAGTAGTCAAGAAACTCACTTCTAATTTTATTTTCTGGATTAACAAACTCTGTGCAAAATTGCCTCGCGCTTTTAGAACATTTTATCCTGACGCACAAGTTATAATAGATTGAACAGAAATGAAATCAGAAACACCAGCAAGAATAGATGAGAGATGTTACATGTATTCTTCGTACAAATCATGTTATACATTTAAATTTTTATTAGCTGTGGCCCCAAACGGAACTATTGTTTTTGTTTCCCCTTGTTATGGTGGAAGAACTAGTGATACTTTTATTGTTAACAATTCAGGCTTCCTAAAACTTTTGAGTGGAGGGGACATTATATTAGCCGACAAGATTCCCAGGTTTTAAAACACAGTCAGCTCATTCTTTACTTGTTATGCCGCCTTTTCTTCATAATGGGAGATTTACAGAAGATGAAGTGTTACAAACACAGAATGTAGCAAGTGTGCGAATTTATATTGACAGATGCATATAGAGGATGAAATTTTTCAAAATCTTGAAAAATATTCCGTATATCAGCAACATTGTTTACATAGCTTGTGTGCTAGCAAATTTCTTGCCACCAATAATAAAGAACATAACCCACTGGTATAAATATATCTTATCAGAACTTGACGTGTTATCTACTTATTCCAACTGAATTCCTGTTTATTCGCTTACCGGATGCTGCCTGTTAATAGCTTGTCAAAAGCACAGTCAATTTCACCGGAAAACTCACTCGCGAAATTTTAGTTTTCACAGATTCATAGATACGAGGTAGTTACAATATTGTTATTAATTTCGCCCTGTGACAACTATATCAGGTTTAAATGTATTTTTATGTGTACAGCATTACAACTTCCATAGTATTACTTCATATTTATCTTAACGACAAGATGCAACGATATTTTTTGCCATAACTATGAAGCAAGTCTTCCAGCGGAACGCACTTTCACCGTATTAATTCTCGGAACTCCGCCAGAGCGCTCTGTTACTAGTACCGTGCACGCTCCCTACATATGGCTATATATATCACTGCCTTTCCAATATTTCAATATTTCAGGTCTAATTTAATCTATTCCTGCTGCTTTATAACTATGGAATTCCTTTACATTTGTGGAAGTGGAAAGGATGGTAATCTCACATCATTGTCCTCCTCCCCATGAGCTCGGTTGTTTGCAACATCACCAGAAAGATTTACGTTTGCATTGAGAAAATGTTCCAAATATTCCTTCCACCTGTCTGTAACGAATAATGTTATTGTGTTTGTGTCCTACTAACTATTTTTGACGGTCTCTGAAGACGCCGTGGTGCCCAGAATGCTGTCACGCAGGAGTTATTTTACATGCCAGCATATCTACAGATACGAGGCCGGCATATTTAAGCACCTTCAAATACCACCGGACTGAGCCAGGATCGAACCTGCCAAGTTTGTGTCAGAAGGCCAGTGCCTCAACTGTCTGAGCTACTCAGCCTGGCTGATCTGTCAAGAGTTCACATGATTTACCCAAAACACTATTTCCCTCCCTCTCTAAAATTCATTATAACTGTCCAGAAAGGTTTCCCTGATGCTTTACCTAGCCTTTCCCGGTTATTACCGAAATCTTCCCACGGCTTCTTGGATTCAACAATTATTTGTTTTGCTCTGTTTCATATACGTACAATTCCCTGTCTGCATCAGTCTCTGCTTGGAGCCATTTCTGATACACCTTTTTATGTTTAAAAGCTGCTCTCACTTCATCATTCCACCAAGCATTCCCAGGCATTACCTTGCTGTTTCTACTACAGCATCCCTGTATGCCTCCCATTCTCTCTCTATATCCTGAACATGCTTACTGGAACTTTTCACTAATGATATCCATGTACTTCTAATTTCCTTGTCCTGGAGATTTTATACCCTTATTCACCTCGAGACAGATTTCACTTCTCTAACCTAGGCTATGATGAAATTAACTAAGATCTGGAAGAACAGGGGGAATTACTAATAATACTAACATCCGTTTCGTTGAAACCCACGTATTTTCTCATATGGTTGAGAGACCTGGACTGTAAAAGATTTGGACAGAAAACCTATCAATGCCTTTGAAATGTGGTGCTGGCATAGAATGCTACATGTGCCTTGGAACAAAAGAAGAACCAATGCGTGCATTCTTCAGGAGCCAAAGATTTTAAAACACCTTTCTTCTCGTATCAATGAACAAATACTACAGTTCTTTGGACACAGTGTGCGACGACCTGTAGAAAATATAGAGAAGTTAAACATGGAAGGGAAGGTTGAGGTCAGTAGACCACGGAGAGGGACTGCAACCAGATGGATGGGAAAATGAAGACTCGCCCGTTTTTTTCCAATGTACCCAGAGGAAAACCTAAGATCGTCCAGGACGGCGAAGCTACAGCAGAGATGTACGCAGCAAAGTCAGTGGACTCACAACACTCACAAATCAGTAAATCAATTTGTGATGATCCTTGGCCTAGAGATATATTGTTCACTACAGATCAGAAAGTGGTCCGTATCATCAAAAAATTCCCAGAAAACCTGCACATTCCCAACAAATTTCCTAAACTCTAAGTCGGTTATGATATGGGCTATTATGGATCTGGTGTCCCTAAACTCCCATTTGTAGTGGTGAATAGCCTCATGCTTGAAGAATGTGTTTGTAACTGCTAATCTCTTACCAGCACAGATGTCCAGTCAACACTTCCTATTCCTATTAACTTCCATATCTTTGCCACATTTACCCATCATCTTCCCATATCCT
This sequence comes from Anabrus simplex, assembly GCF_040414725.1. Lineage (NCBI taxonomy): Eukaryota > Metazoa > Arthropoda > Insecta > Orthoptera > Tettigoniidae > Anabrus > Anabrus simplex. The sequence goes on along the minus strand of NC_090265.1, from coordinate 1,446,349,660 downwards.
TCAGGTCTATTACTAACTCTTGCACTGAAATCACCCAATAGCACTATCCTATCCTTGCTGTTGACCCTGACTATGATGTCACTGAATGCTTCATAAAACTTCTCAACTTCATCCTTATCTGCATCCTCACGTGCTGAATACAAGACAATTCTCATCCTAATTACTCCAACTACCAAATACACCCTTTGCTAATTTATGCACCTAACAGAAACTATGTTGCGTGCAATAGTATTCCTGATGAACAGTCCTACCCCACACTCTGCCCTTCCCTTTATAACAGCAGTCAAGAGCACTTTATAATCTCTTTCTTGTTATCTCACCTTGAAGATCAATTGCAGTTAGCACAACAAAGGCAAAATAAAGATCTTCACATTTTCACTTGGGTTTATTTTTAATGGGAATTCACATACTTTGTAACAATTTTAAAGAGAAAATGCAGTCATGATACAAATAGGTTTACTAGAACACAAATGCCATTTATTTATCCTAATCTTTTACCACTGATAAACAAGAAATCCCTTAAACTAGAAGTGGTTAACCGGGAGCCTCTCATTAATAATCATCCTAGATCATTAGTAAGTTTCTATAACACACAGCAGAGTGAAAAAAATTTACACTGCTTGAAATGGAAAGCTGTAAGTATATCTCCAGATACCTACTTCTAGAATGTTGATGAGAATGTGTAGAACAAATCGAAAGGCAATGTAGTACAAAAAGCAAGACATTTTACCACATGTAAAATACCTGCATTATTAATAAAAAAAGAAAATTAATTCACAATTCCTTAGCAACAAATGATTTGTATCAAAGCAAGTAACTGAAGTTGAAACATTGACTGCTTTGTTGAAAATATGATCAATACATGGGAATCAGTTAACACAGAAGATTGTATATGAAAACCTACAACTAGCTTGTGAGCTAATATCTTAACAAGGAAATTCTCGATTTTTTTCTTCAAAAATGTCTTTCTAATATTCATAATCCATGAATTACATTTATTTTTTAAAATGTGAAAATACCCTTACAACCACTTAAATGTGGAAATATCTTTACAACCAACCAAAGCAGTACCGGTATGTACAATCAACAGATTAAATTTTTCATACAGGTTGTAATGTAAACACATGAAACAGTCAATAATAGAAACATTTTACCCTGTGCATCACTGATGTACGAAAGAGCTGTTATGAAAGAAATCTTCGGTTAATATGTTATTTTAGAGCTTAACATATGCTAACTACAGCAAAAATTATAACTTACAATAATCTTGTAAATATATGAGAGGAAATATACAAGAGAAACTATATGCCAGGTGACAAGAAATTCCAATCAAAGTAGCATAGCAGTCTATTTTTAGATATCACAGAAGAGATAAGCTGTCATTATTTCCTCCTTCTACATAATAAACCATTTTAGACTTATCCTTGAATTATGTAATAACACTTTGTAGAAAGATACGAAACAAAGAATGTTATGGAAATATGTATACAGTAGTTTCTTTCTGTAAACAAGTCTTTCTACTACCTGCATAATTAAATCAATGTTAAATAGGCCTACTATGGATAAAATATTACTTTTAACAAACGTCCCACAATTTCACAAATTTAAATTATACAAAAACCTAAAATAGTTCTAAATCATTTTCTACAGAGCATTCAGAACCTAGCATCATGCTCGCTCCACGGAGTCCGGTCTCTGATGACATCTAGCAGCTTGATGAAGATGTTGATTCCCATAGGGAACCTGAAATATTTGTTCTGAATGAGAAAATACCAATATAGTTGGTCCGTTATTGGACATTATAAATTTTCCAGTTAACTCATTCCTGGTTGCCAGCGTTTTGCCCCAGTGTGCTAAGTTGGGCTCATTAGTTGGTAAATAGCACACCCACCAAAACGCATGGCTAGTGCATACCGTGGAGGCCATTGTGTAGGCTACTTGGAGCCACCGGCAGTCTTACCGAAAAGACAGACGGTTTCATAACCAAGCTGTACTACAACTATGATTTGCAGTTGAGTGGGGTTATATGAGCGTGTCAGATGGGTGACAGCAGTGATGTGATACACTAGAGAGCAGTTTATATTTGTTGTTGAGATGGACCTTTTAAGGAAAAAGTTGTGCAAAAAACGTTTGCGTAATTTTACGTTATCCAGAGGTTCCTTGGCTGTTTAACAGTACTGTAATGCAGTTGTTTATAAAGTGGCGAGAAACAGGCACTGTTTCCAATGGAAAGAAGCGGTATCCTGAACGAGCTCTCACTGAGGAACGGCTTCGAGATATCCGAGCGAGGATAGAAGGGAGTGAAAAAATGTATCCAGCAGCTATCTCAAAAATGTGGCATGTCTATAGGTTCTGCCTGCAAAGGTCTTAAAATGATCTATTTTTGCCTGCACAACATATCTGCAGGTAAGGATAAACTTGCAATAAGATATTTTTCAGATAGGCAACTATTGCCTCCGGCTTTCCTAATGTGCTGTCTTCGCAAGGCTGCCTGCATTGTCTGTCAGGCTAGGTTCTGATCTCCTAGTAGGAATTCCAACAAAATTATACAGAGTAACTCACCTTTAAAGTTATGGCTGAACTCGTAGAATTTGAAGGTTGTGGTTTCTTTCTTGCAAGCCAATCTTTTACCCAAATCTCATCTGAATTTTTACATAGCTGAGGCAACTGAGGAGTTATCTGATATCCTCCCATACCTATGCATGCATCCACTGAGGCATTAAGATCACTCTTCTGAACAGGTGGAAGAACTCCTTGAATACTGTACACTTGACTTGGAATGTTATGATATTGCTGAAGTGCAGCAGAAGGCAGAAGTAATGGAAGAGATGGTGGAATAGGTGGTGGAGGAACAGAAAATACTTGCAATGGCAACATGGGTGGTAGTGATTTAGTGCTATTATTTATAGCAGTATTTTCTTGGGAATTATGAAGGGGTGCAGGAGGTGGAAATCTGTATGCCATTGCTGTGGTTGATTCAGACACCTTTTCTGTATACCTTTTGCCAACTCACAAATGTATATGAGAATAAAATAAGCCCCAGATTTGTAAAACTCGAAAAATTAAAATGTTATCAGTCTTTTGCATTACCTATTAACTCTAAATACGTTGATTATAAAAGTTTAGTAACTGAAACATACTTATGCTGCAAAAGTATTAAAAAAAAAAAAAAAAAGCATTTCACAATGTAAAACACAAGCAAAATAAATGTCTTCTGAAGAGAAAAACTGAGCAGTTTGTTAGAATATGTACACATTCAAGGTCTAAAACAGCAAGGCATTTGATTTCCTGCAGGAAGCTGAGGTTTAGATTCTTCTAACACTTTCTGGGCAGCAATGTACTCTTCTGTTTCAGCTAATTCTATTTCACTTTCCAAAAGATTTTTTAAATCTTCAAAAGCATTAGCCAATCGCCGTTGACAATCCGGCACCATCATCAATGATTCTTGTAGAACTTCTTCTTGCTTTCGAATATAGTGTTCCTCTTTTCCTGAAAAAGAAAAAAAGAAAATGTTATGAATAAACTATCCTCACCAATTTTATCCAGAAGGAATCTTGTTGAATTTCCAAGATATTTTACTTTCTTTATGACCTGGCTGTTTCCTTCTTAATATGACTAATATTGTGTTTTTACAGCTACTAGCGATTGAATTAATTTATATCACAATATTAATTAGCAATCCAGTTAATATCTCTCAAAAGGGAAATTATGATGTAGATAGAATTAGTGTCCAATATAGGAGGGAATAGAATTTCATTCTGCCTCCTCTTACCAGAGTTTGCTAAGTGTCAAAGTATGACCATAAAATTACATAATTTGTCGGTATGACCTAACAGACAGACATTTCAATGTTAACTAGTCTTCCTTAGACATGTACAATAAACTAATAGTAGTTAGTATAACCAAAAAATGTTGGTATCTCTCTAGTAACTCAGGGAACACATGCTCAGGATTGGTTACAGGCCTACTCTTAAGGCCTATCTAAGGTAGATATATTTATGTTTTCAGCAGTAAAATTCAATAACCAACCCCACCAACAATAACAGAGGAAGGGAAAGCAATAATTCCAACACTAAAAAAAATGCAAATTTCTGATGAATGAGAACAGCTATGTAAAGCCAGAAAATGGAAGACTCCTTAACCTTGGTTATCCTAATTTTGTTGAGGCCACAAAAAAACCTCAGTTGACAAAGTGTGATCAGAGGACAAGAACACAAGATGGAAAGATCACATTATGAAGATAAAGTTGGAATTCAAGAGTATAATAAATTGGGGCAAAATTCATTTACAGGTAGGGGAGTTAGGGATTGAAATAATTTACCAAGGGAGATGTTCAATAAATTTCCAAATTCTTTCCAATAATTGAAGAAAAGGCTACGAAAACAACAGATAGGGAATCTCCCACCTGGACGACTACCCTAAATGCAATCAGTATTAACTGTTGTATAAACATTGAAATTAATAACTCAGGAAAACTGGATTCTTGTGTAAAACATGCAGAGAAATTGCAAGATGATTTTGTGAAGGAAACAGGTCGACTTGAAAGTTTGGAACCCATTACAATTAGAAGATGGCAGTAATAGCGATGATGATTATACATAGAGGCAGTGATCTTTATGAGTAGGAAAGAGACCTTTAGCCATGTCCCTGGAATAGGAAATTATCCTACAAAAACTATGTTGTTTAAATCTTAGTACCACATTTCAATAAAATGAAGCTTACATCAGATACATTTCTTCAGGCCACTGCTACTGCATGCAGGCCGTCATCGGGAATAAACTCAAAGTACTCCACATCATATACTACACAACCTTTATTCCATTAATACTGTATTGAGCTTCATCGCTTCATTCTACACTTGAAAAACAGTGGGCTAAGGAAAAACTTATTCAGATTCAGAGAGGAATCTTCTGTCAAATTTTTTGTGCTTATCGCACAATATCTACACAAGCAGCCCTTAGTATCGCTGGAATAGAACCCCTATTCTTTACTGCTATCGGAATGGCTGAACTCACATTAATGACATCACCTGCACCAATTCCTGACACTACAATGGAGAAGAACTGTCACTTCCTGGAATCCAGTCACCCTAGTAACATTTGCAATAGCTGCTCACTCAACCATGACTACTATATCTGCACAGATGGCTCTCGCACACCTAATAACACTGAATCTGACAAAGTGGGTGTGCATTCGTTGTCTACGAGAAAAGTATTTTCAGCCCAATACAAATTGTCATCCAGCTGCTCACTATTTCAAGCCAAGGTATGGGCCATCAAGTCTACTGTGGAGTGGTGTGAACACAACAATAGTAGCCCTTCGATACTATGCGACTCGCAGGTTGCACTGAACACAATCAACGACGAACACAATGTCAATACAATAGTTGTTACTATAAGATTACGGCACAGCAGTGCCCCCACATCCGTCTTTCCTGGATACGAGGACACACCGGTTCTCCTGGAAATGAAAAGGCATACATCCTCGCAAAAGCAGCCTCCTTATCCAATAAAGAAATCACCCACAACCAATCACCCCTAAGGTATGTAAAAGCCCAAATCAAAACATCTAATAAGACAGTGGAACAACCTCTGGACATCAAGTACAAAAAGGTCTGTCACAAGAGAATTATTTTTTCCCGACATACGTGTCTACCAAGTTCCATTTTCAAAATTCCAGTATATTTCCAGTATATTCAGTATAACTATCAGCAACATTCCAGTACCTAATGTTATGATTTCTTTTTTAAAAGTCCTTTAGGAAGAATTACACCCTTGATTTCGGTTTGTATTTTTTTGCCAACAAATGCATATTTTGTTTAGTAAATTCAGTTAGCCTTGATTTTTTAAATACAAACAATTTAACATTTTTACAGGCCCTCCCAACTCCCCTCACATCTGTACACATGTGTACAACTCTTGCTTTGGAAAGAAAAAAAAAAAAGTATAATGCCAATGAATACAAAATTACCGTATTTGTAAGACTATTAAAACAATTACAAGACAATAGATTGAAAAATTGCCAGTTTTAAATAAATTAGCTTCAAACTATATAACTATTTGGTTTCAATTTACAATGCTGTATAACACACACACAAAATATACTTGAAAAGTCCCATCTAACATCACTGCTTATACGTAACAATGCACTTACATCCAATAAACACAACCAAAGAAAGAGTATTATATAACACACACTGTGGAAGTAAACCATTCTTGAATAGATTCTGTACCATGCTTATTCTAAATAAAAACTTCTAGGTAATAAGACACAAGAAAGGCATATATTAAATCAATCACTTTTATATGCATCACAGAAAAAAAAATGTTACCCTATATACAGTAGTTTTTATGCTTTATAATATGTAATGTACAAAAAGTTGTGTGTTATGCTATAGTTTATACATTTTATAACAAATTTGTGAATTTGTATCATATGTATTTAATTATCAATTCACAATGACTATAGCTTGTACTCAATAGATACACACAATTACAGCTAACTTTTCCAGTATTTTCACCTCTTTCTCCAGTTCTTCTGTCTTTTCCTTAGCACTCCGCATAATACATTGTTTCTTCAATTCTGTAGGTTTTATTTCTTCTGCTGCTAATTTTCTTTTGGCTGCGATGTTATCTGTACTCTTCATAATTTTCTAAAACTTCATTTATCAATGTTGATGCATTTTTGGTTGCAGGGATCACCTTTTTCAAAACACTGACAGCTAATACTCTACCAGCTGCAGATACTGCATCATACACCAGATGCTGGGCAATCAAGCTATTTTCATTAAGATTCTCTACTAGGCATTCTTTGTTTATTGAAAAACCTTTCTACAACAACGCTGCTGTGAAACAAAACAAGCACTTTTTGTGTGAAGTGGATCAGTTCTTTTGAAACCTTGTGTTGAAAATAGGCGGCGCTAGGAAAATAGTCTAATTGATCGGATTTGGGATCAAACTACTTGAGATACTTCACTACTACTTCCTTTGATGAGAAATCTAAGCAGTCTCGTTTTGCCAGATTCCGTAGGAGATAATTGTTGTCTCAACAAGAACTTCTAATGCAGCAGTTACCCTGCAGGTCCCAATAGACGAATTAGTCATAATTGCAAGATTGAAGCAACTGGCACCTCCAACACACTTGAAAGGAAGGGTTTTTTACAAAAGGCCTCATATAAATATCAGCAAGAAGTTTTTTGCAGTCTCAATAGAACTGAATAACTTTCACATCTTTTATTCCCTTACCTTTTAAAGTTACTGAGGCTGCAAATCCAATGTCAACAGCATGGAAGGACTTGAGGTTTTCTGTTTTCTTCAAATCAATCGAGAGAAGTTTCTTACTAGTATTTGCTGACTAAAACCTAGTTCTATACACTTCTTCCAACAGGTGTTCAAGCATAGTACTCAGATCAGAGAACATAAAATGCAAAAGATCATTACTCTGATACTTAAGAGTTTTTGCAAGGTATAGCTATTGCCTGCAGACCTTCTTGGGGACTAAATTCAGAGGTACTAAGAATTATTTATGATACAGCGTTTGTACCTCTGATATTGTATTGTGCTTCCTCTTTTCAAATGACACCTGAGAAGAAATGGGCTCAGCATAAATTGATGCAAATTCAGAGAGGATTTGCCCTTCGCATTTCCCGTGCTTACCGCACCACCTCTACTGATGCAGCTCGTCTCATTGCAGGCCTTGAGCCACTATTTCTGACGGCGATAGCAAAAGCGGAACTCACTTTTCTGAAGCAAAACAAATTGTCACCAATGCCCATTCTGAATACCACTCTAGAGCAATCTTGTCATTTTCTACAGTCTGATCACCCAAGTCTCTACAAAAACATTTATGAAAATTGCTCAATTACCCATGACTGCTTTATTTACACAGATGGATCTCGCATACCAAGTACAGATGAACAGGACAGTTGGATGTGCCTTTGTTGTTCTTGAAAATGATTCTGAGGTGTTCTCATCCCAGTACAAACTCTCTTCCACATGCTCTATTTTCCAGGCTGAACTGTGGGCAATCAAGTCTGCGATCGAATGGTGCAAATCTAACAATAAGAAATCTCGGTTATTAAGTGATTCACAAGCTGCGCTGAATGTGATAAATAATAAAGATAATTGAATCCAACAGCTGTAGCTATTAGAACCACAGCTCAACAAAGTCCGCACATCTGTTTTGACTGGATTCACGGTCATTGTGGAATATCTGGAAACGAGAAAGCTGATCTACTGGTAAAAGCAGCGGCTACATCTAATTTGGAAATTTCTTATGACAAAATGTCACCTAGCTACGCTAAAAAAATCATAAAGAAGCACGTAATCCATCAATGGAACAACATTTGGACTTCTTCCACTAAAGGCCAAGTTACCAGAGAAATATTCTTCCCTGAGGTTTTCAACCGCCTACAAAGTAACGTGTTGGTGCCAAGCTTTGAAATTACTAAATTTTGACTGGTCATGGCAAATTTGGTTACTATTTTCATCGATTCAGAATTAATCGTCCTGATGGCTATGTGTGTGTTTGCGGAGCCTCACAAACAGTGTATCACCTATTGTTTGAATGTGCTGCATTTGAAAGAAGGCATGACTTGAACTCTCATTTGAATTATTGCAACAATGCATTATCAAAACCCCTGTATCATTTACTTAAGAAGCCGTGCTGTTACAAACATTTTATTAACTTCATCCACTTCATTTTCCGTCGATTAGATACAGGAATTCTTCTTCACTGTAAAAGTGAATATGTATTTTAACTACAACCCTAGTATACTATGTAAAATAGGGTTCCAAAATGCTTTGGATATTCAATAATAACAATAATTAAGAGAGACTGTTCCAGTTCAAGGGAAACAGAACGCATGAATCACAACTGTGCTGGGAGCAGATCATTTCTTACAAAACATTTTATAATTCCCAAGTTTTCTAATGCAGGAGGTTTTTCCTCAAAAGCATAAACATACTTCTCAATATGTGGCAGCATTTTGACAGCTCTCAATAACTTTTGAGTTTTCGACTCATCTGATAGAGCAGAACTTCAGAGGAAAGAAGTGATCCTGTTATGCAATTAAATCTGCACATCTACCTGGAAAGTCCTTGAAGCAGTAATATAGGGAGCGCAAAAAACTGTATGTTCCATTCAGAGTACTTGTGTGACGTTTTATATGCACCATGAATAGTAGGCAAGGAGCAGGTTCCAAAATCCAACAGCTCGAGATCTGAAGGTGAATCACCTTCTTTAGATCTTCCAAAAGCTTCAGGTTTACTTTTGGCCTGTCCATTGATACTTGCAGCATCTTTTTCACATCCAAACCAGTGTCTCAAGTTTTGCAAAAATGTCATCAGAAAGTTCTAAGTTTCGAACAGTAGACAGTAAGCAGGTTCAGGATACAGAAAGAGAATGGGTGGCATACAGGGATGCTGTAAGAAACAGCTAGGGAATGCCTAGGAACAAATGTGTTTAAAGATGGGAAAAGGCGAAGAACTTCTTGGTGGAATGATGAAGTGAGAGCAGCTTGTAAACGTAAAAAGGCTTATCAGAAATGGCTCCAAAAAAGGGCTGAGGCAGACAGGGATTTGTACATAGATGAAAGAAACAGAGCAAAACAAATAGTTGTTGAATACAAAAAGAAGTTGTGGAAAGATTTTGGTAATAACCTGGAAAGGTTAGGTCAAGCAGCAGGGAAACCTTTCTGGACAGTAATAAAGAATCTTAGGAAGGGAGGGAAAAAGGAAATGAACAGTGTTTTGAGTAATTCCGGTGAACTCAATAGATCCCAGGGAATCACTGGAGAGGTGGAGGGAATATTTTGAACATCTTCTCAATGTAAAATAATCCTGGTGGTGTTGCGAACAGCCAAGCTCATGGGGAAGAGGAAAATGATGGTGGAATTACGCTTGAGGAAGTGGAAAGGATGGTAGATAAACTCCATTGTCATAAAGCAGCAGAAATAAGACCTGAAATTGTGAAGTATAGTGGGAAGGCAGGGATGAAATGGCTTCATAGAGTAGTAAAATTAGCATGGAGTGTTGGTAAGGTACCTTCAGATTGGACAAAAGCAGTAATTGCACCTATCTATAAGCAAGGGAACAGGAAGGATTGCAACAACTATCGAGGTATCTCATTGATTAGTATACCAGGCAAAGTATTCACTGGCAACTTGGAAGGGTGGGTGCCATCAGTCGTTGAGAGGAAGTTAGATGAAAACCAGTGTGGTTTCAGACCACAGAGAGGCTATCAGGATCAGATTTTCAGTATGCGCCAAGTAATTGAAAAATGCTACGAGAGGAATAGGTAGTTGTGTTTATGTTTTGTAGATCTAGAGAAAGCACATGACAGGGTACCGAGGGAAAAGATGTACGCTATATTGGGGGATTATGGAATTAAAGGCAGATTATTAAAATCACTCAAAGGCATTTATGTTGACAATTGGGCTTCAGTGAGAATTGATGGTAGAATGAGTTCTTGGTTCAGGGTAGACAAGACTGTAATCTTTTTTGCTGTTCGTAGTTTACATGGATCATCTGCTGAAAGGTATAAAATGGCAGGGAGAGATTCAGTTAGGTGGAAATGTAGCAAGTAGTCTGGTCTATGCTGACGACTTGATCTTAATGGCAGATTGTGCCGAAAGCCTCCAGTCTAATATCTTGGAACTTGAAAATAGGTGCAATGAGTATGGTATGAAAATTAATTAGCTTCTCGAAGACTAAATTGATGTCAGTAGGTAAGAAATTCAACAGAATTGAATGTCAGATTGGTGATACAAAGCTAGAACAGGTTGATCATTTCAAGTATTTAGGTTGTGTGTTCTCCCAGGATGGTAATTTCTTTTTTTTGTTATTTTCTTTACGTCGCACCGACAGATAGGTCTTATGGAGACGAGGATGGTAATATAGTAAGTGAGATTGAATCAAGGTGTCGCAAAGCTAATGCAGTGAGCTCGCAGTTGCGATCAACAGTATTCTGTAAGAAGGAAGTCGGCCCCCCGGACAAAACTATATTTACATCAGTCTGTTCAGACCAACTTTGCTTTACGGGAGCGAAAGCTGGGTGGACTCAGGATATCTTATAAGTTAGAAGTAACGGACATGAAAATAACGAGAATGATTGCTGGTACAAACAGGTGGGCACAATGGCATGAGGGTACTCGGAATTAGGAGATAAAGGCTAATTTAGGAATGAACTCGATGGATGAAGCTGTACACATAAATTGGCTTCGGTGGTGGGGTCATGTGAGGCGAATGGAGGAGGATAGGTTACCTAGGAGAATAATGGACTCTGTTATGGAGGATAAGAAGTAGAGGTAGACCAAGACGACAATGGTTAGATGATTTAGATGTTGATTCCCATAGGGAACCAACATCTACATCATTTGATGGCCAGGCAGGCATGAATGTTTGGAAATGAGACATAGCTCTCATAGTGCACTGGCACTGCTGGTGGCTTCAAGTAGCCTATGCAGTGGCCTCCACGGTATGCACTAGCCTTGCGTCTTGGGTGGTGTGCTAAGTCCCAAGTGACGAACCTAACTTAGCACACGAGGGCGAAACGCAGGCAACCAAGAATGAGTTAGCTGGAAAATTTATAATGTCCAATAACAGACCATTATATTGGTATTGATGATGGTTAGACTCTGTTTCCAACAATTTAAAGCTAAGAGGTATAGAACTAAATGAGGCCACTGCACGAGTTGCAAATCGAGGATTGTGGCGACGTTTAGTAAATTCACATATGCTTGCAGACTGAACGCTGAAAGGCATAAAAGTCAATAATGTATGTATGTATGTTGAAAATAGGTGCAATGAGTATGGTATGAAAATTAGCCTTTCAAAGACTAAATTGATATCAGTAGGTAAGAAATCCAAGAGAACTGAATATCAGATTGGTGATACAAAGCTGGAACAGGTAGATAATTTTAAGTATTTAGGTTGCGTGTTCTCCCAGAATGGTAATATAGTGAGATTTAATCAAGGTGCACTAAATCTAATGGAGTGAGCTCGCAGTTGCGATAAACAGTGTTCTGTAAGAAGGAAGTCAGCTCCCGGATAAAACTAACTCTACATCGATCTGTTTTCGGACCAACTTTGCTTTACAAGTGTTAAATATAATTTTTGATCCGTATTGATGACATTTGATTGAAATAATAACAATAAGTTAATTTATTAATTTGTCCACCTAACCAATACAATAAATCTTGTCTTTCTTGAATTACATTGACATGTTAAATTAACAGAGTTCAATGCTCACTGAAGTTTCAAAGTTTGTTCACGGGTCGCATCAACGAGGACAATGTCGCAATAGTCAAGTATTGGTAGTATCAAAGTTTGAAGTAGTTTTATCTTTACGTCTTGTGGCAAAATGTCCTTATGTCATTTCAGAGGGTGTAGCGTCGCGTACATCTCTCTACATGTATTTCTTATGTGTGTAGACCAATCAAGAGCTTCAGTCAGGATCATACCTAGTTCTTCACTTCCTTACTGAACGGGATTACAGTGGCAATAGGGATGTAGGCAGAGAAAGTTCGCGCCAGATAGCGCTCGTGTACTACTGGGTAAGCGCAAGGCGATCGTCTTATGTTTCTCCCAGTCAGCTGCGAGTAATATATAGAATGTGATAGAGTTTTCTGAACTAAAACCGATTGTATCTTCTCTCATTTTACTCCAAGACTATATTAATTAATTGTATAGGACGTTGTATAGTATGTTACGGACGATTTTCAGCGTTTAAGCATTAAACAGCTGGCAAATGAGCTGCGGACCAGAGACGCTAAAACTAGCGGGAGGAAGCAAGAATTAGTACAGCGGTAATTAGAAAATTCTAACGCTTTTTTTTATCCAAATAATGAATAGGAATCTTTTCCTAAAATTGCAATTACCGGTACTTGAGTATTGTACATTGATTAATATACCTCCGCAAGACTTAAATCATAAATAGAGGTTTAAATACGCACTTGCTCCCCTTGCTTATAGACTTCGATTCATGTAGGCCTACTTTTTTAAGGTTGATGGCTCACATGAAACTGCAGATACAGCCTTGTCCACCACCAAAGGCATGTGAATTACTTGAGTTTCCCAGTGCCGGTTCCTTTGAAGATTTAACCATCAGCCAAAAGGTGAAGATTACTATCACAAATTTGCATTTGATGGATTATTTCGTATTTAGAAAATCGGAAATAGATCGAGCACCTGTTTCCAACTACAAATCATTGTGTTATGCTGGATACCGACTCTTCAATGAAAAGTTTGCCTTGTTTATAAAAGGTTAATTTCAATCGGATGATTTTTTTTTGCTTTGCGTCGCACCGACACAGATATGTCTTATGGCGACGATGGGATAGGAACGGCCTAGGAATTGGAAGGAAGCGGCCGTGGCCTTAAGGTACAGCCCCGGCATTTGCCTGGTGTGAAAATGGGAAACCACGGAAAACCATCTTCAGGGCTGCCGACAGTGGGGCTCGAACCCACTATCTCCCGATTACTGGATACCGGCCGCACTTAAGCGACTGCAGCTATCGAGCTCGGTGGATGAAATTCTAAAATGCAGTGTTGTGAAATCCGAGTACACAAAATATAACACCTATAATGTGAAGCTTGTTTTAGGAGTACCTGGTGACATTATAGGAGGGGAATGTGAATGTTTTGCTGGAGCAGGCCCCAAGGCATGATGTAAGCATATTGCTATTCATTAGAGCACTTCCCCAAGACTGGTATTATTCAGTGTCCAGAAACATGCAGCCAAAATTTATAAACTTTTCAGCATCCCCCTACCAAACAGTTGAGGCCAGTTAGCCCTCTGAAAATGGAATGTTTGTCCTTGGAACAAGTTTTGCTATTATAATCTCAGTTGCACCAGTTATAACTATAGTCGAAGGGCATTTCTGTCTAAAAGCAAGGGGGCTGTTTTCAAGGACATTTTCTCTATCAGGCCAAATGTTCAACTCTTTAAATTGGCAGTACATGAAATTAATCCAAACGTTAAATATTCTCCCAACATTAGTTTTATGGATTCCGAAGTTAAGGCCTAGTTCCTTGTCAGATTTTTCGGTCCGTAGCTTCATAACTGTCGAGAAGAAACACAGTCTGGGTTCAAGAGGGAATATCTGTAAATTGTATCTTTTTCTCCCAGAACAGCAAACACCAAATTGCAATGTTGGACGTCTAAAAACCCTGCATAAAGCAATATGGAATCAGGATTACGCAGTTTGCTCAACAACCAAATTACCTGTAGTATTTGTTCGGGTATATTCATGATTTTTTCCCGTACTTCAAAGGAGGTGATTTCTGCATATTCCGATATTGTAGGCTTATCGTGGTAATCCGGCAATTATCTAGTGTATGACATCTTCCTTGTTTTTTTTTTCTGTTCGTGGTCCACGGAAAAACGATGCAACGTCGCCCGGTTTTAATTTTGCTCTCTCACCTTTAAATACAAACGTATAAATTCGGTGGTTGTTATCGAAATGCCTAATCAGTTTATAGGTAGAAAATAGGAATTATTTCCCTTTGTAAATCGCACTTACCCAACAAAGTTTTCGTGAAGTCATTGGGTTGAAAACGATGGGAACACACTTTAATAGGCCTATTTTCGGTCAGATTCTTCTCACCGAAATTTTTCCTTCTAATATCATGTAACCATTTCTTCCTCTTTCCTTTATTTTGTGGAAACTGGTGAAACAAAAATGGCTTCCCTAATTTTTGCAAAGAGGAACACTGCAATGGCTCGGCATAGTCATGAAAATAACAATTTAGTAACTTAAATTCGTGGATATTTAGCGGCACGAGTACACACGTGACATATGACAAGCGCATTCCGCTTACCCAGTACAACAGCAGTGCGCTCTATCGGTGCTAGTTCTATACATCCCTATTAATGTCACGGGAGAAATAACAATTTTTATAAATCTTAACATGTCAAATGTAATTCAGCAAAGACAAGATTTATTGTATTGATTAGGGGGGCAAATTAATAAATTAACTTATTATTATTTCAACCAACTTTGCTTTACGGGAGCAAAAGCTTGGTGGACTCAGGATATCTTATTCATAAGTTAGAAGTAACAGACATGAAAGTAGCGAGAATGATCACCAGTACAAGCATGTGGGAACAATGGCAGGAGGATGCTTGCAATGAAGATAAAGGCTAACTTAGGAATGAACACTATGGACAAAGCTGTACGCAGAAACCGGCTACGGTGGTGGGGTCATGTGAGGCGAATGGAGGATAGGTTACCTAGGAGAATAATAGACTGTGTTTTGGAGATTAAGAGACGTAGAGGGAGACCAAGATGACAATGGTTAGACTCTGTTTCTAACAATTTAAAGATAAGAGGTATAGAACTAAATGAGGCCAGAGTACTAGTTGCAAATACAGGATTGTGGTGACGTTTGTGATAGTACATATATCACACCCCAGAATTATATGTAGAAGTTAGAGATATTATTGTCAGTATTCTATTTTTATTATTATTATTATTTCATTTGTATACTTTGCCATTTATATTGGTAAGCTGGAAGATATCCACATATGTAGGTATGAGTAATTTGTTTTGCACGAGTGGGAAAACATTGCTGTAATAACTCTGGTAATTTGAATGAGTCATATGGCTACCCCAGTGTCTGTTGTGATGTACTTGTGTCAGGAAATTCCATTAGTCATGTATATATCCCAGCCTGATGAGATGAGCTTGTTGTTGTACCAGGGAAATTTGATGATTCATGTAAAACTCCCCAGAGTTTGTTATTGTCTTGGGAGGAAGAAGTAGTTCAGGGCTTGGGCTTGAGAAGAGGACCACCCATGATTGGCTGGCAAGCACCAATCCAGACGTCTCATCTAGGAGGAGGGGGATGTTGATGTCTATAAAGGTTGATCATACGGCGGCAACCAGAAACATTGTAAGGGTGATTGTAGAGGTGATTGTAAAGGAACGAGAAGGAAGATAACTACAACTACAACTGACGCACTGTACGGGAAGGAAGTGGTGCTGATACACGGTACTGGAGTGACACGGCTGCAATGGACTGGACTTCAAACGTTCGTGGAGCGTAGTCTTGTTATGTTCATGGAAAGTGGCTGATTGTGGAGAGTGCTTGCGCATTATGTATTGTAGCACTTGTGGCGGCCTAGCATTATATGTTGGTGAAAGCTATCTCAGGCTTTCCATAAATTTATGTTGAGGATCGACAGACGTGTGTATATATCTTTACAACAAGTGTTAAAATATGTGAACACAGTAGTACAAGGTACAGTGTCTGTGTGATGTGATAACTGCCGATTATGAGAATCGGTAAGTCGAATTGATATAGAGACAGTGAAGGGTATTTATCTTCATACATATACATTGTTCATCGGACTATCTACAAATGGTAGCTTAGTTCTCGCTTTCGTTTTCCCACTGTTTTCATTATTATTATTGTTGTTGTAAATATGGAGTCTTCCAGCAATATTTTATGTGTGTATTATATGTATAATGTTGTATGTTGATGAGGTGCTCATGCACGGAATTTGTTAAGAATATAGTTAGCTATTTTAGAATCAGTGTTATTGATGAACCTAGGTGCAGTTCCTACCTAATTAGTCGTTTTCAGGAGGTTAGGTAAGGCCTGCAGCAGATGTACCAGTACGCAGCATTATGTACACGCCCTGGGATATAAAGTTTATCATGCTCTTATCTAAATTCGAGGGATCCATTCTGGTGAACTCTGGCGCCCATACTACGGACATTTCGGTTAATTATGCTTATTAATTTTATTAAGTTTTTGAGTAATTTTATTTATATATTTTTATGGATGATATTATTTATTCGTATTCGTCAAAAAGTTACACGTTTAATAAATTCAAAGAAGCTTGTAGAGTTAACGCTGAAAGGCATAACTGTCTATAACGTTAACTGTAAGTACGTTGCAATCATTTAAGAAAAGGCTAGGAAAACAACAGATAGGGAATCTGCAACCTGGATGACTGCACTAAATGCAGATCAGTAGTGACTGATTGATTGATAAGACTCGCAACGGACGTCAGTGACTATCGGCCGATTAGCATCTTTAGTATCATCAAAAGCTTTAGAATTCATAGTACACAAGCAGATTACCAACTATCTTACTCAACACAATCTCATTGATATCCACCACTCCAGCTTTAGACCAAGACACAACACTTGCAGTGCATTAACACATGTGACTGATGACATAAGTTCTAGCATGAATGGATTTTAGTAAAGCTTTCGACACTTGACAGGGACATACTTATATACAAATTAAATAATTTAAAGTCCTCCGCGAGTGCACTTCAGTGGATCAGTTCCTATCTAACCGGTCGCTGGCAATGTGTAGCTAATAACAACAATGAATATTCAAATTGGCATACGGTTGACATGGGAATACAAGGATCTGTACTGGGCCCCCTATTTTTCCCCTTTGTATATAAATGGCATAGCTTCCGGATTAAAACACTGTAAACACCACTTATACGCAGATGACTTACAGATACATATACAAAGAAAACCCAAAAACCTACACTCAGAAACACTTCACCTGAATGAAGACTTGATGACCATAGATAAATGGACAAAAAAAATCATGGATTAAAATTAAACCCATCAAAATCCCAGGAAATAACTATTGGTTATCCTAAATCCCTTTGCAAACTCAAACTAACAGCATTACCACAATTGTTCATTAATTGCTACTCCCATACAGTAGGCCTATAGCCAAAACATAAGGAATCTTGGTATAATATTTGACGAACATCTGTCCAGGCCTGCCCTAACTATATCCGCGTAGAAAAATATACCTAACGCTACACTGTCTCAGTAAATTCAAAAACGGTTTCCCTTTAGAACTACAGAAAATTATTGTTGAATCACGCGCATTACCTCATTTTGATTACTGTGATATAGTTTACAACAACCTAGGAGTAGAATGGGGAAGGAAATTACAGTAATTATTAAGTGTTCTAGGTGAATAAATAAAAATAATTATTATTATTATTAACTTGTCACAGCCGAAAGCCTATACGCCTGCAATTTCAGCATTGCTGAACATGCCACATAAACAAAATGCTTGTGTAAGATTTAACTGTGGACTTTGTTACGCTGACCCTGTCACATCGTTGTTCACACGGCTCGGGTGGCTTCACCTGCAAGAAAGACGCACACTTTATACTCTTTGCTTTTTGCAGATATTCTTAAAACTTCTCAACCAGCCTATTTCCGTGATTGCATCAAACTCTTCTCCACAGACCATAACAAAAATACCCGATCCTGCAGCACCATATGTTTATCCCTTCCTGTACACAGAACAACCTACACGAAATCATTCACCATTA
This sequence comes from Anabrus simplex, assembly GCF_040414725.1. Classification (NCBI taxonomy): domain Eukaryota; kingdom Metazoa; phylum Arthropoda; class Insecta; order Orthoptera; family Tettigoniidae; genus Anabrus; species Anabrus simplex. The sequence continues at coordinate 1,446,331,336 of NC_090265.1, read as the reverse complement.
CCGCAGCCCGACAATAGAATCTCTTACCAGTGGACGTCAGAAGCATGTCCAGCACCTCCTCTTCATTATTATTTCCCTCTTCCTTTCACAGATCCTCTTCTTTATAATACCTCTCTTCACCTCTCATTTGAAGGCAATATCTCTGTATATTGTAGAAATTTATATATTTTTGAAACTTTCTCGTAAGTAGTATATATAGTGTCCATTACTCACATATTTTTAATGTACTCTATGTACGATGTGTATTATATAGATGACATTTGTTTTTTAAGGGAACTTGGGACACATTTTCTTATTTTCCACAATTTTTGAGCAATCACAATGAAATTTTTATGGAATATGTAGGACTACTATGGAAAGAATATATCTTAATTTCAGCTGAATATCCTTATTAGTTTATGAGATATGGTGTACTTTGTGTTTATGACCCTCGCAAAACAGGCAACTTTCAAAAAGTTCCCTGCGGGATGGATTTTTACCTGAGAGTTTGAAAACTTGTGAAATGATTCTTCCTTATAACATAAAACTCTAGGATGGAATTTTTGATTCACCCTATGTTGATCAATTAACTCCTGTTTCAAATTTTTAATTTTATTTCATGTAATTTTCCACTAATTTTCTGTACATTTTGCCTCATAAAATGAGTATATTGAAAAAGAATGCAAAATCCATTCTACAATTTCTTTGTTAGGTCACATAGAAGCTACACACCAACTTTGGTAAATATAGGTTTAGATTTGACCCGCATGGAACACTGCAGGTTACAAAAAATGGTGTTTTGAGTTAATGAATTTTAGTTCTAAAACCATTACAAATTTTCATAATAGCCTTTCCAAATCTCTTAAAATTCACTAGCATTATACCTCCTACCCTCCTTCTTGGCTTCCTCCCTGTGCACCTTGAGGATTTTCAGTCTTTTCCTGGCTGTTTTCTTATGTTGGGTGACTGACCGCTGACTGTCAAATTTTCTTCTTTCATCTCTGTGTGGCAAGTTTGGTGGATACTGGTGAAAGTTTATAATTCCTTACAGCGATTTTTATTTCTTGTGTTGCACTGCATCACATGTTGTATTCTGAAACTGCATTAGAAACAGGTATACCAAGTCTTTTTGAGGACACATAGGTCTCTTTTGGGCACTTTTTCCATATACATGCATGAAGACTTTCATTGGAATTTTGAGTAGCCCCTCTACAACATCTAGACAGAAGTTCTGTTGATGCCAGCCTTTGGTATACAGGCACAATTTTCAGCAGCATTGCAGTTGTGAATTAAACTGACATTTTTTGTGGGTTTTGAGGGGTTTGTCCTGTTGCGATACTCTTGTTGTAGAAGCACCATGATTCAGGTCCCAAGAGGCATTTCTTATGCTTAGGATCTTCATCTCTGGAGGAGTAATGGTATAGTGAGGCATATATTGCAGATTTCATATTATCTACTGAGGGAATATTTGGACATATTGCCTGCCTATAATAATTTGTGAGCTTCACAATAGTTGCTTCTTTCAAACTTCCAGGCCCCCTTCCACCAAGTGTAGTTCCTTTTACTTTCCACTCTTTCACCAAATTCCTCAAATCAGTCCCCATCCTTTTTGCAACATGGTTAATGCACTCTTCTTTTTTCAATTGTACATCTGGTCAATATACTGCATCATTTGACAGGTGGAGAAATGTTTTGGCATCCCCATCAAAAAGCACAGTTGTGTAGCGCATGCCACATTCTTCCACTGATCTTATCCATAAATTATCAGCTGCAAATACTTTCACTGCTACAGATGATCCCTCATAATTCTGGAGCATTTCCCCACATGTTTTATGACCTTCCAGCCATACATTATGTTCTGGAGAATCTTCACCCAGTTCATGAGCAGTTACAACACACATGTGACAAAATTTAGATAACACATGGTAATCTATAACTAATCCACTCAGAATGTCAGTCACTATGCCAATGCCATAGAGAGATGTATGGCCACGCTTGTGCCATGTTCCGTCAAATGATGCAGCAATGTCAAGCACTTGTTTACCTACATTGGATGGATCTACTTCCTCATGATTTGATATAATATTCACTAACAATTTCCTGCAACCTTGCTTGCAATTCACAAAACTGACCAAAACAAACCCAATAGTAAACAAGGAAGTGTATAGGCTGATGTCAGGCTGTCCACTAACTTATTAAATATATGCATTTGGTTACAACTCTCAAACATATTAAAATACTACTTCTATAAACACATAGAATTTTTCAAGTCAAACATGTCACTAGAATGGATATAATTATAAACATGTTCTAAAATATAAAGTTTTATGTTGACTAAATTATAGGTTGAAGTAGTTCATAACATAGCCAACAGATGGCAGTATATATTCCAATATTCAAAAATTGTGTCATCTCAATGCTACTGAAAAGAGGGAATTAATGGTAACAGAAGGGACACGGATAGCCGAGCGTACAGAGAAAAGGGGGCGTGGTGGAGAATCAAAAGACCGTGCAGAGCCACTTAAAAACGGCCGTAACTACGTCAAAAATAGTCACAGCGGCACAAAACCACTTTTATTATGTAGAGCAAGGTTAATATAATTTATTTATGCCAGAATTCAAATTCCGACAATTTCATCCATTTACCGAAAAAAATGTGTCCCAAGTCCCCTTAAGTGTGATTATTTTTATTAATACTATTACTGTTATTATTGTAAATATTGTTTTCACATTCTTCTCATCAGTAATTATTAAGTGTTCTAGGTGAATAAATAAAAATTATTATTATTATTATTATTAACTTGTCACAGCCGAAAGCCTATACGCCTGCAATTTCAGCATTGCTGAACATGCCACATAAACAAAATGCAGTTTGTCAGCCTAATTATAGAGACAATAATTAAACAATTCTTGCTTTTTTTTTTTTTTAATTTTTTTTTTTAGTAACTCAAATAGAATATCTATTTTTCCAGATATAAGGTTAATGTAAGATTCAAGGTCATTAAAATGTTCATACGAACCTTCAACATACTACCTTACAAAAGAACAGCTCAAACTATATGTACTGTACTTTGATATACTGGATAGATTTGACTAAACTTAGAATGATGCTGACACATTTGAGATGTCTATAATGATATAACTACAGGTTCGCACATTTAGGAAACAGTAAAAGCATGTAAAAATTATGTGAAGTGGTACCTGAAGTAGCAGTGAGGAGTATGTTTGCCAGGGAGCTACCAAACTGCCCCTAGAATCCTTACTTATATACAAGAATTACTGTAAGAAACAGACTGAATAAATGTACAAAATGTGACCATTTTCTTTGTTGCTATTTGGCCAGCTGTGATTAGGACAACTTTCTATCATCTCCAATAGAGCTTGCATCATGTCTGTTCACAGGGCTGCCACATTTGGTGAAAATAAGAAAACTGCCCAGTTTGAAATTGTCATGGTATGTGCAAGCAACACAGCAGACCAATGATCTTGTCACTTGACACACCAAATCAAGACAGGTCAATGAACTTGCCACTCACCAGACCAAACCAAAACAGACCAGTGGTCTTGTCCAGGGGATAGCAGAGGCCTCTAGGCTGCTCCGTGGCAACTACTATCTGCGCACTTTTTAGTGCTAGATTTACACCCTAGTGCTGAAGTGGTCAACTTCGGTTATCTTCGAGATTCGTATTGGCAACCTTTGAAACACAAACTAAGAATCACTTATCATCGCTGTGCGACATCTGGCGTACACTTTAAGTACTCGTACTGTTGTTGTTTACACAGCAAAGCCAAACTATAGAATTCATGCTATGAACACGTTTTGCAATGGGAAATGTTACATAGTATTATATATTGTGTGTGTGACACAGTTGTTTGCTTAAAATAATAAAGGTTTATAAAACTCATATCGATCGATCATATTATCGATTCAGTTCAGATTTCTTTTCTATTCAGTTGGCAGTATTAACGGAACCCTTCTTACTTCTCCAACGAGTACAAAAATCTATCACTAAAAAGTGCGCATACTATACACCCCCCTAACCATTCGTTGTCAAGCGAGTATGAGACCTGACCTAACCTAACCAACAAATGGTCTTGTCACTGATTGAACCAAACCAAAACAGACCAATGGTGTTGACCAGGGGGTACTAGAGGCCCCTAGACCGCTTTATGACGGGTAGACCCACTTTCCTGGTCATGCAAATCCAACACCCAATCCAAGCATTATTTGATTATTATTATTATTATTATTATCATCACCATCATCTGAATGATCACTAATCTCGAGGCTTATGCTCCCAGAAACCCTTCACATGCCATGCAAGTCTAATTCCTTTTTGTCCACATAGAATGTGCCACTTTCCAACTAAGAACAGCTCAAACTACTTACACTGTAGGCCTACTTTGATACATATGGTAGATCTGATCAATTAAACTTTGATGGTTTTTTTGTCTTTTTAGCTAATTTGCTTTACGTCGCATCGACTCAGATAGGTCTTATGGCGACGATGGGATAGGAAAAACCTAGGAATGGGAAGGAAACGGCTGTGGCCTTAATTAAGGTGGTATGAAAATGGGAAACCACGGAAAACCATCTTCAGGGCTGCCGACAGTAGGATTCGAACCCACTATCTCCCGGATGCAAGCTCAAAGCTGCGCGCTCCTAACCGCACGGCCAACTCGCCCGGTAACTTTGATGCTATCAGATCTGAAATGTCTTAGTTGACAGTATTTAAAACAATGCTAATTTTAAAATTGAAATAAATACACACACTTTCAAACAAACGACACACCTAATTTTCTGTAATACTGTGGAGAAGTTTATCACAACCAATAACGTAAGTAGGCATACGCATTTTCTCAGTATCTGGAAGATTAAATGTAAGTAGCCCTTAGGTAGTTGATGACGAGGAAAACGAAAATATTCGTTTCAAATCCACTTAGTAGAACTGGTACGGTAATGAAGTTCCCTTCCAAAATTAATCACTTCGGTTACGGCCTAAGTGCAAATATCAAACATCATACTCATAATGTGAAATTATTAGACTATCATAGAAAAAAGTGACTCTCGTTAAGAGGAATCTAACAAACAAATATATTCGTTTTACAGAAAAGCTGCGATTTATTTTATTTATTTCTTGGTTGTAGTCGGCTACACGTTTTATTCAACGCATGCGACAATCCACATAACTAAGAACGAGCGGGCACGGAATGCATAAGTGTTTTGGAAACATTCTCGAAACACGATAATTCTTATCACGAAGGCAACCTACACTCACGCCCAAACTCACGCAGCTGCAGATGGCAGTAAATAAGACAATCAGAACTAGAATAAAGAATCCATCAGTTGTCCCATAGGATTAAATATAATACAACATGAGTAATAAGTAAACTGAAAGGGACAAATACTTTTTTTTTTAATTATCCTTACCTTCATTTTTATAAACTTGAATTTTTTCGCTTTGCTGTTCAGCCTCACGTTCGTAAGTTACCTTCTCCTTCGCTATGCGTTTAACTACACCAGTCTTGATTCGAATAGCCTTTATGCGAGGATCTGCCATTGTTTTAGAACAGTAATGTCATCTCCTAATAGGTATTATACTATATTTTTGCACACATGTCAACCTATCCTTCTCCTTCTACTAGTGATGTGCGAGGGCGCGAATGACGCCTGGTGCTGGTGGCCTGGAATCAGTGTTGCCAACACAATTTTCATTTAAAAAGCTAGATGAACATCTATTATAAGCAGAGCCATCTACAGTTAAAACCGGAAGATACGCTTGGCAACGCTGTACATATCAGTCAAGTGGCGGCCGAGAGGAAAGGAGACGTGCCCGACTTTGAATGATTTCACACATATTCACTACATTTAGTCCAACACAGTGATTATGATAAAGAGCTCCCTCATCGTAAAATAATACTAAGAAACGCACACATCAGTAAATTCATTCACTGAAGTTAGAAATACATTTTACGTGAATGAAAACAAAACACCTTAAGAACAGTACCCACAAGCTCATTACTATGGAGCTTTGACAGCTTCCTCAGCATAATGTTTTTATCCTCACTGCTGACACAACTCTTATTCTTCATCTGATTTCTATAATTATTTAACACAACTTTTACAAATGTTGGCAATAAACAATGAACAGACCATTATTGTCACACTCACAATGACCACGTTCAAACCAGAACTGTTGATTTTTCATCTCTCCCTAAAGCAGCTCTGGATAGAGAGAAGAGAAATTGTTTCTGATTTTCACCATCCAAATCGTCTCCGTTGTAGTCTTCAGATACCAGCAAGGTAAATATTCTTGTTACTGATGCGCAGACACACACAACACAATCTGATGGCACTATTAACCCACCTCTCTGAAGTTCATCATAATAGAGGTCATCTGTTTCATTACTCCGCAGGAGACCTAAACATGTGGCACAGCTTATCCTTCTGGATGTTGTCATTACTGCATACCCAGAAATGTATATCACCCCTGACATCTCAAAATACCAACCAAAAAATTCACATGACGAAAGTGAGTCTAACTGGTTTATTACTTCCATATTGGGCCTGATATCACTTTTCTTGATGGAATCAAACATTTCTAATTGGCTCCAGCCAATTTGCAATTTCCTATACCACTGCAAGACTAGAACACCCTTAATCCTAATTTTCATCTCACTCACCTAGGACTTAAAGTGCAGTAACATTGTAGTTACAACCAGTAAGCTATCGGTACTGACCAAATCTTCTTTCAAACTTATCACTTTGAAACTTCCGTAACAGTAAATAATTTGCTTTCAGAGTTTCAAACGAAAATTTTTGAGTAACTCTTCTTCCTTTCAGTGTAAAGTTCGAATTGTTTCCTTAAATATATAAGGTATCGTAGGACAAATATTCTGTGCTTTCACTGCTTATCTCAAGAAACTCTACGAGCTTGTCAAGCATTTTTAATACATTTCCTTGTGCACATTTGACACTAATACCACTAGCAGTGGCTCCTGTAGAATTTCATGAATATTTATTTCGTTGAGATCATTTGGATATTTCACCATCAGTTCAACATGTCAGTTCTTTTACCGACACCGGTTAACTATCAACATATACAGAGACATTCATATCTTGGAGAATTTTGAGTAATGACTTACATTTGACGAATCATCCATTTTTTATTTTCCCTACTCTTCACTTCAAGTCTCCTATCAGGATATTTTCTTTTAATACATTTTGATGACAAATATTTTGACAAATTTGGAAAATAATTGGCATGCATCAGAAAGAAGCTCATAAGAGGTAGATGGTAATATAGTTATGTTGCCTTTAATATAACAAATTGTATCCCCTGTTGAAAAAATTCGTCTGTGAAATGTCTTACGCACACGACTGAATCCTTCCTAGGTTCCCCAATTATCCCGTTTAAAGTGACAAATCCATTTTTGTTTTAATTCCTCGTCTGAAGGAAACCTAAACGAGGTAAGAAAACATTTATGATATAGTTGCTACGACACAAATTCAGTCTGCGCCTTCACAAATAATAATGTTATTGATTCAAAGTCCCAATAACTGCTTTTACGGTTTTGGGGAGACGCCGAAAAGACGGAATTTTGTCTCATAGGAGTTATTTAACGTGCCAGCGAATCTACCGACACAAAGATGACGTTTTGAGCACCTTCAGATACCACCACCGAACTGAGCCAGAATCGAATCTGCCAAGCTACACAGCCCTGCTGCGCCTTCACATAAGCTTATTTCGGTAATAGATTTTACGTATGCTTATTCAATCACTTGCCGTGTTATATGTACTCGAAAATATCCGTGAAAAATAAAACGAAACACAAGACGAAGTTCACTACGCATCAACATTCACAGATAGCTCCCGCGCTTCCGCCTTGGCCTCCGCTGCATGTTGCCAAACTTACATGACTCCGGCTTGTAACTGTAGTCGGCTATGATTATAAGTTAGAGAAAGCTAAATCAGAACTGGTAAAAGTTAAAAAATAAGCCAAATTTTTATAGCACTGATGACCGGGTAGAGAATGAAATAGTTCAGTTCAATTAGCAAAGTACTATAACCACAAACCGTGAATATTTAATTATAATAAAGTTTTATTGCAGCCAACGACCATATATAAATTGTTCTACTCTTTACTATATTTATGTAAGGTCTTACCTCTTTTGCTACACTTATTGAAGTGGTATCGTTCACATATTTTCCCACATAATTTGCACACGCATTCGTCGCTTGGTTCATGATATACCTCTTTTACAAATAGCTTATGATGAAATCCGTGTACAGCCAAACTGTTGATAGCTCCAAGTACAGTAGAGACAATCCGTGACACTCAGCGATATATCGAGGGACAGCTATTAGAGCTCTCTCTAGCGGATTGACCTGAGAACTAATGATTCTGCCATAAGAGCACGTGTATTTGTGTGGGAAGTTTTTGGCGTTAGGTATGCGTCTTCAGTGAGTTGATATAATTAAATAGTAGCGTGTGTCATTCCTTGATATCTTCTCTCAACATGAGGGGAAAGGTATGTGCTGTGTTTGGCTGCAGTAACTATGAAGTCACACCTTTCAAGAAGAAGAACTATGAAGTAGAGAAGAATGCACGGTCTTTCTTCCCTTTCTCTCGTGACAAGAAAATGTAAGTAATATTGTGTTTGCATACATATTCTTCCAGTGACAAAGAGAATTTTATATTACTTCATAATCGTGTGACCTGCTCGACCCATATTTTAACTGGCTTAAAATATAATACCGGTACGCATATTTTATTGTATAGTGCAGCAGTTAACCTTCAATACGGTACCGATGTGTTATTGTAGGTGTGATCTGTGGATTTGATTTAATTAAGGAAAATACATATGCATTTGAGTGTGGCTGGTTGTGTTCCAACTGGCCCCATTTGGAATGTCGTAATGCGTTGTCAAGAACTGAAGAAAATACGGGTGATTTAAGAAATATACATATTTTGTTGAAACAACATGATGACGCAAATTCGCTTTACGGTAATGTAATGGCATTATGGCAAGTATTGCTTATAGGGAAAGTTTGAATGTTTTTGAGGCAAAATTTATAGATTTTCTTTCTGTTAGTAGGCTTCAAGTTAAAAGGAAACTTGTCCAGCTCTTAATTGTAAATTTATTGAATTGTGTGTAAGGAATGTGCCGATATTTTTGTTGACAAGTGTTTTAATATGATGATACAATGCTTTCAAACGAGGAAAAAAGAAAATCTAGCCGTGAAAGTTCAGGCAGAAATTCTAAAGCTAAAAAGTAATGCATAAATGAAAGATCAAGCCCTTTCAGAGCAGTCTATTTCACATCTTGATTATATGTCTAATTTCAGTCTTTAAATAATAAACTGTTAAATAATTCTTCATTCATTTATCCAGAATTGCTTTAGCTTAGTAACACTTTCTTTCTAGACGTAATTTATTTATGAATTTCCGTATATGCATTTCCATTGATATTTGAATTTGGCGCGAATTTTCAGGTCAAGTCACCAGGAGCGCCACCTGCGACTTGTTTCTCCAGCAGGGTTAAATCCGGAAATGTCGCGTATTCCCTCTACTGTATTTGATAGCACTGCGCATGTTCTTATTTGGGCCCATCCAGTCTCTGCAATTCATAGCATCCGTCACGTAAAACTCCCGCCAGATTTCTTCTCTTTTCCTTCACCTCAGATATAGGTGCGCAATGGCTTGGGGGGTCGATGGTACAGAAAGATATCTAAGATCGTCGATAAAGAAAACTCCTGAGCTAACTCCTATGTTAGTCTAGATGGAGATGTCTTAGAAATACCTAACATTCTTTTCAGAAAGGTAGCTTTCACTTTTTCAAGGGTAGTTAGGTTTGATGTTGACAATTTGTCCCAGATTAAAACTACGCCATATGTCAGAATGGGTAGTATCTTTGCATGAAAAAGTTCCATTGCCGAGCCTATTGATATTTTGGTTGGGTCTTGTATATCACAAATTCCTCTTATTTCTGCTGCTGCTCTTTCCTTTACATGTATTTTGAACGAAATTCCTGACATTTGTAGAGTAATGCCGAGGTAATGAAACTTATTTACTGTAGTCAAGTCTACCCCTGCATATGAAATTCTATCTGTCGCTGCTATTCCCCATCCTTTTCTGAAAACCATGCAAACCGTCTTGTACTTGTTAACATGGAAGTCGTTTGTTTCGGCCCATTCCTGTAATCTATCTATCGCAATCTGGAGGTCTTCTCTGTTTCTCGATCCTATTATCATGTCATCTGCATAGGCATAAAGCACTGATGATAGATTATCTGTTATTCTTGTGATGTTGTTGTAGCTACTTTAAAAAGCGTAGGACTAATGGGGTCTCCTTGTAACACACCGTTTGTTTGAGTGATGGGGGAAGTGAGTGATACCCCATCATCTATTCTCACACTATTGTAGGCTAGAAGATTATGTATTACAATCTTAAGTTCATTGTCTGCTCCAATCATACCGTCTAATTTTCCCATTAACTTTGATCTGTTGAGCAAGTCAAAGGCCTTACTGAAGTCAATTAATACAGCGTAAAATTTTCCTTTTTTTGATACCTAAGTGCTTCTTGCACCTCATCTAGTAAATTAGCGAAAGCTTGTAGACTTCCTCTGCCTTTCCTGAACCCGAATCGTTCCTCTGGAAGATGATCATCCATTAATTCCAATATTTAATTATGTACACTGAGCTAGTCCTGACAGGTGGAGGTGGTGGTGATTATTTTCTGAAGAGGAAGTTCAACGGGGCATCCATCCTTTATAAAACACTAATCTGAGAGAAAAAGTGGAGGGGGTCTGACACTTTGAAAAATGAGGATATAGGTCAAAGAAAGACAAGGACCACACAGGGCGTGAAAGTGAAAGACTTCCTAGGCCTCCATACGTAATACCGTCGGGGTCGGAAAAGAACAAGAGTTGACCAAGGGAGGTCGGATAGGATAGATGAAAGGGAGGAGCCTGACACAAGTAAGGAAGTTTTGTGAGGTGATTGGATGATTTTTTTTGCTAGTTGCTTTACGTCGCACCGACACAGATAGGTCTTATAGCGACGATGGGACAGGAAAGGGCTAGGAGTTGGAAGGAAGCGGCCGTGGCCTTAATTAAGGTACAGCCCCAGCATTTGCCTGGTGTGAAAATGGGAAACCACGGAAAACCATTTTCAGGGCTGCCGACAGTGGGGTTCGAACCTACTATCTCCCGAATACTGGATACTGGCCGCACTTAAGCGACTGCAGCTATCGAGCTCGGTATGTGATTGGATGATATTAAAACTGAAGTATGAGAAGGAATGTCATGCTATTACATCATAAAGACACATTCCATGCTCCCGGTGGATCAGTGGTGAGTCACCACTGAGAGAGTGCTTACTGAGGGACCACAACGCCACAGCACATAAGGCACGTTGAAGGAAATAAGCTAGATTTAGGGTGGGAGGAGTCTACAGCGGGAAAATTGTGCTTTTGCCACTCAACGTTGGATTAAATAATCTAGATTTAGGGGGAAAAGCTAAATTGGCAACAGTGACTGGAATCGCGAGAATCAGTTCCTACCACCGCCGTCTCGATCCTGCAGCGTGACCTCGAAAATTTTGTGAGATGGACAGCAGGCAATGGTATGTTGATAAACGGGGTTAAAAGTCAGGTTGTGAGTTTCACAAATAGAAAAAGTCCTCTCACTTTTAATTACTGCGTTGATGGGGTGAAAGTTCCTTTTGGGGATCATTGTAAGTATCTGCCTGCTCTTTGCGAGTTTTTTTGCGACCACCGCCGTATCGATCCTACTATACTGCCTGCTCTATGCGAGGTTATTTTGCGACACAAGAGTCTAGCTCCTAAGGGAGCAATAGTTTCATGTTTCGCCAAATAGCGCTGTAAGAAAATAATTGTTGAACTTCGGAAAACTTCAGAGAGAGAGCTTTAATTTCAAGCCATGGAACGTAATGATGCGCGCGCTCTGGTGAACCGGGAGCAGCTGAGAGACATGCTTGTGCAACGTAAACAGCTGATATTGATACGGAGTGCGACTCGGTCTTCGTCACTGCATATAGTACTATAAAATAACTACGTAAACGCATGTACCGAATGAAACTAGAAGTCACCAAGTAAGAACTGTTGTCAACAAGAAGAAATTATAATAACAATATATAACTCACCATTGACGACTAGCGTATGGAAGAACGGCGACTTGTTATTTTGTCACTTGTTGAAGCACATTACAAACGCGCACATGCAAAGGCATGCAAAGACTTGCCAACTGCCCGAAAATTAAGTACGGATAACTGTCAAATGTACATTACTAAGCTTACTAGATGTAATGCTACTGTACTACAAAATATTATTTCAGTGTTGTACCATCAGGCAGTTTCTTAACCTATAAAGTACGTTTTACTGAGGTGTATGTATCAGTCAGTCTTAACCCAGTATGTCCTAGAATTATATTTTCTTAAATTAATGAGTAACTCTGTCATAATTGGTCTCAGTGGTCTAAATGGATATGAAAATAACAATAAAATGATTTTCAGATATATCCTCGCTGGAGGGTGTTGCCATATGTCAACGCTGGGTCATACTGGGAAATATTGAGTAAAAATAGAAAGACAAGAAGAAATGTTTTGTACAATGTCGTGTTTACTTTTGTAGTAACTTGAAGGGTAAATCAATTAATTTAAGGCATTATCAGGTCATTTGTTAAGGCTTTTGGACCTTCCAATATTGAATAGATCACTGTTAGACTTATTCCATCGATGTAATGGTAACATGCTATTGAGGTCACAATATTGTTCTTTCTCTAAAGGGATAGTTTACTATGTCTGCGGCCATACTATAGTTTCTACCTCCTTTCATTCCTTGATCTGGTAATTCTCGAAGCATTTGATGCAAAGCCCTACATCACATTTCTTGCAAGCAGTGCGACCGATTGTGGAACAGTGGTCAGAGGCGCATCGCCTCTTCTTGTCAATGGGAATCGGCCAATGGTTAGCCAACGTAGCGTAGGTATTCTCGAGGTGTTCCGTAAGATTTCGGTTTCGGAGTAGGTCCTGGGCCTCTAGGGCTTTCACCAAAGTGGTTGCAATAGTAAACTGCAATTTGACGCCTAAATTCTAGTTGTGGCATACTCGGATGAGCTACTCTATGCAACTGCCACGCGTTGTGCACACATACGTCGATCAACGAAGTGAAGATACTACTCCACCACTTCTTGCCTCGGTTTCCAATGCGATACAGAGACACATTCTGGTCCATGCGAACAGCATCGCCCATGTGCTTCTTATATTTGCCAATTACATTTGGCCTGATAACACCTATTTTCTTTCTTTGCTCCTTGGAATAGCGTTGCACTCTAGAAGTGGGATTCATTCCGAATGTGGTAGATGCAGCACTCACAACTGAATTATCGACCCGTTTAGTCACACGTATATCAGTTACTTCCATTTTCACTGAAGTGCAATATCCTCGAGGCTTCTTTTTTAGGGTCTGTTGGTTCTCAAGTGGACAGTTTTTGGGAATTCTGTTGTCGCGAATAGTACCCGTGCCCGAATAACTTCGAGATTTCAAATAGGCTAGCAACAGAAGGCCGGTAAATAAATTGACAAAATAAAATGACAATGGTAGCTGGTGTACATCAGAGAGAAAATCGTCAATCATACTCAACAATGGAGCTGTAGACTTTCCAAATCTCTCCTCATAAACTTGATTTTCTCTGGGATTTCTACCTTGATAAATTTCAAAATTTATCAGATAACCTGCTAGAGTACATAACGACCAAACTTTGTACCCGAAGCGTAATGGTTTACCTTTTATAAATTGTTTGCAACCGTGACACCGAAGTATGCTATCATGCTCTCATCGTAGGAAACGTGCTGTTCAGGGTGAAAATGTTTGAGAATATTGGACTACAAATGGTCTGTGATGGGTCGAAGTTTCCACATTTTGTCATTGTCATTTCCTGATTTACGGCTGTCTTCAAAATGAAGAAACTGCAGTATCTGTTGAAAGCTATTTCTGCGCATTGATTTTGAAACCATTTCATGCTTCAAATCTTTTTCAGTACTCCAAAGAGTTCTGACACGGGAGTGATAATTGTAACCTGTCACAAGTAAAATGCCGATAAACACTTTGAGTTCTTCATTAGTGATATTTGGATTCGGTTTTCCAAGAAATATGGCGTACTTTTCTGACTCGTGGCAAATGTATTGCAGGAGAACGTAATCTAAAAATTTCTCAAATTGCTCATGTAGTTTCAAGCCAACACAGTCTTCAAAATTAGCAGATGGAGGTATTGGTATCATAACAGAGGAATCATCTTTCAAACACACAAAACTATTATCCTTATTCGAAGGCGGAAGTCAAACGGTAGATATAATAGGCTGGACTTTCTACAGGCAACGGCTTGTAAATGATGTGGAAGCTTCAGTGCCTGAAATTTGCAAAGAATGTGCTTGTACGTGAAGGTCTGAATTTTCTAATATGTCCATTACAATTTCTTCATTTAGGTCTATACAATTCTTGTTTGTCGGAACTTGCTGTGACTTTCGTTTCGTTCCTTCAAAGGAATTGATTCTACGACCACTTTTGAGGATTAATTCACAGTTTGCTTTCAGTTGACGGGGACACACATTATCTGGTAGACCTGATTCTTCATCCTCAGCATCATCTTCACCACTCAAAGCACCACTTTCAACGTCAATAAGGCTCGATAAACAACGCTTAAGGTTCTTCATCATCGGACAGTATTTCTTCCAAGTAGTCAAGAGGTTCTTTTAGAGTTATCGGTCTGAGAATATAGAAAACGGCATTAAAAGTGCTATACTTTACAAGCAGTCGGGTATTGTGCGCAAACAGTAGTAGGAACGGATAAAAAATTGAAAAACCCATTATGGCCCAGCGTTGCCATATGGCAACAGCATCATAAATCCTTATATACCTTCACTTTATAGGAGCCAGCATATTTTTCATTTACACTAACGTAATGCTACGACTTTCTAAAGAAAATAGCAATTAGTAGAAAGGAAGAATTCCTTGCAGGAATGTAAAAATACCAGTTCATGAAATTGTGGTCCTCTTGATTTGACATTTCTTTTTCTCACTCTCACTTTTTCGATGTTACTGCACACAAACCACTTGAGTAACTGACAAAACCATTCAGAATTAACAATACAGGTCCCTATAATGTACAATTCTGACAATGGTTTCATAAAAAGTGAATTGTTGAATAGCCAACAAATAAAACAGGTTCCAAGAAGGACATTCCAGGAATAATTAATGAACAAGGAGAGTGAGTATGCGAGGATCTTCAAAAGACAGAAGTATTCAGTCAGCAGTATGTAAAGATTCTTGGTTACAAGGACAATGTCCAGATAGAGGAGGAGACTAAGGCCAAAGAATTATTAAAATTTACATATGACAAAAATGATATTTACAATAAGATACAAAAGTTGAAAACTAGAAAAGCGGCTGGAATTGATCAGATTTCTGGGGATATACTAAAGACAATGGGTTGGGATATAGTACCATATCTGAAGTATTTATTTGATTATTGTTTGGTCAGAGGAGCTATACCAAATGAATGGAGAGTTGCTACAGTAGCCCCTGTGTATAAAGGAAAGGGTGATAGACATAAAGCTGAAAATTACAGGCCAGTAAGTTAGGCGTGCATTGTATGTAAGCTTTGGGAAGGCATTCTTTCTGATTATATTAGACATGTTTGTGAAATTAATAACTGGTTCGATAGAAGGCAGTTCGGTTTTAGGAAAGGTTATTCCACTGAAGCTCAACTTGTAGAATTCCAGCAAGATATAGCAGATATCCTGGATTCAGGAGGCCAAATACTCTGTATCGCCATTGACCTGTCTAAAGCATTTGATAGGGTAGATCATGGGAGACTACTGGCAAAAATGAGTGCAATTGGACTAGACAAAAGAATGACTGAATGGGTTGCTACATTTCTAGAAAATATATCTCAGAGAATTAGAGTGGGTGAAGCTTTATCTGACCCTGTAATAATTAAGAGGGGAATTCCTCAAAGCAGTATTATCGGACCTTTATGTTTTCTTGTATGAGTAAAGGAGTGGGATCGGAGGTAAGGCTTTTTGCGGATGCTCTTATTCTCTATAGAGTAATAAATAAGTTACAAGATTGTAAGCAACTGCAGCGTGACCTCGAAAATTTTGTGAGATGGACAGCAGGCAATGGTATGTTGATAAACGGGGTTAAAAGTCAGGTTGTGAATTTCACAAATAGAAAAAGTCCTCTCACTTTTAATTACTGCGTTGATGGGGTGAAAGTTCCTTTTGGGGATCATTGTAAGTATCTAGGTATTAATAAAAGGAAATATCTTCATTGGGGTAATCACATAAATGGGATTGTAAATAAAGGGTACAGATCTCAGCACATGGTTATGAGGGTGTTTAAGGGTTGTAGTAAGGATGTGAAGGAGAAGGCATATAAGTCTCTGGTAAGAGCCCAACTAGAGTATGGGACACTCACCAGGATTACCTGATTCAAGAGCTGGAAAAAATCCAAAGAAAAGCATATCGATTTGTTCTGGGTGATTTCCGGCAAACGAGTAGGGTTACAAAAATGTTGCAAAGTTTGGGTTGGGAGGAATTGAGAGAAATAAGAAGAGCTGCTCGACTAAGTGGTATGTTACGAGCTGTCAGCGGAGAGATGGCGTGGAATGACATTAGTTGACGAATAAGTTTGAGTGGCGTTTATAAAAGTAGGAACGATCAAAATATGAAGATAAAGTTGTAATTCAAGAGGACAAATTGGGGCAAATATTCATTTATTATAGGAAGGGGAGTTAGGGATTGGAATAACTAAGGGAGACGTTCAATAAATACAATTTCTTTGAAATCATTTAGGAAAAGGCTAGGACAACAACAGATAGGGAATCTGCCACCTGGGCGACTGCCCTAAATGCAGATCAGCATTGATTGATTGATGTAACCCAGCGATATTGGGTTAACTTAGATGTGGGATGATTAACAATGGACTTGAATGAATTCATCTAAATATGAGCATTCAGAGAAACAGTAGGTACTGTTCATAGGGCATTTATTGGTTCAATGCAGAATATCCCTCATTGTCAACAGCACTGATTAAATCCAACGTAATAGCTTGTTGCTCCACTGGAGATGGTTTGGTCACTGTACTACTTTTTGTCGATATTTTCTTCTTGGTTGAGATGAGTCCCATTTGAGGTTCAATTTTTCTTTTCTGAGATGTGTTGTTTGATTATATAGCATGTTAAAACTTTGAACTGCTGCTAATGTAGGCTTAACTGGTAACAATAACTTCCTAAAGTATCTGCTCCTTGAATGGTTGTAAAATCTTGCAACAATTCATTGATTTCATTTAACTGAGATAATAATATCTCTTTCTCGATATCTAACCACCTGTGTTGATTATCGGGTTCTGAAGTATTGGTACTTTGAAATGTATCGGTACAGATTTGTTTCAATAATACTTATTTTTAAACAACTGCTAACTCTTTTTCAGAACATATTTGAAGGAGTTCTTGGCATTCTTTAGGCTGGACCTCTACATCTGAAATAATCTGGTATATAAGATGAATGTGTTTGCACATGTTGAATCGTATGGCGGAATCGATACACGTGCAAGAGTAGATGTGAATGCATGACTTGCAGTCATTACATTCTAACTGGCACTCACAGTTTTTTTCAGGGGGACAATTGTGTATATATCAGAAGTGGATGTTAGTGGAATAGTCCATATGTTGCCTTCCTGTATAACTATTTTTTTCTTAATGTCAGACTAGTTTTGTGTCATTGCCTAAGATCCCTCAGCTTACTTGTAACTTTACTTTTATGCATAGTGACGATCCTGTCAAACATCTTATCTTTGAGGAATCTCATTATTGCACGAATGGATTTGTCCAGGCCCTTTATTTTCTTTCATTGCAAGTATATATGTTTTATGCACTTATGCAGGTTCTCAATGTGCATATTTGTGTTCAAACCGCAGTGCATCTGATAGCTATATGCCTACTGTCTGGCTGTGGAAACAACATTTTCTAAAAAAGCATTTACAAAAATCATGGGTGTCAGGGTCATCAATTAATTTCTGAACGGCTGGCTCAAAGATAGTACTAAATGTATTCACATCTCTCTCTCTCTCTTGCGTAAGTGAGCTTATAATTTTGTATACTTCTGTTTTTTGTTTCTAGATTTGATTTTGCCAACGTTCTTATTCCATGCCGGTCAATGTGCCAGGAGTAATACAGTCTTTGATTTGTTTCCCCCATAAATCTAGTCCAAGCATAAAGAAATGAATCTGCCATATCTGACATAAAAAAACTTTGGAGACAAATTGCCAAGCTGGTCTTTTATTTTTGACAATAGAATCTTTAAGACTTTTTTATCAGTTCTGTTTGTAAATAAAAATGAACATGGGAAACCCTGACGCATATCATCAATAATTATAAGAGTTATCAATTCAAAATCATACGCTTTGAGTCCATGGGTACCATCAATCCATACAGCATCCCCTCCATATTTCTACAGCATTGAAGCTTGTGCATCATTCATGAATGCTAACATAAAGCCGTTTTTAGCCAAGAAAGGATACTCTTCAGAAACCTTCCCCTGAGGCTTATGAAATAACACACAGTCCCCAATTCCTGCTCTCACCTCATTCACCCAGACATCAACACTCACTGCATCATTAGAATGCTTCACAGCTTCTGAGCTCAAATTATAAGACTTCTCAATGCTATGCAAGTCTTTTTTATGAGGAGATGAATTATTTGCCGTTCTTCTGGGGTTTTCAGACTGCTTCGAACATCATCTAATATGACATCAAAAGGAATGTTAATGTTATTTAGCTGTCAAAGAACTCTTTTCATCCTGAGTTAAAAATAAACGCTTTAAATCATTTTGATGCCCCACACGAATAGGTGAAAACACAGCCTCACACTTTCCCTCTTCAACTAAAGGAATTTTTATTGTCGAAGGGCATAAACCATCAGTATTTTTGGTGCCTTGGTCCTTTAAATAACGGTGTTTTAAAGTGTCCTGAGCAATGACAACTGTAATATGCTGCCCCAATTTTTGCATTGTCCTCAGAACCAAACATTAAAACATACTTCACAAGGTTCTGTGAATCATAATTAATTTTCCATTCCTTAAACTCTTCAGAAGAATGAAATGATTTGCTTCCACTTATTACAACAACGTCATGAATATTGTGGAAATGTAACAATATATCTGACATTTTAGATTATGTATCTGAACATACACTACATGTACAATTACCGGCATTAGTAACATTAGGGCCACTTGAGTTAATTTCCTTATGTGTACCGTTAATGTGTCTATTTAAACTTTGTCTATGTCTGTATAATAAACCACAGTCACTACATTTGAACATTGTAAAAATACACCTGAAATTATCCATATAAATGTATACACTTAAAAAGAGTAACACCCATCTATTTACACGTTACTGCGCTGGCTAATCACCGCAACATTTCTTCAAACACGAGCGCGGACAAACAGATAATCTATCGCCTGATGTATAATCACTTTAAATTAGACGCATTATATGCACTTCCTAAATTGTCACACACATTTACATGGTACTACTCTAGCTAATCCCTCGTTCACACATGAACGCGGACTAAGGAAGAACGAAAAGAGAACGAAAATACTATTTAATCTGTTCCCCAATTTACTTTTACCTTCCTACGGTGCTACGCGGCGGAAAACTCACCGTAGTTTCCCGAAGGGTTCCGATTACGATTTTCCTCCGGTGCTATGCGGTGAAACACGAAACTATGGCTCTCCGGAAGAATTACATTTATTTTCTTACGGTACTACGTGGCGGCAAATAAAGAGGTTCTTTTTCAGTGTGAGAAATTCAATCACCAACGGAACAAATTTATTTCGAAATGAATGAATTTGGGTTTGCAACTGACCATGAATATCTCTCGCCTGTTATATAAACCTACAGTTCAACTGGCAAAGTCGAAGGTCCATTTCCTTCAGGAAAGCAAACTAACAGTATAACATAAAAGAGATTCAGTGGCTGAACGGCGGCTATGTCGTATAAGCGGATTTCAATACCGACCAAGAAGAAAAAGTGATTCGTTGTGGGAACAATGCGGTTAGGGTCGCATGGCTGTGAACTGGCATTCGGGAGTTCGAAATCCACTGTCGGCAGCGCTGAAGATGGTTTTGCGTGGTTTCACATTTGCACACCAGGCAAATGACGTGGGGGCTTTAGAATAACACGCACGGTATCCCCTGCCTGCCGTATGAGGCGACAAAAAGAGGCCCAAGAGGCTCATTATTTTGGAGCATGTATTGCCGACTGCGTGGCCCTGAGCTGAGTCCTGGCATTGCTTCCACTTACTTGTACCAAGCTCCTCACTTGTATATACCCTATCTGACCTCCCTTGGTCAACACTTGCTCTTTCCCGACCTAGACGATATTAGAGCACTTGAGGCCTCGGGAGTCTTTCATTTTCATGCCCTTCGTGGCCTTTGTCTTCCTTTGGCCGATACCTTCACTTTCGATGTGTCGGATCCCTTCCATTTTTTCTTTCTGATAAGTGTTATATAGAGGACGGTTGCCTAGTTGTACTTCCTCTTAAAAAAGTATCATCACCACCACCTGGGGATCTACCTTAATTAAAGCCACGGTCACCTCCTTCTCTCTCCTAGCCCTTTCCTATCACATCGTCACCATAAGATATATCTGTGTCGATGCGAAGTAAAGCCATTTGTAAATATATATACACTATTGAGTATTTTCATTTCTACTAGGACATGAAATTTCCAGTCGCAACGACCTGACTCGTATAAGCTCTTCTTGAATTATTGTGCGATACATTTACTCTTCTTTATTAATCATCATAGGAATATCACTCTTCTAATCATAACCTATTTAAAAAAAATTCTAATGCATTTTTATTGGGAGTCCAGGACCTTGGAGCAAACCGTCTCTGCAGCAACACAGGCATTCCGAGTCGCCTGCATCTTCTAAGAATCCAATGAATTTGTGGTAATAATGATGATGATGATAAAAAGCGATGAAAAAGTATTTGCTTTTGTCTGCAAATTCCCGTAATGCCAATTGGAATCGTGGTGAGGAAAAGACCGCGCAATCAGAGTCCTTTATTTATCTCGTAGACAACGACACGGTTCACAGCTGGTTCACAATATCCACTGCACCAGCGCTCTCCTGAAGTAACGTGCCATAGCTTGAAACTAAAGTTCCCTCGCCGAAAGCTTCCGAAGACTTCCGATTATTTTCTTACAACTCTATGGGGCAAAACAGGAAACTATTGCTTCCTTAGGAGCTAGACTCTTGTTTTTGCGACTAGGCTGCGAAAAAATTTCTCCGAGGTTTTTTGCAACAATTTTCCGCTAGATGGCAGGCACAGATGCACAATGTTCCAAACTTATTCTAATGACGACAGCCTACAAAACACTATGCAGTATGGTCATATGTTCACTGAAGCTCGTAAATTACATCAGTAATATTAAATATAGGCAATATTACATGTATGAAGTCATAGTTGGCCTCTTAATGAACAATTTAAAGATTGTATTGGACGAAGGCTTGGAGTGGCGCCGTATCTTTGTGTTCTCGCCAACGCACTATCAGTTAATAGAGATCTTACGAACTTTGTTATGGTAATATCACTAACAGTTTGCTGATGTTCTTTGACCTCACACTGTAACAAAGCACATTCTGAAAGGGAAGACGTCGCAAGTCCTCGTATTACGATCGTACGATTGAAGAACTTCGACAATAAGGCACAGCAGCTTAAACGAACTCCTGCAGATACTTCGCCATAGCAACAAAACAAGGTTTTGGCCATTGAATTCTTCCTGTGACCTGACGCATAATCAATTCAATTTAGCGGTGTCGAAGCTCTAGGCAGCGGAATGTTGCTGAGACAAATGTCACACTCCATCCTCTCCTCAAAAACACCAACCAAGTACCGGCACACGCAAATTAGGATTTTATTTCCTGTTTCTAGTTGGATATTATCGCCTGGATATTTAAGGTTGTCCAAAATGTCTAAACTTGAAGACGTTTGTTTTGTGATTGTCCGTCACAATTCTTCTCACAAGGAATCCACTATCCTTCACGACTTTAATCACCTTCTGAAAAAAGCCGCAGCCTGTTTCCAGTCATTCGACCGGGTCAGGAATGGAACGAATGAAGCCCCATCTAGCGGCGAGCATAGGAATATTGTGCTGGCTGCCGCAGCCTGTCGCAATCCTCTCTGGCAATGATTAATGAATGGCAGATGAAATGTGAAATGATATTCAAGAGTGTTGCTGGATTGAAATATGACGGGGAAAACCGGACTACCCGGAGAAAATCCTGTCCCGTCTCCGCTTTGTCCAGCACAAATTTCACATGGACTGCCCGGGATTTGAACCATGGAATCCAACGGTGAGAGGACGGCTGAGCGACGGAGGCTCCATCACCTTCTGAAATAATATGTAAAGGCACAGATGCGAGAGTAATCTGAAGATATCCAAATACTTCCTTTATTACATCCCTGCCTAGATAAAGCGGACAGCCTTTTTTCTCTTAATTCCCTTCTACACGGTATTTCATGGAGTCGTGTCTTTTCTGGCTGCGAACCATCTTGCCGAGATTGGCAAAATGGTACACAACAGTTGAATATTTCGGGGAAAGAATCTGAAGTTTCAGTTCTACAAAAAATATACCTTGCACAAACGGAAAGAAATAAGTACACCTTAAAATCACTTTTGAAATATCTATAAGCATAACATGATTAATGCATTTCACAGTTCTATACAAAATATCTTTTGTACGAACGGAAGTGACCAGACACGTTTACTCATTGTACGAATAATTCAGCTTTTCACACACTTTCATACACCAATAACACAATGCTACACCCACACTGACAGCGAAGTTTGTGCGTCTACTACTGCACTCTTACGGCGACTTGAAGAAATATTATTAGTCGCGCCTTCTTCTGTTAAACTAGTGGCATAGAGCAGGCAGTTTAATAGGATCGAGACGGCGATGGTTCCTGTTCCTGCGAATCCGAGATCGCACTTAATGTCGCATGCACAGACATATATATCTAGATTGGCAATGAGCAGCACGATTCTGAAGCCGGAATAATGCGACAACCGCCATCTTATGTCACTACACTATCCTAAGGCATTAATGTAAAACAGTGTCCGAAACGGGATACTTGGCTGGAGATAATTAAAATAATTAAAAGCACATAGAAATAAGAACAATACTACTGATTAATTAGACCTATTATGCACTTTATTTCACTATTAAAAAACGAAGCACTGGTATACAAATTTACAAATGCTTTAAAATATCCAGCCTGTTATAGACAGATCTATGGTCAAATCTGATTCCATTCACTCTCTCACAGCACGATTCGCACACATCTTCAAGTACAGTGATGAAATTACACTAATGAGGCGTGCCGGGCGGAGTGATTCAGACGGTTGTCCTTTGGATTCCAACTTGGCAGGTTCGACCCTGGGTTAGTCCAGTGGTATTTGAAGGTGCTCAAACACGTAAGCCTCGTGTCGGTAGATTTACTGGCACGTTGATAGATTTCCTGCAGGACTAAATTCCGGAACACAGCGTCTCCGAAAACGGTACAAGTAGTTAGTGGGACGTAACGCCAATAACACCATTATTATTAGTGCCTATTATAATAATAATTATTATTATTCTCCGACTCATTGACTGAATGGTCAACATTAAGGCCTTTGGTTCAGAAGGTCCCGGGTTCAATTCCCGTCCGGGTCAGGGATGTTTTCATATTGTCCCCTTCTCCGGGGTCGCTCAGTCGGCGGAGCGAGAGTCCCAAAGGGTGGACTGTTCGCAGGGCCAACTTTCTTTTACGGGACCGACCGACAGAACATTTATTTTTACAGGGCCATTGGTGACTGGATAGGAGACATAATGTTGAATGAAAATCAGGACAAAATAACAACAATATTTACTAAAATAATGAAAACTCAGTCTGAATGCAAAAAAATCTAATACAATATTTCACCAAATAATTCAATTCATTATTGCTTGTGAACAAATAAAACGACTGTGAGTCCTTTCATGCTTCTCGGTTTCATTTGACTCCATACTTCTTCAATGAAACTCCCTCCAACATTTTACTCTGCAACATTGAATTAATCATGTGATTAGCAATGCTATTATTTTCAATTGCAACACAGGTTTAGAACATTCTCAGGTAAATTACTTTAATACCTCTTTGAGAAACTTCACTATCGAAATTGAATTTACTTATTAAAAAAATGTTAAAGGTTTACTTTATCACACTTGTGAAAAATCGTTTTTAAATCGTTTATCACTATCATGAAATTCTTTTAGCTTATTCTTAATAAGTTCTGTATAAATCACTTTTGGAAAACTCCTTATAATGTTTGAGATCGTCGTTATAATTTTGGAAAACACTTTACCACTTCGAGAAACTTTTTTACAATGTTTGAAAATTTTGAAAATTTCTTTGGCGAACTTCCCCTCTCTCGTAGACTTCGCTCGACTGTATTCCTTTAGAATTCTTAATAACATTTCCTAACTAACTAGTATTCTATGGATGGATAGAGTATCACGCAACACTATGTGGAATCAACAACAACAATATCAATGCATAATCAATCACATCAAATACAAAAAATATAAGCATTCCTGGAATGATATGGGTAAATGTTACGAAATAACATAACACTAACAACTGTTTATAAGTAGATTTATCACACAATAGAACTATTATTATTATTATTATTATTATTATTATTATTATTATTATTATTATTATTATTATTATTATTATTATTATTATATTATAACCTTCTCTTCCTCTTGAATTCGGTTGAAGATCCTTACAACATTACCTGACCATAATGAGAACTCCACATGACTGTAGTTATAAGATGAAATAGGATGACAAAATTTTTATCTCGATGAATAATCATCACCACTATTAGAAATATGCGTTTAAGAGCCTCTAGAAAATAAAATAATGATTAAGTCGTGCATTATTCATATCAGTTGTTGAGCGAAGAACAAGAACTATTATTAGTCCCTCAATCCTTTCATACCATCATAAATCACTATCACCACCATCACTCAATATAATCAATGTGATTCATTATAATCATTATGACTGATATGCACCCTAGTGGTCCCATATCGTCAATTCATCAAAATTTACTATCGCAATGATCGCTCAATTTTCTCAACAACTCGTTAAAATTCCCCGACCTTCATTATTATTATTAAAATTATTTTTATTTCCTACAATGGCTCCTAGAACGTTCTCTCGATGAACTGTTCCTATTACTCGTCTATTACCTTCCCTTCTAGTATCAATCATCATACATGCCTAACAGCCTTTTTAAGATTACGATTTAATCATAGTTTACTCCTATTTTAATCACATCCTCTTTGTCATGATTATTATTACCTTGTTTTATTTTTTATTATTATTCTCGTTATTATTAGGTCTTAATCCCTTATAATGTCCTTTTGAAGATCGTAATTACCTATGACCTTGTCAACTCACTGGCAACAGGGATTACTCATCACCGAATTCGAAAAAAAACATTATTCCAAGAAAATGCAAAGATAGGACAATATTGAAATCACAAATCAACGAAGGAATGAATACTCTACCATCACCATTAAGTACAACATTACTAAAGAAACTACATTCCTCTAAGCAAGAATACAATCTACTAGGCATCTACTAAAAGAGAAGAAATTTTACAGCGGTACTTATAGTTCCGATGAGAATTCGTGGCGTCGGGATGCTGCTATGGGCGTCGGCGTCCTCTTCTTCAGCTATTATGGTTTACAGGTGTACAAGGTCATCCATCATGTTGGCGTGCACACTGGAGCCTAATCCATCATGACTATGGCTACGTCCAGCATTGCCGTATTACTCCAGCAAATTTCCGGAAAATTCCAACCCTTTCCTCGTGTTCGTTGCATCTTGACTGCTAGATTTCACGGAGATAGCTGAAACTGAAATTCTGCATTAACAATAGGATCCACACCAGTTGCAACTCACTGAATTATACACAACACTTAACTGGTGCAACGATGTATTTTCAGGTCCAGGTTTACTACCAGCTTCGACTTCCAAACACAAAATTGTTCTGTTCGTCGTTTCGTAAGGTACTCTTCTGTACTGTTCGGTGTTTCACAAGAGACCCTTCCTCGACTTTGTTCTAGAAAAATCCTAAGATTTTCTAGCACCTTCCTCTATTTCCATTGGCTGTTGGCCATCATGCGCCGTGATTCGTCTTTCACAGCTGCAAGTGGATTCTTCGAGAATAATATTCCCCTTTCGTCTGCCGGTGTGTCAGGTGACGTAACTGCGTGCGCTGGCGGCCTTGAACAGCTGTTGACCTAATGTCGGCTGGCTCCCAACGGCACGGCACGGTAACAGCTGATACACGCGCTCTCGTAAACCAATATTCCGTAATAAAATTTTTCTATCTTTCCCAAATTAACTGAGGCACCATTTAGACGGGTACAATATTAACATACTACCAACCACCACAGAAACACGTCAAAAGTGATTACATCCCTCCATATAGATTTGGCGTAAGGAAGGGCATCCGGCCGTAAAACAGGGCCAAATGCACATGTGCGACACAATTCCCACCCACGAACCCATAGGTGTGGGAAAAGCGGTAGAAAAAAGAAGATTATTATTATTAGGTACTAATAAGCCGATAAACATCATTGGGTTTAGATCTAAAGCATGTGAGCTTAGACTTCGAAGTAACTTTGTTTCATACAACTGAGCTGTGACATCATTAGGTACGTTCCGTTTCAAGACTGAGCTAAAACCGTTACATGTATTCGCTCTGAAATATATCTCAGGAAGTTTGCACACGTGAACAACATCTTTCGTAGGAACATAAATACCTACAGATTACCCCTATTCTTAAAAGAAAAGAATGTTCTTTTTGTACAACTACTTTCTTCCAAGTATCACACTGAAGAAAATTGAAGAAACATCTCTAACGTATATTTCGATCTATGCAAGATAATGGTAGGGCAAAGAGGGTTCCAACCCCGGGCGAATCAGAGGCCGCGGAGCGGGTTTACGTGACTACTGAGTCAGCAGCGAGGGAAATTTGAATTCGCGAGATGTCATTGAACCCCAGTAGTGTACCTGGGCCGGCTCCAAATCCGCAGTCATTAATCCGAGGTCAATGACCCCCAATATAGTAGTAGGGCAATGACGTTTTGCGGATTTTGCATAAGAGATCGAGCCTAACCACACAGTCGCCATATTGCGGGACGTAACCTCATTTAACGGCCGGTTGCCCTTCCCGACGCCTAAGAGAGCGAGCCTATCCTCACATCCGCCATATTGAAGGGGCTATCCTTATTTTTACGGCAAGATGCCCTTCCCGACACCAATTGCGCAAGATAGCGGCTATACACGACTTCTTATGGAGAAAGATGCCGGCTAAGGGCGCTTGCGCAAGATGGCAGCTGCTCTTAAGAGACGGCCTAGGGGCGCTTGCGCAAGATGGTGGCTATATACGCCTTCTTATGGAGAAAGATAACTGCCATGGGCGATTGGGCAAGATGGCGACTATACATAGGCTCTTATGGACAAAGATGCCAGGCATGGTCACTTGCGCAAGATGGCCGCTGTTCATGGGCTTTTTATGGAGAGAGGTGACGTATATGGGCGATTGAGCAAGATGGCGGCTATATATGGGCTCTTATGAGACGGCCCTGGGCGCTTGCGCAAGATGGCGGATATACATGGTCTTATAGAGAAAGATGCAGACCATGGGCGCTTGCGCAAGATGGCGGCTATACATGGGTTCTTATGCAGAAATACGCCGGCCATGGGCGATTGCACAAAATAGCGGTTATACATTGCCTCTTATGGAAAAAGATGACTGCCAAGGACGCTTGCGCAAGATGGCGGATATACAAAAACTTATATGGAGAAAGCAAACTTAGAGGTTACTGCACAAGATGGCTGCTGCTCTTATGAGGCGGCGTAAGGGCGCTTGCGCAAGGTGGCGTCTATAAAATGGCTCGTATGCAGAAAGCTGGCTCAGGGACCTACTGTGCAAGATGGCGGCTATACACAAGCTCATATGGAGAAAGCTCGCTTAGAGGCTACTCTGCAAGATGGCGGATATACATAGCCTCTTATGAGACGGCCTAAGGGCGCTTCCCCACGATGGCGGCTATACACATGCTCTTATAGAGAATGGCTGAAGGGCCCACTGCGCAAGATGGCGGCTATACACAGACTTATATGGAGAAAGCTAGCTTAGAGACTACTGCGTAAGATGGCGGCTATACATAGGCTGTTATAACATCCTCCTCCTCCTCGTCCTCTGTCAAGGCATAGCTTTATGTCTCTATCGAACAAGTTTAAACATGTATTCTACTGCGCAAGATGGCGGCTATACACAGGCCCTTATGAAGAAATCTAGCTTAGAGGCTACTGCGTAAGGTGGCGGCTATATATAGGATGTTATAACCTCCTCCTCCTCTTCCTCCTCTTCCTCCTCCACCTCTTCCTCCTTCTCCTCTGTCAAGGCATAGCTTTATGTTTCTATCGAACAAGTTTAAACATGCATTACTATGACGACACCATCTTACGCTTAAGGCTAGAATGAGCACTTGCTCTTATTCTTATTATTTATTTATTTACAAAATTGTTTTGCTGCTGACAAGGTTGCTATGCTCTTTAACAACGTTTGCAAAGAGGTAGCATGCTTCTGAAATTGTAATGCCTCTGCAATATTCAAATTAAATAAGATAAGCGATGACGTCTTCATAATTATGCATGTTTAGCCTTGTTCGTTTTCTCAAGCCTTTATAGATAGAATGAGTAGTTGTAAGGAGGCAAAGGAATGCAATAAGTACAGCATTTTGAATTTATTTACAAAATTGTTTTGCTGCTGACAAGGTTGCTATGCTCCTTAACAACATTTGCGAAGATGTAGCATGCTTCCGAAATTGTAATGCTTCTGCAATATTCAAATTAAATAAGATATTTAGTGTTTATGAAATATATTAATCTAGGTATGTTATACTTTACAAAGAAGACAATGCAGTTCTTACGGAACCTTGTTGTTATTTATGTAGTTTGTTCCTATTCTGAATCATCGTCATCCTGTACTGAAATGAATGGAAAAAGTTCATCTATAGACTGTGTACAGTGTTCAATCCTCGGATTTGGACCATCCCAACCATCATCACCATTTTCATCCCAATGTTTGTAATGACGTTGACAGGTTCTGCATAAAGCTACATCGATTGATATCCTACTGTGTAGGGGAAGGATGTCCCAAAATCATATACGTAAGGGGCAGCGTACGTAGATAAAAATCCTGGCGGTGAATATTGAATGAGAAGTTTTGGCATCTCATATAAGTTTCTATATTTATTTATAGAATATCTTAATAGCCTCAGTTACTCGTGTAAGATAAATAAGATGTTGCGTATGAGCATGCACACAGCATGCACATTGACAGTTTTGTTTGTTATTAACCGTGTACTCTTTCTGTTCCATAGCGTACGATGTCGAAGCACACACTAATGTTGATGATAAAGGGCTATCCTTACTTATAGTCTTGTAACAATATTCGTTAGCGGACGGTAATTCACATCACTCATTTGAATAATAAGACAATATGCTGTTGTGTTAGCAGGAATGTTTTCAGATGTTTCAAAATCAAAAATAATATCGATAGGGGAGTGTTTTATAGATTCTTCATGATAACAGCAGTTTATAACTACAATCGGTGGTTTATTTTTTAATTATTGTGGTGAACATAGCGGACGATCTTCTTTCTGATAATATGATGATTGGAATTTATAAAACGTCATAGAGCGTCCCAAATTTATTTTTCTCAAAATTAATGTCCATGTTTTCGTAGGGATATGTAATTCCGTTGAGATATAGTCAAACATTTCTTAATTTACAGTAATCAATCTGTGAGATATCTTTTTCGTGATTGAATTTACGATGGGATTGAAATCCAAAAATAATACACAAGGACTTCTCAGTAAAACGTGACGTTTTAACAGCCCAGCTATGCTTGTTTGTAGGTGGTAACACAAGATATTCATGCAGTTCCCAACTTCGAAAACGTATAGGTAATGGTGTATCATTCTCTACAATCTTGAGCAATAGAAGATTTTCACGATCAGATAATGTTACATGTGGAATCCTCCACAATATACGATTAAGAGTAATTTTCGAGTCTACTGGTGTTTCTGCTTTAAGAGAATTGTAATCACTTCGATTACGGGTCAGAATAAGCTCTTGTTTTGCGACTATAATACTGTAAAATCTTCTGCGAAGCCTATAATATGTTTCAGTGATAACATACCTGTAAAAGTTCCGTCCTCATTAATCATCAACTTGTTAGTAGCTCTTGGACACCATCTTGCCATGCCCAAAAGATTACTTTATTCATCACAAAAAGAACTGTAGAGTTTCATTGCACTTGTAATACCAACATTCTTCGTTCTATTTCGACACGATATACTTCTTATCGCGCTTCAGAAAAGAGAAAAGCTAGAGCATGGTTGTTTAGCTGCGATGTGCTTGGTCCACTTCCATCTGACTTATCTAGTCATCCTTCAATATAGAGATAGCTTTCCTGTGGTAGGGTGTATACATCATGCTGATTAATGATAAAGCGAATTTCATCATTGTTATTTAATCCAAATGTAAAAGGTTGATAAGAATGAAGCTCACTTCGTAATAAACCTTCACGAGTTTCTACTGTATTCATTTCCTCCATTTCGTTGTAGTAACGTATAACCTAAATCTTTGAGTATCTGCTTACGGTTATCTGTTAACTCGATGAGTCTTCGCAGACATGTAGTATATTTTCGGAATGCACACCGTGTTTTATAGATGCTTTTCTCATTGGTTTGAAATGACGTTTGTAAGTTACGTACGTGTGCCGATCTAAATTAATAAGCTGATTTTGTTTATTTACAAGCCTAAGAGTGATGTTACTAATGTGCTTTACAGACACAGGATGATAAAGAGCTACTACCGGTTTCTCACGAATAGTATATCTATGTTCCTCTGTAATAATAAAGTTGTACAGGACGTGCGAATGTTGTAGATTAGTATTCAAGTCTGTAATAATATTGCATGTAATGTTTACATGATAATCATCGAAGAGTGTTATAGATTGATCAGACTCGTAACGTACGTTCGGTAGGAGCTCCCTTGGTGAATATCCAAGCAATGGACCAATCGAATCAGGTTGTGACTTGAAGTTAATCTTAAATGATGATTCAGCAACACATTTATGCCTAATGTTGATTACAGTAATTGAGAACTTGTAATTATGATTATTAAAACTCTCTTCTGTACACTGTTCAATTAATGTACTTTCAATATAGCCATGAATATCATCTACTGAGTAACTGCCTGAAGGGGGCGTTAGCACATACTCATCGAAATAGAACTTGTCTACACCATTACGCATATTATAGATTTTATTGTAGCTTTTAAACGATACTAGTCCAAGACTATGTAGCTGGTATCCAAGTTCGATCGGTGGATTAAAATAGACGGTTGTTTCAGGTCCTTCTCCACGCACAGAAAACGTTCTTTTACTGTTAGTCATCACGTGCACAATAATGCTCTTTCTCTACTGTCTGGATTTGATATAAAAACGTAAGTTATGATCGTCCGCACATGCGTGTATTGAATTTTTGCACACGGCTTTTATTATAAACAATGTCTGCACTGCTTCCGAAATAACGTATGAGCTCAAATGGAGGAGGTAAGCCTCCATAGCTGTCGAAATACCATACTTTAGTTGTACATTTTACATAGGCAACGTATTGAATTCCAGGTCCGTGACTACTATCTAATTTAATTACAGCACTGTGATGATATAACTTCTATGGAAGTTAGTTATACGTAATGTATCTAATGAGAACTCTTTGGATGTTTAATGCTCTTTGACTTATTGTTAACCTCGTTCACGTATTACATAACATAGTCTCATACCTATATGCTGATATTTGTTTAATAAAACCTACGCAAAGGTGAACAGTCATTCCTAATTCATTTTTTTTTATCAATTTATTAAACAAATCTAATGCAACACCACCTGAAACCAACTATACTCGACTTGGATCCAGATTCGTCAACAGCCACAACTCGCTGGAATCATTGGTCCCAAACATTTCAAAACTTCCTAAGAGAATTTCCGGATGCTACAGAAGAGCAAAAGCTCCGTCTGCTAATAAACTATATATCTCCTGCAATCTACGAACACGGAAGTCGTTGCCGTTCTTATAATGATGCAATATCTATTCTTAAGAACTTATATGTCAAGCCGGTAAACGAAATATTCGCTAGACATCAACTATTTACTCGGCGGCAACAACCTAATTAATCAATCGACCGCTATCTAGAATCTCTAAGAATTCTCAGCAGAGATTGCCAGTTTAAAGCTGTGACTGCTGAAACTAATTGTGACGACTGCATACGAGATGCGTTTATCAGAGGATTAGTCAGTCCTGTTATTCGCCAACGCTTATTAGAGAACACGACTCTTACCCTTTCGGATGCTTACACTCAGGCACGGTCTTTAGAACAGGCCCAATTGCATTCTCACTCATACGACAATGCTTCACCCGCAATTAACAGTATTGGAAATACAGATGACATGTGACGAAAGGTAAATAATCACTCTCCAGTTGAGGAAAATGACATTACTCCTGATTCCACAGCGGCAACATCGCTCCCTAAATGCAACTTTTGTGGTTTACATAGGCATCACAGGAGCAAATGCCCTGCCAAAGATTCCGTTTGCAATTCCTGTGGAAAACGTGGACACTGGGCTGCAGTTTGCAGGTCTACCTCGGTTAAAACTAGCAAATTAAAACAATCTGCCCCATTGTCAGTCATCACTTCGTGCTCCATATCTTCTCAAATATCTAAGGTTAAGACAGGCGTGATAATTAACGGACATTCTATTTCGGGCATGCTCGACTCTGGAAGCGATCTGAGCTTTATAGACAATCGCATTGCTCGAGAACTGTATTTAAAAATTCATCCTACCTCTGTAGAAGTGGGTCTTGCTTCTACCACACATAAAGCTAAAATCATTGGTCAATGTACTGTAGATATTAAAATGTGCGGACATCATTATTCAAAAATAGTATTGTCAGTCCTGCCTAACCTCTGTTGTGATCTGATAATTGGTCGTGACTTAATGAAGATGCACTCCTCTGTCCAGTTCGATTTCGGAGGTTCTAAAGCCCCTCTCCATATTTGTGGACTAGCGGCAGCCAAAGTTAAGCCTGCTGTACTATTTTCTAACTTATCGCCTGATTGTAAACCTATAGTTGTTAAATCTCGTCGCTATTCTGATAGTGATTCGCAGTTCATTGCAGCTGAAATTGAAAAACTACTGAAGGAAGGTGTAATTGAGAGTAGTATTTCTCCTTGGAGAGCTCAGGTTCATGTCGTATCGACATCTAATCACAAACGTCGCATGGTAGTCGATTATTCTTGGACTATTAATAAGTTCACCCATTTGGATGCATACCCCCTGCCACAAATCAACGATATAATTACACAGGTGGCAAGATATGAAGTTTTCAGTACCGTTGATTTACGCAGTGCTTACCATCAGGTACCCATCCCTGAGCACGATCGCCCCTTTACCGCTTTCGAGGCTTGTGGAAAATTGTTCCAGTTCACCAGAATACCATTCGGTGTGACAAACGGAGTATCAGCATTCCAGAGAGTAATTGATGAGAACATTCAAGCTGAAGGTCTTACAGATACCTACGCTTACCTAGATGATGTCACAATATGTGGAGCAAATCAAGATGAACACGATGTGAACCTCGATAAATTCCTTAAAGCGGCCTTCAAGTATAATCTAACAATCAACTCTGAGAAAAGCTACTTCTCACAAAAATGCATCAGACTCTTGGGATATACAATCATTAACAAGACTATTAGGCCTGATCCTGATCGATTGAAGCCGCTCAGATATTATCCAATTCCATGTGACCACCAGTCTCTTAGGAGAGCGCTTGGCATGTTCTCACATTATTCGCCCCTCGTGTCTAATTTTTCAGCAAAAATTCAACCTCTGTGTCAAGCCTCACTACCTCTATCTGCCACTGCTGTTAAAGCTTTTGAAGATATCAAGTCTGCTATAGAAAATGCCGCTCTTGGTAGCATAGACAACAATGCCCCGTTCACAGTCGAGACTGATGCATCAGATTCTACTATTGCTGCTACCCTCTCCCAAAATAAACGCCCTGTTGCATTTTTCTCTAGAACGCTCTCAAGTTCTGAGCGCCACCATTCAGCAATCGAAAAGGAAGCCTATGCTATTGTGGAAGCCATTCGTAAATGGAGACACTTCCTCATGGGCCGTCATTTCCACCTTATCACTGACCAGCGCTCTGTAACTTTCATGTTTGATTCAAAACATCCCGGAAAAATAAAAAATGAGAAGATAATGCGCTGGCGTTTGGAACTATCCCCTTATTCGTATGACATTGTATATCGACCAGGCAACCATAACCAAGATGCTGATGCACTCTCGAGAGTCGGTTCCATCAATCATAATACAGATTATGAAAAACTACTGTCTCTTCATCAATCTCTTTGTCACCCAGGCATCACAAGAATGGGTCATTGGATACGAATTAAAAATCTTCCCTTCTCAATAGAAGATATCCGGCGTGTCACATCTGCATGCAGGACGTGCGCGGAAGTAAAACCTCAGTTTTTCAGACATCAAGGCTCTCTTATCAAGGCTACAGCCCCTTTTGAACGTTTAAATCTGGACTTCAAAGGACCGTTGCCTACTAAGACTCGAAATCGCTACATTCTCACCGTAATTGACGAATTTTCTCGTTTCCCCTTTGCTTTCGCTTGTCGTGACACGAGTTGCTCGACAGTCATCTCCTGCCTAACTCAACTTTTCAGCATATTTGGAGCCCCATCCTACATACATACGGATCGAGGCTCATCATTTATGTCTCAGGATCTCAAGAACTTTCTCGCTTCGTTTGGAGTGGCCACCAGCCGCACTACACCCTACAATCCACAGGGTAACGGCCAGGTTGAACGCTTTAATGGGACAATCTGGAGAACAATTCAACTTGCCCTTAAAGATAAAAGTTTGTCAATCACCGAGTGGGAATCCGTACTTCAAGAAGCGCTTCACGCCATTCGGTCTCTACTCTGCACAGCCACAAATGCTACTCCTCACGAGCGCATGTTTGGCCACCCACGACGCAGTAGCAATGGCTACTCCACTCCTACATGGCTACTGAAACCTGGAACTGTGCTACTCCGTCGCTTCAATCGCCAATCTAAGTTTGAACCACTGGTTGAAGAAGTTACCCTCCTAAATGGTAATCATGATTATGACCTAATCCGGTATCCTGACGGCCGAGAGTCTACAGTATCTACTAGGCACCTGGCACCGAGAGGAGAAGACACTCCCACAGCGAATGATGGACCAGCGCCACTCACTAGTGAATCCACCGCGGGTCATGAGATTTCCAATGAAGGGAGCCCTGCAACTCAGGTCAATATCCCTGTAACTCCTGATAGTCCACTTCGAACCCCGATTCGTACTCAAGACGAAACGCCACTACGTCGCAGCAGTCGCATCCCGCATCCTCCAGCTTATCTGAAGGACTTTGTTCAATTCTGAGGAGGGGGTGAATGTGATGATATAACTTCTATGGAAGTTAGTTATACGTAATGTATCTAATGAGAACTCTTTGGATGTTTAATGCTCTTTGACTTATTGTTAACCTCGTTCACGTATTACATAACATAGTCTCATACCTATATGCTGAGATTTGTTTAATAAAACCTACGCAAAGGTGAACAGTCATTCCTAATTCATTTCTTTTTTATCAAGCACACTAACGTGGGCACGTTGGTAGTTGATCTCAACTTTACTCGTCAAGAGCAAATTATAAACTAGCCGTTACCTCTTGTTTCGTTTAATCTTATAAATAAAGTTGTAGGGGGTCCGCTGTCTGTAATTTCGTTTGCTTTGCCAATTTTTCAGATATTTTTCCGTTTTAGGTCAACTCAAGACCGAATCGGTGGTTTTTACTTTTCGTGTCTGTCTGTTTGTTTGTTTGTTTGTTTGTTTGTTTGTTCCACCATCAAGGCAAAACGGCTGGATAGATTTCAACCAAACTTCATATTTGGAGTATATTCACCCCGAGGAATGTTTCTATATGCATTTCATTTTAAGATCTTTGATTAGACGGGGGTTTACAGGAAAACCAGAACGGTTTTCCTCCATTTTCTCTTATACTATTGATTTCCTGTAAACTCCGTGTACCGTATGTGAAACGTCTCTTCATTATAAAAACTTTGGTTATGCTCATAATTTACCTTACTATTCAAATGACGGAGAAATTTACTATTTTCTGCGGGTATCATGGTCTGCGTGTGTGACCGACAGACCGACAACGAACCTACAGGTTACCATGGCAACGTCTCTGACTGCTTGCCAGCAGGGAAGTAATGTATTGCCATTTTCCTCATCATACCTTTAAATTCATGGTTGTTCCTTGGGTAGAAGGCACATTCGGCCATTCTGCGGGGTATTGGCGGAATATCGTTGGAGTTTATAGCCGTCCTCGAATAGCTTAAGTAATAACACCATTGGCAATCTTCTCTGTTGACCTAAGAATGCCTGCGCCTAAATTTCTCCTCTGTTACCTCTTTCTTATATCCATAACTCACACCAGCATAATTTAGTGAGGGGCATTGGATTTTCCAATACATTCACTTGGTATTTACATATTTGTCGTCACCCGGCTGTCCTCAGTTTTTAATCCATTTTCTATTAATTTCAACTTTCTTTACTGAATTATTTTCTTTCTTAATTACACCGTATGTATGCGAGTGCTAATCCCGAAATCTTGACACTCTTTCCTTTGAGGAAATATTCTAAGCTATGCAAATGTATAACTTTCGGCTCCGGAAAATATCGAAATATGGATGTAATTTTAACCACGGTGCACAACTTCGTTTCGGGATAATTGGTGGCTAATCTGTAAGTCTTATCACAAATCAGAAAGCACAATCGCGTTTCATTTTGGAGAGATCTACAACTTTGGTCCTATGACTTTTTATCGTATTTCTATTCCTTATACGTTAAATAGAGCTGTATTTCTCGATTTCAAGTTAATTTTGTACTTTCACACGTACATGTTAACATTAATTTGGCACACTTATAGGAAAGATAGGATCATGACATTCGGCACGCACATTGGCATGATGAGTGGCAATGTGATAGCCAAATTTTATGATTCTATCTGTCACATGAGTATCACAAATATAAAGTAGTATGCGAAAACTGTACAAAATTTCACACCCAATGATTCTAACTCAATCTAAACCATAAATATGGGAGATACGAGAAGATGTCATGGGACCAGCCATGTAGAACACTGAAAGAGGCGTCTGATGGTGAAGTCCGTTTGCAGATATGTCGCAGAGTTTCAAAGCAGTAACTCTCTAAATAAAGGTCTACACTTCTAGAGTGTGTCTGTATATTGACTATTTTGGCGACATTTCCGTACAGTTGTCCCTTTTCAGGTGTAATAATGACCATCTGCATATTTTTAGCTTTGGTGTCTGTTTTTCGGTTTGTCTGTCTGTCTGTTTGTCTATAACTTGGAAACTACTGGATATAATTCCACCAAACTTGATATTTGGAATCCACCTGTCCTTGGGTAGGTTTCAGGGCAAATATTGTTTCTAAATCCATGAAATGACTGAGGGGTTTATACGAAACCGAAACCGTGATTTTGCACTCCCACAAAATATACACAACCAAACTTAATAGAAATCTACCTGCCTTAATGGAAATTAATTTTTAAACATTTTTCTCATGTGCATCATTTCGGCAAAAGGATTTATAAGGGAGATATCATTAACCGGACTTAAGAACGGGCGCATGTTGAGCGTATTTCTTAAACTTGAAAACTATTGATGATATTTGAACCAAACTTTATATTTAGCATCCACCTTTCCAAAGGTAGATTTTAAAGGTCAATAACATTTCCTGTTCCTGGAATGGACTGGCGGTTTATAGGGAACCGAAATGGTGAATTTACTCTTCCACAATATATACAGTACATGACCAACCTGACTGGAAATCGACCAAATTTGTTGAAAATATATTTCTAAAACTTTTCTTCTTGTGTATTTTTTCGACAGAAAGATTAATAATGGAGATATCATGAATGGTCGGTTTTGCAGGATAAGTCCATCAGACATAGACCAAAAGGTGTTGTACGTGGAGCAGATTCCTTATCTATCTATATAAGTAAAATCCTAACGACTGTGTGCCTGTACATTGACTATTTTGGTGAAATGTTCGCACAGCTATGCGTTTAAGGGGTAATAATAACAAACATCTGCATAATTTTTTGGTTTAGTTTCCTGAAAGTCCTAATTTTAACCCTCCTCGCCCAAAATCCACATTGCGGCATAATCTGCCAGGCGAACAAGAAAACAGAAATTTGCAAAATTATACGTTTTAGACTGTAACGGACAGAACATTTCCAAGGGCTTTACATTTTTCACTTTTTCCCCGAAGAATATCGAAATATGGAGGCAATTTTAATGATGGTGCAAATCTTCGCGAAGTCCTATCACATAAGGGAATGAACAATCTCCATTCAATTTGGAGTGGTCTACAACCTTGGTCTTATGACTTTTTGTTGTATCTGTATCCCTTTTACGTTTGATTTTATCTATTTCTCGACGTTAAGTAAATTTGGACTTTTCAATGCATAATTCATACTTTCAATCACTTATAAGAAAGATAAAATCATCAAAACCTACACGAAAATTGGCCCACCCAGTAGCCTTATGTGAGCCAAATGCTATGTATGTAGCTGTCACATAATATCTGAAAAGTAATGCAATGTGAGATAATCTTACAAAACATTTACCCTATTCAACGTTTCTAACTCAATCGGACACATGAATAGATCAGATATCATACGACCAGCCATTTAGGCCGCTAAATTTAACGTCTTATGGTACAATCCTTTGTCGATATGACGTCCCTTTTGCAGCAGTCAATCTGTAAATGAAGGTCTGCAATATTTTTAGCATGCATATACTTTCGTATGTCGATCTATAAATATTCACTGATGTCGTCTTGTAGCGATCGAGAAGGGGTGTGTCTGCTATTGTAATCAGTACTCACCACACCGACTTTGACTGGCAGTAGGAATGGGGTTCTTCTCCAATTCCTGTGTAACTGACATTAATAAGGCAGGCCTACCATTGTAATGAATAATTCACTTCTCGATTTGACTTGCAGAAGGCAAGTGAGCATGTAGTTTTGTTCAAAACTCCCCTTACCCGATTGTGTTTGGCTGTAGGCAAGCGTTCCCGCAGTTATAAACCGATGTACCCATCTAATATGTGACTGGCATTAAGCATACTGGCCTGCTATTTTGATGGAAACTCACCAACTTGGTGTGACTGGCAGTAAGCTCGCTGGCAGTTGAAAAAGGGGCCTCTCATTATAATGATAACTAAACAACTCAATTTTGACTGGTTGTAGGGAAGTTTCCTGCCATTATAATAAAGAATCCTCAATTTGTAATATGTCTGGAAGTAGGAAAGGGGGACTGCCATTGTAACGGAAACGCCCCAAATCGATTGTGACCGCGCTGTAGGCAATGGGGCCTGCAATTATAATGTAAACTTCCCAACTCGATTGTGAATGGCAATAGGCAAGTGAGCCTGTCGTTATCATCACAAATCCGTAACAAGCACTTTACATTGGAAACAACGTATGGGGACCTCCCCATGCTGTTTCTCGGATAACGCCAAGAGGCATGCTATTTTAAAACAATCTTATTTACTGCATGAACAGTATTTACTTCAATATTCGTATACAATGCAGAGTGCCGTAGCGAAGCACGGGTACATTTGCTAGTATATATATTATTATTATTATTGCCCGCTTTATTATTCAGTTATCATGAAGATTATAAAGCAGATAGGCACACTACCTGTTATACGTCTTTTCTGCTCTAATGGCGGGCGGCCAACCTGCCTGCTGCCAGAGGCGGTGGGCTGCAGGCAGTGTGTCACTGCCCAATCAGGTAAAAGATCGCCTGGCGGTGGCGCTGAGAACTACTCAGTCTCCCGGGGAGATTGCCGCGCTCACTTCGCTCTCCGAACTGCTGTTTTGCCGAGTAGCCTTGCTGTGTGCGTGTGGGTATTACAAAGAGCTTGCTTGACG
Source organism: Anabrus simplex (assembly GCF_040414725.1). Taxonomy (NCBI): domain Eukaryota; kingdom Metazoa; phylum Arthropoda; class Insecta; order Orthoptera; family Tettigoniidae; genus Anabrus; species Anabrus simplex. The sequence goes on along the minus strand of NC_090265.1, from coordinate 1,446,291,023 downwards.
AGTTTGTTTTAGGATCATTCTTGTTTTATGAGTAATTCTTGCCGCGTCCTTTACTGCATTCTTCGATTAGCGTGTTCGAGACATGTGATGTGACGTTAGTTTGTTTCTATTTGTATTTATCTATGTTGTGTGTGATAACTGCACTATATATGTTGCAATGGCGAAGAGGAAGGAAGTAAAGAGCCAGGGTTGAAAAATGACCAGCAATATTCATGAATATGTTCAAAAGGAAGCAGAAAATATTGGCCCCTTAGTCACTGCGTATAAAGTGCAGCAGAGAGTGTCGGAAGCATGTCAAGTTAGTACGCGAACCGTTCAGCATATAGGAAAGGAAGGTAAAGACATTACCTACCCAGTCATCTGGTTCCATCTCATTTCAATCACAGCGCAAACGAATCAAAAGGAACTGTATAACAAAGGCAATCAACAGATTCTATAAAGATGTAATAAGAAGAACTCTCCTCAGTTACGGTATTACGTAAAGGGTGAATACCCGACACTGAACAAGTGTGTTGCGTAACTCTGAACTTTTGAACGAATTATTTTTCGGTCTGTTGTCAATGCACATTTTATATGCATTATTAACTCGTGTCGTACTACATCGAAGGTACAATAAAATATTTAAAATAAATACATAAACAAATAATAAAACTCACCCCAGGCCATATTCGAACTATAAAATACGAAGCTCTGTATTTCAAAGTTATGTGGATTTCAACAAAACTTTAACACGCGCGTGGGCGCTCCTGGCAACGTTGTAATAGAGGCCTCTGTCTCTTTCCCTTAACGGTCTCTCACGTCGTGCTGGATTGGTCGGCCCCATGCTCCCCGCTTCTCCTGACAGCATGTTGGCCACCCGCCATCAGAGCAGAAAAGACCAATAGTGACATTGTACCACATCTCTTACCTGGTTCTAGTATAACTACAAAATAGGTCATGGAACGTTTTTTCCTTTGACTGTTCGGTGAATTATATCAGGCCCATCTGGATGCGAGAAAACAAATATTTTACTTACACTCATTACTTCTTTGAATGGTCTACGCTTCGAGAATATTTACGTTTTCGCAAAGTCACTCTATCAAGCGCCATATGCTATTCTACAAACTGTAATGCACGATCTGGTTAAAGATGGAATAATATATTTCGAATTTAATTCACATGAACAAGTACCATCTCCGGACGAGTGCTTCCTAATTCTCTTATGATCTTTGACGATGTCGCAACAGAACAGCAAAACGGTATTCGTACATTCTTTAGTATGGGACGACATATATATGTTGATTGCATTTATTTATACCAAACCTATTCTAGTATGCCTAAGCAGTTGATACGCGACAACGCAAATGTCATTGTGCTTTTTCGACAAGATGAGCGCAACATGCGGCATGTGAACGACGATCACGTTAACACTGATATGACATTCATTGTCTTTAAACGTCTATGTGCTACGTGTTGGTCATCGCATCGTTACAGCATTTTAGTTACTGATAAAGAAAGTCATGTTCAGCATGGACGATATCGCATGGGTTTCGATCATTTTATATGCATTAACACAGAATTACAGTGACTACTTGATCAGAAACCATCATCATGTTAACATCTAGCAAGGAGATTACAAAACATTTAATTCATGCTCGAAACAAAATTCGACGGAAATTTAAAGAGCTTAAACGTATTTAAGCAGACACTGATTTATTTTAAAAAACACAACTAGGTACACAACTCAAAGAGATTTTTAATTCTGCCTCATTCCCGCAGTCTAGTTCAAGTTTTCTTTCTATGCAAACATCATATGATAAAGAGAAGCATGAAGAAGAAGAGAAGCATAAACAAGAAAAGCACAAAGAAGAATAGAATCAGGATAAGGAAGAGGACAAGCAACATATAGATCAAGAAGAGGATATAGTAGACGAACATAACGATAATTCACCATCTAAGTGTTTTTCAACTACAGCTGTTATTGCCGAAATACCTACTACATCAGCACGAGATATACTAACTTTGTCAAATATTATGATCACGCCAGAGTATCGTAATCAGTTTAGACCGTTTATTCAAGATACCTATAGATCTCTCTTTGCACCTTATATAGAAAAACTCTTTACAGGAAAAACTTGCATTACCTATGGTATTTGCTATCAAGACGACTGCTTTGGATAGGAAATTCAAATGTTATGATTAATACCAAGAAACTTATTGTAAAATGTGTTACCTATAAACCTACGAAAGGACCCTTAGAACTTCTTTTCTCATGAATACTTGACAAAGATATAATTTTACAAGATGATCTAAAAATATAAAGCAATATATTTTGCTACTGACGCAACACGTCGTAATTACAAAAGAACAGAAGCTGTAAATGCAAATAAGAGTTACAAGTATCGTGAGTTTATTTCTAAGCTGATTCCGACTGCGCGTGGTCTTAATGTTATCTACAAACATTTATTGCCGTTTGTAGACGTAAGATTCTGGAATGACCCAAACTTACTCGTTGAACGATTACAAATTCTAAGACCATCGCACACAGGACACACAGGACATGAATCAGAAATTCTAGAAAAAGAGAGAGAATTGCAACATGTCGGTATTATTCTGTAATGGATCTTCAAGATAAGATCTCACCTGTAGAGGTAAACATCGCACATGGGATACATAAACCAGCACGTCGCACCTACTGTCGCAGACGCGTTATTACACTTGGAAAACATGATCTCTGGTAAGCAGACTTGAAATGATTCCATATGCCTCTAGCAATAAGGGGGTATAAGTTTCTACTTATCGTTATTGATGTGTTTTGAAGTTTGTTTTTGCACAACCTATGCGTTCTAAGCAGCTCAAGTCAAAGATGCATTCAAACATATTTTTGAAGAATCGAAACGCTGCCCAAGGCTACTTCAAACCGATCAAGGTAAAGAGTTTTACAACAAGGCTTTTTCTTCTTACCTCAAGTTGCTTGGCATTCAACACTACTCTTTGTTCAGCAATCTCAAGGCAAGTGTTGTAGAACGCTTTAATCGTACACTCAAAACAGTGATGTGGCGAGAATTTACAGCACAAGGTTCATATCGTTGGATTGATCTGTAACCTAGACTTTTGTCTACCTGCAATGATACACCTCATCGCACTATCGGGACAAAGCCACGTCTTGTTACAGATGCCTAGATGCTATTCATCTTGTAATTAAAACAGCTGATCCGCGCTGCATTCGCTTTAAAGAAGGTTATTTTGTTCGCATCATCAAACACAAGCCTATCTTTGCAAAAGGACACACCCCGACTGGAGCTCTGAAATTTTCCAAATTAGGAGTGTTAAGCTTACTAATCCAGTTTCGTGTTTACTTCGCGATCTCAGAGGACAGCCTATTGAAGGAGGATTCTACGTCGAAGAACTGCAGAAAACAAAATATCCTGATCACTATTTAAATGAATCTGTTATTCGACGTCGTAGGAATAAACTGTATGTTAAATGGCTTGTTTTTTATAACAGCTTTAATTTATGGATTAATAAAGAGGATGTACTTTAAATCTTGTGTGTTTTTAATTCTCGATCCTCTAACTCTCCTTTTTTCTAAGTTAATACACAACAACATTACTACTAGTAGATCATTTAGGACAAGCCGTAGGATAGGTTTAATATTACACAACACCTGTACTATGTTTTACAATTCATATTTATTTTAGATTATATATATTTTCTTCAAGTAAATCTGTTTCATCCTTTCTTTATTTTACTGTCTTCGCCACTACATAGTAACAGTTTTCCTTTTTATCGCACCGGCAACGACAAGTGCTGCTATCTTCTCGGAAACTGAAGCACTAGGTGACGATACACGCAGCATAGCTTTACGAAGCAAATTTTCATCAGCTACAGGTCTTAGTTCATGACTTTTTGTCGATAAGCAATGTCATGCTCTTTGCAGGCAGCATCCAACATATTCATACTAGGAACACCACGTGCCAAGCGAACGTGAAGTCGTGTTCTAGGTCCGCAGTACTCGTAACTAGGAAGATGAAGCTCGAAGGGAAGAAGTTCAATCACTTTATTGATGAGCCCATGCCCAGCATGCTTCCCCATCTTTCTCTCAGCACTTTAGTTCACCTTTTTCTGCAAGAACTCGTTTACTCTTTTCGCAGCCATGATAAGTGTTTATAAACGAAGGCAACTCATTAGTTTTTGGTCCGTGATACAGTTTAATAAGTTGACATGTACGACACTGCCTTTCAGAAGGTCTCCTACCTAAACTCAAGTGTTCATGATGTAAACTACACGTTTGAAGCTCTGGCAAAACAGGATCTTGAGTCCACTCGAGAGGCACCTCATCCCAGATCTTCTTTACAGCATTCGCAGCTACATTAACTAAAAATGCCTTCGGTAAGGCACTTAACTCTTCTTCAGTAAAAGTGTTTATTTTTTTCTTGTATGCTAAAACTTTACGATTGCCTTTTCAACTGCGTTACACTTAATATCATTTAGAAATGACATGATGTCTTTACAAATATTTCTTTCACGCTAACGTTATTTCAACACTGCAATTTACATATGTTTTCACTTCCGGGCATGCACTACAACACAACCAAACAAAGAAGTATGCTCACATGTTGTAAAGACTGTTTATTTGTTTCTCCACTATGCTCCTTAAGAACAGTTTTAAATGATGGACACCCTAATTCATGCATGTCAATAATTTCACGCGATGATGGTAGATACTCACGCAACTATTTCTTCTTTTCACAACCCTTTAAAAATCAAGATCTGCTCTTGACGAATGTGCGTTCATCTTTAAAGATAGAAAACAATAAGATATTATCTTTTCGTCCCACTGCAAACTTTTTCCGATCCATTCAGTCTGCTTTTTATCTTCATCTGTTTGCAAACAGTAAGGGAAAGGTGGACTAAATACTAAACTGACAAGTTTTGGTGCCCACAACACGCTGCAGTCTAACACAGCCACCTCTTTAAACACAAATTTGTTGCTGTTTACTTTGAAGCTATGTGCATCAACTATTACTGTTCTCGTCATGTTAGAATTAAGCGCTCTACTCTCTATCACTGTATCTCGAAGACTAAAAAAATTCTTACTCATATTACCCATAAAGCCTTCAGTCAGTAATATTCATAACGATCAAGTCTAACCACGCACAACTATGATGACGTTATCACTGCAGGTTGAAAACAGAATAAGAGCATAATATCGAGCCGTTATAGTAAGAGGGCGATGATGAGGAGGAGGAGGAAGAGGAGGAGGCCATAGGAAGCAATGTATAGTTGCCATCTTACACAGTAGTCTCTAAGCTAGCTTTCTGCATGTAATCCTGTGTATAGCCACCATCTTGCGCAGTAGGCCCCCTCAGCCAGCTTTCTCTATAAGAGCCTGTGTGCCACCATCATGCACAGTAGGCTCCTGAGCCAGCTATCTCCATCAGAGCCTGTGTATAGCCGCCATTTTGCGCAGTAGCCTCTAAGCTAGCTTTCTCCATATAAGCTTACGTATAGCCACCATCTTGCGCAAGCGCCCTTGGCCGTCATCTGTTTCCATAAGGGCCCATGTATAGCCGCCGTCTTGTACAATCGCCCATGGCCGGTACCTTTCTCCATAAGAGCCTATGTATAGCTGCTATCTTGCGCAATCGCCCATAGCCATCATCTTTCTCCATAAGAGCCGATGTATAGACGTCATCTTACGCAAGCGCACATGGTGGTCATCTTTCTCCATAAGAGCCAATGTATAGCTGCCATCTAGCGCAATCGCCCATATCCGTCATCTTTCTCCATAAATGCCCGTGTATATCCGTCATCTTGCGCAAGCTCCCATGGCCGCCATCTTCCTCTGTAAGAGCCTATGTATAGCCGCCATCTTGCCCAATCGCCCATAGCCGTCATCTTTCTCCATAAGAATCCGTATATAGCGGCTGTCTTGCTCAAGCGCCCCTAGGCCATCTCATAAGAGCAGCCGCCATCTTGCGCAAGCGCCCATAGCCGACATCTTTCTCCATAAGAAGGCGTGTATAGCAGCTATCTTGCGCAAGCGTCCCTAGGCCGTCTCATATGGAGCTGTGTATAGACGCCAAATTGCGCAATTGGTGTCGGGAAGGGCATCTTGTCGGAAAACTAAGGATAGCCCCTCAAGATGATGCATGTGAGGTTAGGCTCACCCTCTTGGGCGTCGGGAAGGGACATAGCCGTTAAAGTGAGGTTACGCCCTTCAAGGAGGCGACTGTGAGGTTAGGCTCTCTGTCTCATGTAAAATCCGAAAAATCGTCATTGGCCTACTATACTAGGAGTGAATGACTTCGTTTAATGAGCGCGGAGTTGGAACTGGTCTAGGTACACTACTAGGGGTCAATGACCTCCTGTCGAATTCAAATTTCTCGCGCTGCTGACTCAGCTCTCATTTGACCCGATCCGCGGCCTGTGAATTGATCGGGGATAGAACTCTCTTGGCCCTACTACTCAAGATTACTCGATCCTTATACTCTAATTTTAACAGTATTTTTGACATATTTGCAACGTATCTTTAAAGATCTGTGTTAGTGATGTATTTAGTTTTAATAACTAGAGGCTATTAGTGCCATACATTATTTGCTAGTGCTTCATTGAGTTTGGTCAGATTTTACCACTTGGGATTGTAAATAAAGGGCACATATCTTTGCACATTATTATGAGTGCTATTTGCTTTACGTCGCGACGATGGGCGACGATGGCGACTATGGGATAGGAAAGACCTAGGAATGGAAGGAAGCGGCCGTGGCCTTTATTAAGGTACAGCCCCAGCATTTTCCTGGTGTGAAAGTGAGAAACCACGGAAAACCATCTTCTGGGCTGCGGACAGTGGGGTTCGAACCCACTATCTCCCGATTACTGGATACTGGCCGAACTTAACCATTATTATGAGGGTTTTTAGGGGTTGCAGTGAGTATTTAAAGCAGAGTGCATATCAATCTCTGGTGAGACCCCAACTACAGTATGGTTCCAGTGTATCGGACCCTCACTAAGATTACTTGATTCAGGAACTAAACAAAATCCAAAGAAAAGCAGCTCTATTTTTTTTTGTGATTTTCAACAAAAGAGTAGCGTTACAAAACTGTTGCAAAGTTTGGGCTGGGAAGACCTGGGAGATAAGAAAACGAGCTGTTCGATTAAGTGGTATGTTCTGAGCAGTCAATGGAGAGATGGCGTGGCATGACATTAGTAGACGAATAAGATTGAGTGATGTCTTCTAAAGTAGGAAAGATCACAATATGAAGCAAAGTTGGAATTCAAGAGGACAAATATTTGGTTGTAAGAAGGAGATTTAGGGACTGGGATAACTACCAAGGGAGGTGTTCAATAAATTTTCAATTTCTATGGAATCATTTAAGGAAAGGGTAGGAAAACAATACATAATGGATCTGCCACCTGGGTAATGTAAGTGTGTATTCTGCCCGAAGGCAGGTTCGAACCTCTGCAGAGGAGCGCCTGAGCCGGAATTTATGTAGGGTAGGGTGGCCAGTTCCTTTTCGCTCCTCTATTCCCTTAACCCCCGCTCCTCCAATTACAGCGCGTGGCAACCCATCCAAATCTTCACCACGACCAATGTTGCTTAACTTCGGAGATCTGACGGAATCCGGTGTTTCAACACGGCTACGGTCGTTGGCTGCCAGCTGGACGACTGCCATAAATGCAGATAGGTAGTGATTGGTTGAACGAGACTACTATTGCTCAATTATTGACATAACCAAAACAAAATCTTATCCTATAACCAGTGTTGTACCAACATATTTTATAATTATTATTACGACTACGCCGCACTCCATCACAAGGAGGCTAACGCTAACAAATATACATCGGAAGGAAGTGTTCTCTGTCTCTTAATAGGCATCCTTAATAATTGATTTAATTGCGTTAATAACTAGATAACAAGTATACATGAGAACATGTAAGCCACTCGTCGGTGTATTGAAATTCCATTTTCTTCCTTCTTACGTCGTAAATACGAAAAACCGCACCCAAACACTACGCAGGTATTCACCATTCTGCCACACAGTAATTTGCCGAATAATTAATGAAAAATATACATAAAAACAGCATGAACCAAAATTGCACATAACACCGTAACACACATGTTTACAGTAGGTGTGTAGTGACGTAAGATGGTGGTGGCTGCAAGTTTCCGGCTTCACTAGCACCAATGCTACGAGATTGAGCGATGCCAGTCTATTTACTATATGTTTGTTGTCACATGCGAGGAATCGATGACGTCACCAGAGTGTGCTGGCCCGTTACCTACGAGATATACAACAAGACCGACTCCAATCCTCAGGCCATAATGCTACTCTTGATCGTTCAAAGATGGCGAATCGAGTAGCCGGAATTGTTGCAAATGTGGGTTTGTTTTGTTTTGTTGCTATCGTATGTAGTCTGTGTAATTTTATGAAAGTTGACGATAAATTTCTTCGTAGAATATAAGTGTGCAGTGTATTTATATGAGTAGTGGACACATAGGATCTGTAATTATACGCAGTAATGTGAGAATGTGCTTGTTTTGATCGTGTTTTCACCCATTAAACAGCATGAGTGCACTAGGTGTACCAGGTTTAAGTCTAACTACGGCATTGCCTCTCACACAACTATTCTTAAGTTTCCTACGGAGAGAGAAATGGATTAGGAAAATACATCGTGATTATTTTGAAGTCCATGAAAAAACTCTAGCGTGCATACATCATTTTGGGAATAAGTCTGAGGTTAGGGAAGCCATTTCTCTACTTCAAAACTATTCGTGTTCCTTGAAAAATATTTAGAAAGAATATAATTGATATTGTGATATTCCGTCAGTGTCTATGTACTTCAAAGTGCCGAGTGATTTAGATGCAAGTGTATTTTACAATAATCTGTACTTTGCCTGCGGAAATGTTTGGCTGTATCTTGGAGTATGACAAAACTTATAAATTTGACAGATGGAGCAATCTGTATACTTTTGTCTGTCAGGTCATCAGCCCAGAGGCTGGTTTTACACAGAGGAAATAGTGCCTTAGAGGGATTAGCTGGGTTTGTAACGTAGGTTTTTTTACACTACCAATACATTCCGATTCATGCTGTGGTTATCTGTTATCAAGCAGACTGCGTCGAACTGAAGCTTATCTATGTGGTTAAATATTAATGTTTAGTTAATAGATTTTTTGCACTCATGTTATTTAATGGGTAAAAACCTATTACGCTATATCTTTAGTGCCTGAACGTTTCATTACTAAGGTTACTATCATTGTGTGAAGTGATGTTATGCCATATGTCAACATTATGTTAACATTATCAGGGCCGTTCATTGGGTTAACATAATCATTTCGGGAGTACTTGGGCTGAGTGACTCAGACGGTTAAGGCGCTACCCAAGTTGGCAGATTCGATCCTGGCTCAATCCGGTGGTATTTGAAGGTGCTCAAATACGTCAGCCTAGTGTCGGTAGATTTACCGGCACGTAAAATAACTACTGCATGACTAATTTTCGGCACTTCGACGTCTCCGAATGTAGTTAGTGGAACGTAAAGCCAATAACATTATTATTTCGGACGTACTTCCCATTCATCGTGTGCCGAATTTAAGAAATTGTCCACCACTTAGAAAATAAGGCAACAAATTATGTTTCATAGTTCTCATGAGAACGAATAAATCGAGGAATGTCGAACCTTAATTTATTTTGAAACATTCAAAATGATGTTAGAATTTCATTTTAACAGTTTTACCATGTATTTTCATCTATGCAGCGAAGTGGAATAAGAGAAAACGTTATTTCACGAATTGAAATTTCTAAATAATCAGCTCGTTAGTCTCTTTTGTAGTAGAATATATGTGATTCTAGTAGGTTATATGTGGTGCGTACTTGTTGACGAAGTGTTTTTATACGTGTTAAAGGTATTTTCCCTATGATGTTACATTTATCATGTTAAATTACCGCCGTTTATATAATATGTACGTGATATATTCGTGTTAGCCAGTACCAGCAATCCGGCTACGTCGGCCGGCATTTTTTTAAATATTAGGGTCTGAGGATTGGAGTCGGTCTCCTATACAAGGCCGGGAAGTGAACCAATAGAAATGCGGGTCGCAAGTACAGTAGTTTTACGAACGTCCGCTAGAGGTCTCGAAATTTTGCTATGCCTTTGTCTCGAAATACATTCAATTAATAGTACATGTTGGTTTTTAAAGACGTAAAAAATTACAAATAATGAAGTTAGTGCTTGGATGTACTGTAAATTTAAGTGATATTTGGAATTATTTTAGGCGAAGTCAAGTGCAATAAATAATAAAATCAATACATTAAAATGACTTACCCTGATCACTGCTCGTATCACTTACATTTATAAGATCTTCCAACTTAAATGCTTTGTCTTGAAGTTCATTTCCAAGTCAAGAGCATCTGTAATTTGATGACCTTCATTATCGAGTATTGGTTTTACAAGTTTTGTAATGCGAGTCTGATCACACTCGTCACATTTGAATTCCTCATTGAACTTTGGAACAACAAAAACGTTAAGGTTTCTGAACTAAATTCGTATTGCCCAGATAACGTAAGGAGTGACGTGTAAAATTCAACATATTTTGCAGAAAGTAAACAAATTTTCTTGAGGGGTAGCGTAATGCTCCACGATCTTTCATCCTAATGAGGCACATCAGCGGACTGTCTATAGTGGCATGTCCCAAGCATGATTCACAATTGGAATTTGCTTCCGCAACTCGAACAAGATCACCTATCATGGCCAAGGAAGACAACTCCAGAGCGACAGGTTTCTCTGAAAAGGCATGGTGTCATTCTTAATATCAATAGCGTCTAAGATAATATTAAACTTGCAGATATCTTAGGCCTATTAAAATAGTAGCGGTATATCTGAAAGAAAATACAATAATTGGGAATTGATTAGTTAGCTTACCTTCGAGCGTCTCATCGAGTAATTTCAAAACCGTTGTTGGTCATGATAACGATTATAGTGTACTCTGGGTTGACAGCCATTTCGTCTATGACAAGGGATCCTAACGTTTTCTCCACGCATGTCAAATTCATGGCTTCGTAATGGAGCCTTTCTTTAATGAGGGGTGATATTCCGGTTTGTCCATTCGAAAAGCCGACATAATTCTTAAGTGTCTTTTGATGCGAAAGTTGGAGGCAGTGAAATGATCTAATGAATCTATAGCCCATAAACTGAAGTCGCAATATTTAAAATGTAAATTACAGACTGTGGATGATGTCCCAGGCGACTAAAGAATCTTAATTTGCCCCCTGTCTGGATATAGCAATTCTCCACTTCTCCTTTAAAACGGGATCGGCAGGAAAGTGTTGAAATTCCGATGTTCTCCTTTCTTTGATTAATTGGACGTACAGTACGACGTACCCTTGTTTTATAGTGTATATTAAATCTACTTGAGTTCATTTGAAGATTAACTATAAGGGAAATCTATACGTAAACGTATTAAAAACACTTTTCTCCATTTGTTAATGTACTACAGAAAATGAAAAATATAGCACGAAGTCGATTGTTCTGGCGGCGGTACTGCAAACCTGGGTGGGGATAGTTTTTATGCTCAGTCCTAGCGCACACTTCCCGGCCTTGTATATCTCGTAGGCAACAGCTGGGCGCACTCACTAAAGTCAAGGTCAGACCTTGTTCGTGACATGTTGACAGTGGCGCACCTGGCGGCCCGACCTTAATCATCAAGCGTAAAGATTGTTACTACACAAGTTGCATGTTAACATTGATAGAAATAAAGAAACTAGATAATTATTTTTGCGCTGTTCTACTAGGAAAGTTGAATGGTAATACCGATAGAAGTAATGAAACTCAATAATGATTTCGTTTTATACAAATTCTTGGCAGAAGGGTCAGCGTTGAGGCCTTCTGTTCAGAAGGTCAAGGATTCGATTCCCTGTGGGATCGTGGATTTTAATCGCGTCTAATTAATTATTTTGGTTCGGGGACTGTGTATTTGTGTTTCTTCCAACACTTTCTTTCCACATTCAGAGAACACGCTACACTTCCAACATCACAGAAACATGCAACTGTGATTACTAGACCTCAGACTTTTAGGTGCTAAAATGTTATTTAGCTGCCTAATGTAGGCTCTCAAAAGGTTCTAAAATATGTTAGGTGCCTTCAGCTTTACATACCTATTAGGCATCAATTAAAATACCATGTTTATTTTGCTAAATTGATAATAACTCCTTAGGCGGAGATAAAAAAAACAAGTTTTATTCACCTCCTTGCTGCAAACATCACAGAATATAATTTTACCATCCGATGCGAAATGGGGAAACTCGTGTAACGTTTTAATTAAAGGCGACTTTGTAGCTGACACTTTCGGCATAATTCACACACTGAACATACGGGAATACCGAAATAATCTTACAGAATGTAATGGAGCTTTTATTCCAGCAGGTCATCTGCTTCTCCTGTTGTCATGTATAATGTTTGTAGTGTTTTCAATGTATTCATTTGCAATTCAGTGAACTTCAAATGTCATCATGATAGAGCTCGCGTTATTCTCTGGTGCAAAAAAGAACTATCCTTGCCTCGGCTCACCTTGATGTAAAAGAGATCCTTAATTGTGGAATTTAACTGCAACCTAGGGCTAATAATTTTCTAGATGTTATGTTTAATTAATTTTAAGGTAGGTGGCAACAAAGGTGACTGGTCATTTTAGTAAGCTTCAATCCTTTTTGTTTTTATTGGTTTTGTTATCGAGGTCAGCATTTTATTTTCTTTCAACCAACTCTAATTGAATTATTTTTATTGTTGCTGTAAATTTTGTCAGTTTAAGTAACATTTTATTTCATTTTAACAAGGTTAATTGGTTTTCAACTTATTGTTATTTTAGAGCATTCCGAAACTGAATGATGTTTTATAGTTTCCAAAAATTATCCAGAAGGTTTTGGAAGCCTTCAAGAATTTTAATTTCCATCAGAATTTTAATTTTTTCTTTTAAGTTGTAACATATTACTTAAGTGAATTGAAGTCACTTGTATTACAAAACGCGTTTTTTCATTACAATAAATCAGTGAAGCACTGTCACCGTTTCTTATCCAATTTCTGACCGCGGCCTTTTTCTGCTTCCTCCCACCTTCTAAGGTAGGTGTGTGTTTACCTCTTGTTTTGTGGACTCTTATGTGTTGTTGTTTTTACATGACAATTTTGGCCGCTCTATCGTGTTCGATTTAACTCCCCTTTTGGGGCGGACAAGCTACCAACATTCTTACCTGGAGGCCTCACTCCTAGGCATGTAAGGTTGCCGGTTCAATCAATCAATCAATCAATCAATCAATCAATCAATCAATCAATCAATCAATCAATCAATCAATCACTACTGATCTGCATTTAGGGCAGTCGCCGAGGTGGCAGATTACCTATCTGTTGTTTTCCCAGCCTTTTCTTAAATGATTGCAAAGAAATTGGAAATTTATTGTACATCTCCCTTGGTAAGTTTTTCCAATCCCTAACTCCCCTTCCTATAAACGAATATTTGCCCCAATTTGTCTTCTTGAATTCCAACTTTATCTTCATATTGTGATCTTTCCTACCTTTAAAAACACCATCCAAACTTATTTGTCTACTGATGTCCTCCCACGCCATCCCTCCACTGACAGCTCGGAGCATACCACTTACTCGAGCAGCTCGTCTCCTTTCTCCCAAGTCTTCCCAGCCCAAACTTTGCAACATTTTTGTAACGCTACTCTTTTGTCGGAAATCGCCCAGAACAAATCGAGCTGCTTTTCTTTGGAATTTTTCCAGTTTCTGAATCAAGTAATCCTGGTAAGGGTCCCATACACTGGATCCATACTCAAGTTGAGGTCTCACCAGAGACAAATATGCTCTCTCATTTACATCCTTACTACAACCCCTAAATACTCTCATAACCATGTGCAGAGATTTGTACCCTTTATTTACAATCATATTTATGTAATTACCCCAATGAAGATCTTTCCTTATATTTATACCTAGGTATTTACAATGATCCCCAAACGGAACTTTCACCCCATCAACGCAGTAATTAAAACTGAGAGGACTTTTCCTATTTGTGAAACTCACAACCTGACTTTTATCCCCGTTTATCATCATACCATTGCCTACTGTCCATCTCACAACATCATCGAGGTCATTTTGCAGTTGCTCACAATCTTGTAACCTATTTTATTACTCTGTACACAATAACATCATCTGCAAATAGCCTTATCTCTGATTCCACTTCTTTAAACATATCATTGATATATATAAGAAAATATAAAGGTCCAATAATACTGCCTTGAGGAATTCCCCTCTTAATTTTTACAGGGACAGATAAAGCTTCACCTACTCCATTTCTCTGAGTTCTATTTTCTAGAAACCAAGCCACCCATTCAGTCACTCTTTTGTCAAGTCCAATTGCACTCATCTTTGCCAGTAGTCTCCCATGATCTACCCTATCAAATACCTTAGATAAGTCAATCGCAATACAGTCCAATTGACCTCCTGAATCCAGGATATCTGCTATATCTTGCTGGAATCCTACAAGTTGGGCTTCAGTGGAATAACCTTTCCTAAACCCAAACTGCCTTCTGTCAAACCATTTATTAATTTTGAAAACATGTCTTATATAATCAGAAAGAATGCTTTCCCAAAGCTTACATACAATGCATGTCAAACTTACTGGCCTGTAATTTTCAGCTTTATGCCTATTACCCTTTCCTTTATATACAGGGGCTACTATAGCAACTCTCCATTCATTGGGTAAAGTTCCTTCATGCAAACAAAAATCAAACAAGTACTACAGATATGGTAGTACATCCCAACCCATTGTCTTTAGTATATCCCCGAAACCTTATCAATTCCAGCCGCTTTTCTAGTTTTCAACTTTTGTATCTTACTGTAAATGCCATTGCTGTCATAGGTAAATTTTAATACTTCTTTAGTATTAGTCACCTCCTCTATCTGGACATTATCCTTGCAACCAACAATCTTTACATACTGCTGACTGAATACTTCTGCCATTTGAAGATCCTCGCATACACACTTCCATGTTCATTAATTATTCCCGGAATGTCCTTCTTGGAACCTGTTTCTGCCTTAAAGTACCTATACATACTCTTCCATTTTTCACTAAAATTAGTGTGGCCACCAATTATGCTTGCCATCATGTTATCCTAAGCTGACTTCTTTGCTAGATTCAATTTCCTAGTAAGTTCCTTCAATTTCTCCTAACTTCCACAGCCATTTCCAACTCTTTCATTCCAACCTGCACCTCCTTCTTAGTCTCTTTACATCCCTGTTATAATATAGTGGATCATTACCATTCCTTACCACCTTTAAAGGTACAAACCTATTTTCACATTCCTCAACAATTTCTTTAAACCCATCCCAGAGTCTGTTTACATTTTTATTTACCGTTTTCAACCGATCATAGTTGCTAATTAAAAACTCCCTCATTCCTGTTTTATCAGCCATATGGTACTGCCAACAGTCCTACCTTTAAGACCTTCCTTTCTTTCACATTTATTTTTAATTACCACAAAAACAGCTTCGTGATCACTAATACCATCTATTACTTCGGTTTCTCTACAGAGCTCATCTGTTTTTTCCGGCACCACATCCAGAATATTCTTCCCTCTAGTTGGTTCCATCACTTTCTGAATCAGGTGCCCTTCCTATATTAACTTATTTGCCATTTGTTGGTCATGCTTCCTGTCATTTGCATTACCTTCCCAAATGACATTTGGTAAATTGAGATCACCCGCTACGATCACGTTCCTTTCCTTATCGTTTCCCACATAGCTGGTTATCTTATCAAATAATTCTGAATGAGCATCTGCACTACCCTTTCCTGGTCTGTACACTCCAAAGACATATAGTTGCCTATTATTTTTAGAAATGAGCCTTGCCCCTAGAATTTCGTGCTTGTCATCATAACGTTTTCGTAGCTTACAAATTCCTCATTCACGAGAATGAATACTCCCCCTCCTACCTTTCCTATCCTATCTCTACGATACACCCTCCAGTTCCGTGAGAATATTTCTGCATCCATTATATCTTCTCTCAGCCGTGATTCAACTCCTATTACAATATCTGGTAAGTATATAACTATTAAATTACTTAATTCTATTCATTTCTTTACAATACTTCTACAGTTCAGTACTAACAGTTTTATGTCATCTCTACTTGATTTCCAGTTCCCTGTTCTCTTAACACCGCTGTCTAGCGCTACCTGTTTCCCTGAATGTACCTCCCTATAACCCTTCTAAACAAATTTCCTAACTTATATGTACCACTGCGGTTTAAGTGAAGGCCATCTGAGCGCAGATCCCTATCTCCCACCCACCCATTATGATCAAGAAATTTCACTCCCAGTTTCCCACATACCCACTCCATAGTCTCATTTAAATCCCCAATCACCTTCCAGTCAGTATCCCTCCTACCCAGTATTCCACTGATAACAATCTCCGCTTCCTTAAACTTCATCCGTGCTGCATTTACCAGATCCCACACACTCCCAACTATGTTGGTACTTATACCTGCTTGTCTTACGTTGTTAGTACCAACATGAAACACTACCACATTCTCCTTTCCCTCCTCCTTCTCTTCTACTTTCTTCAACATCTGCATTAACCTAATTCCTGAATAACACTCTACCCTGGTACCCTTTCCTCCACACATTTTCCCGACATGACTAACGATAGAATCCCCCATGACCAGAGCCTCAACCCTACCCACCTCATTTGATCCCCTGCCCTCCTGGTCAGTCCAATCTTTCCTGACAGCTGCAGAAGCTACTTCCTCCTCCCTTTTCTCCATCCCCTGACCCTGTTCCACCTGATCCACTACTCCACATTTCCCTTTCCTACCTCTTCCCTTTCTCCTATTTCCAAATTTCTCGGCAACAGTTCCCTGTTCCTCATCTTCCCTCGGTTGTTCTACCTGACTCGTACCGATTTCTCACCGACACCTGTCCTGAATTTTGATCCTGAATGGAGCTCTTAGTCTGCAATCTCCTTCCCCTTAAAACATGAGACCACATGTCTTCTACAATTCACCCATTTCCTTCCAATCCCTCTATTACACCTACTGTATCCTGTACATTGTTTGGAGGCCTACTTTCCTTCCTATCCTCTGAGAGTATCCTAATTATCTCCCTCAAGCTCTCCAACTCCTCCCTCATACTCCTTAACGCCTGGCCACACCCACAGTTCCTACACTCACACTGCTTAGGCATTTTTTACTGAATAATGATAAGAAAGGAAAAATAAGATAACTTATTCTGTGCAAAATAAAAATGAAAGGAAAGAAATATTGTCTAGGTTAATTCACAAAGAACACATGACGGTAAATTATTTAATATAGGCTACTACTACACTACAATACTACTTAATTGTACTATTTTTATTCCTGAAACACGCTAACACGATAAAAATTGCTGTTAATTACTGGAAACAGAGAATAATACACAAGAATTACACAATTCTTAACTGCAGTTAAGTGTACCGTAATTACAACAACAGAATTTTTAGTAAAAGAGTTACTACAGATACCACAAAAACGGTACTATACTATACTATACGAATATTTGACAGTAATAGAATAAACACACTACCGGTACTTTCTAATAAAATGCTATAACTTAATACACTACAATAATTTTAAACTACGTTCAGACTAAGTACAGAGACTACAATACTCTACAATAATTTTAAACTACGTTCATACGTATTCTAATTACAACAGGTTATTACCAAGCAAAAACAAAAAAGAAAATTACCATTAAAGTTCGAAATTCACAAAACTACTCGAAATTATAGAATAGGCACTCTAATTTCTAATAAGTTACTATACTACACTACAATAATGTTAAAACTACGTTCAGACGTATCCTAGCTTCTTACTAAGCACAAATAGAAATTAAAATTCCAATTAGGCCTAAATTTAGATATTCGCAAGAACTACTGGTAGGTACGGTACTCAAAGATTACCAACAAAGTTAAACACGTATACAGATTAATATTAGTACTACTTTGTCCTACTATGCTGTAATAAAAATGAAACCTGCCGTTTGCACAAAAATACGCATGAATTTAACAGGTAAGATACTATCTAATATACTGTATCTGCACTACAATTCTCAACTGAAATGCGGTTATGTGATCTTTACAGATAGTGGATTACTAATATTTTCCCTACTCCGCGGGATGTAGAATAAAAGTGTCCTTAAATCTTGGAAAATATGAGGCTGTTTACAGTAATTTCTCAAAAGTATTTCTGTCTAAACTACGCCAGGGACTTGAATTGCAGTTATTGGAATGTAGGAACTTGATTATTAGCGAACCGCCCATAAATACTGAAATGTCGAGGGTGTGAAATATAAATTACGGATACTTTAACTGCCTATTCAGAACTACAAATGATCGGAATACAAGAATTAGCTGATTTTTATTTATATTTCCTTGATACACTACACCCTTTGTTCACAGACTGTAGCCAACAATGTCAATATTTGAATAAGAAGAGCGACAATAATAACAATTACGACTGTTAACTATTTTGCCAGTGAAATACTGTCTATTCTGTTGAAATCCTTTCTTTAAACAAAATTTACAACAGTATCGCGTTATTAGAAGTTATTACCTTCGTGTTAGGTGGGACCGTTGAACTGCCATTTGAAATACCCTGTCAAATGCCTGCACTAATAGATATAACCGCTGCCGAAGTTACTACTCTTTTTAATATCCCGTCTTTGTAAGTACCGTATTTTTATCAACAAACCTATTGATATTTTAATAATACTATTAAAAAGAAAGATATATTTCTTCTTTCACGCAGACCTAAATTACCGGTTGTAATCTAGCGAACGCCTACGGAGCTACTCAGTGTGAAAACTGTAAATAAATGCCACTAATCGCAGATTGCTACAAATAAACACTAAACACGATTATTTGTGGAGCTAAATGTATCACACACACACACACACACACACACACACACACACACAATTTGGATAATTTCTACAATTATTAACTACTTTATCACTGAGATAACACAGAGCTATTGGAACAGTCAACCACTCGCTAGCGCATCCAACAATCAACGTTTGATTCCAAACGTTATTTTTATTGCTAAAAAGCAAGCAGGGCCAAAAACAAATTCTGTAGAACTGGAGAGGAGCACAACCATGGAAATTCCTTCAACCACGATCGTTTGAAACTAGGATTGTAATTTATACCGGAATGTTTCATTTATTTGGCAACACAAATTTGCAGTGATTTAGTAGGGCGACCAAAACGTAGAACTTAATTCTGATCTTAGTTTCTACAACGTTAAAATGGTGTTTCTAATAAAATACACACTATGTCATAAACAGGATACATGTTTAAATAAAACAGCACAACACTACGAATGAACCATGATGCGTAAGTTCTCGTACTTAACACAGGAAGACGCAGGGAAGACGAAACATTCCGATCTTCCCTTGCACATTTCGCTTTGAGTAAAGTACGCGGGTGACGTCACGGTTGTCATGGCAACCGCCAAGGCCGAGTGGCACTTGGGAGGTGGAGCCAGTTGCTGAATCTCTCGTCTTCACTCAACCTCATGCGCCGTACTTTGAGTGGCCGACAGCCGACGCTTTGTGAGTTTCCCAGGTTCTCATCAGTGATGCGAGGTCTTGGTGCTCCAAACGTGGTACAAAAACATTTCTTTTCCATAAAACCAAAAAATGTCGTAAGAAATAAATTTAAAATATCATTCTAGTAAAAATAAATTGTGAAGTGTCATTTCACCTACTTCACCTGAAAAGCCGCCCCTGGTTCCCAGTGATAACGTTTATTTTTCAGCTTGATGGTTTCAGAATTTAGCGAGCTGGCCGCGGTGATACGTATGAGAATCCTAGCTTGCGAAGTACTTCCTGGTATGAAAACATTCGTTTTGTTATTTAGGATATCCCGCGTCCCCACACGCTTCTCAGTGTTTTAACATATTGAATTTCGTTTCATTACGTATACGAATGTCTGAAAATACAAATAAATTTTAAAACCACTAGTGAAACATATTGCGCAGTCATGCCATAATCATTATGACAGAAAAAGTTTATGTTATGCAACATGTTAAAATACTGAGAATCGTGTGGAGAGGCGGGATATCCTATATAACAAAATGAAAGTTTTCATACCAGGAGGTACTTTTGCAAGCTAAGATTCTCATACCTATAACCATGGCCAACTTGATGCGTCGCTCTCGCTATAGGAGCAAGGGATACATTCGGCCGTGCTATCACTTAGCAGCCAGACCACCAGGAGCGCTGCGGTCACCTTTGTTTCCAAGCTCTAACGTGCACTGTACACTTCTGTTATAAATTGATGTTCTGTGGTGGATACAGTCTCCAGCCTCGTGACAGACTACGGAAGTGTTTACTGCGGGAAGTTCTTAAGGCTTTCCGGGGTGTATGGTTTACAGCTTTCCGATTTTAAGATTTTGTTTAAGATACTGAACGAGTGAGCAAATACTGTATTTTCTCAGAATATATTAAAATCATTTTAACAAATTTAGACATAAAAATTTGAATTAACGGAATATAGGCAAATATAGGTTCTAACGTCAATTCAGGAATTTTTAGGCAATACAGAATCCCCGCTTCTAACCTTATAAATACATGATCATCATCATTTCTTCGCTTCAGTAAGCCGGGTGCGGTTGTATACGAGCTTCCTCCAGTTTGTCCTATCCATCCACAAATGCTGCTCATATATGCGACGCCAGTTCACATCTCTAATTTCAAGGTCCTTCAATATCTGTTTTTCAAAAACATCACGAGGTCTTTCTCGTGGTCTCTTCCCAAGAATATTGTAGTCAAAGTAGGTTCGAGGAGTCCTGTGAGGTTCCATTCTATTCATGTGACCATACCATTGCAATCTCTTCACTTCTAGAGTCCCCAGCAAGGTTCTTTCCAATCCAAGCTGTTGGCGGATACCCACATTCCTCATTTTATCCATTTTTGTTTTTTGTAGACAAGAACGGAGGAACTTCATTTCTGTTGCCTGAAGGCGACTCTTTGTTGGTCCCTAAAACCCGAGGTCTAGTGATTACCGCCCTCCATGTAGGGTTGGCGTGTGGAAGGGCATCCGTAGGCCCAAATTCACGTGTGTGACAGAGCTCGCACCCGCGACCCCATACATCTGGGAAAAGTGGTAGAAAAAGAAGTGTTTTTGTTTTGATTTTCTTTATTAATTAATCTAAGATAAGAATACCTGTATAAAATTAAATGTTAAACCTAATGTGATGTGTACACTAATATTTTACAATATCGGAATTTACTTACAATGTTTTGTCTCGACGAAAGCGGAAGAAATGTTTCGATAGCTGAACAAGTTCAAAGTTGTTGCAGGCAAAAACAGCACAAACCTTACCAAACATGGTTCAGTGCTCATTCTTTTTGTCACCGGATAAATTCAATTTTCACGAAAATCTTCTTCTTAAAGCAAATCCAAGATCATAATTTCACACTACATAAGCTGATCGGTATTCCTAGTACCCTCAATTTTAAGGTCGTTCTGCTAGGTGCGCTGGCAATCAATATCTTGCGATATCTCGCAAGGTGTCACGTGTTCTCTATACTGTATTTGGTGATGTTCATAGTACCCAACACTCCCCTCTAGAAGTAGAAGAAGCGTTTTACTATGTTGTCCATAAACTAAACAGGAGGGGCAGAAATATAATAATAATAATGCTATTTGCTTTACGTCCCACTAACTACTTTGTAAGGTCTTCGGAGACGCCGAGGTGCCGGAATTTAGTCCCGCAGGAGTTCTTTAACGTGCCAGTAAATCTACCGACACGGGGCTGTCGTATTTGAGCACCTTCAAATACCACCGGACTGAGCCAGGATCGAACCTGCCAAGTTGGGGTTAGAAGGCCAGCGCCTTAACCGTCTGAGCCACTCAGCCCGGCAGGGCAGAAATAGAAGAAGTAATGAAGAAGGATAAGTAGAGGGTAGTGATGGGTTGCGACTGGAATCGCGAAGAGTCGATTCCATATGCCTGCGAAAACGGGTACCCTATTCCGGAATCGATTCCGAGGAACTAGTAGCACCATCTATGATGCGGATACGTAAACACGTGCAGCACGAATGTGTTCTGTAATGTGAGTTCCTTTTGGGTAATAGCCAGGTCTCTTTACAAGCCATGCCTACTGGCATTGTAGTGTCCTGGAGTTATATACTCTAATGCGACTGTAATTTGATCGGAAACTATGATTCTCTGTTTGAAACTAATCAAATTGTATGGATTGTAAAGAAATCCAAACGTGTACGGGGATTATGACATAATATAACACTATTCTTTTTTAAAAATACAAATGTACTATAGAGACAACTTTAACTAATGTTAAGCAGCGCTAAAAACAAAAACACAAATTCTGACAGTTTCTCATAATAATATTTAACAGTAGTATGTAATTTTCTTTTTCTTCTTCTTTTTCTACCACTTTTCCCACGCCTGTGAGGTCGCGGGTGCGTACTGTATCGCACATGTTGATTTGGCCCTGTTTTGCAACCGGATGTCTTTCGTGACGCCAACCATATGTGGAGGGATGTATAGTAGGCGAACCTCTTCTTGGGCCCTGATCTCCAAAGTGCTGAATGGAAACTAGGGCACAAGAAAAGGTTCGCGTACTCTAATCACTATTGCGTGTTCCTGTGGTGGTTGGTGGTGTAGTGTGTAGTCTGAATATGAACAGGAAAATTTTGGGACAAACAAAAATGCACAGTCCCCGAGCCAAAAGAACTAATCGGAGGCGATTAAAATTCTCCACTTGCCCAGGAATCAAACCCGAGGTCCACTCAAGCGAATGCCTCAACGCTGACTATTCAGCCAATGACCCGGACAGTAGCACGAAATGTTCATTGCAAATTAAATGTAACAGAAGACAGGTATGCAACGAAACAAGTTGTGTACTTATTAAAAATGTAACTTAAATCC
This sequence comes from Anabrus simplex, assembly GCF_040414725.1. Lineage (NCBI taxonomy): Eukaryota > Metazoa > Arthropoda > Insecta > Orthoptera > Tettigoniidae > Anabrus > Anabrus simplex. The sequence continues at coordinate 1,446,268,073 of NC_090265.1, read as the reverse complement.
ACAGATTTTATACGTTTATACTAGCGATATTTGAAAACCACATTCGAAAAATACAGTATAAGCATAAATTACAATGTCGATTGCTGCACCTAGTGTCGAAATATGTAATAAGATATCCAGACTTTCCAGGATAAATTGTTATTTCATTATTATTATTATTATTATTATTATTATTATTATTATTATTATTATTATTATTCTTAATCGGTTCACCCTCCAGGGTTTTTTCCCTTGGATTCAGCGAGATATCCCACCTCTACCAGCTCAAGGGCAGTGTCCTGGAGCGTCAGATATCGGGTCGGAGATAAAACTGGGGAGGAGGACCAGTACCTCGCGCAGGCTGCCTCACCTTTTGTGGGATGGGAATATTGGAAAGGATACACAAGGAAGAGGGAAGGAAGCGGCCGTGGCCTTAAGTTAGGTACCATCCCGGCATTTGCCTAGAGGAGAAGTGGGAAGCCACAGAAAACCACTTCGAGGATGGTTGAGGTAGGAATCGAACCCACTTCTACTCAGTTGATCACCCGAGGCTGAGTGGACCCCGTTCCAACCCTCGTACCACTTTTTAAATTACGTGGCAGAGTCGGAATCGAACACGGGTCTCCGGAGGTGGCTGCTTATTTCATTATTATGTGACATAATTATTTCATGACAACCAACAAGACATTTCACTATATACAAAAGAAAGAGTAAATATTGCATGTTCGAATTTGCCCCACTTATATACGGAAGACTCAAGGTAGTCAACGTCAGTCTAGAGAAGTGAAGACACGAATGTTATAGTTGGGGACAATTCATGACGACCCGCCTCACACCACTACTTTCCAGCGGCAGCTCGGTGTCTATTAGCGACTTATAGGTTTTACTACCTCTACTGCCGTCAGAGTTGCCAAATCGGCAACTGCACTCTACACGAAGAAAGGGTAAATACTACAAAGAGTGAGGAAGAAAATGGTTTGGCAGCCTCTCCAAAACAAACAAGGATGACTTAGAACTTGTTAACTCAGCAGGGTGCAGGGTGTGATTAACTACTGGCTTCCACCTCGCTTGCAGGAACTGAGGCCGTCATGTTTTGTCCCCAACTATACCTATGAATGAATATTTATTGCAGCAAATAGCCACAAACATTTTTTTTTTTTTGCTAGGGGCTTTACGTCGCACCGACACAGATAGGTCTTATGGCGACGATGGGATAGGAAAGGCCTAGGAGTTGGAAGGAAGCGGCCGTGGCCTTAATTAAGGTACAGCCCCAGCATTTGCCTGGTGTGACCACAAAAATTAGCTATGTTAGTACATACTTTAAGTTATTCAGTACAACGTATAGTTAGTGATATAGTGATATAGTTAGTGAAATCATTTAGGAAGGGGCTAGGAAAGCAACAGATAGGGAATCTGCCACCTCGGCGACTGCCCTAAATGCAGATCAGTGTTCATTCATTCATTCATTCATTCATTCATTCATTCATTCATTCATTCATTCATTTGTCTTTCCCTGCATTCACTAGCATGATATCGACTACATTGATCAGTGCATAACTGACAGGCACAGTCCTCACTTGGATGGTGAAATCTTTTGGTGGCACACATCTTGTAGTGAAAGCCGTGTGATGGTGTTTCGCAGTTGGTAGTTGGCTTCTTTCCATTCTTCTTTTATCATCGCATCCATAATTAAGAAGTCATCCCGAACGGGCGAGTTGGCCGTGCGGTTAGGAGCGCACATCTGTGAGGTCGCATCCGGGAAATAGAGGGTTCGAACCCAGTGTCGGGTGACCTGAAGATGATTTTCCGTGGTTTCGCATTTTCACACCAGACTGGGGCTGTACCTAATTAAGGCCACGGGCGCTTCCTTCCCATTCATAGGTCTTTCCTGTCACATCGTCGCCATAAGACTTATCTGTGTCGGTGCAACGTAAAGCATCTAGCAAAAGAAAAGTCATCCCAAATGTCATTCCTTTTGTCGTGTAGTATCTGGAGCATTTTATCACATGCTATTGTATTTGGAAGAGACATTTGTAGTCTAATGTCCTCTATAAGGAAGCTTTCTGTCAGTAGAATGTATGTTAACCTGGACGGTGCTGTTATACATATACTTAGCACCCTCTTCAAGAAACGGGCCTTGACTTTTTCTAAAGTTGATAAATATTCAACTGTAAGAGTACCGGTACACCAATTCAAAATAATACCGTAGGTTGCTATGGGCACCATTACAGTTTGGAAAAGTGCCATTGCAATTTTTGTTGAGAGTAGTGGGAGATGTTTTATGGTATATCTTGCTCTTATTGCAGCGGCTGCTTTTTCTTGCACATGAATTCTGAATGTGCTTAAGGTTGGTTGGAGTGTTACCCCAAGGATCTTGAATTTTGGAACAATTTCTATCGGTTTATCATGTAGTGTCAAGTTGTCCTTTGTTGTCATCCACCCTCCTTTCCTGAAGGTAATCTGTTTCGTTTTCTTAAAATTTATTTGTACCCCACTTATTTCTACCCACATTTCTAAATTCTGTAGTACTTCTTGTAGCTTTTTTATATCCGCTGATCCTATTGCCACATCATCTGCATACATTATCAGAATAGCTGTTCTGTTTTCGGTGATTGTTTTAATAACAGCAGTCATAACATTAAAGACTATCAGGCTCATGGATCTCTTTGGAGAACTCCATTGGTCTGGGTCAGTTTTTTGAGGATGTAACTCCATCATATATTTTATATAGTTATAACTCATTATATCCACAATGACTCTTCTATCAAGCGATCAATCAATCAATCAATCAATCAATCAATCAATCAATCAATCAATCAATCAATCAATCAATCAATTAATCAATCAATACCTATCTGCATTTAGGGTAATCGCCCAGCTGGCAGATTACCTATCTCTTGTTTTCCTAGCCTTTTCTTAAATGATTGCAAAGAAATTTAAAATATATTGAACATTTCCTTTGGTAAGTTATTCCAATCCCTAACTCCCCTTCCTACGAATGAATATTCGCCCGAATTTGTCCTCTTAAATTCTAACCTAATTTTCATATTGTGAGCTTTCTTACTGTTAAAGACATGGCTCAAACTTATTCGTCTGCTAATGTCATTCCACGCCTTCTCTCCGCTGACAGCACGGAACATACCACTTAGTCGAGCAGCTCGTCTACTTTCTCCCAATTCTTCCCAGGCCAAACTTTGCAACATTTTTGTAACGCTACTCTTTGCGAGATTGAATCAAGGTGTAGTAAAGCTAATGCAGTGAGCTCGCAGTTGCGATCAGCAGTATTCTGTAAGAAGGAAGTCAGCTCCCAGACGAAACTATCCTTACATCGGTCTGTTTTCAGACCAACTTTGCTTTACGGGAGCGAAAGCTGGGTGGACTCAGGATATCTTATTCATAAGTTAGAAGTAACAGACATGAAAGTAGCAAGAATGATTGCTGGTACAAACAGGTGGGAACAATGGCAGGAGGGTACTCGGAATGAGGAGATAAAGGCTAATTTAGGAATGAACTCGATGGATGAAGCTGTACGCATAAACCGGCTTCGGTGGTGGGGTCATGTGAGGCGAATGGACGAGGATAGGTTACCGAGGAGAATAATGGACTCTGTTATGGAGGATAAGAGAAGTAGAGGGAGACCAAGGCGACGATGATTAGACTCTGTTTCTGACGATTTAAAGATAAGAGGTATAGAACAAAATGAGGCCACAACACTAGTTGCAAATCGAGGATGGTGGCGACGTTTAGTAAATTCTCAGAGGCTTGCAGACTGAACGCTGAAAGGCATAACAGTCTATAATGATAATATATGTATGTATGTACTCTTTTGTCGGAAATCGCCCAGAACAAATCGAGCTGCTTTTTATGGATTTTTCCAGTTCTTGAATCAGGTAATCCTGGTGATGGTCCCATACACTGGAGCAATACTCTAGTTAGGGTCTTACCAGAGACATATATGCCCTCTCCTTTACATCCTTACTACAATCCCAAAACACCCTCATAACCATGTGCAGAGATCTGTACCCTTTATTTACAATCCCATTTATGTGATTACCCCAACGAAGACCTTTCCTTATGTTAACACGTAAATCCTTGCGATGATCCCCAAAAGGAACTTCCACGCCATCAACGCAGTAATAAAAACTGAAGGGACTTTTCCTGTTTGTGAAACTCACAACCTGACATTTAACCCCGTTTATCAACATACCATTGCCTTCTGTATATCACACAACATTATCGAGGACACGTTGCAATTGCTCAAAATCTTATTACTTATTTATTACTCTATGCAGAATAACATCATCCGCAAAAAGCCTTACCTCTGATTCCACTTCTTTACTCGTATCATTTATATATACAGTATAAGAAAACATAGAATTTCCCTCTTAATTATTACAGGGTCAGATAAAGCTTCACCTACTCTAATTCTCTGAGATATATTTTCTAGAAATATAGCAACCCATTCAGTCACTATTTTGTCTAGTCCAATTGCGCTCAGTTTTGCCAGTAGTCTCTCATGATCCACCCTATCAAATAATTTAGACAGGTCAATCGCGATACAGTCCTTTTGACCTCCTGAATCCAAGATATATGCTATATCTTGCTGGAAACTTACAAGTTGAGCTTCAGTGGAATAACCTTTCCTAAAACCGAACTGCCTTCTATCGAACCAGTTATTAATTTCGCAAACATGTCTAATATAATCAGAAATAATGCCTTCCAAAAGTTTACATGCAATGATGTCAAACTTACCGGCCTGTATTTTTCAACTTTATTTCTATCACTCTTTCCTTTATACACAGGGGCTTCTATAGCATCTCTTCATTCATTTGGTATAGCTCCTTCAACCAAACAATAATCAAATAAGTACTTCAAATATGGTACTCTATCCCAATCCATTGTCTTTAGTATATCCCCAGAAATCTTATCAATTCTAGCCGCTTTTCTAGTTGTCAAATTTTGTATCTTATTGTAAATGTCATTGTTATCATATGTAAAATTTAGTACTTCTTTAGCATTAGTTTCGTCCTCTATCTGGACATTATCCTTGTAACCAGCAGTCTGTACATACTGCTGACTGAATACTTCTGCCTTTTGAAGATCCTCACATACACACTCCCCTTGGTCATTAATTATTCCTGGAATGTCCTTCTTGGAACATGTTTCTGCCTTAAAATACATATATACACCCTTCCATTTTTTTACTAAAACTTGTATGACTGCCAATTATGCTTGTCATAATGTTATCCTTAGCTGCCTTCTTTGTTCCTAGTAAGTTCCTTAATTTCTACTTACTTCCACAGCCATTTCTAACTCTATTTCTTTCCAATCTCACCTCCTTAGTCTCTTTGTTTCTGTATTATAATAAGGGGTCTTTAACATTCCTTACCACCTTTAAAGGTACAAACCTGTTTTCACATTCCTCAACAATTGCTTTAAACCCATCCCAGAGTCTGTTTACATTTTTTTACCGTTATCCACCGATCATAGTTTACTTTTTAGAATCTGCCTCATTCCTGCTTTATCAGCCATATGATACTCCCTAATAATCCTACTTTTAAGACCTTCCTTTCTATCACATGTTTTTAAGTACGATAAAAACTGCTTCATGATCACTAATACCATCTATTACCTCGGTTTCTCTATAGAGCTCATCTGGTTTTACCAGCACCACATCCACGATACTTTTTCCCTCTAGTTGGTCCCATCACTTTATGAATCAGCTGTCCTCCCCATATTAACTTGTTTGCCATTTGTTGGTCATGCTTCCTGTCGTTCGCATTTTCTTCCGAATTGACATCTGAAAAATTCAGATCTCCCGCTACAATCACATTCCTTTCCATGTCGTTTCCCACATAGCTGATTATCTTATCAAATAATTTTGAACCCGTATCAGCGCTACCCTATCGCGGTCCGTACACTCCAAAGATATCAAGTTGCCTATTATCTTCAGAAATGAGCCATGTAACTAAAATTTCATGTTTTTCATCTTCTTTTTCGTAGCTTACAAATTCTCCTTTCACCAGAATGATTACTCCCCCTCTCACCATTCCTATCCTATCTCTACGACACACACTTCACTTCCGTGAGAAAATTTCTGCATCCATTATATAATTTCTCAGCCATGATTCAACTCCTATTACAATATCTGGTAAGTATATTATCTATTAAATTACATAATCCTATTCCTTTCTTTACAGTACTTCTACAGTTGAGTACTAACATTTTTATGTCATCCCTACTTGATTTCCAGTTCCCTGTTCCCTTATCACCGCTCCCTAGTCCGAGTCGTTGGCTGAATGGTCAGCATACTGGCCTTTGGTTCAGAGGGTCCCGGGTTCGATTCCTGGCTGGGTCGGGATTTTAACCTTAATTGGTTAGTTCCTACGGAGCGGAGGATGGGTGTATGTGTTGTCTTCATCATCATTTCATCCTCATCACGACGCGCAGGTCGCCTACGGGAGTCAAACAGAAAGACCTGCATCAGGCGAGCCGAACCCGTCCTGGGATATCCCGGCACTAAAAGCCATACGACATTCCATTCCACCGCTCCCTAGGCCACTCCGTTTCCCTGAATGTACCTCTCTATACCCTTCCAAACACATTTCCTAACTTATATGTACAACTGCCTTTAAGTGAAGGCCATCTGAGCGCAGATCCCTATCTCCGACCCACCCATTAGGATCTAGAAATTTCACTCCCGGTTTCCCACAGACCCACTCCATAGTCTCATTTAAATCCCCAATCTGACTGAGCTTATGGGGGAGATTTCCTCGGTCTACGTAATCGGAAGCTTTCTTGTAGTCTATTAAGACCACATGGTATTCCTTCCCAGGAAGTCGTAGCGTATCTTGAGCTTGTTCTATCAGATAGGAGATGGCATGGAGGGTGTTTCTTCCCTTTCTAAACCCGAACTGGTTTTCTGGAATTTGATCATCTATTTTCTCCACAAGCCGTTTTGTTAAGTTGTTTGAAAATATTTTGAGACGTACATTTTCTAGAGCAATGCCTCGGTAGGAGTCAGGGCTATTCATTTTACTTTTACCTTTAAAGAGCACTTTTAATATTGAATGTTTCTTATGGAGCCGCAATATTGAGTCTTAAAGTGAGCGCAACCAAAGGCAACTGTATTCGGATTTCGAGGATTTAGGTACCAAGGAATGAAATAAAAACAAACAATTACTTTTAATGTAGAATTTAACTGGGTATTTACTGTCCATGTATATATAACTGTATAACTCATAAATGACATGAATACATTCACAGCTATTTGAATAGGATGACAATGAATAGAACCAAAATTTCCTTTTATGAGAAACATGAATAAGCAGAAGTGCTCCTGTATATAGGTACTTTTACTTCTATACAACTTGTCTTACTGTGTTTGTAATTAATATCATTTGGCAAAATACGTAATCTTATTGATAGAAACATAGAAATCTGTACGGTATCTCTGTTTTATTATTGAATAACTGAAATATTGAACGTAAATTACTTAAAGACAGTTGTAGTAAATTACCTTCAACATTTCCTTTATTAAGAAAGTAGTTACCAGTACTGCGTTTCAAAAAGGTAACATCAGCATGCTGACAAACACTAAATGTCTCTTGAGTTGAATGCATTAAATTATGTTTGCTGACTGTTGTTATCCACTCATGTGGTAAATTTGTTGGGTTCTGAGACAAAACTACTCTTCACATGTACAACAAGGGTGATGTTCTTAGCTACTCTAACTAGTTCTGATAATCCACGCAGCTAAATAGTATAAAGTGCTGGTGGTGGTTTGTTTTAAGAGGAAGTACAACTGTGACGTACCCACTTGGCCTACAGATGTATGACAAATTTATAACGTGGCGGGTCACTTTAATATTAAAATAAATAAATGATATGTCATGGTTTCTCCGTAAACAGTATCCCAAGGGCGCCAGTCTTCAAGCTTATGGCTTGAAAACAAAAGTAGATAATTAATAATAATAATAATAATAATAATAATAATAATAATAATAATAATAATAATAATAATAAAAATACGTAATGAGACTCAAAAAACTCCCAGTGGTGGGGTGAACGGAACACAAATCATTAAGTACACTAACTTGGAATTTAAGGATCATTAATAATCATTTCATAAAATACAAATTAAAACAGCTATTTATTAAGATGAAAACGAGACGTAACGGCGTATTAACGAAATCTGAACTTACGGAAGCAAAAGAAAAAGTGAATGAAATTAACTTTAAGAAAATGAACTGTTGCGCGAAGACTTGCAGTAACTTATGCCATAAGCTCACCAAATGTAGACTCTGTTGTCTTGAAGCTGAAGATGGGTGGATTTCTCGTACAGGCTGCCTCATCTGTTGTTGGATTCCAGTCCTACATCCACATTTCCTGTCTTTAACACTTCCTATTGTACTCCTTACATAAAATCGTAATGAGTCCTAATTTTAAGTGCAAAACCACCATGGGTTATGTTCGTGGAGAGAATACCTTCGTATTCTTCCGTATTACGGAACAGTAGCGTAGCTAAATTCATAATAAAAGCTCTCCTCCCCTATACCAGTCAGAACCGGTCTCCCGTTGACTACCTCTCGTCATTGAGATAACAAGTCCCAATGAGAGTAACTTTTGAGTAGAATATACTCAGATGCGAAGTGAACTAAGTTAAAATCTTCTCCGATGTGTAGACGTAGAATCGTAGTAAGAGTATCTTCCAAGCGTGAGAATCAGAATCAGAATCTAAATCTGAATGTGAATCTGAATATGAGTCTCAATGAGAGTATCCTCTCCAGCCCTTGTCGGTGGTATATATTGGTTCAAAAGTCTCCTTCCATCAGTCATATCACATGGTCCAATAAGTTTTTCGAGGTCTCATCCCTTCTCCGATGTATAGCTGTGCATCCGTCACGTTGCTTCATTACGTTCATTCACATAGGCTGAACTTTCCCGCTGAAATAAAGCGTCCCCAAGCATAGTTTGAAAAGTGGGTGTTAATAATGTATCAACTGTCTCTTCATGAGGTGGAGAGGGTAAGGTCTCTCGTAATCTAGATGACGTACTTTTCCTGGAATTGGGCTGAAATTAGCCTGCTGACTCTGGTCACCTCACAACGGCTATTGGAAAATTTACTGCAAGTTATAAATATGCGTGATGTTGAAATACTTTACCCAATAATTTGTCCGTTCAGAATACGTTATAGCCGCGATACAAAGAAATGAAATGATGATTGAAATGGATGATAAAAACCCTATATATATACATATTAATTTTAAAATGACCTATCAGTGATTAAATATATACATCTTATCAATTAAATATATAGTTCAATAATTAAAAATGTACAGTGATGTCCCAAACATCACACAACTGAGGAAACATCTGCCACCTGGACGACTGCCCTAAATGCAAATCAATGGTGATTGATTGATTGATCTATCCGCTATTAATACTAGAGGGAAAAAATTAAGGGATACGGCTCTTCGAAATATGAAGGTATCAGCCAAGGAAGTACAAACGCCACGAAATTCGTGAAAAAGGAAAAACGCCCTAGGCTTCGACTGATCTAATATAATCGGGGTTGGAAAAGAACAAGAACTGACCAAGGGAGGACCGATAGGATAGACAAATGAGGAGCCAGGCAATTAATTGGAAGCAATGCCAGGAATTAGCTAAGGGCCTCGCATTCGTAAACCACGCTCCCAAAGTAAGAGTCCCTGGGCCCCCTTTCAGTCAAAACTCAAGACAGGCAGGGGATACCGTGGATGTATTCTATCGCCCCACAAAATGGCACAAGGCCGACATCTGTGTGAACTTTAAAACGTGGATGTATTCTATCGCCCCACAAAATGGCACAAAGCCGACATCTGTATGTACTTTAAAATTCTTGATCATAACACTACCCAACATGATTTTTGCGGCAAAGCATCTGATACGTGATTTTAACTAAATAAGATCTCCTGATTTCAGGAATGCCATTGGTTCTATTGCATCTCGTCTAGTTTTCGTGGTATTTGCCATATACTGTCTGAAAATGTGTCATTGCAGCACAGTGCTGCTTTATGATAACAGCGAATCGGCTGTTGTTAGAGTGGCCGTGGTTTGCTTAAAGGCTACTTCATAACTGAAACCTTCTAGCTTCGATTCCTGTGGCACATTCCGTTTCACTAAAAGAAAATTATATCACAATGAAAATTATTTTAGATGAAATATCATGAGCACCGGTGGGATGTGTGTAGTGACTTGAAGGTGTCTGGTATTTTATTAGGACAACGAGCAGGCTACACTAAATTCCCTTGTTATTTATGTGAATGGGACAGCAGAGCTAGGGACAAACACTGGTCTACACCTCTTGGACACCTGGTGGGAAAATGTTACAAATGCTGGCTTAGTTGACACACAAAGAATTATTCTGCCACCGCTACACATCAAACTGGGAATCATGAAGCAGTTCGTTGAAGCCTTGGACAAAAGTAACCCCTGTTTCAGTTATATTGCAAGCAAATTTCCACATTTATATGACGCAAAAGTCAAGGAAAGCACTTTTATGGACCACAAATTAGAAAGCTTCTGAAAGACAGAAACTTTGAACAGAGGATGAATTCTGTGGAACTTGCTGCATGGAATTCAATAAGAGACGTCATAACGAAGTTCCTAGGAAATGTAAAGGATGAACAACACGAAACAATAGTGAAAACGATGTTGGATGATATGAAAGAGTTGGGGTGTAGAATGAGCCTGAAAATGCACTTACTTCATTCTCACCTTGATCACTTTCCGGAAAATCTTAGGGCTGTTAGTTAAGAGATGCGAGGGAGGTTCCACCAGGACATCAGGGAGGCAGGAAGAAGATACCAGGGGAGGTGTGATGATTCAATGATGGCCGACTACTTTGGTGTTTGAAAAGAGAAGGCAAACTTGATGCAGTCAGACGCTGGGCACCCAAGCGTTTATTCCAAGGGGACATCTAGGACTGTTAAAGTTCATTTTGTTCACATTTATGAATTCATAAATATACTGAATAAAAGTTACATTGTTTGCTTGTAAATCACGTTTAATTGACAAAATATATTGCTTTCATTGCCTCAGAGTTGTTTATGTGTCTTTGTGTGAATCAGTGTTATATATATTGTAATTTTTACTCAATAATTATTCATTGTATATTATAATTCAAGACAATATTCAACTATTTCAAAATATATATAAAAATACAAAAAATTATAATATTTCCAAAATTATCAACATTTTAAAGTACTTTCATACGCAGTGTTCAGGTCTATCTCTTATTTTGATATACCTATTGCGAGAAAACGTGACGCGATACGTAGAAACGGACAATGTATTCGTGTTCAGTGATCCTAAATTAGTTAAGATCACCTATCACACCTCTTGTCGCAAAAAAAGTTTGAAAATGCTGGGTTGTGTAATTTGTAGGGCAACTGTCTACATTTGGATTTTGCCAAGAAGAAAATTCAAAATAACACTCATCTTCATAATCATCATCATCATCATCACCACAGGCAGAAGAAGAAGAAAAACCCGAGGATGTGGCTGTGCGGTTTGGATCACGTACATCTCAACTTTAATTCGGGAGACAGTGGGATCAAACCCCACTTTTGGCAGCCCTGAAGATGGTTTCCCGTAGTTTCCCCATTCTTCACAACAGACAAATGCTGGCGCTGTTCTGTGATTAAGGCTACGGTCGCTTCCTTCCCATTCCTAGTCCTTTCCTACCCCATCGTCACCATAAGACCTATCTATGTCGGTGCGACGTAAAGCATATTGTAAAGAAGAAGAAGAATTCTTAGGCATTTTGTTAATATTGAGCTACACTTATCATCGAATCACATGTCTCGCTTTTACAGGAGCGGTAGAACACTTGCGGTAGATAACTGCGAACCTGTTTGTATAAGCTTTCATAATTTTTATCCCGTGAGGGTGGGAGTGGTATAATAACACCCACGCTATCACCTGCCTGTCGTATGAGGTGACTAGGAGGGGTCCAGTGTCTCTTAGCTTGGAAGTATAGGTTGGCGGCTAGGGGGGCCGAAAGCTGAGTCATGGCTTTTTCCCTCAGTCTACTTGTGCCAGGCTCCTTACCGTAATTTTTCCTCAGTGATCTCCCCTGGGTAGTTAACTCAAAAAGGAAACACGAATAATAATATTATTATACAGTTGCTCCTGGTTGCTTCCTTAAAAGTCTTAGTTTGTAAGCTTTCCTAGTACTTGGGTGGATTAGGAACAATTTTCGGACGGTATTCCACTAGTTTTTTTGCCTCTCTTCTGTTCAAACTGCGATTCATCAAAATGATATGAGAAGAAAATATATAATGGAACCCGAAAATACAAAAATCGTTCGTATTGCACCCGACAGGGGCATGAACCGAGGACCTACGGTCAAGATTAGTCATCTAAAGTCACAGACATAATGCTACTTTGAAAAGGAAAATTTAAAATCATTAACTATCAACATCCCGGCAAGAGATGACATAACCCTATAAAATTTATTCTAAAATCTTTCTGTATTTACGATCTGTTGCGCATGCTTTCCTTTTTCTAGCGGCAGACTCGCGAGAGATTGAAGCTTGTGACGCTAAGGGTGGGACCGACTCAGGGAACTACCAGGATGAAAGTTAGGAGAAGTCACCCCCACCTTATGCTGTAGCCGAGTGGGAGAGGTAGACTTCTTCGACTCGAGATATGGAAGCCATCTTTAAATCAGCATGACTAACCTGAATATCTAAGTCGAAAGAATTAATGAAATTCATATTCCAGCATTGCTTTTTGACCCAGAAGTGCTGGTTGTAATTGAAGCATTTTTTAGAGTGCGTAGTGGCCTTTCTAATACTAATAATCTACTGATAAAGAACGAATACTTGGTTACATAAGCATGGAAAAGTACTGGGGGCCATCTAGCTAATCTCTTCACACCTCATCGACAAGGGGGTTTACCCTGGGAGGGGAGAAATCGAGGAGAGATATCCATTAATTACGAGAGATCCCACGATCGGATTACGCACAGCTATGTCTCATTTACATTAGGTGGATACTGGTCACCTAATTATCGCACTAGTTTGCCTCTGTTATGCATGAACTGACTGAATGCGAGTTTTGAGAAGGGTAGCCTCTTTTTTGTTAAAAGGCTGTAGAAGCATCGCTTCACTCACTTGGATCTTTCTTCTCGCGAGTGGCGGACCTATGCTAGGCGAGCTCCCAGTGTCCTTTTGTTTAGTGAACTGGTGTTTGAAAATCGCAAAGAAACTGATTAATTCGAGTGAATTGTGCGATGTATTAACACTCGCGACTTAGATAAGTGAGTGATAAACCATGTCCAGTTTTGAACACATTGTGTAACTCGTAATTTTTTAAATCATTATTACTACTTAACGCTTATCCGAGGAAACTGCCGGGGAGTGTAGTAATAAATGTACTGTTCCATTAAGATACAGGATAACTCAGTGTTCAGTCGTGGATCTATTGTGCGGGCCGTATCGTGATACCTTGTATTAGTATTCTTTGATTCGGGACTTGATAGTGAAAGAATCGCGTCGGGTTGTGCGCGGTGGAGCTTACGTGCGTAACGTGGATTAAACTTGTGCATATTCTGGGCCTAGATAACTGGGGAGTCATCACTCTCCAAGGACAATGGAGATTCGATCCAGCAGTCAACAGGTGCAACCTGCGACCTTCTCAGTGGTGATAGTTCGGCACTAAACTTCCAAGACGGGGGCCACCTGAGCTGACGAATGTGTATCAAGGGACTGAGGCTCTCTCTCTCTTTCCTAGCGTTTATCCCAAAGTATGGGGTCCGCTGTTTTGCTATATCTCCTCCATTTCTTCCTATTGCTGACATTCTCAGGTTTTAAACCAACGTGGTGAATGCCGGCCTTGATATTGTCAGTCCACAGCTTTAAAGACCTTCCACGTGGTCGTATTCTTCCCGGATCAATTTGGAGAGCTCTTTTAGCAACTGAGCGATCCTTCCTTCTCATAACGTGACCGTACCAGCGGAGACGCGCTTCCCTCACTTTCTCCACAATTGGAGGGACGCCAAGCTTTTGTCGAAAACCTTCTTATGTGGTCACATCGAGTCAGTCTAAGAGTCCATCGAAGCATCTTCATTTCCATTGTATGAAGAGCCTGCTCCTTCTTTTCTTGTCATTGGACGACATTCTGCCTCGTAAATAGCTGCTGGGCGTACCACGGTCTTGTAAATTTTTGCCCTTAGATGGTGAGGCATCTTTTTATCGCAGAGGACTCATATGACTTGTCTCCACTTCAGCCAGGCTGCATATACCCACGCTCGGGTATCAAAAGGGGCATCACAGTTCGAAATGACAACTGACCCTAGGTATTTAAAATGTATGGTTTTCCTCAAGTCTTGATTATTGATCCTTATATACCCGCTAGATTGTGGGCCACTTTCTAGGTTTTCCGTTTTCTGGGTGTTGACGCACAGACCATTCTCAGCTAATTTGCCACTCCATGCTTTTTTCTGGAGTTGGATTCCAAGGCGTGTTTGTTGGGCAAGTAGCACATCATACGCATAAACAAGGATCCAAGGATGTGATGTCCGTATGTCGGCCGTTGCTGTATCCAAACAGAGGATTAATAATAATGGTGATTAGAGCTAAGCCATGACGTACATCAACGATGATATCAAAAGGCGGAGAGATTCCATCTGGACTCCGGACCACACTAGTTGTATTGTGATACATAAGTTTTATCCAGCTAACAAAGGCTTCCGGGACTTCGTGACTACGAAGAGATCGCCAAATGAGGTATGTGGGACTCGGTCAAATGCTTTTTCTAGGCCCAGAAATGCCATGTGTAGCCTACACTCTTCTGCCTCTCCCTATGTTTTTCCATCAATAGACGTGTGGCAAGGATGGCATCGTTGGTACTGCAGCCATTAACAAATCCACACTGGTTGGACGTTACTGTGACAAAGTTTCTGAGTCTGTTGTTCAGCACTCGTTCGAATATTAAGTGTATGGCAGAGGAGTCGAATAGGGCGGTATGTTGAGCAGTCGCTCACGTCTCCTTTACCGTTCCAGATTGGGAATCTCATGCTAGTTGTCCATGCGTGGGGAATATTTTTCTCGAAGATGATCTGGTTGAAGAGTGCGGCAAGGAATTCTGCAGCGGGCTTGCCAAGAATTTTCCAGATTTCTGCCAGTATGTCCTCTGGGTCAGTTGCTTTTCCATTCTTCTTCTTCTTTATGATAAGCATTACTTCCTCTGCCATAATTAAAGGCACGGGTCCATAGACGGTATCAGAGCTTCCAATCGGTGGATGATCAAATTCTTTGTTGCTGATATATGCAAAATAATCTGACCGTCGTCGAAGGATAGCTTGTTGGTCTCGTAGTAATTTATTGTCAGCTCGTTTGATATGCGTGACGTATCCGATGTCCTGGGTTGAACGGTTGCGGGACTTCGCAAGGTGATAAACGTTATTTTCTTCTGCTGGTGTGTCAAGCTGGTCGTACAGATCCTGGTAACAATGATATTTTGCAGCAGCCACTGCACTTTTCACTGCTGATTTCAGCACTTTATATCTCTGAATGTCAGTATCCAGGCGTGTCTTCCACCAAGTCTTAAAGGCTACCTTTTTCTCCTTGATAGCTTGTTGGAATTCATCATCCCACCACCAGGTCTGTTCATCAATGTATTTTCGCCCGGGTTTTGCTTTTCCCAGAGTTAGTTCCAGCCGGATGTATCTGTTTTGCAGCATCTTTCCACATGTCCTCAACCGACTGGTCAGGCTTCACTAAGAAGTTGGTTGAATATGTCTTTATTTCGTTCTTGTGGATATTCGTTTTCCACCACTTGATACGTTCAGGTCCAATTTTAGGAGTCTTAAGACGTTTAACAGTTTTCGAATATCTAGAACAAGCAAGCGGTGTTGTGGGGAAATGCTGATATATTAAATCACTTTGGTATCCATTACCATCTTCGGTCTTGTTGCCGAACCATCCAGTAATCGATCTGAGTAGCATGACCTCCACTGGTATATGTAGCTAGATGTGTTATCCTTTTCTTGAAATATTCTTGCAGAACAACTTCACTACAACGCCACCGCCGCCACTTATTATTATTATGCATGACTTTGGGATACGGGAATTATTTTTCGTAAAACTGTAGCTATAAATGTTAGTGATTCAATTTTATTTAACGTAAATGTGCCGAAGCAGAGCACAGAGTCTTTCCTTTGTAACAAGTCTAAGTAATTGTAATTATGGGAAAGTTTATTTATGGGAAAAGGGATTTTATTTTCTATTTTATTTGGGAATTTTACGTTTCATTAATCGTTTTATTTGATAGATTCTAGGTTTGATAATGTGGGATAAGCTGGTATTTAGCTGGCGTAGATAGTATACATGTGTAGGGGTATTATGGTAGATTAAGTTGTGTGAGAAGAGATACAACTATAAGAGTTGCCCAGAGGACCGAACCAAAACCCTCCAATGATATACTTAGCTAGGGACTGTTTCATTTTATTTGTGTTGTTCTAATTAACACGTGTGTTATTCGATTAACGCGTGTGTTGTTTAAATACCGTGTGTTGGTTTATTAACGTGTGTGTGAAAGGTGAAACACGTAGGCAATCAATCAATCAATCAATCAATCAATCAATCAATCAATCAATCAATCAATCAATCAATCAATCAATCAATCAATCAATCAATTAATCAATCAATCAATCACTACTGATCTGCATTAAGGCTGTCGCCCAGGTGGCAGATTACCTATCTGTTGTTTTCCTAGACTTTTTTAATGATTGCAAGGGAATTGCAAATTTATTGAACATCTCCCTTGGTAAGTTATTCCAATCACTATCTACCCTTCCTATAAACGAATATTTGTCCCCATTTATCCTCTTGAATTCCAGCTTTATCTGCATATTGTGATCTTTCCTACTTTTGTTAAGACACCGCTCAAACTTATTCGTCTACTGATGTTATTCCACGCCATCTCTCTACTGACAGCACCGAACATACCACTTAGACAAGAAGCTCGTCTCCTTTCTCCGAAGTCTTCCCAGCCCAAACTTTGCAACATTTATTAATGCTACTCCTTTGTCGGAAATCACACAGAACAAATCGAGCTACATTTCTTTGGATTTTTCCAGTTCGTGAATCAAGTAATCCTGGAAAGTGTCCCATACACTGGAACCATACTCTAGTTGGGGTCTTAGCAGAGACTTATATGCCATGTCCATTACCCTTACTACAACCCCTAAATACCCTCATAACCATGTGCAGAGATATGTACCCCTTTATTTACAATCATATTTATGTGATTACCCCAATGAAGATCTATCCTTTTTTCAACTGTTCCATATATCACGAAGGTAATAACTTCTTTAAATAATGCGATACTGTTGTAAATTTGTTTTTAAAGGTCGCTTAATTGTGGCCAGTATCCAGTATTCGGGGGATAGTGTGTTCTAACCCCTCTGTCAGCAGCCCTGAAGGTGGTTTTCCCTGGTTTCCCATTTTCACAGTAAGCAAATGCTGTGGCTGTACCTTAATTAAGGCCAAGGCCCCTTCCTTCCCAGTCCTAGCTCCTTCCTGTCCCATCGTCGCCGTAAGATCTATCTGTGTCGATGCGACGTAAAGCCAATAGCAAAAAATGTAAAGAAAGTAGTTCCAGAGAATAGGTATACAGTATTTCACTGGCGAAATAGTTAACAGTCGTATTTTTATTCAATAATGTTGGCCTTCGTATTCAAATATTGCATTGTTGACTAGAGTCGTGAACAAAGGGTGTAGTGTAACAAGAAAATATAAACATAAATAAGTTGATTCTTGTATTCCGATCATTTTTAGTTCTGAGTAGGCAGTTAAAGTATCAGTAATTTATATTTCACACCCTCAATCTTTCAGTATTTATGAGCGGTTAGCTAATAATCAAGCTCCTACATCCCAATAATTGCAATTCAATTCCCTGGCGTGCACTTTTGAGAAATTATTGTAAACAACCTCCTATTTTTCAGTAATTGAGGACACTTTTATTCTCCGTCCCGCGGAGTAGGAAAATTTATAGTGATCCACTATCTGTAATAATCACATAAACACATTTCAGTTGCGAATTGTTGTGTAGATACTGTATATTGGATAGTATTTTGCCTGTTACATTCGTGTGTATTTTTGTGCAAACGTTAGGTTTCATTTCTATTGCAGCAGAGTAGGATAAATTAGTACTGATATTAACCTGTCTACGTGTTTAACTTTTTTTAGTAATCCTTGAGTACCGGTACTTTTTGCGAATATCTAACTTTAGGCCTAATTGGAATACTCATTACTATTTGTGCTTCGTAATAACCTATTGTAATTAGGCTACGTCAGAACATAGTTTAAAAATTATTGTAGTGCATTACAGTAACTTATTAGAAATTAGAGTGCTTATTCTATTATTTTGACCAGTCTTGCGAATTTCGAGCTTTAATTGTAATTTCTTTTTTTGTTTGTGATTAGTAACAAACTGTTAGAATAAGTCTGGACGTAGTTTAAATTTATTGTAGTGTATTGTAGTATCTGAACGTAGTTTGAACGTTGTTTAAAATTATAGTAGTGTTTTATAGTAACTTATTAGGAAATAGCCTGTTGTTCTATTACTGTGAAATATTTGTGGATCTGTGGTATTTGTAGTAACTCTCTTACTGTAATTCTGTTGTAGTAATTAGTGTAGACTTACCCGAAGTTTATAATTGTGTAATTCTTGTGTATTATTCCATGTTTCCAGTAATTAACAGCAATTTTCATCCCGTTAGGGTGTTGTAGGAATAAACAATTGCACAACTAAGTAGTACTGTAGTATAGTAGTAGCCTATATTAATTACCTTTTTGTCGTGTGATCTTTGTCAACTATCCTAGACAATATTTCTTTCCTTTCATTTTTATTTTGCACAGAATAAGTTATCTTATTTTCATTATTCAGTAAAGAATGGCTAAGGAGTACAGGTGTAAGAACTGTGGGAGTGGCCAGGCATTGAGGAGTGTGAGGGAGGAGTTGGAGAGAGTGAGGGTATGATTCTGTCAGAGGACAGGAAGGAATGTAGGCCTCCCTCAAACAATGTACAGGATACAGTAGGTGTAAAAGAGGTATGGGAAGGAAAGCGGGGAATGTAGAAGTCATGTGGTCTAATGTTTTAAGGGGAAGGAGATTGCAGGCTAAGGGTTCCACTCAGGATCAGAATTCAGGACAGGTGTCTGTGAGATATCGGTACGAGTCACTGCAGGTAAAACAACTGAGAGAAGATGAGGAACAGGGAACTGTTGCTGAGAAGTGTGGAAGTAAGAGAAAGGGAAAAGGTAGAAAAGGGAAATATGGAGTACTGGATAGGAAAATACAGGTGGAGCAGGGTCATGGGATGGAGAAGCGGGAGGAGGAAGTAGCTTTTGGAGCTGTCAGGGAAGATATGACTGGCCAGGGAGGAAGGAGATTAAATGATGTGGATACGTTGAGGCTATGGTCATGGGGGTTTCATTGTTAGACATGTCGGGAAAGTGTGTGGAGGAAAGGGTACCGGGTAAAGTGTAATCCAGGAATTAGGTCACGGCAGATGTTGAGGAAAATAGAAGGAGGAGGAAAAAGAGAAGGTGGTAATATTTCACATTGATACTAACAACGCAAGACAATCAGGTTTACGTATCAACATTGTTGGGGTTGTATGGGACCTGGAAAATGCAGCACGGGTGCAGTTTAAGGAAGCGGAGATAGTTATCAGTGAAATACTGTGTAGGATGGATAATGACTAGAAGGTGATTGGGGATTTAAATGAGACTATGGAGTGGGTATGAGGGAAAATGGGAGTTAGATTTCTAGATCCTACTGGGTGGGTAGCAGGTAGGGATCTTCGCTCAGATGGGCTTCATTTAAACCGCAGTGGTACATATAAGTTACGAAATTTGTATAGAAGTGGTTTAGGGAGGTACATTCAGGGAAATAGAGTGGCTTAGGGAGCGGTGATAAGGGAACAGAAAACTGGAAATCAAGTAGGGATGACATAACAATATTAGTGGTCAACTGTAGAATTATTGTAAATAAACGAATAGAATTAAGTAATTTAATAGATATTTGCTCACCAGACAGTGTAATAGGAGTTGAATCTTGGTTGAGAAATGATATAATGGATGCAGAAATTTTGTCACGGAACTGGAGTGTACTACACCACTTAGGCTGACATTATTATTATTATTATTATTATTATTATTATTATTATTAGTATTATTATTATTATTATTATTATTATTATTATTATTATTTCCTATGCCACACTCAATCACAAGGGATTTAACGCCAACAAATATATATCGAAAGGAAGTGATCTCTGTCTCCTACATAATTAGGCGTCTTTAACAGTGAATTTAATTGCATTAATAAGTAGACAATATGTGTACTTGAGCATATTTAATCCACTTACCGGTTTATTGAAACTCGTATTCCTTCCTTATTCTTTCATCGTGAATAGGTAAAACCACACCCAAACACTACGCAGGTATTCACCATTCTCCCACACAGTAGTTTGCCGAAAATTTAACGTGAAATGTTCGTAAAACAATAAAAACTATAACTGCACGTAACAAAGTATCATACCGTTACTCGGTTACTGAGGATCTGTAGTGACGTAAGATGGCGACGGCCGCACGTTTTCGGATTGTCTCCTGTCTATTTCCTATATGTATAGCCGACTAAAGTTACAAACCGGAGAATTGTAAGATTGGCAACGTGCATCGGAGGACAAGGTTAGAGCGCGGGAGCTATCCTTGTATGCTGATGTGTAGTGAACTTCGTCTTGTGTTTTGTTTTATTTGTTACCGACATGTTCGAGTAAGACCGACTACAATATATCAGACCGTAATATCAAAACCAAGATGGTGGACGTCGTGGGCGCAGTAGCTGCCGACTGATGAAGGTTAGGGTAGCACGCAATAAATTCATTTCGACGATAAACCAACTCACGATTTTCGGAGATGTCGGAATTTAGTGCCGCAGGAGTTGTTTTACCTGCCAGTAAATTTACCGATACGAGGCTGACGTATTTGAGCTCCTTCAAGTACTACCGGACTGAGCCGGTATCAAACCCGCCAAGTTGGGGTCAGAAGGCCAGAGCTTCAACCGTCTGAGCCACTCAGCCCGGCGTCACATTAAATAACTTCTGTTGATACCACTGAAAGAGCTACCTACACAATATTTGGTTCAATCCGCCAGAAATTACGAAAAGCTCACGTACATATTTTGCAAACGGTGGTAGGTAATTTAAAATGATAAATGTAACATCATAGGGAAAATCACTGTTGCACCTATTAAAACGCTTCGCGGACAGGTACTCATCACATATAATCAACTAGAATCACACCTATTCTGCTAGAATAGATGGACAGCCGCACAGCAAAAGAGAACAACAAGCTCATTATTTCGAAATTTCACTTAGTCAAATGACGTTTTCTCTTAGACTACACTTCGCTGGATAGATGGAAATACATTATACATATGTTAAAATGATATTTATAACATCATTTTGAATGTTTAAAAATAATTTAAGGTGCGAGATTCCTCAATTTATTCACTCTCATAAGAACTATGAACATAACGTGTTGCTTTAGTTTCGAAGTGGTGGACAATTTCTAATGTTCAGCACTCGATGAAAATTAAGTACACCCGAAATGATTATGCCAGCCCAATGAACAGCCCCGGTGATGTTAAGCCTCCCTTACTGGAAACTCTTAAATCATATGTTGACATATGATATAGTAGCACTTCCAACCATGATGGTAAACTTGGCAATGAAGCGTTCAGACACTAAAGATATAATAGGACTTTACCCATTGAAGAACATGAGTAAAACAACTCTATTGACTCTAAACAATGTTGTCTTTATCCTGCATGGACAAGCTTCAATTTGGTGTAGGCTGCTTGATAACAGATATCCACAGCATGAATCGGAAGGTATTGGTACAATAAAAGCCCTGAGTTACAAACGAAGCTAATCCCTGCAAGTCCGCCCTGTGGGTGGGGGCGGTAGAATAACACCCACGGTATCCCCTGCCTGTCGTAAGAGGCGACTAAAAGGGGCCCCAAGGGCTCTGAACTTTGGGGCGTGGGTTGGCGACCACGGGGCCCTCAGCTGAGTCCTGCCTTTGCTTCCGCTTACTTGTGCCAGGCTCCTCATTTTCATCTATCCTATCCGACCTCCCTTGGTCAACACTTGTTCTTTTCAGACCCCGACGGTATTACTTATGGAGACCTAAGGAGTCTTTCATTTTCATGCCCTTCGTGGCCCTTGTCTTCCATCGGACGATACCTTAATTTTTCGAAGTGTCGGACCCCTTCCATTCTTTCTCTCTGATTAGTGTTATATAGACGATGGTTGCCTAGTTGTACTTCCCCTTAAAACAATAATCATCACCACCACCATCCCCTGCAAGTCACTATTTCTTCTGTATAACAGTGTACAGTTTGCTCCATCTGTAACACTATACGTTTTGTTATAGGGAGCGTGCACGGTACTAGTAACAGAGCGCTCTGGCGGAGTTCCGAGAATTAATACGGTGAAAGTGCGTTCCGCTGGAAGACTTGCTTCATAGTTACGGCAAAAAATATCGTTGCATCTTGTCGTCAAGATAAATATGAAGTAATGCTATGGAAGTTGTAATGCTGTACATCTATATATATAAAATAAGAGTTTTGTCTGTACATTGCTCAGAATTTGAAAAGAATGGTATTTCTGTATCGGTCATGTCCATAGTAACAAGAAAATGCACTTTTTACTTTTCCGTAATTTCTGTCTGTCTGTCTGTCTGTCTGTCTGTCTGTCTGTCTGTCTGTCTGTCTGTCTGTCTGTCTGTCTGTCTGTCTGTCTGTCTGTATGTATGTATGTATGTATGTACACGCATCACGAGAAAACGGTTGAAGAGATGTGAAGTCAGGGGATGAGCCTCTACAATCTAGGCTATAAATCATTTTACTCACGCTGAGTGAAATGGTAGTTTAGGGGGAGGCCTAAAATTGAATTCTCAACTATTTATGTTATTAGTGGTCTAATGAAAATCGGTATGTGAAGTCGGGGGATGAGCCTCTACAATCTAGGCTATACATCATTTTACTCACGCTGAGTGAAATGGTAGTTTAGGGGAAGGCCTAAAATTGAATTCTCAACTATTTATGTTATTAGTCATATTTTAAAGAAAATGGGTATGCAAAGTTGGGGAATAAGTTGCTACAATCTAGGCTATCAATAATTGTAAGTTATTCACGCTGAGAAAAATGGTAGTTTAGGGGAAAGCCTAAAATATAATTCTCAAATATTGTTGTTATTAGTAGTCCTATCTTGATGAAAATCGGTATGCAAAGTCAGGAAATAAGTCGCTATAGTCTAGGTTGTAAATTATTTTATTCACGCTGAGTGAAATGGTAGTTTAGGGGAAGGCCTAAAATGTAATTCTCAAATATTTCTTATTAGAGGTGTAATCGATGAATGCTACATAACTAGGGTTATATAGCATTAAATTTCCTATTATTCATGTCTTATACATTGTTACCGTACTGGCTATGATAACAAAGATATTCATGATTTTGGATTTTTGTTACTAAGTCCATATCAGCGCCGAGTAACCAGAAATGGGTAAACAGTATTTAATGAAAATCGGTATGTAGAGTCGGAGAATAAGAAACTACAGTTTATGGTATAAAATATTTTACAAATCACAGAGACGAAAGAAAACTAAATGTGAAGGCCTACAATATAGAAAGCTCATAACATTGATCAACAATAACATTACATTGACCATTGTTTGTCGTGATGTGTTTGTGTCATCTGTTGCCCTTCATCTCCGGTAGATAGGATTACTGCTGCGTACAGAGTATTTTTATTTGATTTACGTCGCACCGACATACATAGGTTTTATGGCGACGATGGGATAGGAAAGGGCTAGGAGTGCCTTAGGCCTTAATTAAGGTACAGGCCCAGCATTTGACTGGTGTGAAAGTGGGAAACCACGGAATACCATCATCAGCGCTGCCGACAATGGGGTTCGAATCCACTATCTCTTGGATGCAAGCTCACAGCTGCACACCGCTAACCACACGGTCAACTCGCCCAGTCGTACAGAGTGTAACAGCCTGCCTGAATATTGATGGGAAGTAGCTGGGGAGTTAGATAACTTTCTTCTTTAGCATGACATTCCCCTGGTTTATAAATTTTCTGATACTACTGGTACGTAACACACTGGATCATCATAGCATTCGGGCTATTCAATCCCTACTTTGAGGCACTGATTGGAATGAACAGTGTGCATATTTAGCGGAATAATGGCAGATGAGTGTTCATGGCAATCTGCGGCCTGGTTATCCCAGCTCTGGAACTTTGGACTGTTAGATTGGCACCGCAATCTAACCGCAGCACTGTTCGTTAAAAATGATAAAACGTGCGGCTTTCCATTTGGTCGAGTATTTTATATGATAGCATTGCTTTTAATCGCTACATTCATACTTACGTTTTTGTAATGACCTATGCTGATTTCAGGTTAAGAAAACCACAAAGTCAGTCTTTGTGAGAATCCCGTAGCGAAGCACGGGTACATCAGCTAGTAGAAAAATACATTTAAACCTGATATTGTTGTCACAGGGCGAAATGAATAACAATATTGTAACTACCTAATATCTATGAATTTGTGAAAACAAAAATTTCGCGAGTGAGATTTCCGGTGAAATTGACCGTGCTTTTGACAAGCTATTGACAGGCAGCATCCAGTAAACAAATAAACAGGAATTCAGTTGGAATAAGTAGATAACACGTCATGTTGCTAAGCGAAGTTCTGATAAGATAGATTTATACGAGTGGATTATGTGCAGGGGTTACAGTTCTACGTTATTTATTATTGGTGGCAAGAAATTTGCTAGCACATAACCTACGTAAACAATGTTGCTGGTATACAGAAACAGATTTTTAGGAATATTTTTCAAGATTTTGAAAATGTTCACCCTCTGTATGCATCGTTCAACATTAATTCGCACACTTGCTAAACTCTGAGTTTGTAACACTTCACCTGCTGTAAATCTCCCATTGTGAAGAAAAGGAGGCATAACAAGCAAAGAATGAGGTGACTGTGTTTTAATGCTTGGGAATCCTTTGTCCGCTAATATAACGTCCCCTTCTCTCAAAAGATTTAGGAAGCCTGAATTGTTAATAATAAAAGTATCACTAGTTCTTCCAGCATAACAAGGGAAACAAAAACAATCGTTCCGTTTGGGGCCACAGCTAATAAAAATGTAAATGTATAACATGACTTGTACGAAGAATACATGTAACATCTCTCATCTATTCTTGCTGGCGTTTCGGATTTCATTTCTGTGCAATGCATTACAACTCGTGCTTCAGGATAATATGTTTTAAAAGCGCGAGGTAAAGTATTAAAAAGTGTAAACAAACATCGTTATTACTTATATTTATAGACACTTTAGAAACAAATGAAGGAAGTAAAATATTGAATGTTTCATTTGAAACACTTGTTAAATCCTTCAACTGTGCCTCACTTTTTATGCCCTGGTACCCATGAAATCCTCTGCACATGTCCACGTATGTGTGTGTGTGTGTGTGTGTGTGTGTGTGTGTTGGGACCACAACATTTATCCATCTTTTCCGAAATACTTTGAGGTACTGTGCTTGAGTTTCACTGTGTGCCTACATCATTCTCACTAAAACCACAAGTGTATTCGAAAGTCGTTGCTTCAATCTCAAATGCTGCTTGCACCGACTTATGTAGTTTTTCACACACTTATTTTTCACAATAAATTCATGAGTTTCCTGATTAGAAGACGAATGTATAATGAGTATTTCATTCATTTACTCGCTCTTAAAACCGGGATACATCACATTCTCTTTTCGGTTTCTTCTTATAGCTCTCATGAAACACAGATGGTATATTTGATGGATAATTTTCAATATTACTTGGCTTTCCTCCAACAAAATATTCACTGCAAATGACGGAGCATTTGGTGCGTTCCGATGGAGTTCCATCTGCACTGAAATGCAGGAACACATTTATTATTATTATTATTATTATTATTATTATTATTATTATTATTATTATTATTATTATTATTATTATTATTATTATTATTGCGAGAGCCTTCGTGGTTCAGACGGCAGCGCGTCGGCCTCTCACCGCTGGATACCGTGGTTCAAATCCCGATGACTCCATGTGAGATTTGTGCTGGACAAAGCGGAGGCGGGACAGGTTTTTCTCCGGGTACTTCGGTTTTCCCTGTCATCTTTCATTCCAGCAACACTCTCCATTATCATTTCATAGCATTTATCACTCATTAATAAATCACCTTGGGACTGGCGACCCCGTTGTAATAACAGCCTATACCTATATGTTTCATTCATTACATCCCTGACCTGGCCAATGACTGGAAAACAGGTTGTAGGTTTTCATTTTCATCATCATTATTATTATTATTATTATTATTATTCGGCGTAGTCAAGACACGTGCACGTGGAAGGACATGAATGTAAACATACGAACCTGCTGCAATGCATAATTGAAATGAAATGTACTATTTCTAAGTGTACTTAAATGAACGTGTTCTTGACTTGGCATACCTGGTATGTTTGAAATGTGTGATTTACGTCACAAATAAAATAAGATAGACTACTGTACTTACTTCATCCTTCCCACAGCCGAAATCCACTTCCTTGCATCTGCCCGGTTCCTATGGACGACCAGGAAATGTGTGAAATGTAATTCCTTTTCCATGCGTGTTTCTTTGTGTATTGTGGCAGTTCACTGCACAACAGTTTCTATTTGATACACTACTACCACCACAATTTCACACCCACAGTTACACAGCCTGGACTGTCCGCTAAAGACAAGATCACCAAAATGTTACCGATTTCTTCCGCTAAAGGCGCTAAGAGCGGCCGTGCACGCTCCCCATACACCAAGATCTAGCCAAATGCTCCCGCAGGCAAGCACAGATTCTTTCAAAATACAATTGCATCTAAATCACACGACACTTTGAAGCATATGACACTGAAGGAACATCACCATATCAATTATCATCTATCTAAATGAATTGTTTTTCGAGGAATACGAATAGGTCTAACATTTAGAATTAGAAAAAATAGTCTTCCCTAATCTCAGACTTACTCTCAGATGACATAGGCACACTACTGTTTTGTAGAAATATTCACGATGTATGTTCCTAATCCACTTCTCTCTTAATGTTTTATTCCTTAGAGAACTTAATAATAGATGTATGAGAGGTATTGCCATAGTTCGATTTAAATCCGGTTCACAACACGATCAAAACAAACATATTCTCACATGGCTGCGTATAATTACAGATCCTAGTGACCAGTGAACCGTATAAATACACACACACACTTATATTCTACATAGAAACTAATATTTATCGTCAACTTACATGAAATTACTCCGACTGAATAAGAAAACAAAAACGAATATATTCATCATTATCGGTTGGAATCTTCCCCAACCACAAATTTTGGTTACACCCATAGCCTACGATAGTTTGGTATTTGAATTCCAAATTTCCTCGGTGAATATTCCTTATCCATTTCTCCTGTGGAGATCTATCTTCAGGGAATTTAAAAGCTTCAGCAACGGTATAATTTAATTTACAACCACGAACGCATCAGGAACGACCCATTTTGTATTATGTTACAGCACGGCAATATAAACACTATTATACATTACAAATACCATCATATAAACTTCTAACAAAACACCATACTGATAAACCGTTATAGATTACTATCTTATCAAACATATATTTTATACCTCAATAACTCGATCAAAATAACACTCTTTAACAGAATGTAAACACAGATATGAACCAACCACATGTCTCAAACGCTCGCCCACGAAGTCGCCATTTTCCTCCCAATCGATAGTAACATTAAGGTCTGATATATTGTAGTCGGTCTTGGTTCGAGTATATATAACAAACACCGCCGCCTCGATCCTCTTATACTGTCTGCTCTATACCACTAGTTTAAGGGCACTTGGGACACATTTTTTATTTTCCACAATTTTTGAGCAATCACAATGAAATTGTTATGGAACATGTAGGACTATTATGGAAAGAACATATCTTTTAATTTCAGCCTAATATCCTTATTAGTTTATGAGTTATGATGTATTTTGTGTTTATGACACTCGCGAAACAGGCAACTTTCAAAAAGTTCCCTGCGGGATGGATTGTTACCTGAGAGTTTGAAAACTTGTGAAATGATTCTTCCTTATAACAAAAATAACTCAAGGAGTCCTCAAAAAGACTTGGAGTAGCTGTTTCTATAACTCCTACCCTCCTGCTTCTTCTTGGCTTCCTTTCAAAGGTCTCTTCTGGGCACTTTTTCCATACACATACATGAAGACTTTCATTGGCATTTGAGTAGCCCCTCTGCAACATCTAGACAGAAGTTCTTTTGATGCCAGCCTTTGGTATACAGCTACTATTTTCAGCAGCATTGCAGTTGTGAATTGAACTGACATTTTTTGTGGGTTTGAGGGGTTTGTTCAGTTGCAATACTCTTGTTGTAGAAACACCATGATTCAGGTCCTTAGGGGCATTTCTTATGCTTCGGATCTTCATCTGTGGACGAGTAATGGTATAGTGTAGCATATATTGAAGATTTCATAATTATTATCTACTGAGGGAATATTTGCATATATTGCCTGCCTATGATAATTTGTGAGCTTCACAATAGTTGCTTCTTTCACACTTACAGGCCCCCCTCCACCATGTATAGTCCCTTTTATTTTCCACTCCTTCACCAAATTCCTCAAACCAGTCCCCATCCTTTTTGCAACATGGTTAATGCATTCTTCTTTCTTAAACTGTAATTCTGGTCCATATACTGCTTCATTTGAAAGGTGGAGAAATGTTTTGGCATCCCCATCAGAAAGAACAGTTGTATAATGCATGCCATATTCTTCCACTGATCTTTTCCATAAAATATCAGCTGCAAATACTTCCATTGCTACAGATGATCCCTCATAATTCCTGGGTCATTCCCCAGATGCTTTATGACCTTCCAGCCATATATTATATTCTGGAGAATCATCACCCAGTTCATGAGCAGTTAAAACACTCATGCGAATTAGAATATCTTCCTCACTTGAACATACATTGTAAGTTCCAGGCTGAGATTCAGACAGAGATTTTATGGCATTCTGTTTATTTCTCCATTGCTTTTCACTCATAGAAACACACTTCACTTTATTCTTATTCATTCTTTGTTTCGGTTTCCTCCAACTCCGGCAAATTCTATCCATTGTGATATAATATTTACTACCAATTTCCCACAATTTTCCTTGCAATTGACGAAACTGACCAAAACAAACCCAATAGTAAATAAGGAAGTGTATAGGCCGATGTCAGGCTGTCCACTAACTTATTAAATATATGCATTTGATTACAAATGTCAACCATATTAAAATACTACCCCTTAAAAACACATATATAGTTTTCAAGTCAAATATGTTCACTAAAATGGATATTATTATAAACATATACTAAAATATAAAGTTTTATGTTGACTAAATTTTAGGTTCTAGTAATTCATAACATAGCCAAGAGATGTCAGTATATATTGCAATATTCAAAAATAGTGCCATTTCAATTAGTGATGGGACATTCGATTCATTTTACTGAATCGATTCATTTGATTCCGTTCACGTTACTGAATCGATACAGTGATCCGATTCACGGCTCATTGGTCACCGCTCTTACTGCATCTGTGTAGTATGTGCTGGTAAGACAGCAGCAACAGCATTCAGTGCTCGCAGCTGCCATCTGGTCTTCATACTATGAACTCCTTTCTTAGAAAAAATGCTAGATGTACAGTAGCCCGCTGGTTTTCTGATTCAACATACTGTTATTGCGTCTGTCCACATATGATTTAAGTCTTGTGCAACGATGTGACATATGAACTGAGAAAATACTGAGCCGTTCTTCCCAATATAAAACAGGTACTTTTGAGTGGTCATGAGCATGACTCATAGTCATAGGGCAGGCTAGAGTCGAGTTTAATTGTCAAAAGTCAACTAAGTTATAATACTAAGATTCATTAAACTAATACATAGTATAACCTAATAGCCTACCTACTTACTAGCTACTTCAGAATTATTCTGTGACTACCTTTTTAACACTGCAAATAAATCCATCTATTATTTAAACCTCTCTGTAAGAAGAGGACAGTGAATGCAAATGGGTATTATTTTCAAATGAGCTGAGCTCGAGAGTCCATTATAGCATACGATTCTTTCAGTGTAGCATGGCTCACTGTATGTCTCGCTGCAGTCAGCCGATAAGGAGCCATACGTATCTTGTGTCTTACTGAGCCGGCTCGTTCACGATTCTTTCCGTGTGCCATGACTTACTGTATGTCTCGCTGCAGCGGAAGCTCGGCTCTCCGCGTGTCCAGTGAGCCGATAAGGAGCCGTGTGATTCATGTGTCTCACTGAGCCACGCTCGTTCACGATTCTTTCGATGTGCCATGATTCACTGTCTCGCTGCAGCGGAAGCTCGGCTCTCCGCGTGTCCAGTGAGCCATTAAGGAGCCGTGTACCATGTGTCTCACTCAGCCGCGCTCGTTCACGATTCTTTCCATGTGCCATGATTCACTGTCTCGCTGCAGCGGAAGCTCGGCTCCCCGTCAACGTCCAGTGAGTGCGCCACTCAGCACTGTCCGCTGGGAGTAAGCTGAATCGTGTGCCGTGAGCTCGCCGTTCCTGTGAATCGATTAACTCGGACACTTGAATGAATCGATACACTGTTTCGAATCATGCATTCAGTAGCCAACACTAATCTCAATGGTACTTTAAAGAGGGAATTAATGGTAAAAAAGGGACACAAATAGCCGAGCATACAGAGGAAAGGGGGCATGGTGGAGAATTTAAAAACGGCCGTAACAACATCAAAATAGCCACGGCGGCACAATACCACTTTTGTTATGTAGAGGAAGGTTAATATAATTTATTTATGTCAGAATTCAAATTTCGACAATGTCATCCATGTACCGAAAAATGTGTCCCAGGCCCCCTTAACACAGGAAAGCGCGACTACCGATATTTCTCCAAGTCACCGTCAGAGTGCAGCAGTAGACGCACAATCTTCGCTGTCAGTGTGGGTGTTGCACTGTGTTATTGGTGCACGAATGTGTGTAAAAACCTGAGTTATTTCGTACAGTGAATAAACGTGTCTGGTCACTTCCACTCGTACAAGATAAACTTTGCATAGAACTGTGAAATGAATTAATCATGTTATGCTTATAGATATTTCAAAAATGATTTTAAGGTGTAGGTACTTATTTCTTTCCGTCTGTGCAAGGTATTTTTTGTAGAACTGAAACTTCAGATTCTTTCCCCGAAATATTCAACTGTTGTGTACCATTTTGCCAATCTCTGCAAGGTGGTTCGCAGCCAGAAAAGACACGACTCCATGAAATACCGTGTAGAAGGGAATTAAGAGAAAAACGGCTGTCGGCTTTATCTAGGCAAGGATCTAATAAAGAAGTAATTGGATACCTTCAGTTTACTCTTGCATCTGTGCCTTTACATCTTATTTCAGAAGGTGATGGAGCCTCCGTGGCTCAGCCGGCCTCTCACCGTTGGATTCCGTGGTTCAAATCCAGGGCACTCCATGTGAGATTTGTGCTGGACAAAGCGGAGTTAGGAGAGGTTTTTCTCCGGATACTCCGGTTTTCCCTGTCATATTTTATTCTCGAATATCATTTCATTTAATCTGCCATTCATTAATCAATGCCCCGGAGGAGTACGACAGGCTTCGGCAGTCAGCACAATTCCTATCCTCGCCGCTAGATGAGGCTTCGTTCATTCCATTCCTGACCCGGTCGGATGACTGGAAACAGGCTACGATTTTTTCAGAAGGTGATTAAAGCCGTGGAGGATAGTGTATTCCTTGTGATAAGAATTGTGACGGACAATCACAAGACAAACGTCTTCAAGTTTAGACATTTTGGACAACCTTAAATATCCAGGCGATAATATCCCAATCAAACTAGAAACAGGAAATCAAATCCTAATTTGCGTGTGCCGGTACTTGGTTGGTGTTTTTGAGGAGAGGATGGAGTGTGACATTTGTGTCAGCAACATTTCGCTGCCTAGAGCTTCGACACCGCTAAATTGAATTGATTATGCGTCAGGTCAGAGGAAGAATTCAATGACCAAAACCTTGTTTTGTTGCTATGGTGAAGTATCTGCAGGAGTTCGTTTAAGCTGCTGTGCCCCTATTGTCGAAGTCCTTCAAACGTACGAGCGTAATACGAGGTCTTACGACGTCTTCCTTTTCAAAATGTGCTTTGTTACAGTGTGAGATCAAAGAACATCAGCAAACTGTTAGTGATATTATCCTAACCAAGTTCGTAAGACCTCTATTAACTGATATTGCGTTGGCAAGAACACAAAAGGTACGGTACCACTCCAAGCCTTCGTCCAGGAAAATCTTTAAACTGTGAATGAAAAGGCCAACTGTGACTTCATACAGGTACTATTGCCGATATTTAATATTAATGATGTAATGTACGAGCTTCAGTGAACATATGACCATACTACATAGTGTTTTGTAGGCTGTCGTCATTAGAGTAAGTGTGGAACATTGTGCGTGTCTTCCTGCCATCAGGCGCGAAATTTTGTCGCAGCCTAGTCGCAAAAAGCCTCGCATAGAGCAGACAGTATAGGAGGATCGAGGCGGCGGTGATAACAAGATAAGTGACTGAATAATAATGAGTAGAGCCTATTATCGAAATGTGAAGGTGCGGGACGGATGTGTAGTTTAGACGGTAGAGCTGACTTTCTGACCCCAACTCAGTCCGGTGGTATTTGAAGGAGCTCAAATACCTCAGCCTCGTGTCGGTAGTTTTACTGGCACGTTAAAAAACTCCTACGGGAAAAATTCGGCATCTTGGCGTCTCCTAAAAGTGTAAAAGTAGTTTGTAGGACGTTAAATCAATAACATTATTATTTGTGAATGCGCAGACTGAATTTGAGTTACTAATAAAACGTTCGTGTATTTGCATATGCCCAGAAAATATAGTTTTCCCAAGTATCGTAGCAACTATAGCATAAAAAATGTTTTGTTAACTCGTTTACGCTTCCTTCAGACGAGGAATTAAAAATGGATTTGTCACTTTAACCGAAATAATTGGGAACCTGGAAAGGATTCAGTCGTGTGCATAAAACATTTCACACACGAAAGTTTTTCAACAGGAGATAAAATTTGTGATAGTAAAGTCAACGAATCTATACTACCATCTAAACCGAATGAGATTCTTAATGATGGATGACCAATTAATTTTCCAAATTTGCCAAAATATTTGTAGTCAATCAATCAATCAATCAATCAATCAATCAATCAATCAATCAATCAATCAATCAATCAATCAATCAAACAATCAATCAAACAATCAATCACTACTGATCTGCATTTAGGGCAGTCGCCGAGGTGGCAGATTACCTATCTGTTGTTTTCCCAGCCTTTTCTTAAATGATTGCAAAGAAATTGGAAATTTATTGTACATCTCCCTTGGTAAGTTATTCCAATCCCTAACTCCCCTTCCTATAAACGAATATTTGCCCCAATTTGTCTTCTTGAATTCCAACTTTATCTTCATAATGTGATCTTTCCTACCTTTAAAGACACCATCCAAACTTATTTGTCTACTGATGTCCTCCCACGCCATCCCTCCACTGACAGCTCGGAGCATACCACTTAGTCGAGCAGCTCGTCTCCTTTCTCCCAAGTCTTCCCAGCCCAAACTTTGCAACATTTTTGTAACGCTACTCTTTTGTCGGAAATCACCCAGAACAAATCGAGCTGCTTTTCTTTGGATTTTTTCCAGTTCTTGAATCGGGTAATCCTGGTGAGGGTCCCATACACTGGAACCATACTCTAGTTGGGGTCTTACCAGAGACTTATATGCCCTCTCCTTTACATCCTTACTACAACCCATAAACGCCCTCATAACCATGTGCAGAAATCTGTAACCTTTATTTACAATCCCATTTATGTGATTACCCCAATGAAGATCTTTCCTTATATTAACACCTGGGTACTTACAATGATCCCCAAAAGGAACTTTCACCCCATCAACGCATTAATTAAAACTGAGAGGACTTTTCCTATTTGTGAAACTCACAACCTGACTTTTAACCCCATTTATCAACATACCATTGCCTGCTGTCCATCTCACAAAATTTTCGTGGTCACGTTGCAGTTGCTCACAGTCGGGCTCCATGGCTAAATGGTTAGCGTGCTGGCCTTTGGTCACAGGGGTCCCGGGTTCGATTCCCGGCAGGGTCGGGAATTTTAACCTTAATTGGTTAATTTCGCTGGCACGGGGGCTGGGTGTATGTATGGTCTTCATCATCATTTCATCCTCATCACGATGCGCAGGTCGCCTACGGGAGTCAAATCAAAAGACCTGCATCAGGTGAGCCGAACATGTCCTCGGACACTCCCGGCACTAAAACCCATACGCCATTTCATTTAGTTGCTCACAATTTTGTAACTTATTTATTACTCTATACAGAATAACATCATCCGCAAAAAGCCTTACCTCTGATTCCACTCCTTTACTCATATAATTTATATATATATATATAATAAAACATAAAAGTCCGATAATACTGCCTTGAGGAATTCCCCTCTTAATTATTACAGGGTCAGATAAAGCTTCACCTACTCTAATTCTCTGAGATCTATTTTCTAAAAATATAGCAACCCATTCAGTCACTCTTTTGTCTAGTCCAATTGCACTCATTTTTGCCAGTAGTCTCCCATGATCCACCCTATCAAATGGTTTAGGCAGGTCAATCGCGATACAGTCCATTTGACCAGGAGGCTGCAAATGAAGAGTCGTGAAAACAAGAAGATGGATGATTTACTTAAAATTCACCAAGATATGAATGTCACTGTATATGTTAATAGTTATCAGGTCGGTAAAATAAATGACATATTTATGTGATTGTAAAATATCCAAGTGGTCTTAACAAAATGAATAATTATTAAATTATATCGGAGCCACTCGTAGTAGTGTTAGTGTTGAATGTGTACGAAGAAATGTATTAAAATGTTCGACAAAATCATAGAGTTTCGTGAGGTAATCAGTGAAAGCAAAGACTCTTTGTCTTATCTCATATTCTTAAGGGAAAATTCGAAACCTGCAGTAAGATGAAGAAGAATTATTCAAATAGTTTCCTTTGGAACTGTGAAAGCAAATTATTTACTGTTAGGGAAGTTTCAAAGTAATAACGTATAAAGAAGTACCGATAGGTTAGTGGTTGTAACAATAATGTGTACCATTTCATTGCCCTGATTACGTTAAAAACGAGATATTGCAATACCAAATTTTGCTATGCATCGCGGTATAATGACAGTGATCATGCAGTAGAAAAATGTGTTATAAGAAAATATAGACATACGGAACTAAATAGGCCGTGAATATGTCGAAAAGAAATACAGGCATAACGAATCAAGTAAGCATTGTCGGGAAGTAAAATGTTCAGACATATAGAATCCATTTGGCTGTGATTAAGAAAAAATGCAGAACTGTTATATTGTTAAATCGCCAAAGTGAGGAATTCGTTTACCTTAGCAACCGTAAAGAAGTGTTGTTTTGAATTTCGGAAAATAGTTAGAAAATGTATTAGTATTTATTAGTATCCGCGTGGTACATTGAGGATTTCTGAGATCTGCATAATGTTTTGCGATTGCGATAGTGATTTTTTACGAGTTCGTGCGGAGCATTCAAGCTGTTCGTTTACGTTCACTAGTGCACTGAGTGTATCACGTGTGCTTCATATACATTTGATATACTGTGTTTATCACTTAATCAATATTAATTATTAATTATTTGTGGGTACGATGGCCGCCTCCAGCGGAGGAGGCGGACATAATTTGAGTGATCAAATACCAATGAATCAGGAAGTAGAAGATTCAATGGGAAATGAATCACTTCAAAGCTCTGAACAATCACCTGCTTAAAAGAATAATCAAGTAGATAACGGTGCTAGTGTTCAAATAGAAAAGGAATATTATCCTCCAAATTATTATGCCCCATTTAACGTATTCGTAGAATCCAATAATAACCAGCATCTTGGACAATTACATCCAATGGCACTTGGGCGATATTTTCACGAAAATGCTTTAAATGTGAAATCCATTACCCGAAAGGGGAGGAATCGTTTACAAGTGTCATTTAGTACTGTCTTACAAGCTAACGATTTTTGTACCATTCCATTCTCGACACATTAAAGTTAAAAGCATACATTCCGTCCTCAAATATACTGAGAGTTGGCCTGATCCGAGACGTTGATAAATACCTCACGGATGATGAAATACTCAAATACATACAATCTACCGTTCCCATTAATTCAGTACAAAGACTCAACAGACGGGTAGTCAATAATGAGAATATTGAGTATCTGCCTACCGGATCTGTTAAAATTATTTTCCGAACCCAGGCTTTGCCTCAATATGTTTCTCTTTTTAGCGTATATTTACAAGTTGAACAGTTCATTTTCTCACCCATATTATGTCGAAAATGCCAACGGTATGGTCACACAGAAAAACAGTGCAAAGCTCAATTTGTCAGATGCAGAAAATGTTCTCTTGCACATCCCAGTAATCAGTGTACCGAAGAGTTTCAAAAATGTGCATACTGTAAGGGTAGTCATTCAACCGGATTCAGCGGATGTCCAGAGCATAAATACCAACAAGAAATAAAAGAAGTTATGAGTACGGATTACCTTTCGTTTGAAGAGGCTAAAGCGAAAGTTACGCTTCCCATTTACTATCCACAACAGCATCCAAATCACTTCCCCCCTTCCACGAAATGACCACTCTACTCCCCATCCTCCAGAAAATCCTAGAAAAAGAAAATTCACCCAAGTGGTAATACAAACTCCAAGACCCACTCCAACCCCCGGGTTTGATAAGGAGCAATATATGGCAATTTTACGTAATGAACGAACCCCCTCACAGGGGCCTATATATCTATCCCACCAGGTAACCCCTACTGATCCTTCCACTTCTTCTTCTTCTACCTCACCCCGTCCTAAGAGTATCAGCAATTCACAATCACAACAGGCAACTATTCTACATCAGAAAAA
This sequence comes from Anabrus simplex, assembly GCF_040414725.1. NCBI lineage: Eukaryota > Metazoa > Arthropoda > Insecta > Orthoptera > Tettigoniidae > Anabrus > Anabrus simplex. The sequence goes on along the minus strand of NC_090265.1, from coordinate 1,446,230,931 downwards.
AAAAGTCAACTTCAACAAGAAATTCTAAAACTCATAGGACTCCTATTACAAAGTGCCGGAGAAGAGGGACAACTCTCACATGCTATATATCATTTAAGGGATCAAATAACTAATATGATGGCATTATATGATTCGCATTTTGCAGTGGATTGCAAGAAGCATAGTTCTTAAAAAACATAAGTTACAATTATTAATTCGCGAAACCTCTTCTAATATCATTATCATTCAGGAAACATGGTTTTCTAGCTCTTCCACATTTCGTTTACCGGGTTTCAATCTTGAACGACAAGATGAACCAGGTAGTGCTGGCGTAGCGATTTTTATTCAACAAAATCTTACCTATCATATTTTACCTCTCACTTACCTAATTCCTTATACTTTCGCCATAGGTGTTACGCACAATAATATCCATTTCATTAATGTCTACTGCCCTCCTGATGTTTACATTACTGCAAATCAATGGGCACAATTTTTTTGTCAATTTCATACCTTAGATCACATCATTATCTTCGGAGACTTCAACTGTCACCATACTTTATGGGTATGTCAGTATGATACACCAAAGGGAATTCATCTCCTATCTGAGTTTCAGCAATATGATTTCACATTATTAAATGATGGATCTCCCACGAGAATATCCCCCCTGACGCACCTCCTAGTGCTGTAGATCTAACTCTTTGTAGATCCCACATGGCTCCCATAATCACATGGCAAACACTATCAGACACATATTCTAGTGATCATTATCATATATTTATCACGCATGGCATTGGTAAACCATGCTTAACGCAGAGAGCAACTCAAATCTGTAGCAATGTCCGCTCATTTCACACTTTCGATAAGCATACTTACTACACATTTATACACAATCAACTTAGTAACCTTCAGCAAACTCCTCTCTCGTATAATGCACTTCATTCTATTATTAATACCTACATTGATACATTTCATCCTTACAAACCTTGTGTGTCCACGTATTTACGACCCTATCAGTATATGCACTGGTGGGATAGTGAGTGCCACCAATTAGTATTAAAACGAAAAGGTTTATTTCAGACGTACCGAAATGATATGACGTTACAACATTATTTATGTTTAAAGCGTCATAATGCAAGAATGAAACGAGTATTTCATGAAAAGAAACGGACAGCCTGGAAAACCTTTATATCATCTTTGACTTCACAAATGTCCATTGCCTGTTTGTGGAATGCAATTAGAACTCTTACGCGTGCTGCCCAACAACGCCCATATTCACCCATTCCGCGAGAGATTCTTACCCCGTTTCTCATTTATCTTACTCCAGATTATACCGTTCCCTTCCCTTTTCCTCAAAATGTTTCCCAATCTACTCCATATTCAACTTTATTACAACCTATTCAACTTCATGAATTAACTCAAACACTTATATCTTCGACAAATTCTGCTCCCGGTCCAGATTCAATAACCTATACTATGTTTCAATTGTTGCCATCTTCAACCCATAAGATAATACTGAAATATTTTAATAATATTTTAGCTGTTGGAAATATCCCTACAGAATGGAACATCTTTCATCTTATACCTATACTTAAACCTAGAAAAACGCCAACCAACCCGGCGCATTATAGAGGAATCGTGTTGGGTTCATGTGTAAGAAAAACATTCCAAAAAAATACTATTAAATCGCTTGGTCAGGATTGTGGAATATTATCACCTCTACCCAAATCACAATATGCTTTCCTTAAAGGAAGGTGTACACAAGACCCCCTTAATATTTTCATCGTTGATCTTTTGTTAGCTAGATATCGCAAACATAGTACAATTGCTCTATTTTTAGATATCAAAGGTGCATATGATTCAGTCATCTTACATTTACTATGGGAAAAACTTGGATCAGATGGATTTCCGTATAAGTTCATATTACTTTTATATCAATTACATACCGCACTCTTATAGTTAAAACACCACATACTCCACTTGCGGGTAGACAGACTTCGACCGGTTTACCACAGGGGGACGTTTTAAGCGGTGTTCTATTTGCTTTTTATATGCGTGAATTAGAACGAATAATTTCACCATACGCTAGAATTTTGTCTTACGCTGATGATTTTACTATATATCTCTCACATAAGAGCATCCCTTAATGCAGGAGGATCTTAGCTAGTGTAATGCGTGGCGTAATTAAGTGGTTGGATACCCATGGTCTAACTCTATCCATTCCTAAATGCACAGCAATGCTTTTTACGCACAAGAGGTCGTATGGCCACCCCCCCCCCCTTAATACTGGATGAATTTCTAGTTCCGTTCTCACTTCAACACACATACCTCGGTATCATATTTGATCATACGCAGAGCGATAAATTTCTACGTTTGCCAAAACTTCCTATGTATTCTATCCCTTATAATAGCCTACCTTTCCAACCTAAGATCATAATATCCTCTACAACTCATCTTTCTCCTTTAGAACACAATGTTTTCCATAGTCCTTCCGAATCCAAAAAAATTAGAATTTCCCTATCTGAGAACGAGATAAGTAGATACACTAACGGTTCAAAGTCCGAAAAACGCGTAGGAGCAGCATTCTTTATTCCCAATTTCAATATAATTGAAACTTTCCATTTACCAAATAATTTTTCTATATTCTCTGCAGAGTTATTTGCAATTAGACAAGCACTTATTCATGTTCAGCAACAGCATTATAAACGAACAACTATATATACGGATGGTCAAAGTATACTTTATGCATTAACCTCTCCCAAACTCTCTTATAATTGGTATTTATACAATGTGAAATATTTATTGTACCAACTCGAACAATCAGGCGTGTACATAACAGTAGTGTGGACCCCAGGGCATTCCGGTATTTTTGGAAATGAGCGAACTGATTCTGCAGCTAAGGCAGCTAGTACTCAAAATACAGCACCAATTCTTGTAGCCCTTCCTCGACTTGACTTCCTTCCTGAACTTTACGATGTAGCATACAGTGCGTGGCAAGAGAATTGGCACTATTCCACTCATAAAAAAGGCATTTTTTTTTATCAAATTCAGCCGCATATTCCTCATAAACCTTGTTTTTTTTATGGATCATAAACTCGTAGACATATCACAAATATCATACGTCTTCGTTTCAACCACGCACTTACACCACAATGCATGTACCATTTCCACCTTTCTAACCTCTCTACCTGCGTGTGTGGCCACCCACATGGTGACAGTAATCACATTTTCAGTGTCCACAATTTGATTCTCCTCGTCGTCAATTTATGCAACGCCTTCTAAATTTATCCATCCCCCTTCCTACAAGTGTTTCCGTTTATTTTCAACCCTCACTCCCACTTTAATTGAAACATTAAATAAATTTATTGATGAGTCCAAATTGCATTTGTAAAAGGTGAGCTATTACCTCCTTCATATAGTCAAAATATGCTTCTTGTTTCCACTGTAAAAATTATTCCAACCTCTACAGATAAATACAAGCGAATCATAACAAAGCGTGTAATTTTTTTTTACAATAATTGGTCCCATAACATATTATCTATCTCACATTCAAAATAAAACGCATATAACAAAATTCCATATCCAAGACATTTGAATTTACACCATAAATATAGTGACTGGACGAAATTCACAGAGTCCAACCCATACCATCAAGAAGAAGAAGAAATCGCCAAAGTGAACAATTATTTTTTTACGTTGAGCATCAGAACGAAGTTGCATGCGAAGATTGACACGCAAAGAAAAAAGGAACTTGTTTATAAAAGAAGATTTCACGAAAAATTGAAAGAATGTATAATAACGTAGAAATATTTCGCCAATTCTCGTATACGTGACGGGATTATCAAGCGCAATAACTGAAAGGAGAAGAAAAAGTTTAACTGTCGGAAGCCGAATATTAAATCGGAAATTAATAAGGATTACTTATAGCAGAAAATTAGATATCGTTATTTTAAAGTATATTCACGTCAAACTAGAAGTCATTTAATGAACTTTATAAGACGTATAATTGGAAATAATATCGTCTACTTTGTAATAATCTGCTTGGATAATAGAAATAAGAATCCAGATAATTCATTATAGTTGAGTTGTGAAACTAATGATGTTGTTAGATCTGTTTGTAATGCATGTTTACGGCGGCATCATGATGAATAACTAAGCCGAAGAACGGGGTTGGTGACTGACGGAGACCAGCCAGCTGACTCTGCGAACACGAGACTGATAACCACTGACCGGAGATGACACAGCCATGACTTGGAGCCGATGAGCCAAAGAAGAAGCAGATGAAACACATCCCAGTCCAGTAACGCGGGAAAAATAAGATAAGTTCCATGTAAATAATATATAAATTATCCATATTTTACTTAAAATTGTAGTATGTTGATATTTGTGGTGTTATTATAACGAAGGTCGACATTTATATCTTCGAGAAATGATTTCAATATGTAGTGTCTTCGCGAAAGAATCCATAAAGTTGTTTTAACATATTGGATTTAGGTATTCCTCAATTGTGTAAGTTTTCATTCACATATAGGGAAGAGAATATTCAATTAGTGGAGAACTTTGAAATGATTCTTCGATTTATTACTAAAGAAATGTTCTATGCATAATGCGAACCAATCTAGATGATATGAGAAATGGAAATAGATCGTCTAAAGGAAATTGAGACTTGATTCAACGTCAAATTGTCACCAAAAGTAAGTAAATATGAGCCTGATATAGTCATTTCTTTGACATGTAGAATGTAATTACTTGTGTTTTGAATATTAATCAGACCCAAAAAGCATCGTTGTAACAAGACCGACTCCAATTCTCAGACCGTAATATATGAAAAACATGGTGGCCGAAGTAGCCGGATTGCTGGTATTGGCTAACACGAAAATATCACGTACATAGGCCTATTCAATAAACGGCGGTAATTTAACATGATAAATGTAACATAATAGGGAAAATCACTTTTCCACGTATGAAGACGCTTCGCCAATAAGTACGTAACACATATAATAAACTAGAATCACACATATTCTACAAGAAAAAAGACCAACAAGCTGATTATTTAGAAATTTCAATTCGTCAAAAAACGCTCTTAGATTTCACTTCGCTGGATAGATGAAAATACATGATACAATTTTAAAATGATATTTCTAACATCATTTTGGAATGTTTCAAAATAAATTAAGGTGCGAAATTCCTCGATTTATTCGCTCTCATTCGAACTATGAAACATAATTTGTCGCCTTAGTTATGAAGTGGTGGACAGTACCTTAAAGTCACCACCCAATGAATAGGAAGTACACCGGAAATAATAATGTTATTGGCTTTACGTCCCACTAACTGCACTTTTTTACGGTTTTCGGAGACGTCGAAGTGCCGGAATTTAGTAGTTCCTTTACGTGCCAGTAAATCTACCGACACGAGGCTGAAGTACTTGAGCACCTTCAAATACCACCGGACTGAGCTATGATCGAATCTGGCAACTTGGGGTCAGAAGGCCAGCGCCTTAACCGTCTGAACCACTCAGCCCAAGTACACCCGAAACGATTATGTTAACGCAATGAACGACCCTGGTAATGTTAATACAATATTGACATAATTATGGCATATGGCATGACTTCAAACAATGATACTAACCTTAGTAATGAAACGTTCAGGCACTAAAGAGATAGCGTAATAGGTTTTTACCCATTAAATAACATGAGTGCAAAAGCTCTATTGACCAAACATTGATATTTAACCACATAGACGAGCTTCAGTTCGACGCAGTCTGCTTGATAACAGATACCCACAGCATGAATCGGAAGGTGTTGGTTGTGTAAAACCCTACGTTACAAATCCAACTAATCCCTCTAAATCACTATTTCTTCTGTGTAACAGTATACGGATTGCTCCATCTGTCACACTTATAAGTTTCGTTACACTCCAAGATCCAGCCAAACATTTCCGCAGGCAAAGCACAGATTATTGTAAAATACACTTGTATCTAAATCACTCGACACTTTGAAGTACATAGACACTGACGGATATCACAGTATCAATTATATTCTCTCTAAATTAATATTTTTCGAGGAACACGAATAGTTTTGAAGTAGAGAAAAGGCTCTCTAACCTATTCTCGAAACCGATTCTCAAAATGATATATGCACGCTACAGTTTTTCATGGAGTTCAAAATAATCACGATGTATATTCCTAATCCATTTCTCTCTTAATGTTCAATTCCGTAGGAAACTTAAGAATAGTTGTATGAGAGGCATTACCACAGTTAGACAAAAGCCTGGTCCACCCAGTGCACTCATGTTTTTAATGGGTAAAAACACGATCAAAACAAGCACATTCTCACATTACTGCGTATAATTACAGATCCTTTGTGTCCACTGATTCATATAAATACACTCGCACACTTATATTCTACAATGAAACTAACATTTATCGTCAACTTTTATAAAATTACACCGACTACATACGATAACAAACCAAAACAAACCCACATTTCCAAGAATTCCGGCTACTCGATTCGCCATTTTTGAACGTTCGAGAGTAGCATTAAGGTCTGCGGTTTGGAGCAACACATCCTAGATAATAAGGCCTAACAACAGCGTGGTGACGTCACGCTACGGAGGCGATGGCAATACAGAGAAACGCGGAACATGATTAAACACAGACATGATTTTAATACTTTTTGCCAATGGAATAATTTATTTACTAACAAGTAGCATTTAAATTTTAAAGTATACTGAATTATACTGTCGTTATTACCGTGTTTTAGTGACTCTGCCATTAAATATAAAGAGCAAACAGTTGTAAAACACGACAGCATCTTGCAATGTTAACTTACTTGGGCCGAATTGTTAACAGCACAACAGGATGTTACAAATACATTTCAATTTAAATAGGCATTACATGATCTTAAAAGATAACTAGCACGTATAATATTAGCATAGGCCTAACATCTAAGCTGATGTAGCATCACTGGCAGTATTTGCACATGAGCCTACAATGTTTCCTCCCTTGAAGTTCATGTATGGTTTAATGAGAATTTCACCTACCATCGATGTTACCAATTTGTCATTCTGTTCGAAACCTTGAACTTTATGTTTTATGTATTCCAGAAAGTATGTAAGTTTCTGTCCTAATATTGGACTACCATTCAGACTGGAGCCTACTCTTTTAAAAGTATTGACATGTGGCAACATTAAATTGCTACTATGTCTCATAAATTTGTAAAAATCGTACGATGAAACAGCCCTGAAGTGCTTGGCCTTGGCCCTGCTCAGCCCGAAGACCTGCAGATTACGAGGTGTCTTGTGTTCGGCAGGACGAATTCTCTCAGCCGTCATTCTTGGCTTTCTAGACCAGGGCACCTATCTCACCGTACGATAACTCGCAAATGTAATCACGTAGGCTGAGTGGACCTCGAACCAGCCCTCAGATCTAGGTAAAAATCCCTAACTTGGCCGGGAATCGAACTCGGGGCTTTCGGGTAAGAGGCCCCAGGGGCTTTGAACTTTGGAGTGTGGGTTGGCGACCACGGGGCCCTCAGCTGAGTCCTGACATTGCTTCCACTTACTTGTGCCAGGCTCCTCACTTTCATCTATCCTATCCGACCTCCCTCGGTCAACTCTTGTTCTTTTCCGACCCCGACGCTATTAGGTTTGCGAGGGCTAGGGAGTCTTTCATTTTCACGCCCTTCGTGGCCCTTGCCTTTCTTTGGCCGATACCTTCATTTTTCGAAGTGTCGGACCCCTTCCGTTTTTCCCTCTGATTAGTGTTAAATAGAGGATGGTTGCCTAGTTGTACTTCCTCTTAAAACAATAATCACCACCACCACAATTTCGGGTAAGAGGCAGGCATTATATCCCTTCACCACGGGGTCGACCGTAAATTTGTAAACATGAGGAGATATCAGGCAGAAGGTTGAACAAATAACAAGGAAATCATGCACATACTCCTTTATGAACTAAGAAATGTTTTAACTGCGACTATTAAATTAACTGTGGGGACATCATCCTCGGTGTTCAATTCGCCAACTAGGACTAGAATTAACTTATTTCTTGAATCTTTCTACACATTGTTACAGTCATTCCTTGTAATGCAGCTATGATGTTTTGTAACTAAAGAATATACCGCATTTGTGTTAGTAATTTTGTTCACATATACATTAGAAATACTTTATACTTTAATAAAACCCGTTTAGAATAAAGGCCCTGTCTTATTAGATATGCTATGCAGTATGGTTGCCTTGATGTATCGACGTACAGAAAAATTATTTACGTTCCCTTCATCACAGTACAACAGCCATCAGGTACGGTAACATGTTTATTGTACTTTTCAGATGTGTAAGAGTGTGGATTGAAATTCTGTGCACGGTATGAGATATGTACTATCTTCAATGGCTCTGTTTATTGCTCCTCTTTCTATTGTACTTTTTTGCCTGGTGCTTCTCTTCACCTGCCAGAATGTGACGATAAATATGATGGGCAGTTCGGAAGGACGTAAGGCACTGCATTCTCTGACAATCATGGTCTTGGAAGAGAAGTAGTTAAAAGTTTTTCCTGAGAATCAGTACCAGATATTTCCCATAAAATATCACTGACATTGAAATGTATGTGGCATACCTGTAAAATAATGTATCACCGTGAGCGAAATTCATGCATTTACAGAGTGAATCGGCCTACACCAGCAGCTCTTGTAGGTGGTATGTTTTAATGCGTATAATAAAAATAATAATAGTGTTGAAAAAATGTATTCCATGATTGTGAGCTAACATAACCTTATATCAATGAAGAGTAAATATGCCTACATATCACCAGCTGTTGCGTGTAGTTAAATACGTCATAGGCCTATGCTCATTATGATTGTGTGAGAATGTAATAATAATAGTTACTCACCACTGAGTTATTAGTAAATCTGTAGTCTTGTTTTGGAATTGGACGTAAACATATCTGCCGCATAACCTCGTCTTTCGGAAACTTCGTTATCACTGTCGCATTTCTCCTTACACTTGAGTACCCAACACATCAGTACCATTACGTACAATGGTATTAGCAATTGGCACCATTAAACGAATTAAAACTCTTCTAATTTCAGCGTTACACGGCCAAACTCATTGCTGTGTTATTACTGAAAAGGTTCAAGCTTGCCTGCAGATGCTGACGTCACAGTACATTCCCAGAACGGTTGTGAGGCCTTATATCTAGGAAGTCTTGATTGGAGTCGGTCTTGATTGTAATGTGATAGTGAAATATCGAAGTATACGCCACAAAGAAAGGATTAATTGATATTTTTATATGTGGTTGAAAATATAATGCGACGGAATGATGAGTTGTGAATATTAAGATTGGTATATTTGTTGATACAATCGATGTGGAATTAGGTTGTTTACGACAAGAATATGACGAAAGATATTTATTTGTGGGTAATTGATGGTAATTTCGCGACATAATTCTGATGCTAGGTTATAGTTGTCGTGATAGCTTTGTGAATTACGTAGTGGTGTATAATGTTGGGTTGTGATATATATTAGGTGATATATGTTTATGGAATTCGCAGGCTAATAGCATTGTACGGTCATCAAAAGATTATTTCTAAATAATTGATACTGAGGTATAGTATTGGCATTTTCTAGGAGAATTTCACATGTTGTATGGAGTTTTAACTGATTTACGTCTAAGCTATAATTTATTGGAGAACGTATCTTCATAATTTTGTGTTACTACCATTTTAAAAAATATATAATTTTCATCTACGGCATTCCTTAATATTTTTCGCGATTAGGTGATAGAATTTAAAAAAGAATTTGACCTTGGTAGATGTATGACCTATTTATATAAATGACTACGCTACGTTAGAAAATTCCTGCATGTTTTTCAGGAAAGTTTGCGGATATATACATCCAATAATAGACATTTCTTATATAACATTACATTTATTTGTTGGTATATATTCTAAAAATAGCCATTGGAAGCTAAGATAAATAGAACTTATTCTGCTTACGTTACGCATGAAATTAATGAAATAACATTGATTCTCAAAGGTTATAAAAAATATGTATAGTTAAGCATTTTTGACATTCAATAATAATGTTATTCAGGATAATTGACAATTATGTTGTCAGATATTTCGCTATTTTGACATTTCTATTAATAAGTACAGCATTTTCTTTTAGTCAGATAATGATTTGACTTCGGTCAAGGATTTTATTGATATTTTGTAATGAGATTATGAAGCATGTAATTGAACGTTACGATAACTTATTAATTCATCCTAAGTTACTTGATGCTCATAAATAAAACTTGAACTTAAGAATTTAAATTATTATTGCTATTTTATTTCATTATTATAGAAGATTAGTTTAAGTTAAATTCTTGGAAGATGACAGTTGGATGAACTTTAGAGTTGATTTTAATTGCATTTTTAAAAGAAAACGGATTTTTCGGATGCACTAGAAAATGGGGTAACCGGTTTCCCAGTCGAACACACGTAAAAAAATTGTTATGAATAATATTTATCCCTGAGAGGTATCGTGCAGCTAGCCAGAAACTTATTTGACACCAACAGTGAATCGTTGGAAGGAGATTATCATCCGAGTCAAAAATATATCGGCGGAAGAAAGTTTAATTTTGTTGGACTAAAGAAGAAAAGTATAGCTGCCGGGACATATTGATGCGAATACAATAATTATTAAGAAATAGGCGCAAATGTGAGATGAAACTTACGATTAGTGGTGTTCTAGTCTTGCGGTGGTGGTTGTATGGAAAGTGCAGTTTCGTTGTAGCCAATTATAAATGTCTGATTCCATCTAGACAAGTACTGTTAGGCCCAATATGGAAGTAATAAACAATTTAGACTCACTTTTATCATGTGAAGTTTTTGGTGGGCAATTTTAGATGTCAGGTGTAATATACATCGGGGTATACAGTAAGAACAATATCCAGCAGGATAAGCTGTTATAAATTTTTATGTCTCCTGCAGAGCAATGAAACAGATGAACCCCATTTTGAAGAACGCAGAGAGGTGAGTTAGTGGTTCCATCAGATTGTGTTGTGTGTGTCTGCAATACAGTAACAGGAATATTTACCTTGCTGGTATCTGAAGACTAGGAACCTGGATTGTGAAAATCAAAAGAATTTCTCTTCTCTCTATCCAGAGATGATTTAGGAAGAGATGAAAATTAATAATTCTAGTTTGAACGCCCTCATTTTGGGCGTGACAATAATGGTCTGATAGATTGTTTATTGTCTGTATTTCCAATGTCGTCTTAAATAATAATAGAAAGCAGGCGAAGAACACCAGTTTTGTCAGCAGTGAGGATAAAAATATTAAGTGGATGTCGGTGTCAACGCTCCACAGTAATTGAGCTTTTGAATACTGTTCTTAAAGATTTTTTATTCACGTGAAATGTGTATTGCTAACTCCAGTGAATGCATTCACTGATGTGTGAGTTTCTTAGTATAATTTTACGAAGCGTGCGCATTTATTATAATCATCGTGTTGGTCTAAATGTAGTGAATATGTGTGAAGTCATTCAGAGTCGGACACGCCCACTTTTCTTTCGGCCTCCGCTTGACAGATAGGTACAGTGTCGCCAATCATATATTCCGTCTTTATCTCTAGATGACTCTGCTGTATGTCTATGATTTGAGATCTGAACTCTTTGCAAATATTTGAGTACCGATATCGGATATGACTATGGAGTGAGTAAGGGCCGAGGGAAAAAGAAACAAAAAAGGAAGAAGGTTTTACTTAGGTAGTATGGTATTATTTTAGATCTAAAGCTCACTCGGAAGCAGCATATAGCTTCCATACAACATAAAATGTACGGGTACTTTAAAATCCTTCATAAAGTTACTCGCCGGCAATGGGGGGCGGACCCCCTACTGCCTTAGACCTTTATTGTGCCACGATACGTTTTGTTAAATGCTATTTGTTCGGGGCGTCGACTATGAAGATCTTTTGCCCCTACTTGCACCATATATGAGAAACCTGCGTGTATGATGTAAAGGGCGGAAGTGTAAAGTGTTGAATGCCAGGAAGGAAACGTTAAGGACGACACAAACAACCAGTCCCCAGGCCAGGGATATTAATCATTTACAATTATAAACCACTGACCCGACCGGGAATCGAAACTGGGGCCACCGGGTGACACCGCGGTGCCGGACGCCACGACACGTTCTATTATGGATTATTGTGCCCACATCATATATACTGCGTCCCTCACAGCTTTACAACATCTTAATACATTTCAATATCAGGTTCTAAGATTCCGTATTGGAGCCCTCAAAACCGCCACTACTAACCCTCTTCTGGTAGAAACGGAAGAATACCCGCTGTGGATTCGCAGACGAATGATTTCATCGAAATATCTCCTTAAATAATTTGCCATCTCAGTCTCCCCTCATTCCGAAATTAGAGCTACTGCATGAAAACTATACTCAACGCCATCCGAAAGGTGGACGTACTGCATCAATACATCAAGCATACGAATTATTCTGCCACCAGAAAACTTATTTCTTGCATTTCCCTGTACTTCCCATGCATTACCTTTATGTTTGATAGTGATAGTTTACTTTTTACTCCTCATACAATAATATCCACGGTATCGCTATTCCCCGGTTATTTACATAAGTCACATTGTTATACATCTGCGCAAAAAAGATTACGAGTATCTCTTTCTTCTAGTGGAATAAACATTTATACGGGTGGTTCAAAAACCACTCACGGTGTCGGGCCACATTTTTTAATTCCAGATCCCCTTATCATCGATCGTTATCATTTACCTAATGATTTCTCCATATTTACTGCTGAATTATTTGCCATTCGACAGGCTTTACTTTATTCTAAGAGCCAATCTTACAAAAAAGTGACCATTTTTACGGACGCTCAAAGTGTACTGCAAGCGTTACTTTCCCACACATCATTCTATAATTGGTATTTGCACAATGTAAAATTTCTACTGTACCAACTTGAGGTTTCCGGAGTATACGTTGTGGATTCCCGGCCATTCAGGAATTTATGGTAAGGAGAAAGCCGATTTAGCTGCCAAAGAAGCAACCACTTACAGGAGCTACTCCCAGCCATCAAAGCCGCGTTTCAAGCTTGGCAAGAGGAAAGTCAACACTATGCACGTAAAAAAGCACCATTCTTATACCCTACGACATCACATTCCTTTAAAGCCATGGTATCTCAATGGCATATATACTACACGGCACATCACTAACATCATCCCGTTTAAAGGCCGGTCTCCACTGATTAAGCAACAACATGTTAAAAGTGTCAAGTGTAAACTGATGACACCATCAACATGTTCAATATTGAATAATGTTTCATTTAACATTGTGTCCACACTTAATAAACATGTTAAACTTTCTTGGTTTATATATAAGCAGTTCATCATATCAATTTGCGGCAATACATTTAGGCGGTGTCTAGTATTTTCAAACAAGGACAATGGACTCAAATTAAGAGGATTTGGCCTTTGTTATTGCCACTGTTGCTTCTTGTTATGATTTAGAAATGCAGTTTTATTAGACACATTTCCTCCCCTCATCCTGCTCATTGCTTCAAAAGCAAACCTCTTTGAAGTATAAACTTCGTCAGCTCCCACCCCCGACCTCCGACTTTTCTGATTATTTGCAATACTCGACTGTACTGGGAGCGGAGGGACGCTAGTTTTCTTTTTCGATGCACTCGCGTGAATAATTATAGATAAATTAGAGTTCCTGGAAACCGGTCGGCTTTCTTCCCTTTATCTCTGTATTCCTTTGATGAGACATCCCACAAACAAGGCCTTTCTATTATGTCATTAATTAAGTCCTAAGTAATCTTCCTCCACTCCATTTCTGACTATAAATTTTAGTATACTGCGGAGAGAACGACACGCGTGCGCGTACCGGTACTGTATTTGTAGCTTATAACTAAGAGAATGAGTGTTGCGGAGAGTTGTAACTAGAATACTACTTCACGAGAAGCACGTCGTTTGCGTCGTTTGGCTATCTGTTGACATGAAAACGGCAAGGAAGTTGCCGAAGCTGTGCCAACATCTCACGAACAACGAATTGACTTGACATGTGTTTTCACTTGGAGCGGAAAACACGCCAACATGTTAAAAGTATTAACCTCAACATTCTGAGTTAACATGCAAATCACAATCACAATATACATGTCAATTGTAACATGTTAAATTTAACATGTTTGTGTTAAATGTTAACAGTGCTAAATGTTAACTGGTGACGCCATCAGCGTGTTAAATGTTGAATACTGTTTCATTTAACATTGTGTCCACACTTAATAAACATGTTAAACTTTCTTGGTTTATACCAGGTGGCTCCCGGAAGCCGTACTTTCCACTTATAAATGTCCCGCATGCATAAGTGATGTGTGGGGTGTCTACCACCTACTTTTAACAGGGGAACGACTGCCAGCGGGCAGGTTACGACAGAATATGAAGAGATAAGGAACAGAGTCATACTCGCAGCATGTTACTCAGCGTTCCCGGTCGAATGCACCCCTTGCATTAGTAAACATCGTTTTCGACTGCATACTTCTAGGCTGGTGTATGGTACAGCCGCACTATATTTACTGTCTGCTTATCGACAATGGCTAGTGTGTTCAGCAGCGATGAATACACATACATTACTTTTAACTGGTCTGCCAGGTCGGAATGCAACCGAAGCTCCAAACAGACATATGCCGTCTACACAAGTATTTCACCGAACAGTACCGTGTTTGTTTCAAACAAGCAACTCTTTTATCGCGTGGAATGTCTACATGTGTATAAATTAACACGTTATTAAATTTCCTTTTCTGCACCTTTGGCGTGTTACCAAACAGTTGCGGCGATTAGGGGGTGGGGCGAGAAGGGAACGTCCCCCCGCCCCTCGCCACTTTGTGGAGTAAACATTACACATTCACTTTAGCCACATGGAACTAGGAATTTTTTTTGCTAATTGCTTTACGTCGCACCGACACAGATAGGACTTATGGCGACAATGGGATAGGAAAGGCCTAGGAGTTGGAAGGAAGCGGCCGTGGCCTTAATTAAGGTACAGCACCAGCATTTGCGTGGCGTGAAAATGGGAAACCACGGAAAGCCATCTTCAGGGCTGCCCACAGTGGGATTCGAACCCACGATCTCCCGGATGCAAGCTCACAGCCAATTAGTTTTAAAAGAAACGTTATCTGTACAAGCCTTTGTGTCTTATCCGCTAATTCTTTCCTTTATATTCTTTAATTTTATTAACATAATGTTTGGCGGAAATAAACAGCAAATGCTGTTCGTCGCGGCTAACCGATTTGTATAGCGCTACGGCAAGTAGTGGAGACTTTGTATGTGCTGTGGGGAAGGGTAGTAGGGGTATAATGTTTTTGCCAAGGTCGTGGACACTGAGTTATAATTCACCCGTATGACGCACGCATTCGTCAGTCTGGCAGCCTCTTCAGTGTCTGCTAGTTCCTTAGTGTGTATTAAAATACTAAATAACTTTTAATTGCATGATCATGCCGTACTTCTATTTAATTGTACCGGCTGAGCTAGCCGTGGAGGTAGGGCCGCGCAGCTGCGAGCTCGCACCCGGGTGATAGTGGTTTCGAATCCCACTGCCGGCAGCCCTGAAGACGGTTTTCCGTGGTTTCCCATTTTCGCACCAGGCAAATGCTGAGGCTGCACCTTAATTAAGGCCACGGCCGCTTCCATCTCATTCCTAGACCATTCCCGTCCCATCGTCGCCATAAGACCTATCTGTGTAAATAGCAAATAGTAGAATATTCTTTTTACAATTGGTTTTACGTCGCAACGACACAGATAGGAATTATGGCTACGATGAGTCAGGGAAGGGCTACGCGTGGAAAGGAAACGGCCATGGCCTTAGATAAGGTACAGCCCCAGCATTTGCCTGGTGTGGAAATGGGAAACCACGGAAAACCGTCTTCAGGGCTGCCGGCAGTGGGATTCGAAACCACTATCACCCGGGTGCGAGCTCGCAGCTGCGCGGCCCTACCTCCACGGCTAGCTCAGCCGGTACAATTAAATAGAAGTACGGCATGATCATGCAATTAAAAGTTATTTAGTATTTTAATACACACTAAGGAACTAGCAGACACTGAAGAGGCTGCCAGACTGACGAATGCGTGCGTCATACGGGTGAATTATAACTCAGTGTCCACGACCTTGGCAAAAACATTATACCCCTACTACCCTTCCCCACAGCACATACAAAGTCTCCACTACTTGCCGTAGCGCTATACAAATCGGTTAGCCGCGACGAACAGCATTTGGTGCTTATTTCCGCCAAACATTATGTTAATAAAATTAAAGAATATAAAGGAAAGAATTAGTGGATAAGACACAAAGGCTTGTACAGATAACGTTTCTTTTAAAACTAATTGGCTGTGAGCTTGCATCCGGGAGATCGTGGGTTCGAATCCCACTGTGGGCAGCCCTGAAAATGGCTTTCCGTGGTTTCCCATTTTCACGCCACGCAAATGCTGGTGCTGTACCTTAATTAAGGCCACGGCCGCTTCCTTCCAACTCCTAGGCCTTTCCTATCCCATTGTCCCCATAAGTCCTATCTGTGTCGGTGCGACGTAAAGCAATTAGCAAAAAAAATTCCTAGTTCCATGTGGCTAAAGTGAATGTGTAATGTTTACTCCACAAAGTGGAGAGGGGCGGGGGCGACGTTTCCTTCTCGCCCCACCCCCTAATCGCCGCAACTGTTTGGTAACACGCCAAAGGTGCAGAAAAGGAAATGTAATAACGTGTTAATTTATACACGTGTAGACATTCCACGCGATAAAAGAGTTGCTTGTATGAAACAAACACGGTACTGTTCGGTGAAATACTTGTGTAGACGGCATATGTCTGTTTGGAGCTTCGGTTGCATTCTGACCTGGCAGACCAGTTAAAAGTAATGTATGTGTATTCATCGTTGCTGAACACACTAGCCATTGTCGATAAGCAGACAGTAAATATAGTGTGGCTGTACCATACACCAGCCTAGAAGTATGCGGTCGAAAACGATGTTTACTAATACAAGGGGTGCATTCGACCGGGAACGCTGAGTAACATGCTGCGAGTGTGACTCTGTTTCTAATCTCTTCATATTCTGACGAAACCTGCCCGCTGGTAGTAGTTCCCTTGTTAAAATTAGGTGGTAGACACCCCACACATCACTTATGCATGCGGGACATTTATAAGTAGAAAGTACAGCGTCCGGGAGCCACCTGGTATATAAGCAGTTCATCATATCAATTTGCGGCAATACATTTAGGTGGTGTCTAGTATTTTCAAACAAGGACAATGGACTCAAATTAAGAGGATTTGGCCTTTGTTATTGCTACTGTTGCTTCTTGTTATGATTTAGAAATGCAGTTTTATTAGACACTTTTCCTCCCATCATCCTGCTCATTGCTTCAAAAGCAAACCTCTTTGAAGTATAAACTTCGTCCGCTCCCACCCCCGACCTCCGACTTTTCTGATTATTTGCAATACTCGACTGTACTGAGAGCGGAGGGACGCTAGTTTTCTTTTTCGATGCACTCGGGGGAATAATTATAGATAAATTAGAGTTCTTGGAAACTGTCAGCTTTTCTCGCTTTATCTCTGTATTCCTTTGATGAGACATCCCACAAACAAAGCTTTTTATTATGTCATTAAGTCCAGAGTAATCTTGCTCCACTCCATTCCTGATTATAAATTTTAGTACAGTGTAGAAAGAACGACACGCGTGCGCGTACCGGTACTGTATTTGTAGCTTATAACAAAGAGAATGAGTGTTGCGGAGTGTTGTAACTATAATACTACTTCACGAGAAGCACGTCGTTTTCGTCGTTTGGCTATCTGTTGACATGGAAACGGCAAAGAAGTTGCCGAAGCTGTGCCAACATCTCACGAACAACGAATTGACTTGACATGTTTTCCACTTAGAGCGTAAAACACGCCAACATGTTAAAAGTGTTAAGCTCAATATTCAAACATGACGATAACAAATGAGTCCAACCTCACCATTCAAGAAGGAGAAGAAGAAGAATAAGATTCAACTATGCGCTTACTCTGCAGTATAAATATCGTTTTCGCCTTTCTAACCGCACCCCCCCCCCTCTGTTCATATGGTGCTCTAAACGGGGACAGTAATAATTTATTGTTTCAATGTCCGGAATAAGCTTTTTAGTGATTTTGATTATATGAGAACTCTAGTGACGTACATTTGGTTGTATCAGCTTCGTGTTTATATCAAATACAGTAGAGACAATACACGACACTTACGGAATTAGCCGTGTTAAAATGGGAGACAATTCGACGGTGGCGCTCCAAGTGACTTGACTTGAAAAGTCGCGCTGAATTCAAATATCAATGGAAATGCATATAAGAAAATGGATAAATTAATTACGTCTAGAAAGAAAGTACCTATTTGGGATATTAACTTCGAAGTTGCTAAATAATTTCTGGATAAATGAAAGAAGAATTATTTAAAAGGTTATTATTTAAAGACTTAAATTAGACATATAAACACGATGTGAACTGGACTTCTGTGAAATGTGTTGATCTTTTATTTATGCATTACTTCTCTTGATTTAGCATACCTGCCTGAACTTTTACGGTTAGATTTGTCGTTTTTCTCGTTTAAAGAACATTGTATCATCACATTAAGACACTTGTCAATAAAAATATCGGCACATTCCTTACACACATGATGCAATGAATTAACATTTAAAAGCTGGACAATGTTCCTCTTAACATGAAGCCTACTAACAGAAAGAAAATCTATAAAATCCCGCTTTAATCTGAGAAGAGGGATAAAAGAAAGAAACGTATGAATTTGTTGTCGATAGTGATGCTTTGAGGAATATTTACGTACAATTAGAGTAAAAGCGTAACACACCCTTGGCTGTATAGTCGAGGATATTTAAAGTCACTGGCCTGGAATAGATTTGAACAGATTTTATAATTCTTATATAAGCGTAACGTCCCTTCTTTCTTGTACACCTTATCCAAATAACTTCCGTGACATTCCAAACCCACAGATCACGCCTACAACAACACATCGGTATTGAAGGTTAACTGCTGCACTGTACAATAAAATATGCGTATTATATTTTAAGCCAGTTAAAATATGGGTCGAGCAGGTCAGAAGATTATGAAGTACTATAAAAATCTCCTTATCACTGGAAGAATATATATGCAAACACAATATTACATTTTCTTGTCACGAGGGTAGCGAAAGAAAGACCGCGCATTCTTCTCTACTTCACAGTTACTGCAGCCAAACAAGCACATACCTTTCCCCTCATGTTGAGAGGAGATATCAAGGAATGACACACGCTACTATTTAATTATGTCAACTCACTGAAAACGCATAAATAACACCAAAACCTTCACACACAAATACACGTGGTCTTATGACAGAATCAGTAGTTCGCAGGTCTACCCGCTAGAGGGAGCCCTAATAGCTGTCCCTCGATATCTCGCTGAGTGTCGCGTATTGTCTCTACTGTATTTGTTTACATCCATGTGAAATGATGTGTGTAGTGTAAGTCTCGTTCGCTCTGTTGAGTGGTGCAGTTGTACAGCGCGTGTGGTTGTATCGAGTCGGTTCTAGAATTTTCTAATTAGTGCTTGAAGAGTGGTAGAGTGCAAGGCGTGGGACAACAAGGACAGTGACAGTGGTGGAGGTGAAGAACCTGATCCCTCTTCTTCTTCATGTGCCATGTCCTCGCAGAACGTTGGCGATCAGTAGCATGATCTGTTGTTTGTTCATAGCTGTTCTGAACACAGTAAGCTTTGTCACCCCAAACCACTGGCTCAAGTTGCCGAGCCATGATGTCTTCCTTCTCCACGGACCACGTTTTCCATTAATTTTCCCTTGGAGTATTACTTGAAGAAGGTGGTATTTAGAGTTCCGCATCATATGACCGAAGTATTCTAGCTTCCTTCTCTTGATGGTAGTGAGAATTTCTGGTTCTTTGTTCATACGGTGCAAAACATCTATATTGGTAGAGTAGAGGATAGGAAGAGACAGGTGGAACAGGGTCATGTGAAGGAGAAAAGGGAGGAGGAAGTAGCTTCTGCAGCTGTCAGGAAAGATAGGGCTGACCAGGAGGAGAGGGGATCATATGAGGTGGGTAGGGTTGAGGCTCTGGTCATAGGGGATTCCATCGTTAGACACGTGGGGACAGTGTGTGGAGGAAAGGGAACCAGGGTAGAATGATATCCAGGAATTAGGTTGAGGCAGATATTGAGAAAAGTAGGAGAGAGGGAGGAGGGGAAGGAGAAGGTGGTAGTGTTTCACGTTGGTACCAACAACGTAAGGCAAGCTGATATAAGTACCAACATAGTTGGAGATGTGTGGGATCTGGTAAATGCAGCACGGGTGAAGTTTAAGAAAGCGGAGATTGTTATTAGTGGAATACTGTGTAGGAGGGATACTAACTGGAAGGTGATTGGGGATTTAAATGAGACTATGGAGTGGGTATGTGGGAAACTGGGAGTGACATTTCTAGATCCTAATGGGTGGGTAGGAGATAGGGATCTGCGCTCTGATGGCCTTCACTTAAACCGCAGTGGTACGTATAAGTTAGGAAATTTGTTTGTAAGGGCAATAGAGAAGTACATTCAGGGAAACAGGGTGGCCTAGGGAGCGGTGATAAGGGAACAGAGAACTGGAAATCAAGTGGGGATGACATAAAATTGTTAGTGTTGAACTGTAGAAGTATTGTAAAGAAAGGAATAGAATTAAGTAATTTAATAGATATATATTTACCAGATATTGTAATGGGAGTTGAATCATGGCTGAGAAATGATATAATGGATGCAGAAATTTTCTCACGGCACTGGAGTATGTATCGTAGAGATCGGATAGGAACTGTGGGAGGGGGAGTATTCATTCTGGTGGAACAAGAATTTGTAAGCTACGAAAAAGTTAAAGATGACACACATGAAATTCTAGGTGTAAGGCTCATTTCTAAAGATAATACGCAACTTGATATATTTGGAGTGTACAGACCGGGAAAGGGTAGCACTGACGCGGATTCGGAATTATTTGATAGGATAGTCGGCTATGTGGGAAACGGCATGGAAAGAATTGTGATTGTAGCGGGAGATCTGAATTTGCCAGATGTCAATTGGGAAGGTAATGCGAACGACAGGAAGTATGACCACAAATGACAAATAAGTTAATATGGGAGGGACAGCTGATTCAGAAAGTGATGGAACCAACCAGAGGGAAATATATCCTGGATGTGGTGCTGATAAAACCAGATGAGCTCTATAGGGAAACTGAAGTAATAGATGGTATTAGTGATCATGAAGCTGTTTTTGTCGTAGTCAAAAATAAATGTGATAGGAAGGAAGGTCTTAAAAGTAGGACTATTAGGCAGTACCATATGGCTGATAAAGCAGGCATGAGGCAGTTTATAAAAAGTAACTATGATCGGTGGAAAACGGTAAATAAATATGTAAACAGACTCTGGGATGGGTTTAAAGAAATTGTTGAGGAATGAAAAAACAGGTTTGTACCCCTAAGGAGGTAAGGAATGGTAAAGACCCACCTTATTATAATAGAGAAATAAAGAGACTAAGAAGGAGGTGGAGACTGGAAAGAAATAGTTAGAAATGGCTGTGGAAGTGAGGTGAAATTGAAGGAACTTAATAGAAAATTGAATTTAGCAAAGAAGGCGGCTAAGGATAACATGATGGCAAACATAATTGGCAGTCATACAAATTTTAGTGAAAAATGGAAGGGTATGTATAGGTACTTTAAGGCAGAAACAGGTTCCAGAAAGGACATTCCAGAAATAATTAATGAACAAGGGGAGTGTGTATGTGAGGATCTTCAAAATGCAGAAGTATTCAGTCAGCAGTATGTAAAGATTGTTGGTTACAAGGAATATGTCGAGATAGAGGAGGAGACTAAGGCCAATGAAGTATTAAAGTTTACATATGATAACAATGACATTTACAATAACATACAAAAGTTGAAATCTAAAAATGCGGCTGGAATTGATAAGATTTCTGGGGATATACTAAAGACAATGGGTTGCGATATAGTACCATATCTGAGGTACTTATTTGTATATTGTTTGGTCGGAGGAGCTATACCAGATGAATGGAGAGTTGCTATTGTAGTCCCTGTGTATAAAGGAAAGGGTGATAGACATAAAGCTGAAAATTACAGGCCGGTAAGTTTGACATGCATTGTATGTAAGCTTTTGGGAAGGCATTCTTTCTGATTATATTAGACATGTTTGTGAAATTAATAACTGGTTCGATAGAAGGCAGTTCGGTTTTAGGAAAGGCTATTCCACTGAAGCTCAACTTGTAGGATTCCAGCAAGATATAGCAGATATCATGGATTCTGGAGGTCAAGTGGACTGTATCGCGATTGACCTGTCTAAAGCATTTGATAGGGTGGATCATGGGAAACTACTGTCAAAAATGAGTGCAATTGGACTAGACAAAAGATTGACTGAATGGCTTGCTATATTTCTAGAAAATAGATCTCAGAGAATTAGAGTAGGTGAAGCTTCATCTGACCCTGTAATAATTAAGAGGGGAATTCCTCAAGGCAGTATTATCGGACCTTTGTGTTTTCTTATATATATAAATGATATTAGTAAAGGAGTGTAATCGGTGTTGAGGCTTTTTGCGGATGATGTTATTCTGTATAGTGTAATAAATAATTCACAAGGTTCTGAGCAACTGCAACGTGACCTTGGTAATGTTGTGAGATGGACAGCAGGCAATGGTATGTTGATAAACGGGGTTAAATATCAGGCCGTGAGTTTCACAAGTAGAAAAAGTCCTCTCAGTTTTAATTACTGCGTTGATGGGGTGAAAGTTCCTGTTGGGGATCATTGTAAGTATCTAGGTGTTAATATAAGGAAAGATCTTCATTGGGGTAATCACATAAATGGGATTGTAAATAAAGGGTACAGATCTCTGCACATGGTTATGAGGGTGTTTACGGGTTGTAGTAAGGATGTAAAGGAGAGGGCATATAAGTCTCTGGTAAGACCCCAACTAGAGTATGGTTCCAGTGTATGGGACCCTCACCAGGATTACCTGATTCAAGAAGTGGAAAAATCTAAGAGAAAGCAGCTCGATTTTTTTTCTGGGTGATTTCCGACAAAAGAGTAGCTTTACGAAAATGTTGCAGAGTTTGGGCTGGAAAGAATTGAGAGAAAGAAGAAGAGCTGCTCGACTAAGTGGTATGTTCCGAGCTGTCAGCGGAGAGATGGCGTGGAATGACATTAGCAGACGAATAAGTTTGAGTGGCGTTTATAAAAGTAGGAAAGATCACAATATGAAAATAAAGTTGGAATTCAAGAGGTCAAACTGGGACAAATATTCATTTATAGGAAGGGGAATTAGGGATTGGAATAACTTACCAAGGGAGACGTTTAATAAATTTCCAATTTCTTTGAAAATCATTTAGGAAAACGCTAGGAAAACAACAGATAGGGAATCTGCCACCTGGGCTACTGCCCTAAATGCAGATCAGTATTGATTGATTGATTGATTGATTGATTGATTGATTGATTGATTGATTGATTGATTGATTGATTGATTGATTGATTGATTGATTGATTGATTGATTGATTGATTGATTGATTGATTGATTGATTGATTGATTGATTGATTGATTAGCTGTCCAAGGTATCTTCAGCATCCTTCGGTACGTCCACATTTCAAATGTCTGCAATCTCTTGCACATGGTGTCAGTTAGTGTAGATCATGAAGAAACAGTGAAGACGAATCAAATTTCAGCAAATAACTCGGAGGATAGCTCGGTGACTAATAATCCTACACCCAATAATGCTCATAAGTCAACTACTAAAACCACTAACAATAAGTTTGCTTTATATACCTACCCAACTAATCACCAAGGACAATATATACCGTATTTGTGTCCGGTAAAAGTACGAATAACATTGGCAACCTACACCCAATGGCACTCGGAAGGCTTCTATATGAAAATAATTTCCATGTTCACTCCATTCAACCAAAAGGGAGAAACAGGATTCAGATCACATTTATATCTGCATTACATGCTAACTAATTTTTACAGAGTATTTTTCTTGCCTCACACAATTTACATGCATTTCTTCCACAATCGGACCTATTTCGGATTGGTATAATTAGAGGGGTTGAGACAAATATTACAGAAGCTGACATATGAGACCTAATTAAAAGTGATATAAAGGTACATTCTGTACAAAGGCTAAATCGTAAGACTATGGAAGAGGGGAAGGTAATATATGTGCCGACTGGCTCAGTCAAAATTGTCTTTTGTGCGAAACATCTTCCCAAATATGTATCCATTTTCCAGGTTGTTTTAGAAGTTACTCCATTTATTTTTATGCAATTATTTGTGCGAAATGCCAAAGATATGGCCACACTCTAAGAAATTGTCAATCTTCCACATTTCGATGCAAGAATTGTGCATTAAATCACGCGACAGCTGGTTGTCTATCTAATGTAATACAATGTTTGCATTGTAATAAGCAACATGTATCGGAAGCGACTGAATGTGAGGTACACAAACGCCAAATTGAAATTTAAAAAATTAATGTGCCTGGAGAATATATCTTTTTCTGAGGCTGCTTCGCGTCTATACCCGCAGACAATAGCTCCACAAGATACTCTTCAAAATCCCCCCTCCCCCGCATACTCATGCGACTGCAACTGTTGTTGAAGCTCCGCGTAAACAGAAGTTTACACAGGTTATTGTTCAAGATTTGCCACCCAACCAACTCCCGGATATGATCGTATGGGACACATGCAAATTCTGCAATACTATTAACTGCCTCGGCATGCATCAATGACGACTCAGCAAAAGCCCCCTTCACTCCCTCAGCCGATCCCATCTACATCAAGACAACACTTATCACAGCAAGCGGTAAACCCAGCAACTTTGCCCTCTCAACATGATACGCAAAAGGACCAAGTCATACATTGCCTACGTATGCTCATGTTGCTACTACCACCATTACTTAAGGACCAACCGAATATGTTATCCATGATTGGGCAATTCTGCTAAAGCCTCCAGCTCCTATTCAATCAAGACAATGAAGATAATTCAATGGAATGCTAGAAGTATTCGGAATAAATATCATGAATTGCGAATATTGACAAAAGAAACATCACCGGATATTGTAGTCCTCCAAGAAACATGGCTTGCGTCCGATAATGTTTTTCCTATTACTGTACTTTATTTCCAAATTGAACGCAAAGACAGCCCGGGGTATGATGGAATAGCATTTCTAATACATCAATCATACACATATCAGCTATTGCATCCCCAATACCAAATACCTAACATATATGTACTTGGTATAATAACTAACAATATACATGTCATAAATATATATTGCCCACCTGATCAATATATATCATATTTGCAATGGCAACAATTTTTTCAGCAATTCCCCGACACCAGCCAGCTACTTATTTTAGGGGACATGAATATTCACCATACCCAATGGGGTTCCCAAGTAGATACATCTAGGGCAACTAACTTCTTAAAATCACTACAGCAAAGTAACCTAGTCATTCTCACTGATGGGTCACCGACCAGACCAACCCCCCCCCCCCTGGAACACCTCCCAGTGCAGTGGATATTTCATTATGCAGTTATAATATAGCATCCACAACTACCTGGCGTACATTAGGTGATACCCATAGCAGTGATCACTATCCAATATTTATCACTAATGGTTACGGATAAATAGTGAAACCCCCATGGTCCAATAAAGTAACGAGTACAACACGCTCTTTACATAAGTTTGATCCCCAGACGTTCAAAATATGTATACTCAAACAGATTGAAAAACATACAGTCGATGTGTTTAATTACAATAAGCTCTATCAAATTATGTATCAATACCTGGAATGTTATCACCCATTTAAATCAACACCTAATGCACACTCCCACAATACTGGTGGCCTCAGATGGTGGGATGATGAATGCCACCACCCAATTCTTAAAAGGAAACATTAAACTTAGCGAATTATATTCGCCTGAAACACCATACAGCTACAATACGCCGCATATTCCACCAAACAAGACGCAAAGCTTGGCAAACATTTATCAATTCTTTCCATCAATATATATCAGTAACAAGTTTATGGAACGCGGTCAGAGCACTGACGCGTGTCTCCACACAAATTACTAGACCTTTAATTCAGCCAGATATATTGGAACAATTCCTTTACTGATTAACTCCGAACACGGTGGTCCCACAGTTTGTCCCTAAAAGCAACGATTCTACACTATCATCTTAAGTTTTGCTACAGACATCACCCTACGTAAACTTACAGCAATGTTACAAAAATGTAAAACATCCACACCTGGTCCGGATTACATTAACTATACGATGATAAAATCACTCCCCAATCAGGCTTTACAAGCACTTGTTAATCACTACAACCAAATCCTACAAACCTCTTCCCCTCCAGACGCCTGGAATAAAATTTCTTAATACCTATTCCCAAACCACGGCTACCGTTGAATGATCACAATAATATTCGTGGAATAGTATTAGCATCTTGCATACGCAAAACATCTTTAAATATAATACAACGTTTTTTTATGGTACTTAGAAGACCATGAATTTGTTCCCAAATACCAATATGCATATTTTAAAAGTCGCAGTTCACAAAATGCCATTAATATTCTAATAACTGACATATTGCTTGCTAAAACACGCAAATACCACACAATTACAATATTTCTGGATATACAGGGGGCGTTTGACTCCGTCCCATTGCACATGTTATGGGCCGCATTATCATCCAAAGGCATTCCTACTTCGTTCATAACACTACTCCGAAACCTCCATACATACAGAACGCTTATAATCACCGTGATTCTCCACCTATTTCACGTCAAGTTACGGATGGAATTCCACAGGGCGATATTTTTAGTGGCATATTATTTGCCTTGTATCTCTCAAACCTAGAACAACTTGTACTACAACATGCCTCTATCCTTCTATATGCGGATTATATAGTCATTTACACATCAGAGAGATATATTGATTGTGCCCGTAATACTATTACTAAAGTAATGTTTGAAGTACAGAATTGGCTAAGTGCCCATGGTTTATCACTATCTCCATCTAAGTGTTCAACACTTATTTTTACGCAGAAACGGATCTACAACACTGAACCACTAACATTGGCTTCCTATGAGATACCGATAAATACATATCATAAATATCTAGACATCATCCTAGATAACAGGCTACATTTTGCTAGACATGTCCACTCCTCAGAAATACGGCGGCTAATTATACAAAACTCCTCAAAGCTATAACGAGACGATCATGGGGGGCAGACCCTACAACAGCCAAGACAGTGTACTGCGCTACAATTCGTTCAAGATTAGATTATTGCGCACATATCATTGATATTGCTAACCCCCAAATACTGAACAAGGTAAATACTATACAACACCAAGTATTACGTATTTGTTTTTGTGCATTAAAATCTACACCAACGAATGCTTTGCAAGTGGAAACGGGAGAAACACCACTCCATATTCGCCGGCAGTACCTCCAACTACTGTATGAAAGACACAATTCATATAATACAAGAGATAAAAGAACCCCTGCTCTAATAAGCGCATTCCAACATGTATCGACATTAAAAACCAATGTCATAATGAGCGCAAACATTCCCCATTATACGGTATCGTATGAAGTACTCCAATATTACCCAGATACTATAAAAGCTACAACTACTAGTTTTACAGTCCTGCGGTATAAAACCTCCACGTTTTCATCAACCTCGAAAGAATTTCGTTCATCATACTCAAATATTGGTCATAATTTCTATACCGATGGATCTAAGAATTCCTGCGGAGTAGGCGCAGCGTTTTATTATAAAAGAATACAACACATTGAACTATATAAATTTCACTCAGAATTCTCTATATTCACAGCAGAACTTACAGCGATCAGAAAAACACTCCTGTAGGATATAAAAAACGAAGCAATTCCGAATGTCAATATCTTCACAGATTCTCTATCAGCATTACAATCGATCTAGTCCTCTAAATTCACGCTGAACTGGTATGTTTATAATGTTAAGCAGCTACTATATGACCTACATAATACCGGTACACAGATTACAATTATATGGATTCCGGCGAATAAAAATATTCCCAGTAATAAAAAAGCGGATAAAGCTACCAAAGAAGCATCACTGCTCAACACCCCTCCAATGACATTTATGACTCCAGTAACTGATCTAATTCAAATACTAAAGAAATTTCAAAAATCAACATGGCAACAGTGCTGGAATGAAACTGCAAGAATAAAAGGGAAATTCTATCACAGAATCCAACCCTCTCTGCCAATCCAATACTGGTATCAACGAACAACATACACACAGCGCCATATAATACATATTATTCGGCTACGTTTCAATCATGCGCTGACGCCAATGTATAAGTACCGTTTCAGCATTGTCAACAACTGACATGTCAGTGTGGTTCAAATGAGGCGGATGCAAATCACCTCATTCTACAGTGTCCGTTATATATTCAGGCTCGAATACGGTTACTTACAAGTCTACGTTTACGACTACCGCTTCCAACAAGTGTTGATTGTCTTGTTTACAACCCGACACCGGAGGTAATATACATATTAAATAGATTTTAAATGATACGAAAATCATATTATAAGAAATTCCGTCCGGTTAGCGTTTTCATTAATAGTTGTCATTTTAAAAGTCGGCACTCCCGAGTATGCCTAGTTATGATTTGATTCGATTTTGTTTAATATACAACTCTAACAGATACTGAGACCCTTGTTCGCATTGCTACTGTTATTTGTCGCCTCTAACACGTGTCATAGTGCGTTGTTCTTTTGTTAGAAAGACCCTGAATCAGTTGCTAAATCAGTAGGTAAGCTTTAGGGTAACACGTCGTTAGTCATAACACACGTTCTTGGTAATTTTCACATACACATTGAGAAATATCTACATTAAAATCCTCTAATTTGTGTTATCCCATCCTCAATAATAGATTCTTTAGGAGTTGAGTTATATTGTATGTCCATCCCAATTGTAAATCCGTTCTGTATGTCAAAGTAGCAAAACGCCAAAATGGGTCACTTCGGCGTGAATGTATAGTACCTTGTGTCCACCTGCTTACTCCTAAGTCTATTCCACTTATACCCACATGAAGTAGATTTTCACTCCTACTATTGATCACTGTCCTAAAGTAATTTCTGAATAGTTGCATTACTTCCACATACCAAAGTATTAATTTATCCAGAATTGCTTTAGCAACTTCGAAGTTAATATCTCAATAACACTTTCTTTCTAGACGTAATTTATTTATACGCTACATGGTAATAACCAAGAAATTTACAGCTTTAACAGCTTTAAAAACGATGAGATATAGTATTTATTAGTCATCATAAATATGTGTTTCTTGCACACAGTATTATATTATTACAAATACAGTAGAGATAATACGCGACACTGAGGGAGATACCGAGGGACAGCTACTGGAGCTCACTCTAGCGGATAGACCTGAACAGTACTGATTCTCTCATAAGAGCGCGTGTATTTTTGTGTGAAGTTTTTGGTGTTATTTATGCGTTTTCAGTGAGTTGACATAAATAAATAGTAGTTTGTGTCATTCCTTGATAATTATCTCCTCTCAACATGAGGGCAAAAGTATGTGCTGGGTTTGGCTGCAGTAATTACGAAGTAGAGAAAAATGCGCGGTCGTTCTTCAGGTTCCCTCGTGACAGGAACATGTAAGTAATATTGTGTTTGCATATATATTCTTCCAGTGACAGAAATTTTTATAGTACTTCATAATCTTCTGACCTGCTCGACCCATATTTTAACTGGCATAAAATGTTATACGCATATTTTATTCTATAGTGCAGCAGTTAACCTTCAATACCGATGTGTTGTTGTAGGTGTGATCTGTGGGTTTTGAAATGTCACAGAAGCGATTTGGATAAGGTGTACAAGAAAGAAGGGACGTTACGTTTATATAAGAATTATAAGATCTGTTCAGATCATTTCCAGGCCAGCGACTTTAGAAATCCTCGACAATACAGCCAAAGGTATGTTACATTTTTGCTCTAATTGTACGTAAATATTCCTTAAAGCATCACTATCGACAACATTTTCATATTTTTCTTTCTTTATCCCTCTTCTCAGATTAAAGCCGGGATTTTATAGATTATCTTTCTGTTAGTAGGCTTTACGTTAGGAGGAAAATTGTCCAGCTATTAAATGTTAATTCGCCGGGCTGAGTGGCTCAGACGGTTAAGGCGCTGGCCTTCTGACCCCAACTTGGCAGATTCGATCCTGGCTCAGTCCGGTGGTATTTGAAGGTGCTCAAAAACGTCAGCCTCGTGTCGGTAGATTTATTGGCACGTAAAAGAACTCCTGTGGATCTAAATTCCGGCACCTCGGCGTCTCCAAAAACCATAAAAGAGTAGTTAAGGGGACGTAAAACAAAAACATTATTATTATTATTATTATTATTATTATTATTATTATTATTATTATTATTATTATTATTATTAAATGTTAATTCATTGCATCATATGTGCAAGGATTATCTTTCTGTTAGTAGGCTTCATGTTAAGAGGAAAATTGTCCAGCTATTAAATGTTAATTCATTGAATCATATGTGTAAGGAATGTGCCGATATTTTTATTGACAAATGCCTTAATGTGATGATACAATGTTTTTAAATGAGAAAAAAGACAAATTCAACCGTAGGAGTTCAGGCATAAATGCATAAATGAAAGATCAAGCCATTTCACACCAGTCCATTTCACTTCTTGTTTATATGTCTAATGTCAGTCTTTGAATAATAACCTTGTAAATAATTCTTCATTCATTTATCCAGAATTGCTTTAGCAACTTCGAAGTTAATATCTCAATAACACTCTTTCTAGGCGTAATTTATTTATCCATGTCCGTATATACATTTCCATTGATATTTGAATTTAGCGCGATTTGTTCAGGTCAAGTCACTTGGAGCGCCACCGTCGAATTATCTCCCATTTTAGCAAGGCGAACTCCGTAAGTGTCGCGTATTATTGTTATTTTCAAAATCTTCCTTCACTTGGACGCTGCCAAAGACAAAGAATACACAAACAATTCATTCAAAAATAAAATGAGTAACTTATAGGTTCGTTCCAACACGAGTCCCTGACCGTCCGACGCATGCGCAGTTGAGAGAAAGCGTTCCAACACACACCAAACCAATCCCGGACTGATGCATGTACTCAAATGCGGCGTTCCAACATACCTCGAACTGCAGTTACTGACCGCCAGAACTCGTCCCAGGCCTGTAGCATGAGCCGGTAGTACGGACATGCGCAATGGAATACATGCGCGAGAGAGGAAACTCACTGGACAGACCACGTGCGTTTCCACTCCTGTTCTGTTCCTTGTTCTTCTCCCATGCGGTTTGTTAACATTGCCATAACCTGCAAGCGGTAATAATTTTCTAAATCTGTTAATGAATTATGTTCATGTAGTTGTGAATTGAGGAGTAGAAATAATAAATTAGTAATAATTAGTAAATAACGAATTAATAAATACGCAATAAAAATGGAAAGGTACGGGGATTTCGTTGAATCTTCATCCAGTGGAGATGAGTTGGATATGCAGTTATCCGCGCCAAGGAAGCGAGAAAATTATTTGCGTAAGTTTTATTGTTGCTAGTGGAATTCTTCGAGGTACTTTCTCATCGCGTCATTCTGATTTCATCGTCCAAACTCAGTAGCGATTATTATAGTTGTTGTTTTTTTTCTAATGGTAGAAAATGACAGGGTCACGGCCACATAAAAGTTAATTAGTTATTTAAAACTTGTAGGTAATTCTGGTACATCAAAACGGAAACCTGCTTACCACTTGTTCCACTGCTTTCCTCTCACCCTTGTGGGGCCTGGGAGCGAAATGTGTTGTACATGTTGTGGAGGGATGTATTTGCTATTACGTGTTTCTCCATTGGTTGGTTGGCACTAAGTTGTGTGTCTATAAAGAGCATGTATTGAGATGAACACGAACACCCTGTTCCAGCGTTCGTGGAATTAACTGGACCTGGCCAGGAATTGGACCCGCGACTTCTATGAAACGAAGGTTGTGACAATGACCTTTGAAAATAGTGTATTATGATGATAAAAAATAAAGAACGAGCAAGTGTATTTATTTTATAGCGAATGAGTTGGGCGCGCAGCTGTGAGCTTGCATTCAGGAGATAGTGGGTTCGAACCCCACTGTCGGCAGCCATGAAGATGGTTTTCTGTGGTTTCCTCATGTTTACACCAGGCAAATGCTGGGGCTTTACCTTAATTAAGGCGACGGTCGCTTCCTTCCCACTCCTAGCCCTTTCATATCCCATCTTCGCGATGACCTATCTATATCGGTGCGACGTAAAGCAGCTTGTAAATTTATTTTTACGTTTGTAGTTTGAGATTTACGGTGCCTAACAAAAATGTGACAATATCAGCAGTTCCCTTACACAGCATTTTCTGCCGACTATTGGGAGCTGAAAAAGTTTATTTTCTTCCTTCCATCCTCAACCATAATCTCCTTTAATATCATTCAGAATCTCGCTACATTTCCTTAATCGCAAATATTTAGATATGTATAAACATTTATGCTTCATCCAGTTCTTTTATCAAAGACTATAACATTTCTTTGATCCAATTTACTTAAATCATAGTTCCTTAACAGTGAAATACATGCTTAAGGCTTCGAGGCAGATATCCCTCCCTAACCAATTAAAACGAATATAAACCATGTGTGTGTTTTTCATTCTTTATTAATTTTTAAAATACTTGTTGTACCGTGTTCTATATGTATATTGAATTTCACCAGTATTTCAGTAATTTACCCTTTCCTTTTTCTCACGAATCTACAAATAATTAAACAGGGCAAGGTAATACGCGCCAAACTCTTTGTTTACACGTCAGATTGCTGTCCAGGAAGTGTTCCAACACGATCAAGTTCGGGACCAGCCGCTGACCAATCCCAAACCGGCGCATGCGCACAGGGCGATGCATGAACCCGCCGGTGACCGTCAGAAACTCGTGTGTTGGAACGAACCTTATGTCTCAACCTGGAGAGTCTCAGTCTGGTGAGTATAGGTGGTGTCTGAGTATCAACAGAGAACCCCCTGAGCGCTTTCAGCCCCCAGTCAATGAACTCCTTGGTATTGATTTTAAAGGTCTTCATCAGTTCTGTCGTCTCCTTAGGGACTGTCCCTCTTGCACCGATCATGAGACCCCTCACTTCTATGTCGTCCAGTTCGTATTTCTTCTTTTTACACGGCACTGTAGGCTGGTAGATAGACTTCTTTTCTTGGTCCACTTCGTCTGGTTGGTTGGAGTGTGTTTCGAATCTTACTCTGGGGTCTAATATATATCCTTTCTTCCCTTTGATTGCGATCATATCAATCCTTCTTGTACTGCCATTTACTCCGATGCCATGGACTTCCTCATGCACTTGATATCCTTTCTCACGGAGCGTCTGTGCCATGGATGACCTGATGTTATGATGTCTCGTGTTTCGAAGGGCTTCACCGAAGGAACAGGAACCCAAGACATGAGGTAATGTTTCAGTTTCACTACATCTTCTGCAGCGGTTACCATCAAGGGACCTTCCTGGTGCAGCTCTTACAGGTGCAACGTTACACGCCATTTTCAGCGCATCTCTCCACTCCGTGCTAGAAAGGCCATCATGGTTTCTAACCCAGCGGTTTGCAGGAGGGAACTCCTTGTACAGACACACTCCCTGACCTTTACTTCTCAACTGGCACCATTTTTCAAATTCAGATTCTCGTAATTTGTTTCTGAGTTTCTTGGTGTCGTACTCCCCGTGTCTGTTCTTCATATTCTCAGTTTTACCATTTACGTTTAACTCAGTTAAACATCTGTTAATTTCTTCATCTAGGTTTCTGGTGGCTTCGATATATCGGTTCTCCTCCCGTTTCAGAATGTTGCAGCTGTTTATGTTCTGAATCAAGGCTTCCCAGCTTGCTCTAAAAACACCTAACCCTTTGTACCGTTTATCTGAGTAAATCATAGAATCCGGAGTGTCAGTAGGAAGGGATAAGATCTCCTTTAGTGTACTCTTAACGAGTTTATCGGCATCTTCCAGAAATCGCCGTGGTATTTTACCTGCAAGAACGCAGAGAAATGGTAAGTCAACGTAGGGCAGACTGAAGTATTTAGAATTGAAAAATTCTGATCCGGATGAAGCCAGGGACAGGATGATAACGAGCTGAGTTTCTGCTGAATGAGTGTCATTGATTTCTTGGGATCAAATAACATGGTATCTGCATAATTTACCCCTAAGTATTTGACACATTCGTTCCTCGAAATACATTTAATCCCCATACCTTCTTCGACTGTAATGAGTCCCTCTTTTATTTCTCCTCCACTGATATTAATAACTTTAGATTTTTCAGGGTTTATTGTGAGACCTAGTTCACGAAACCTTTGTAGAGCTAGTTTCGTCAGTTCTACTGCAGAGTTACGGTTTTTTCCTACAATAACCGTATCATCTGCGAAGCCTAATATTGTTAAAGGTTGCAGTCCGTTGGCAAGGGTATAACCATGCATTTCACATAGTCCTTTTTCGCCAATTTCTCGAAAAATGTGATCTGTTGTGAGATTGTATAAAACTGGCGACAATGGGGATCCTTGCATTACGCCACGGCGTAATTTAATGGGATTAGTTTTCTTGAAGTTGGCCTGGATCTGAGTTGTATTATTCTCCTGAGGCTTACAAATTATATTGCTCAGCTTGCTTGGCGCAGTTGACGAAGCTAACGTTTTTCTTAAGTGTAAATGGCCCACGTTGTCGAAAGCCTTGCTTACGGTATGTCTAGGAAGACCAGCGTAGCATCTTGTTTGTTGTGTTTTGCTGAGTTTAACACAGATCTGAGTAAAGCGGTGTTTATGATGGTGCCGGGTGTTTTGGTGAATCCTCTTTGGTGTTCGTTAAATTGGATGTAACTCCTTAATCTTGCGTCGAAGACCTCGATGATACGGCGAAGGACTGAACATATAGTGATTGGCCTCCAGTCTGACAGTCCTGTTGGATCTCCATTTTTAGGTAACAAAATGGTGCGCGCCTTTGTGAACAGTAATGGAACGTGCCCTGTCTATAACATTATCGTAGCGATTTTAGCTATGATAGTAGATGCCATATCATCTTTGAAAGCTCTGACTAGAACTCTGTCGGGTCCGGATGACGTGTCCACAGCCATTCGTTTCATAGCCAGGATTACCTCGACCTTGTGCACCGTTACATCGAAGGTTTCGTCTTGTACAGCGCGTTCCCTTTCAGTCAGCAGGTCGTCGTAATGCTCGCGTTCGCAGTTGTTAGGTGTGGCAAAAGTAGATGAAAAATGATTCTCAATATCCTCGATATCAGCCGTACAGTGAGTCGTTTGATCGTTCACAGCGTTTCTGATGGCTTTTTTTCGCTGGTTGTGATAGAGATACTGCATTTCTTGGTATCGGTACTTATTACGTCTCTTTTCTTTATCTCTGTTTGTTGCCCTCTGCGGATTTGAGTGTTGCTTGTAAGTTCTCTGTAGCTTTGCATCTCTCTTTGTTTTTCTTGCCTCAAAGTACTTTTTTGCTGGGTGTTTAGGACCTGGTAGGAGATCTATGGCTTCGGCTAAGAAAACAGCGAATTCGTCAACGGACTTGTCGAACTGATCTGTGCACATTTCATAAGAAAACTTACAATTCCATGTGTTCAAGCTCTTTTTATATTCGTCTATTGGCCCCACTGGGTTTCTACTTTCATTTTGAGAGAGAAATTCTTCGTTATTATATGCTTTATCACCTTGTGAAGCGACAGAGTGGTTTATGGTAGGCTGTCTCTGTACTATCATTTTGCGATGGATATCAGGATGAGATCGACTTATATGCGTATTGAGTTTTATGTAGTGTTTGCCGCAGTGCGGACAGGGTAGTCGTGGTTTTCCATTCGAACTTAAATTATTTTGGGAGTTTGCAATATGATCTACAGCACTCGAAGAATCTGCTGCTTCGTTACTGGCTTTCGCGGATTCCGTCTCCATGTCGTAAAATGTAATCCGATGTTGAGAATGAGTTTGCGATTAGTTAACTTGATTATCCATATCGGCTTATGCTCACACAATTTATTACATGTCAAGGCTGTACGATTAAACTGAAATTAACACCATACGTAGACTATGTAATATAACCACCGAGCGTGTATCATTTGTGTACCCGGAGGAACTTCTCCTACAGAATAATTCGATAAATCCTGACGATGAAAGGGCCTTCCCCGTTGTGAAGGAGAGTTTGGGTGCGAAGATTACTAAATAGACGAAACTTTATTGCATTCCGTGTTTGGGTTTGGCTTAACTCCAGTACGGTATGTACAGTGTACAGCTGCGTGTTATCGGATGCTATCCCTATCTTCAAACGCTTTGTTGCATTTTTAACATGAGGATGACCTTGCTCCAGTATGCATCATGGTGTGTTGCTTAGGAGACGAGCTTTGACCAAACGTTTTATTGCATTCCTGACACTGAAGTGATGTCTCTCCATTATGAGCGAACAGGTGTTTATTTTTGTAGATTACCTCCCTGGGTAGACGTTTTATTGCATTTCCGGCACTGGAATTGCCTTTATCCCGTATGAAAAAACTGTGTTTCTTGTAGAGTCTCCTTTCTCTAAACCGCCATATAGTATTTTTTATAGCGGAACCGCCTCTCTTCAGTGTGCACGTTGGCGGAGTTCACCCCTCGTAGTAAACGCTTTATTACAATCGCCTTAGCGGAACGGTTTCTCTCCAGTATGTGTACACTTTCGTACTCTGTTTATTAGGACTCAATCCTGCGTAATCAGCTGTAATGTCTTCTGGATTCCCAAGGATATCAAAACGATTTGCTGTTGTTATGGGCGTTGCGTAGTTTATATCGCATGTTTTCGTTGGGGTGCTTTCAATATTTGTACTGTCGCGTATTATTCTTTCTTCTCTTCTAAAACGTTTTCACGACCTAGAAGACAATTTATCAATTTGAGAACAGTTATTCAGCATTCAGTATATGTTTGACTCGCAAGTCTTTAACTTGTTCAATAAGGTTTTATTATGTGTCATTGTTTTAATGTAGATTTCATAGGGTTTTTATATCACGCACAATTCAATATCTATAATGAGTTTTGTATAATTTGACTATTATCCGTTTTCTTTGTACAGCTGAGAATGACGCAGAAATGTGTCGAAACTAGTACTGAATATAAATAGAATGTTGTAAGTACATCTATAAACAACATTATTATTGTATTGAATAGGTGTACATTAAAAGTTTATTCATATTTGTCTGTGGTAGTAAATCGCCGTAGTGAAGATGTAGAACCCTGTCTCCCTGTGCTAAATATCTGTACTCTAACAAATGTATACTTGTTCATAACAGTGTGTTAGACGCCTAGAATATTCCTAATGTATCTTTCATACACAACATCTACCAGTAAACTAGTTCGTACTTCCGTTTCTCACTACCCTCTACTCCACCCCTTAGAACAGTTCCTTTGATTTGATATTTAAATCAAGCAACGCAGTGACTGGATGTACCGCAGTAGCTCAAACTTCTGTTGGGATTATATCGGATTTGCAGTCAGAGGAAGTGGCATATACGAAGAGGTCATTCAGTATTTGATTATTAGAAAGGCTACCTAATACCAAATACAGTAGAGACAATACACGACACTTACGGATTTCGCCTTGCTAAAATGGGAGACAATTCGACGGTGGCGCTCCTAGTGACTTGACCTGAACAAATCGCGCTAAATTCAAATATCAATGGATATGTATATACGGAAATGGATAAATAAATTACGTCTAGAAAGAAAGTGGTATTGAGATATTAACTTTGAAGTTGCTAAAGCAATTCTGGTTAAATGAATGAAGAATTATTTAAAAGGTTACTATTTAAAGACTGAAATTAGACATATAAACAAGGTGTGAAATGGACTGCTGTGAAATGGCTTGATCTTTCATTTATGCATTAGTTTTTTTTTACGTTTAGTATACCTGCCTGAAATCTTACGGTTCGATTTGTCTTTTTCCTCATTTAAAAACATTGTATCAACACATTAAGACATTTGTCAATAAAAATATCGGCACATTCCTTACACATATGATGCAATGAATTAACATTTAATAGCTGGACAATTTTCCTCTTAACATGAAGCCTACTAACAGAAAGAAAATCTATAAAATCCCGGCTTTAATCTGAGAAGAGGGATAAAAGAAAGAAAAGTTTGAAAATGTTGTCGATAGTGATGCTTTGAGGAATATTTTCCATACAATTACAGTAAAAATGTAACATACCCTTGGCTGTATAGTCGAGGATTTTTAAAGTCGCTGGCCTGGAAATGATCTGAACAGATCTTATAATTCTTATACAAGCGTAACGTCCCTTGTTTCTTGTACGCTTTAACCAAATCGCTTCTGTGACATTTCAAAACCCACAGATCACACCTACAACAACACATCGGTATTGAAGGTTAACTGCTGCACTATACAATAAAATATGCGTATTATATTTTAAGCCCGTTAAAACATGGGTCGAGCAGGTCAGAAGATTATGAAGTACTATAAAAATCTCTGTCACTGGAAGAATATATATGCAATCACAATATTACTTACATGTTCTTGTCACGAGGGAACCTGAAGAACGACCGCGCATTTTTCTCTACTTCGTAATTACTGCAGCCAAACACAGCACATACCTTTCCCCTCATGTTGAGAGGAGATATCAAGGAATGACACACGCTACTATTTAATTATGTCAACTCACTGAGAACGCATAAATAACACCAAAAACTTCACACAAAAATGCACGTCCTCTTATGACAGAATCAGTACCGTTCAGGTCTATCCGCTAGAGTGAGCTCCAATAGCTGTCCCTCGATATCTCGCTCAGTGTCGTGTATTGTCTCTACTGTATTTGCTAATACATACAGTATTAGAACTGGATCTGAGCCCAATCAAGTATCTAGATCATTCGGTGTTCGGCTGTTGTGCAGTGCACACGTATCGCTCCGGTCACTGGTGCAGCGGCTTTTTCCTGTCTGTCGATAAGTAGAGTGTTTTATGTTTGTGTTTTTATCCTAGTAATTTTTCTTTTGTGTTTGTTTCGGTGCTAGTATAGTGTAATCCTCTTTTGGAGTACTATGTCTGTAGATAGTGGCGGTGGCCCTTTAGGAAGACCTCCTGATATTGGTAAAGATGCCGTGAGTGAGGACTTACACATGGACGCTAGTAATACTGATACCCAACGAGACAGTTCTCAAGATACAATACGTGACATGGATCAGCGTCCGCACGTTCCTGTATCTACCTATTCTAACACTCATCTTGGCCCCTACATAGTATTTGTCGAATCGACCGAATCTCAAAATAAAATAGGACATATTCACCCTATGACTCTGGGTAGGATTTTCTACGAGAGGCAAATTGGTGACGTCAAGGCCATCCATAGGAAGGGAAGAAATAGGATCCAAGTTACTTTCATGTCTAGTAGGGCTGCAAACGCCTTTCTTTCTCATCCCATTCTTAAAGAAAAGAAATTGACAGCTTTTATTCCGTCCTCGAATATTCAGCGAGTAGGGGTAATACGGGGAGTAGACACTACTCTTTCCGAATCCGACATTCTCACCTATTTAGACTCACCATATCCTGTAGTGAAAGTACAACGTCTAAATAGACGTTCATCCAAAGACGGAAAAACTGAATATATTCCTACAGTTACTGTGAAGGTTGTATTCGAAAGTCAACAACTTCCGAAAAGTGTGTCCATTTTTAAAGTCATTTTAGAGGTTCAGGCTTTTATATTCTCTCCTTTATTATGCAAACGATGTCAGCGGTATGGACATACCGCTACTAATTGTCGTTCCAGGGAGCCGAGATGTGGAAAATGTTCCCTTACTCACTCTACTGAAGATTGCACTCACCAAGTAGTTAAATGCGCTAATTGCGGCGGAAATCATCCGGCGGGAGCAGAACATTGTGAAATCCACAAACAACAGAAAGAAATTAAACGCATTATGAGTGTTGAAAACAAATCATATTTAGAAGTGAAAAACTATTTTGCCCCATTACAGTCCCTATCCAACCCCCTTCTGATGCCACAACATTTCCCTCCTTTACCCAATAGACCATCTCAATCGGAAGAAACTCTCCTTCGAAAGCGTAAGTTTACTATGGTGGTTAGTAACCCTTCCCGCCCACCCGTTAAACCAGGTTATGTCAGGGCATCATATCTCAATTTGATAAGTAATCCGTAGACGGTTCCAGAACATTCTGGCACCCCAGTCGTGCGTTTGATACCTGCTACTTCTAACGAGCCTGCATCTACATCACGGAAGTCAAGTCCCCACGGTCCATCTTCAGATTCCCACGCACCACTATCAGCATCTCCCTCTGTCCCGGCTTTACACGGTAATTCAAATGTTACTTATACCGAACAATGTCGCAACTTTTCTAAGAAAATTGACGATTTAATAGCAGACGTGGGACAAAATGTCCGCTTGAAGCATTTGTTAAAGTCATTTCAGGAAGATGCTCTTCTTTTATTGGAACGATCCACTCCTTCCAAGTAAAACATACGGATATTGTACTAGAATTGTAGGAGCACTCTCCACACATCCGCCTCCGCCTAAATCGTGTCTGTACGCTTACACATCTCTCTTGCCTTACTTTTCTTGACAGAACCTTCTGTCCATGTGGCCGAGCAGTCAGTACTGTAACTCCCATCTTTTTTCACTGTCAGAAATATGAACATCACCGTCGCGAATTCATAGGTAAGCTTTTTCATGAGGGTTACCAACTGCCGTTTAACGTTTCGTGTTTAGTGTACTAACCGACTTTTCACGTTGTCGACTTAATCATCAATTATTTCGTTGTCTATAACATCCAGTTGTAACCTTTTCCTTTCCTCTAGGTACGGACTTGCACATACTCACCCTTATATGTGGTCCGGTCTTGTTTGTTTGTAGTAAGACATCGTGACAGACCACACAGACGTGAAGAATTAGACCCCTGTGTCCCAGTGTTTTTGTGTTCTTCTCTGATCGTTTAGCCTATCTCTCATTGGTATTTTCCTAAGTTTCATCATTAACCGTTGCAATTTGCTTCTTTACATAGCTCTCCCTTCTCTTTCGTAGTGTACTACTTTATTCTACTGTTGGCACCTCTCCCAGACATTAATTAACCCGCAAACCAGTGACTGGACGTAGCGTCTTACGACGATGTCCAACAACCACGAAGAAGAAGAAGAAGTATCTAGATGATGAAGAAGAATGTGTGGAGTGACCACTGAGCACAGAATAACATAGAGATGGCAATGCCTACCGCAACGCATTGGCTCGCTGAAGCCGAGTTTTGCGTGCATCGCCATGTTGGTATTACCCGCAGTGTTAGTTAATTCTTATCCGAGTCACGTTAATTCCTATCAGAGTCTGTCATTTTAAAAGATTTCTGTAACATTATTTCATTGGTTAACATATCTAACGCAGTAGAAAAGCGCCTTAGTCATAATTATAAGCACGGGACAATCCAGAACACAGTTTTAATCGCAGTAATGGTAGTTAAAAATTCGGAAATATGAGCACAAATAGCCTGTTATTATATCAGATTGTATTCAGCTCAAACGAATCGCCGATTTGCAAGGGGCAGCTCAAAATAATGGAACATTTTCATAAAGACCTATTTTAGAGATACCATATACAGTATACATCCACACATAATATCATACCCAATAAAAATATACACAGTCTGTCTATAAACAAAATAATACACGGTCAATAATAAAGATATCCTGGAAGACCAGAAGTATGAGGTAAATAGGCCTAATCATTATAGAATTGCTGAGCCAAGTAAATCATATCAAAAACAGGGAAATATTTCTCATTAGTACACTTGATGAAATTAATTCATTCATCTCAAGGATTGCAATGGAATTGGCGTATGGCTTTTAGTACCAAGAGTGTCCGAGGACAAGTTCGGCTCGCCAGGTGCAGGTCTTTTGAATTGACGCCTATAGGCGACCTGCACGTCGTGATGAGGATGAAATTATGAAATTATGATGAAGACAGATACACCCATCCCCCGTGCCAGCGGAATTAACCAATTATGGTTAAAATTCCCGACCCTGCCGGGAATCGAACCCGGGACCCCTGTGACCAAAGGCCAGCATGCTAACCATTTAGCCATGGAGCCGGTCATCTCAAGGATTATTTTGTAATGTATACACACATACATTATCATTATAGACTTATGCCTTTCAGCGTTCAGTCTGCAAGCCTCTGTGAATGTACTAAACGTCGCGACAATCCTCTATTTGCAACTAGTACTGTGGCCTCGTTTAGTTCTATACTCTTATCTTTAAATCGTTAGAAACCGAGTCTAACCATCGTCGTCTTGGTCTCCCTCTACTTCTCTTACCCTCCATACCAGAGTCCATTAATCTCCTAGGTAACCTATCTTCCTTCATTCGCCTCGCATGACCCCAACACCGAAGCCGGTTTATACGTACAGCTTCGAGTTCATTCCTAAATTAACCTTTATCTCCTCATTCCGAGTACCCTCCTGCCATTGTTCCCACCGGTTAGTACCAGCCATCATTCTCTCTACTTTCATGTCTGTTACGTCTAACTTATGAATAAGATATCCTGAGTCCACCCAGCTTTCGCTCCCGTGAAGAAAAGTTGGTCTGAAAACAGACCAATGTAAAGATAGTTTCATCTGGGAGCTGACTTCCTTCTTACAGAATACTATCGATCACAACTGCGAGCTCACTGCATTAGTTTTACTACACCTTGATTCAATCTCACTATATTACCATCCTGGGAGAAAACACAACCTAAATATTTGAAATTATTGACCTGGTCTACTTTTGTATCACCAATCTGACATTCAATTCTGTTGAATTTCTTACCTACTGACATCAATTTAGTCAAGAAATTAATATAAAGAACCACCTAATCGATACTCACTTCTTGATTATACTCATTGATACGGCCATGAAATGGACGACTTGTAAATCAATTTAGTCTTCGCAAGGATAATTTTCATACCATACTGCAGGCTTTCGGCACTATCTGCCATTAAGACCAAGTCATCAGCATAGGCTAGACTGCTTAGGCCTACTAAATTTCCACCTAACTGAATCCCTCCCTGCAATTTTATACCTTTCAGCAGATGATCCATGTAAACTACGAACAGCAAAGGTGAAAGATTACAGCCTTGTCTAACCCCTGTATGTACCCTGAACCAAGAACTCATTCTACCATCAATTCTCACTGAAGCCCAATTGTCAACATAAATGCCTTTGATTGATTTGAATAATCTACCTTTAATTCCATAGTCCTCCATTATGGCGAACATCTTTTCACTCGGTACCCAGTCATGTGCTTTCTGTAGATCTATGAAATATAAACAAAACTGCCTATTCCTCTCGTAGCATTTTTCAAGTAACTGGCACATACTGAAAAACTGATCCTGACAGCCCATCTGTGGTCTGAAACCACACTGGTTTTCATCCAACTTCCTCTCAACAACTGATCGCACCCTCCCTTCCAAGATGCCAGTGAATACTTTGCCTGGTATACGAATCAATGAGATACCTCGATAGTTGTTGTGATGTAATGAAATAAAATAACCATACCTTAAATACTATATAACTATATGGACTTCAAGTGAGATAAAATAAGGTACATACAACACTCACAAATATTACACTTTCAATGATATTTACATCATATAAAATAATGTACACATGACTAGGCCTAATATTTTACTGGTCAGAACACACAAAATACATTCTAATTAAATATATTTCACTATGTGTGTCGCATACCAGTAGACAAAGAATTCATTTATCCCTATTGTCCAGAAAACAATACCAGTTGGGTAAAATGTTGGCAAATTTGAGAGGGATGCATTTGATCATTGTAGTTTCTACAAAAGTGGTGAAACCTTATGGTCAAATATTTGTTGGCAATTGCTTCAATTAGCAATGGGAAATGATTAGTTTCAAGTTCCTGGTC
Source organism: Anabrus simplex (assembly GCF_040414725.1). Lineage (NCBI taxonomy): Eukaryota > Metazoa > Arthropoda > Insecta > Orthoptera > Tettigoniidae > Anabrus > Anabrus simplex. Next base: position 1,446,186,878 of record NC_090265.1, on the reverse strand, counting down.
AAGAAAATGGCTTTTAATATCCTCAAAAATGTCAGTTCCTATGCACTCTTGTAACACTTTACAAACCAGATGCTTAACCTTAAATGAACTCTGGGCAGAAGGAACTTTAACATCCCTAATACTCATACTTTGCCTGAATGCAATTTCACAAATTTTACAAATTTTGTAAAACTTTCTTGATGGTTTCACTAAACCACCCCTAAATTTGACTGAAATAAGGCCATTTAACTTGTCACTAGTGTCTATAAGGATGCTGAGACATTCTGGACATGGAATCTTACTTTCTAAACTCCTGACTACAAGCCCTTCAATGTACTCAGAGATGTCCCATCTTATGTCATTGTAGTTTGTTTTTCCAGGTAATACAATATAGTCATGATCCAGAAGGCAATGTTGAAGAGATGTTTGGGACAATACCTCAGATGAATACTCTAGCATTTTTGCTTTAGGGAATGATGCATTTTTCACATCCTCAGGTGACTTGCTCTGAGCAGTCAAAATACTGATTTTTGTCCAGTGGGAGAGCGTTGCCATTTCTGGATTCATGTAACTCAGAACTAATTAATATTTTCTTCAATGCAGCAGTGAATTGCCTAATAGCGGGTTTATTATTATGTGCACCCTGAGATCTAAACCAAGCAGTCTCTCAAGATGGTCTTGACTTACTTTATACAAAGGAAAATACTTCAGTGGAAAGTTTTCTGATGAGTACCCTACAAAGGTATCGTACATTGAAATGGTGCTCTCAATATCAATTAGAAACCCCAAAAATCCTGTCTTTCTGGTAGATAAGTACACGGGCTTGTCACTGAATCCCTGCTGTAGCTGCATAATGTACTGTTTGGCCCTCAAAAGAAAATCTTTGATTTCAGAAATATTCTGTAAATTCAGAGCTTTCTTAAAGTATTTATCCCTTATACTCCTAGAATTTAGAACATCAAAGAGAATGTTAAATATCTGTATAAATTCTGCTGTAGCCTCACAACCCTGGAAACCTTCAATATGTTTACTTGAACAATACAGTACAGCATCACTAAGAGACTGACTTAAAACTTGTGCAGCTAATTTGACCTTCATTTTCATTTTCCTATAATGTATGTGTGAATTCCTGACTTTGTTCTCTAGATGCATACTTCCTTTTGTTGCAACTCGTCCAACATCTCAATAAAATTCCACTCTATTACCTCACCTGACCCATTACATAACCAATTTCAACATGTGGCAGCATCCAGAAAAAAATAAACTGGCTGTTTGGTAACTGGGTGGAGGAAATGAGTAACCATGTTACTTACATCTAAGTTGCAACCCAGGTTTTCAGCTGAAGCAATATTTGTTGCAGCACCATCACAAGTCAATGAAGTCACTGTCACACCAGAATCATGCAGCAATGTCAAACACTGTTCTGTAAGAGCACCTATTTGTGCAGCTTTTATGTCATGCACAAAGGATACTTTGGATAAAGTATGGATTAGGTGGTTTTTAAATTAATTTGTTGATTGCAAGGTGCAGCTAAAAATAATGTAACATTTTCATAAAGACCCATTTTAGAGAAAGAATATTTATATACCGTAGATACCATATACAGTACACATCCACAAAGAATATCACACACAATAAAAATATACAAAGTCTGTAGGCCTATAAATAAATACAAGTCAATAATAAAAATATCTTGGAAGAGCAGTATGAGGTAAATAGGCCTAATTATTACAGAATTGTTAAGCCAAGTAAATCATATCAAAAAATAGATAAATATTTTTTCATTAGTACATTTGATGAAATTAATTCATCTCAAGGAGTAGGCTATTTTGTAATGTAATGGAATAACCGTACCTTAAATAACTATATAGCTATATGGACAACAAGTGCGATAAAATAAGGTACATAAAACACCCACAAAAATAACACTTTTAATGACATTCACATTATATAAAATAATGTGCACATGACTAGGCCTAATATTTTAGTAGTCAGAACACACAAAATACCTACATTCTGATTAAGTATATTTCAGTATGTGTGTCGCATACCAGTAGACAAGGAATTCATTTTTTTCCTATTGTCCAGAAAACAATATCAGTTTGGTGAAATGTTGGCGAATTTGAGAGGGATGCATTTGATCATTGTAGTTTCTACAAAAGTGGTGAAACCTTATGGTCAAATATTTGTTGGCAATTGCTTCAATTAACAATGGGAAATGATTAGTTTCAAGTTCCTGGTCAAGAAAATGGCTTTTAATATCCTCAAAAATGTTAGTTCCTATGCACTCTTGTAACACTTTACAAACCAGATGCTTGACCTTAAATGAACTCTGAGCAGAAGGAACTTTAATATCCCTAATACTCATACTTTGCCTGAACGCAATTTCACAAAATTTACAAATTTTGCAAACATCTCGTGATGGTTTCACTAAACCACCCCTAAATTTGACTGAAATAAGGCCATTTAACTTGTCACTATTGTCTATAAGGATGCTGAGACATTCTGGACATAGAATCTTACTTTCTAAACTCCTGACTACAAACCCTGCAATGTACTCAGAGATGTCCCATGTCATGTCATTGTAGTTTGTTTTTCCAGGTAATGCAATATAGTCATGATCCAGAAGGCAATGTTGAGGAGATGTTTGGGACAATACCTCAGATGAATACTCTAGCATTCTTGCTTTAGGGAATGATGCATTTTTCACATCCTCAGGTGACTTGCTCTGAGCAGTCAAAATACTGATTTTTGTCCAGTGGGAGAGCGTTGCCATTTCTGGATTCATGTAACTCAGAACTAATTAATATTTTCTTCAATGCAGCAGTGAATTGCCTAACAGCGGGTTTATTATTATGTGCACCCTGAGATCTAAACTAAGCAGTCTCTCAAGATGGTCTTGACTTACTTTATACAAAGGAAAATACTTCAGTGGAAAGTTTTCTGATGAGTACCCTACAAAGGCATCGTACATTGAAATGGTGCTCTCAATATCAATTAGAAACCCCAAAAATCCTGTCTTTCTGGTGGATAAGTACATGGGCTTGTTACTGAATCCCTCCTGTAGCTGCATAATATACTGTTTGGCCCTCAAAAGGAAATCTTTGATTTCAGAAATATTCTGTAAATTCACAGCTTTTATGCCGTGCACAAAAAAGTATCCTAAAGGAATCTTCCAGGAATTGTTCACAAATACTAAGTGAAAAACTAAGGCTTCTGAAGCTAATGGTGCTGTGTCATCTTCATTATTAATCCCAACATTTACAGGCCCATGAAATTTGTTGCCATCCCATTCCAAATGTTTCCTTATAGCCATGGAATCAAATAAAAGGGCACAAATCTTAGTGCCTGTGTATGATTTAAGTACCTGAAAAGCTTCAGCACAGAACCCAGGATTAGCATCTACACTTTGATACCATCGAGATAATGTTCTAGGGTGTGGAAGACAAGTGTCAAAAGTGTTTCTCACAAATGAATATGCCTTTGGAGAAAGAAAGTGAAGAGTAATGGCAAATGCTTTTAACTTCTCATCATACAACTTTTGCACTTTGTTACATGAAGCCTTATCTTGTTGTCGTTTATACAAACACAATGAGGTATCTGACAAACCACTTAACATTTCACAGTACTCATTATTTATCAGAGCCTTCTTTTAAAGACTATCTACAACAGTACTTAATTCAGCCACCTTTTTCTTCATTCGCCTCTTTTTCTGGTGCAATAATTTTATTTTCTTTCTGTACGCAATTTCTTTGGTTTTCATATGATCTATTTGAGCACTAAAACACGTTTCTGCACTTTTTCCACAACAGGTACTTCCTGGACAGCTGTAGAGGAGTCTAATGAAGGCATTTCCACAGTCTTTATGATTTTAAGGACCCTTCTCTCCTGTAAAATAAATTTAAGAAATAGTAGGCTTACTCTATAAATATGTATTTCGACATATTTCTCAATCAAATGCTAAAATGAAGAGAAACTAACCTTTGATTGTATTTGTAGGTACTTTGGGAAAGCAGCAAACACAGATGGCACAGCCCATTCCCTCAGTCTTACGACACACAATGAAGTACGATCAAAATCACGTTCAGTAAAGTGAGCTGAACATATAGTGCTGAAAGGTGTGGGGGACCAATTTTCCCTTCGTATAGCTCTTATCCATTTCTTCCGTCGTTCATTATCTTTAGGAAAACTGTAAATGATAAAGGGGCTTCTTAACCTATACTGCATGTGCAAGGGGAAAACAATTCGGCACTGAATATTCGCAAAAACTTATTGCTTACCTGTGAAAAGTTATCCCTGGTATTTTCTTTGAAGCTCTGTTTGCACATCCATACGCTACACAAGTCGGCATTTTAAAACCATAACACAAACTTCCTTTATTTACTTCACACGTGGTGCACTGTTCACTTAGTTACACTAACTGGTCTCCAATGTTTTGGTACAAACAACATGGCGGCCGCTTTTGTCCACTGACTTCAACTCAGACGTCACATTGCCATTTCTATGTTATTCTGTGCTCGGTTGTAGTGACTGGGCAAAAGTTGGAGAGCCAACACCCCGCCCCAACTTCCTTTCCATTGTAGTAGTAGAAGTAGGATAAGAAGAAGAAGAAAGAAGGTTATGAAGAACAGAAGAGGTGCGGTGTGATGGTGAATTGAACGTGATCGAATGAATTTGTGTAATTTTCGGGGGGGTGGGGGCTGATAAAAAATAATGCAAGACGATCCTTTTCCTGCAGCCGAAAGGATATTGGCAGACATTGAAACCGTTTTCAAAAAGGACCCAGAACTGTTAGTTGTATGATTATTTTGCATTTTTTTTTAGAGATTGATGGTTTATTTGAGAGTGATTTGCTATGATAAGAAAATTTTGTAGTATTTTAATTATCTTACATATGAGAAGAGTATGTGTATGTCTTGGATCAATGATAAAGTGCTTTTTATCCGACATTGTGTAAAGAAAGTCAAGATTCACATTGAGGTTACTGAGCACGTATTTTGTTCACATTTATAGTGTTCTTAAATAGCATTTTAATTATATTTGCTGTGCATTAGTGGATGTACCGCAGTAGCTCAAACTTCTGTTGGGATTTTATCGGATTTGCAGTCAGAGGAAGTGGCATATACAAAGAGGTCATTCAGTAATTAACATGAAATGTTGTACGTGCTGGTGTAGCCTATAGGGGGAAGTTACATTTCGTGCATATTGGAGTGTTTTTGAGAAGTATATGTTCCAATTAATATTGAAAGAAATACATTAAAGTTGACCTGCATATTAGTGAAATTCTCTAATAGTTGCCGCTTCTGTAGCCCAAACAAACTGAATGCGTAGTCCCTGATGTTGTTGATACGAATCTCGAGAAAACAAAAGTTATGAAGGTATTTGTTTATAAATGGCACTTGCTTCTGGTACCGGTAGTGGAATACATGGATGTAGCCTAAAGATCTGGGTGCCTGGATGTTTTTTTTACGAAGTTATATTCAAGATGCTATTGAGCAGGGGAGTGATTTGTGCATTGGCTTAGCTGCTGGCTTTGCACACAGATTACCGAAGTTCGACCCCTAGAGTGGGATTTTCACTTGTTAGACCATGAGGCATCTTGCATTACATGCATGGCCAAAACCCAGATTGATCAGAGGTACCTTTAAAGATGACCGTGCAGTTAGGAGCGTGCAGTTGTGAGCTTGCATCCGGGAGATAGTGGGTTCGAACCCCACTGTCGGCAGCCCTTAATACAGTTTTCCGCGGTTTCCTGTTTTCACACCAGGCAAATGCTTGGGCTGTTCCTTAATTAAGGCCACAGCTGTTTCCTTCCCATTTCTAGGCCTTTCCAGTCCCATTGTCGCCATAAGACCTATTTGTGTTGGTGCGACGTAAAACAAATAGTAAGTAACTAAATATGTTGAGGGATATTTGTCCAGCTCTTTTGCTGAATGTTCAGTGTAGGAGCTTTCATTTCAGATGGTCCTGGGTTTCATGATTATGCTTATTATTTAAAGGGACTGAGAACTAAACATACATACATATCATCTAGGTCGTCGACCCTGGTCCTGTGTTTGACTCCTTGCCAGATATTTTAGTCATGTGAGGTTAATTATTCTGGCTGGGAGACTGACTGCTATTTAGCCTACCCTCCTCTTCATTTACACACTATCAGCTACCACAGAAACATGCAATATTGAAACATTACTCTAGATACGGTTGATATAAGGACTTCTAGCCATGAAAATGGGCTAACTAGATGTATTATCGGCACACTTTTTAGCGATAGATTTGTGACGAGGGTTAGGAGTAAGGAGGGAGCTCTCCTGGTTCCGGTAATACTGAATGGGATTGAAATCTGAATTGAATAGATAATATGATCGATCGATATAAATTTTCTAAACCTTTATTATCTTAAGCCAACAACTGTGTCACACACACACATTATATAACATTTCTCAATGCGAATATTGTTCCTAGCATGAATTCTATAGTTTGGCTTTGCTGTGTAAACAACAACAGTACTAGTACATAAAGTGTACGCCAGATGTCGCACAGCGATGCATAAGCAATTCATAGTTTGTGTTGAAAGGTTGCCAATACGAATCTCGAAGATTGCCGAGGTTTGCCAAAAAGTGTGCCGATAATATGTGACGTGGATAATTTCTTTTTCAGTGTAGTGAGATTGTTATAGATCACACCCACAACCCCATTAAGATATGGGAAAAACAGCGGAGAATGATTCGAGGTTCTATTGGAATGTACGAAGGGCGTACTATCTTGTTTTACACTTTATTTTTTTCTACCCATATAAAGTACATTACACATCGTTGTTACGTCCACTTTTCTCAACATAATCTCCTTATAACTGTAACCACTTTTGCCATCGATGTGTCAGCCTCTCCAGACCTCCCTGAAACCATTCTTTGGAGTGCTGCGTACCCATGCCTTAACAGCTGTGTCCAGTTTTGCAGAATCCACAAAACGGCGACCACACACAGGTTTCGTCATGTTCCCGAACGAGTGATGGCACTGTTCGACATTTCTTTGGTGGTGGACTGTCCCTATGCTTCCATTACATTGATTGTTGTTGTTTCGTTTTTGGCTGATAGTAATGGAGCCATGTCTCATCACCAGTCACAAGCCTAGCCATGAAGTCGGCTGGATCTTGACCATGGCGTTGCGAAAGTTCTCTGCACACGTCCACACGCCTCTGCTTTTCGTCTGCAGACAAGAGTATAGGCACCCACGTGGACGATACCTTCCCCACCGAGCTCGATAGCTGCAGTTGCTTAAGTGCGGCCAGTATCCAGTATTGAAATAATAACATTAAGTTATTTATTAGACCACCTAATCAATACAAAATCGTCATGGATGATTTACATAAATTTGTTAGCTAATAGTGGGACATGTTTCGCCTTCTCTGAAGGCATCATCAGCCATAGTCTTAACCTTAAATTAAAAATAAGCGTCTAAATAACATGTAGTGATGAAATGAATTTTAAAATCTTGAAGAGATTTGAAGTAAAATAACATTAAAAATAACAATGATGGTTTGAAAATACAATGTGATGAGATACAATAGTGGAAGTATTAACAAAATTAACCTTAGAAGGCTGCTAAAATAAGTACAATGGAATAAAACAACAGATTGTTATACAACAAGTAGTAAGATTGCATAAAAGTAAAGTTGATAGTAATGGCGGTTATAATTAGACGATGGCGAAAAATCTTATGTAATCAAAGTAAAGAGGAGAGAGTAAAAGTCAAAGTTAGTCGAGAGATCCGAAGTTCATTATGATCTTGAAGATAAAGGATGAAAGTCAGATGCATATGGTGAAGTTGTAGAACACGTTGAGGATATGAAGTTGGTGAATAGAAGTTGAAGAACAGTTTCAAATAGGATCACTATGGACCATCTCAAAATTTGAAGTGATGTTCAAATGTTGTAAATTGTGAGTTTGTAGATATTCTAGTTGAAAAAGCATATACAAGTGGAATCACTTGACGGTGACAAAGATAGCTTGTAATATTATGAGTAAGAAGTATTTGCAACAGTAGACTTCTTGCTACGTGTGTTATAACTGTTATAACTGTTATAACACACGTAGCAAGAAGTCTACTGTTGCAAATACTTCTTACTCATAATATTACAAGCTATCTTTGTCACCGTCAAGTGATTCCACTTGTATATGCTTTTTCAACTAGAATATCTACAAACTCACAATTTACAACATTTGAACATCACTTCAAATTTTGAGATGGTCCATAGTGATCCTATTTGAAACTGTTCTTCAACTTCTATTCACCAACTTCATATCCTCAACGTGTTCTACAACTTCACCATATGCATCTGACTTTCATCCTTTATCTTCAAGATCATAATGAACTTCGGATCTCTCGACTAACTTTGACTTTTACTCTCTCCTCTTTACTTTGATTACATAAGATTTTTCGCCATCGTCTAATTATAACCGCCATTACTATCAACTTTACTTTTATGCAATCTTACTACTTGTTGTATAACAATCTGTTGTTTTATTCCATTGTACTTATTTTAGCAGCCTTCTAAGGTTAATTTTGTTAATACTTCCACTATTGTATCTCATCACATTGTATTTTCAAACCATCATTGTTATTTTTAATGTTATTTTACTTCAAATCTCTTCAAGATTTTAAAATTCATTTCATCACTACATGTTATTTAGACGCTTATTTTTAATTTAAGGTTAAGACTATGGCTGATGATGCCTTCAGAGAAGGCGAAACATGTCCCACTATTAGCTAACAAATTTATGTAAATCATCCAAGACGATTTTGTATTGATTAGGTGGTCTAATAAATAACTTAATGTTATTATTTCAATCTACATCATCAATACGGACCAAAAATGATATTTATTACATGTAACAGTATCCAGTATTCGGGAGATAGTAGGTTCGAACCCCACTGTCGGCAGCCCTGAAAATGGTTTTCCGTGGTTTCCCATTTTCACACCAGGCAAATGCTGGGGCTGTACCCTAATTAAGGCCACGGCCGTTTCCTTCCCACTCATGGCCCTTCCCTGTCCCATAATCGCCATAAGACCTATCTGTGTCGGTGCGACGTAAACCAACTAGCACAAAAAAAAAAAGATACCTTCCCCAACTGTAAGTGGCCGTGCACGATCCGCTGCAGGGTGTTTCGACTAATTCCCGTGGCTGCCTCCAGGCTGGTGTTGACACTTCTACCCAGTTGTAAACTGTTTTCCATGACTGCGCATGTTCTCCACAGATTGCCACCTAGTGCCGATGAATTTCTGCAGTGGTCACGCCTTCTTTCCATAGGAACCAAGTCGTATAGCGCTGTTTCTGACAGTTGCTTTCCATGTTGTCTGCTCCTACACTGCCAGTGTTGTTATGAAATGGCTATGACGTGCATTTGTTGGCCTTGTGCGTGTGCTGCTACCAAACGGTGGAACAGGACACTAGTTACAAGTCACCACTTTCTAAAGTGAAATGTGAACCATACCCGGACGTACAAAAAATAATGTGTAAAACAATATAGTATGCCCCTCGTATTACAGTGGGCGTGGAAAGCTCTTGCACTGGGTTGTAGGCTAAATAGCCTACAGAGTTAATGCTTCTAATTTTCAATCCAGTTGCTAGGCGAAGCCTTGAAATTACTAAGTGTGAGGGAGAATCATGTGATCGTCTGATGATTGGTAGGTTCGAATCAGCTTGGCTATATCCTTAGGCTTTAGAAAAATGGATTCTGTCTGTCTAACCCTGTTTTTACCCGTGAGCAGTTGTATGTGGCATTCGTTCAGATAAAGACTCCAGCAGATGTACAGATAGTCATTAAGAAAATGTTGTGTAAGCAAGGCAGAGATGGTGATATGACATATACAAAGAACATCCTATACACAGAAATACTGTTACAAAATTATGAAACAACGAAGATTGCTTTGCTGACAGTATTGAAGAATCTAGTCTTAATGAACTGGGTTCTCACGTTATTGAAAAAGTGTTTAAACATTCTCAGTGTAATGGGTCTATTCCCCTTGGAACAACCCAGTAGTTGGCTATTGAATCCGTTCTGTAACTTATATTTTGCAGATTAATGTTAACCCGCGAGTGGTCGCTAGCCAAAATGTAATGTGAGTGGTCGCACGTGAGACATTCTTTCACATTAAAATAAATATATTTTTCACAGTTTTGTGGGGCGTAAGGCTGAAATTTACTACTGAAATGATACGCAAGTTCTACCTTATATATTTTAGATTAAAATGTAATAAAGAAAATGGAATGGTGTATGGCTTTTAGTGCTGGGAGTGTCCGAGGACAAGTTCGGCTCACCAGGTGCAGGCCTTTTGATTTGACTCTCATAGGCGACCTGCGCATCATGATGAGGATGAAATGATGATGAAGACGACACATACACCCAGCCCCCGTGCCAGTGAAATTAACCAATTATGGTTAAAATTCCCGACTCTGCCGGGAATCAAACCCGCGACCCCCATGACCAAAGGCTAGCACGCTAACCATTTAGCCATGGAGCCGGACATAAAAGTGAAATGATAAGTTGGCTATTAAAGACACAAATTGCTACTTAAAATAACATATACAGTGTACATAAAAATAACTTCCGTCCTGAAGTTGTAAAAAAATAAAATCTCACGCATGCATTATATCTAGTAATATTTACATAAAAAGCAAGATTTCTGAACACAATAACATTTTCAAAAACAAGAAGTGCTCATAATACAAATACTAACTTGTACAACAGGAGTAAGTTTCCTGCTCCACTTCAACGTAACACCAACGCCATTAATTGCACGATGAGAGAAGCTCTCACGCAGTGTGCACGGACATATAGGAACCTTTGTTCTGACTAGGGGAGGGGCTGCTTACCCTTCAAATGTGAATCGCTCTACTCACGACAGTTGTAAACTCAGCTAGAAGAGGGAACAGTCACCTCCCTTTCCTCACTGTGAAGTAATATCACAATAAAAAATAATGTGAGAGAAAATCTCATATAGCGACCACTTGCGGGTTAAAGAAAATTAATTTACTGCTCACGCTGTTGCCATTTTGTGATTTAACTGCATAACCTTTGGTGGTGCTTTTTGAGGATCTAATCAGCCTCCAGGTTGGTTATTGGACTATTTATATTGGTATTATAAATTTACTCATTAGGGACAAATATTTCAGGTTCCCTATGGGGATCACATGAAGACTTAATAGACTTACGGAAAGCCTTGACTGCAATCAATACATCATCTAGGCCTAATTGTAACTGATCACTAGTGTATCTATATTACACTCTAGGGTTGATCAGTGGTTTTAGAGTCCAATTTAACAGTACCTCATGTACTTCGAGAGATCAAAGAAGTAGCCTGTCATAACTTCCATTAGCGAGTCTTTGACATAACCGTCATGGTAGATAAGAATTCACATGGCTTGGTAGTCACTGGTACTTCCTTTGCAGTTTTATCATTTTTGACTTTTTCACATGTGCTGATCTGAACAAGTAAAGCATCTCCCATTTAACAAGCTTGTTGCCTGAAACAGTGATAGCTTTTATGTAATTTTTCATGATTAAGATTTAATAGAAGGCACATGTTACAATGGTAATGTCATAATGGTGCATTTTCATAGCAATCTGTTGACCTCTGTGAATTTGCATTTTAAAATGTATTTCCCTATCATACAGAATAGGAAAGAAACATGTGTATCTTCATAAATTAATACTGAACTGTTACCAGCACTTCCTCTAAAACTATTGAAATAATGTCATTATCAGTATTCATTCTAAGAAACATTATCATAACCACATTAGTTACCTCCCTTTCCACTAGACATGATTTTTGCTTTAACAGACTAAATATTGCTGTTTGTTTCATATTCTGACACTCAGTTTTTACTACTAGGTGGTCATGATCTCTTTAACATATTAAACAATTTTTTTTCTGGTGAATCATAAGATGGGGGAAAAAACTGATATTTTTATCCCTCATTCATTTTTTGCTTTTACTTCTTTTAATTCCTAGGTAGAATATAGGATAGGGTCTCAACAAAATTCCTCCTGCATGTTCTATCTGCTGCCAGTGCTTTCACCTCTCTCCATGGCTTGTTGACTCCACCTATCTCCCTGTCTATAGTTCTCTTCCAGCTGATCCTTAGTCTGCCGTGCCAGTGACTGCCTTGCAGATTCCAGTTGCAATTCTTTCTTTCATTTTCTGTTTCTGTACTTACGGCCTTCAAAATTCTTTGAGATGGTCTTTGGCCACCATATTCTCATTATTTACCCATACCTGCCAACCCTTCCGATTTACCCGGAAACTTTCCGGTTTTTAACTCGTCTTCCGATTTTCCGATTAATTTTTACTTCTTCCGATTTTTGACTAATATAACCTCTAGTACGGCCAATACTCTTCCCCTAGAATAAAGGATAAATTCTTATGTGCTTGTGTAATTTACGAAACCTAATTTTCAAGCGTATTTGATGCTTTATTTCGCCTTCGTGTATCGTTTTTCCCGCTCACCACAGCAGCGTGTGCGCTTTAAGCTGGGGATTCGGGGCGGCAATCGTCCTGCAAGCAAGAGGCTAGTGCGCGCTAACGACTCAGTTAATCGGGACGAAACAATGAGTTTGTTATTGTGTTGTTCGCGCGCTGTTAACATCGTTTCTGTGCGTAGTTTCGTCGGAGTTGTTCCTTGCATTTCTATGACAGTTTCTGGTATTTTCTTTTCTCGTTATGGCCAAAAAATATGACAAACGTTATCTCCAAGTGTTAAGAGATGCCTATAAATTTCTGTACATTTTACCGGATATTAAAGGAAACTACCGTATTTTCTCGTGTACCGTAATCGACGCCCTTGCATAATTTACACATCCCAATATTTTTGGGTCCAAAGTGGAATTTTACGAACCCACAACTTCGAAGATCCATAACTCAGCTCCGGATGCGTTTCGAAATAAAGATGCCGCCAACTACTCAGGTAGCAGGCTTCCTATTGCGAAAGCGGGCATTCCACATACAGGGCAACGTGCTGTATTAGCCGGCAGGAAATCCCACTGCACTAGTTTTACGAGTGTTTCGCGTACGGGACATTATGTGATCTCAAAATTGTTTGTCAGTCCACAGTACTCTAAGAAACTGGTACAGTACTGCATCATACGAACTTGCGGTGATCAGTTACGCCGAAACATACGGGAATAGAGCAGCGGGCAGCAAGTTTTCAGTGTCCAAATGAAACATGCGCTATCGCGGTAACAGAAGTGCACTTCAAGCGGCCAACAAGTCTCACAAAGCATTTCGCGGACCAAAAAGCGGCATGTTTCCGCAAGTAGAGGATTATCTGCTTAACTATATGATTTTGTTACGCAATGTTGGATAAGCCGTTTCTCACAAAATGCTGCATTTTAAAGAATGAGAAATAGCCGCGGCACGTGGAATCATTGTCTCATATTTAAAGGTTAGCCGAGGCTGAATTAATTTTATGAAGAGAAATGGACTTTCTCTTCGACGAAGAACAACATTATGCCAAAACGTGACGAATGATTTCAACCATTTTCAGCGCTTTGTGATTGAAAAGCGTAAAGTGAAGGAATATTCTATCTTCCTTATAGGAATGGCAGGTCAGACGCCAATCAGTTTCCATATACCACGAAGTCGAACAGTCGATAAGAAAGGAACATACAGTGTTATCGCACGCGCCACCGGAAGCAAAAAAACAAAAACGACGATGTACTGCAATGCTTGCTGTAATAGCTGATGGCAGAAAGCATGCACCTTACTTTGTTCTAAAACGAAAAACAATGCCTAAAGCAAAATTTCCGCGAGTGATCCACGTTCGTATTCAAGAAAAAGGGTGGATGGACACGTCACTCGTACAAGATTGGATACGAACGGTTTGGAGTAATGTAGCAGGGTCCCTCCTTCGATGCCCGGCCCTTCTCGTGTTGGACAGGTTTTTTTTCCGGTATGTCATTCAGGTCGTATTGTCAGCTCGTATTTGGAAGAATATTTTCCAGTGTCGGTACCGTACTTCAAGTCCACGTGTCTTAACTTATCTGATGTACCCTATTTGACTTTTCAGAAAAAATCTCACGCCGGAATTTTACGCCAAATGACGATAACTGCAAATGGGTTGAACCAATTGTGTTTGGATTATATTTGATGTATCTTTTAAATGTAAATGAATTGTAAATAATTTATAAATATCCGAATTCCTTGAATCGCATCCGAAGTTTTCGCCTGTATTTTTCGTCAAAGAAGTGCGTTAATTATGCGAGAAAATACGGTATTATGTATTTTGTTGCGTGTGACGGTGTGACAAATATTATTCGTATGTAAATGTCATAAATGAGAGTGATTAGGTACATTTTCTTGTAACTATTTTTATGTTTTCTTAGTTTAAGATTTTAAATTTAATGGTTAATTTGCATTGTAACTGTAGATAAGTATGCCTTTTATCCTGACCTTTTTTCACGTAGACCGTGGTGGAATATATGTGATGAAATCCAAGAATTAAAATATCTTCCTATTTTTGGTTTCTAAAAGTTGGCAGGTATGTTTACCTCAAGCAATGATATATATATAGTACGCGCGCCTTTTAGTAGTGATACATGGACACCCCAGTGCTGAATCGGTCGACCTCGGTTATCTTCGAGATTTGTGTTGGCAACCTTGAAACACAAACTATGAATCGCTTATGCATCACTGTGCGACATCCGGCGTACAGTTTATGTACTAGTATTGTTGTTGTTTACACAGCAAAGCCAAACTATAGAATTCATGCTAGGAACAAGATTTGCATCGAAAAATGTTATATAATGTGTGTGTGACAGTTGTCACACGATAATAAAGGTTTAGAAAATTCATATCGATCGATCATATTATTGATTCAATTCAGATTTCATTTCCATTCAGTTGGTAGTATTACTGGAACTGAGAGAGCTCTTTCCTTACTCCTCATTTCTGTACAAAAATCAGTCACTAAAAAGTGTGCGAATAATATATAATATATATAAAAGTCTAAAGACTTGTGGTAATGTCTTTGGTCATTTTCCAGGTCTCATTTCCATACAGGAATACAGAATTAACATTTGAGTAGAATATTCTTAGCTTTATTTTTATGTGAGTATGGGGGTTCTCCCAATTGGTAGTCACTGTACAAAAGTTCCTTTTGCTTTATTTGTGTGATTATAAAATATCAAAACCATCTTAGTATGTGACTCACCACATGTTTAAAAGCGCCGGGCTGAGTGGCTCAGACGGTTGAGGCGCTGGCCTTCTGACCCCAACTTGGCGGGTTTGATCCTGGCTCAGTCCGGTGGTGTTTGAAGGCGCTCAAATATGTCAGCCTCGTGTCGGTAGATTTACTGGCACGTAAAAGAACTCCTGCGGGACTAAATTCCAGCACCTCGGCGTCTCCGTAGACCGAAAAAGTAGTTAGTGGGACGTAAAGCAAATAGCAATAAATGTCTAAAAGCACCTCATCTTGGCTGACCATGCTTCCTAAGTAACAAAATTCTTCTACTCTTTCTGTGTCCATTTCATCTATAGTCAGGCTGGAATATTGTTACAATGGTTGATATACATTTCGTTGGTCTGTTTATTAGTTATCTGTAAGCCTGCTTCTTTAGCTTCTAATTTCAAGTTTGATTTCCATTTCCTCGAAGTCCAGTTTTTCAAATTGGTTGCTTAATCCCAATGAATGTCCCACTTTTAGTTCGTTGCCTCTCAACATACAATCCAGTGTCATGATAAAGAAAATTTTCAACAGGAGACATTTTTGTCTTACTATAGATTTAACAACAAAAGGTTGAGACAGCTTCCCTCTTATGTATTTCTTGATAGTAGGCTATATCCACCATACATACAGGTGGACTATCTTTTGTGGGATTCCAAGCTTTATCATAGCCTGCCATATTTTCCTCCAGTTAACAGATTCAGAGGCTTTTTCAGAATCATTGGAAAGTATATACAAAGATGTCTGATACTCAGCAAATTGTTCATTGATTATTTCTTTGATATTTTGATGAGGACCCCCTTCTTTCCTTCCTCAGGAAGGTGTCCTTCATTCCATGTTAGTGTTACTATAGAAGTGGCTCCATGATTTCTAGTGTTAGATCTGGATATGCCTTTAGGGCTTCTACCCCAGGCATTTTGCTGTTCGTCATTTGTTTTACTGCTTGTGTGATCTGTTTGGTTCATCAGTCATCAAAGATTTGCATTTAGGGCTGTTGCCCAGCTGGCGTTTCCCTATTAAATGATTTCAATGAACTTGGAAATTTGACAAACATTTCCCTTTATATAATCAAAACTTATAAAATAAAAATCCACCTTTCCACAACAACAATAATCTCTTGTTTATTTATTTCTACATTAATACTACATTAATTCCTCATGGACTATCAGGTAATCCTTTAGGCCACCATAGCTCAACTGATAGTATAACCGAGGGTCCCATACACTGCAATGACACTAATTGGGGTCTTATCTTACCACATACTACATGCCTTCTCCTTTACAATCATACTATAACCCCAGAATGCCCTCAAAAATCATTTGGAGATCTGTAACCTTTATTCTGAACCTAGTTAATGTGATTACCTCAATGAAGATATTTCCTTATATATACACTAGGTGTTTACAGTGACTCTCATGAGGTATTACCACATCAACACAGGAATTAAAACTGAGGACTTTTCTTCTCACAACCTGACTTATACTTCTTTGCTGTTACCCGCTGCTGCTACTGCTGCTTCTGCTTGTGTTGCCAGTTGGTCTGTATACACTTGTTTATCTATCCAAACTTTCTTCTTAACTTCCTTGTCCGTCTGCCTGTATTTCATTATCACTGCTGCTTTCTGTTTTCTTGTTCGACTGGAGTTGACCAGTGCTTTGCACTCTCTTCGCTTTTGGATAGATGTCCAACTGTCATCTGATATCCATTCTTTCCTCCCTGGTTCTCCGCAGCTCATTATCTTTTAACATATTTCAAGAAAGAGTTCTTTGATTGAGTTCCAGTTAGTGTTTGCCTCTTTATCTGATTGTTCAGTGAGAGCCTCAAATCTGTTCTTCAGCTGTATCTTAAATCATTTCAAATTTCACTGAGTTGAAACATTTCATTCGTACAGCTGCTTGTTATATTGGTGCTACAACTTTCAGTCGAATATCAGCAATCATAAGGTGGTGATCGCTCCCTACATCTGCTCCATGTTTACTCCTCACATCCAGGGGTGTATGTCTTCATCTTTTGCTTATTGCTAAGTGATAAATTTGGTTTTCTGTCTGGAGATTGAGTGACACTCACTGGGATCTTCTGCCAGTTCTTTTGTGGAATCCACCTGTAACCAATCCAGACTGCACAGGTCTGTGAATCTCTGGCCATCATTACCAATTTTGCATTTAATTCTCTCATTAAAACAGCATTGTCCTCCTTTATCCCTGCCGTTGTTGATGTCAGCCTGTCATAGAACTCCTCTTTCTCTTTTGTTCTGTTGGTGTGTAGCACTGCACTGTGGCCACTGGTCTAACTTTGACACTTATTCATATAATAATTATCTTCTGTCATTACAGGGGTCCATTCCATTATGCTATATTTTTTCTTTGTAAGACACCCACTTGCTTGAATGCTGTTCATTTGTTTCTCATCCGTAGTAAATGAAGACATCACCCTCATCTGTTCGCACCACGCCATAGCCTGTCCATCTTGTTTCACTCAGTCTAAGTATTTCCAGTTTCATACATGGTTTTCGCATTCCAAAAACAAATTCGGGTCCTGTATTTCATTGCAAACATCTTTACCATAAAATCTGGTCAGCATAAATTTTGACTGGGTTTTGTAATAAATTTGTTTCGGATGTTCATGCTATTGATCCTCAGCACCCTAGTCCAGTGGGGCTGCCTCCTGTCTGCACTGGCCCACAGAATTTTTTATAGGGGTTATTTTCCCTAGCCTTTAAAGATCCCTCTTTGCCACAAGGCAGTGATTTCTTCCTTAGGAAAGGGCTGCCTCCTCCACCATCTTCGCCATACCAAAGGTTTCCTCCTCTGCCATTGCTGCCATTGAGGTCTTCACCATAGAACTGTTAGCCATCATATTTTAGGGTTCCCTTAGGGCATTCATAGTTACCTTAGTGGCCATGGGTCCTGTAAATCACCTCTACAGGCAATCCCCTACTTTATGCCGTTGCCTGCCTCTCATGATGTAGACAGAAAGTTGGCCTTATGGGAGACTTTCCTCCTCCTATCAATCTAAACTATGAGTTTGTTGTACCGGTACTCTTTGTATTAAGTGTATATCATTTTACATCGCTGTCATGTTGTTATTTGGGTCACCAGTCCGTAGACTGGTTTGATGCATTTCTCCATGACACCCTATCCTGTGCTAACCTTTTCATTTCTACGTAACTGCTACATCCTACATCTACATTAATCTGTTTGCCATATTCGTATCTTGGTCTACTGTTCTCACTGTTGCTGTTCTTACTGCGTACACTTCCCTCAAAAACCAACTGAACACGTCCTGGATGTCTTAAAATGTGATCTATCATGCTATCTCTTCTTCTGGTCAAATTTTGCCAAATCATTCTCCTCTCACCAATTCGATGCAGTATCTCTTCATTCGCGATTTGATGTACCCATCTCACCTTCTGCATTCTTCTGTAATACCATATTTCAAAAGTTTCTATTCTCTTTCTGAGCTAGTTTCATCCATGTTTCACTTCCATACAGTGCCACATTCCGGACAAAAGTCTTCATAAACGTCTAATTCCTATACCATTGTTCAAAGTGAACAAATTTATTTTCTTAAGACAGGTCTTCCGTGCTTGTGCTAGTCTGCATTTTATGTTCTTCCTTCTGCCATCATTAGTTATTCTACTAACCAAGTAACAATATTCATCTACTTCCTTTAAGACTTCATTTCCTAATTGAATATTTCCTGCATCAGCTGACTTTTTTTGGCTCCACTCCGTTACTTTTGTTTTGGATTTAGTTATTTATTTATTTTCATCTTGTAGTGCTTCTCCAAGACTGTATCCATACCATTCAGCAGTTTGTCCAAATCTTCTGCAGAATCGGATAAATAACATTATCATCGGCAAATCTCAGAGTTTTGATTTCCTTTCCACGGATTGTGATTCCTTTTCCAAATTCCTCTTTGATTTCCTTTTTTGCCTGTTCTATATAAACAATGAAAAGGATAGGGGACAAACCACAGCCTTGTCTCACTCATTTCTGGATTGCTGCTGCTTTTTCATAGCCTGCGATTCTTATCACTGCAGACCTATTTTTGTACAGATTGTAGATAAGTCTTCTTTCTTGGTATCGATCCCAATCACCTTCAGAATCTCAAATAACTTGGTTCAATCAACATTATCAAATGCCTTTTCTAGATCTACAATGCCATGTATGTGGGATTGTCTTTCTTAATTCGATCCTCTAAGGTCAGACGTAAATTCAGGATTGCTTCGCATGTTTCCACATTTCTTCTGGAGCCAAACTGCTCTCACGCAGTGCGCATGGACATATAGGAACCTTTGTTCTGACTAGGGGAAGGGGTGCTTACTCTTCAAATCTGAACCGCTCTACTCACGACAGTTATAAACTCAGAAGAGGGAATAGTCACCTCCCTTTCATCACTGTGAAGTTATATCACAATAAAAAATAATGTGAGAGAAAATCTCATATAGCGACCACTTGCCAGCACCTGATTTGTTGGGAATATGTATAACAACAGTCTGTCTAAAATCAGATGGCACTTCCATATCATACATCTTACATACTAAATGGAATAATCTTGCCATGCTGGTTTCTCCTATTTTGGTCAGTAATTCTGAGGGTGCCCTGTTACTATTTAACTCTCTCAAAGCTCTCACATATTAAATAAGCCAGACTATCTGTCTTGCAAAGCTGCAGCTACGCTCTGTAGAAGGCACCTTTCCCCAACTTCTGATGTAGATCAGCGCATTTACCATGGTTTGTATGTGGGTACTGTATTGTTGCCCACTTCCTATAATGTAGATCTAGTTCCCAGGTTTCTTTACCTGCACAAAGGAAACTATGACTGTAAGATGTTGTATTATTTATGCCATTCTTGCAGCCAGGCCTGTTGAAGTTTTGTTTTGCAAAGGTGGTAGCATTTTTGAGTAGAAGAGGTTGAGAGCAAATTTTAAAGTATCCTGTAAGTGACCCCTGGGTGTGGCTAAGAAATCAGTATCCTTGGTTGCTAGATAATCCTTAAGATCTCCTAGCACATTAAATCACTATGTTGTACTATTGACCATTTAAGATGTATTCAAGAAATCTCGTTTACAATCATACTACACTGTGTATGCCTTAATACTTTCACTTTCAAACTCTCAGCTGATGGATGTGTGAAAACTGACAGCTAAAACTGCAAAACTCAAACAAAAAATGAAAAACATTATACAGTATTTCAGATCACAGAAGAGTTTCATCAACAACACCAAGTCAGTTAAACTTACACCATCTGTCCTTTGGAATCAGTATTAGCAGAAAGTCTATACTACTTGGCTGAATTAAGGCAATAGTGGCCAACATGGAGAGAAGTTTACAAGATTATAGCTGGTATGCTGAGACTTAAGGCTATCCTGAAATGATAAGATTATACACAAAATGCTAACTATGATTGTGATGTGGTTCGAGATCTAGAACATCTTCATTGGAAATCCCATGGAGGATTTTATCATAGTCAGTGACAAAGTTATCAGAGTTGCTTCATACTAAAGCAGCCTTAATGTGGGGATATGGGTATGATCATAATCACCACCTGTTCTTTCACTTGGCAAATATACAAGATAATCCTAGTTGTAATTCCTACAGTCACCAAATCTACTCTTATTTATATGCTAACAGAAACAATGTGATATGTTCTAGTTTTCTTAATGAAAATTTCACTCTTACTTTCCTTTTTGTTCTTGTTAAGGACACCTTATATACCCCTACATGTTGCTCCTTAGCTTCCTTTACTTAAATATCTGAACATGCAAACATATCCTGTTTGTTGATTCAGCCTATCATCTTACTATCCGAAACACTAACTTACTAATTATTATGAACTTCAAATGGCATTTTTCAGTGCCAGCTTTAGTAACAGTCTCAATTAATATAGAGAGAATTTCATCAGAGGAGGAAGCCTTATTATCAGACATTTGCACAAAACATAACTGTGATATCCTACTGGTTCAGGAGACACACAAAGGCTCAAATGATCGCCGACCAAAGGTGAACAGAATTAAACTTGTCCTGGAAAGACCTAATGAACAATATGGGAGTGCAGTTTTCATTAAACATGGCACCAACATTTTATCTGCAGACTTGGCCTGTGTAGATGACGTTGAAATCCTGACCGTTGAAATTCAATCCTGCACTATTACATCTGTCTACAAGCCACCAAATATGGAATATAAATTTACAGAAACTTGCTATTTCCATTCTCAATCAACAAAGTCATCGGTGACATCAATTGTCATAGTACGTCTTGGGGATACAAAGAGACTGACACAAATGGCCAAAATTTAGAAGAATGGGCCGAATGCATGGGTCTTAAACTAACAGTGGTCGATGGAAGCGAGGTTACAACCCAGACAACATTTTTGTCACCGAACACATTGCTCAACAAACCAAGAAACAAAATGCAGATCCATTTCCTAGAACACAGCATCAAGCTCTTATATGTACCGTACAGGCAGTTGTTAAACCAGAGAAAGTTATTTTTAAAAGACAGTTCAACTTCAAAAAAGCTCAGTGGAATACTTTCTCTCAAAATCTGGACTATGATGTTGCAAAAATCAAGCCTGATTCAGTACATTACCCAGATTTTGTGGAATTAGTAAAAAGCATCTGCCGTAAGTACATCCCTAGGAGTTGTAAAACAATGTACATATCTGGACTTGCTAAGGACTCAAAATCTCTCCTTAATAAATATGAACAGCTATTTGAAATTGATCCCTTTGCAGAGGATACAATACAAACAGGGGAACACCTATTTGAAGCTATATCAACATCAAGAAAAGAAAAATGGTGTAACCTTCTCAAAAGTTTGGATATGAAACGCTCAAGTCAACAAGCCTGGAAATTACTAAAAAATCTTAACGGTGATCCTGCAGTCTCACCCTGGGAGTTGAGTAAAGTTACTCCTGATCAAATAGCCCATCAGTTATTACTGAATGGCAAAACCGCGAAAAGACCCAGAGAAATAAAAATCCAACGGTATGAATGACCACCTTGGCACACTATTCATGGAAGAACTGAGAACTGCTGTCAAACGTATGAAAAATAACAAAGCTGCTGGCTTTCATGACATAAGATCAGAGCAAATTAAACATTTTGGCCCCATAACTATAAACTGGGTTTTGAAACTGATGAACACGTGTGATTAGAATGTTGATTGTCCGGCTCTGTGGTGTAGGGGGCAACGCGTCCGCCACACCCGGCGGCTCCAGGTTCAATTCCCGGCCGGGTCAGGGATTTTTTATTGTAATGATTAATATCCCCTGACCTGGGGACTGGGTGTTTGTGATGTCCTTAATCTTCCTTTCCTCACACACAACATTCCACACTACCACCATTCCAATCACATGCAGGTTCATACAATATGGTGCCAGTAGGGGCAAAAGGTCCACATGGGTCGACACCCTGAACAAATAGCAATTTTTAACCAAAAAAAAAAGAATGTTGATTCCAAAGATCTGGCGCAAAGCAAAAGTTGTGGCCTTGCTTAAACCAGGAAAAGAGCCAAATGACCCCAAAAACTTCAGACCCATATCTCCTATCTTATCTTTTCAAAATTTTGGAGAGGATGATATTGAATCGTATTTCTGATTTTATCGATAGAAAGATTATAAAGGAACAGTGAGATTTCAGACTGGAGAAGTCATGTTCTTGTCAAATACATGTAACCCAGCATATCGAGGATCGATATGAGAGCAAACAAATAATAGGAGTTGCTTTTTTTGATCTCACAGCTGCTTATGG
This sequence comes from Anabrus simplex, assembly GCF_040414725.1. NCBI lineage: Eukaryota > Metazoa > Arthropoda > Insecta > Orthoptera > Tettigoniidae > Anabrus > Anabrus simplex. The sequence goes on along the minus strand of NC_090265.1, from coordinate 1,446,163,921 downwards.
TACAGTGAATCATAAAAGAATGACAAGGAAGCTGTATTCAACAACCAAAGACTATCGACTGACACAGTTTATTCAATGTCTGCTTCAGAACAGACTTTTTTGTCACTCTTATGGACAAGAAAAGCCGATGGAGATATCAGTAGAATGGCCTCCCCCAAGGAAGTGTGTTGGCTCCAGAAGGTATGCAGCAGGAATCTCATTCACAAACTCACACACACAATATGGGGAGCCCAGCCTAACATCGTCCGTACATCTGCCCTTGCCCTGTGTTTCTCTGCTGCAGGGTATGCTGCTCCAGTCTGGAAAAATTCCGCTCAAACAAACCAAGTGGATGTTACCCTCCACGAGATAGGTCGCATTTGAACAGGAGACTCCCGATTTTTCATCATTCCTCCCGATCTCCGAGTCCGATCTCCCGATTTTTCATCATTCCTCCCGATCGCCGAGTCCGATCTCCCGATTTTCAGAGCAATATCCGCAATTTTCGTATTATTTTAAACTCCCGCGGATTTCCTCATTCTATCGATATATGGCTGGTCGATAGTTCTAATAATGATACCAGATGGCAGTTCGGGGCGCTGTGGCCAGTCATGTGCTGCTCTTTTGTCTATAATAGTCATTCTCTTTGCAAGCGAGTAACATTATCTTTGGAGTAACCTAACCTCAGAAGTAGCTCACCATAGTCGTTCTACCCGGGGCAAGACCTGCTGAAGTGCTCATGTTGTGCCTTAATATTTGTTTTGGCCAAAATGTCAAAAAAGAAATATGATGCAGTGTTTAAAATTGCTTATAGGGAAGAGTTTCCGTGTTTGAGTGAATCCAGAAAGGGACCAACGTTCACATTCTGTACTATATGTAGGTGTGATTTTTCAGTTGCGCATGGCGGGAAATGCGATATACTCAAGCATATGCAAATGAAAAAACATAAGGAGAGTGTCCAGTGTGTAGAAAGAAACCAGAAACTGAACTTTTCATGTAAAAACCAAGATGTAAATCCTGTGGCGAATGCCGAGGCGTTATTTGTCATTTATAGTAGAACATAACCTGCCTGTAAATTGTGCCAATTACGCGGGACCTTTGTTTCACAGAATGTTTCCTGATTCGGAAATCGCTAAACGATATGGGTGTGGTAGAATGAAACAGTGGCGGCTATGATTACAGAAATTTGCATGGAAGAAAGGGCAAAAATTGTATCACTTTTGCAGGTGAATGCATTGTCTGTTGCTACTGATGGTAGCAATAAAAGCGACTTGAAGATATATTCCATTGTTGTAACATTTTTTAGGCCTGAACTCAATGAAATTCAGAGTTGTCTACTGTCTGTGCCTAATTTAGAAGGGGATGCTACTGGAACTAACATTGCCAATCTTTTGCTCTCAACTTTTCGGGAATTCTGCATTCCATTAACCCTCTCGTGCACGCATTTTCAGTTTGAAGTAAAATAAAAATATTGTCTTGATTTTTTATTCATTGAAAGGTTACAAAATACAATCATGTTAAAGAAAAAGAAATAATAGTTCATTTTCTTTGAAAATTCCACGGACCTCATATGAGGCCTATGTGCATGAAGGGAGTCCACACACACCACAACACAACTGAACTGAGGAATAATTTTCTTGGGAGATACTGTGCGCTGGATGTCAGTTTTACACGCACGTTTTACCAAACTAAATTTTGCATTAAGGAGTGGCTCTTGTTATTTCCTGCTATGGTATTCCTCAAAACACTGTGGGCAAAGGGCATATTAGCAGCGAAGGCAGACATACCTGGTTTTCCTTGAACAACCGTGAAGGTGGCACTTTTATCCTTTCCCAACTTATAGGTAGCCTTCACTTTCAACCATTTTTTGGTTGCTGGTGGCATCTGTGAAGCGGGTCTTCCTTTTTTGGGTTTATGATTGCTTCCCATGTAAATGAGAGAAGTGGTTACTGAGGACTTGAATTATAACAGATCCAGCTTCTCACAATCTGGGTTCATTCTCCAGAGGATCCAACAGTTTACAGTGGTCACATTCAGTTGATAATGGCATACTCTGAAGTACTCCCTCTTGTGCCTTATGGTATCCCGGTAAAGACCTACGAGCAAGTCCATTAGATGTACGCCACCCATGTGGGAATTGTAAATGCTGATGAAATATGGTTGTGGAATTTCAGTGATTACACGCAGTTTTCGACACCATCTCTTAGCAACACCTACAGGTTCTGCTCCAGCAAATGTAGATGCTACGTGTAAAAATGAATTATCATGCCAGCAGGTTATTGTGATGTTGGACTGCGATGTAACAGAGTACAACTCTCTCGATTCCTTCTTCAAGGTTTTCACAAACCGCAGCTTGAGATCAGCACCACAAAGCCTGTTCGCTCTGATAGTCCTGGAAGCATAAATGCCATCTTCAAGAAGTTTCTAGAGAAGATTAATCGACGTAAACAGATTATCAAAAGCTTATGGCTTTTGAACTTCACGTTTTCACACAGCCTAAGAACATCACCACCAACTGCTCCAAATTCAGAATGACCTTCACCATTTTGCAATTTTCCTTGATAGATCTCAAAGCTATGGATATATCCTGAGGAACTGGTTGAGACCCAAATTTTGAAGCCCCATTTTTTGGGTTTACTCTTCATACATTGTTTCAGCTTTGATCGGCCTTTGAAAGGGACCATCTCTTTACCTAATGAAAATTCTTCTGGCTGGGAAGAACATCTAAAGATGTGCTTGAAATGGTCAATCATAGGACGTAAACGTCTAAGCCGATCATTGATGTCTGCTGGAATGTTCTGATTGCCAATGAAGTGCACATACTTCCGTATCTCGCAAAAGTGATTGTATATCATATTGTCAGGTATTACTGACAGGGTGCAGAGTATATTGTGACATTCGTTGTGAAGACTACATTTTCTACAGACGGCCCTGGTTCTTCATCTATTTTGTTCTAAATGCATAGAAATGAGAATATATGACAAATGTGCCATGAAACATCAGTAGTCTGTCTTGGTTTGCATAAAAAATTCCACCAAAACACTACAATATGGTGTAATTCTAATTGAGGTTATGACTGTGAACCATAACCTCTCGTACATTTAGACCTTATATGAGGCCTCTATATTATTACACAAAATAATGGTAATAAATTGCATGTACAATAAAAATACTAATACCATTGGAAAGAGCATGCTTTTCTGCTATATAAAACATTTTTACTTATCAGTTGCATATATTTGTAAAGGGCGTATCAATTTCAATAATTTAGTCTCCATATGAAACACACAAATAACAAGAGCGCCACAACTGCCTACAACTTTGCAGCTGCAAGGAAGTGCTGTCATCTCATGGATATAGTTGTAACTAATATCACACCTCACATGAGGTCTAAAGTGAAGAACAGAGTCATAATTTTCCACTAATTCATAACAATATTAAATGAAAAGTGCACTAAATGCAACATAATTTTGGGACATCATATGAGGCTTGTGCGCACGGGAGGGTTAAAAAACTGCCTAGCTCTTGGTGCTGATAATGCTCCAGTAATGGTAGGATTAAATAATGGTGTGGCAGGATGTTTGAAGCGGGAAAATAGTAACAGAATCATCGTAGGCTGCTCTTGTCACCTAATTAATCTTGCTGCCGAGAAGGGTGCGGCGTGCTTGCCCGTAAATGTAGATGAAAGTATAATTGATATATTTTATTATCTGGAAAGAAGTGCAAAGAGGAAAGATAAGTTCAGAGAATTTCAGACTTTACACAACACAGAGATCAGGAAAATTCTGAAGCATGTGCCTACTCGATGGTTATCACTAAGAAGGTGTTTTAGATAGGATTTTGCTTCAGTGGGACACTTTGATTACATTATTCAGGAGCAAAATTGTGAGTAAGGATTCTCAGATGGGAACTTTGAAGACTTACAAAATTCCTAAGCACAGTTTAAGTGCAGATGTGTCTTGTTTGTCTGAAAAGGTTAAGGATTGTCATAACATTTCACCTCACTCCTCAGTTAAAAGGAAAACCCAGTCATCAGTTTTACTAAAAAAAAAAAAAAAAAAAAAGAAACTACTTATGACACTAAGAGCCATGCATTGTCACGTGGAACGACTTTTCATGTTCCTTTCATCAAATTTACATGAATCTTTTTGCCTTTTCCCCTCAAGTTTTATGGATATCTTTGAGAATCCAAACGTAGCTCTTCAGTCAAGTATGCCGCACATCCACTTATTGAGGTCAGTTTTGGAGGAACTATTGAAGAATGTGATGACAAGGTTTGTGAAACCAGACGTTATTTAAAGATCTTTCTCTCTTCTTGATATAGATTATCATACTGCAGCAAATCAAAAGGATGATTGTGATCTGATGATAGGGAATTCTGCGTTTGTTTTAGTGAACACCTTGAAGTCTGAGGAAAAGTGCATATTATTTAAGTCTGTTAGAAAGTGTTTCTCTTCATCGTGTGGCTACATGGTACACAAATTTCCATTCAAAGATGAAGTTTTAATTAATTAATGCAGAAGTTGCAAATATTTCTGCTATAAGTAAGGCATCATTTTTTAGCCTTAGATTTTTCATTAACAAGTGTCCAAACATTTTGACTAGTGAAATGGAACATTTGGGTAAAGAAACTGATATTCTGCACTCCCAGTTCTGTAACATTCAGCTCGAAGAAACAGACCTGGCAAAAGGAAGAATTGATGTTCAATGGGCATTGATAGGTCAGATGAAATCAGCTGATGGTGTACTTAAATATGACAGACTTTCTAAGGTGATGCTTGCTATGTTATCAATTCCACATAGCACTGCAGAATGTGGGAGGATTTTTAGTAGAGTCACAAAGACAAAAACACAGTTCCGATCCTTGCTGTCTGAACAAACTTTGGAGAAACTTTTAACCTTGAAATCAGTTTAGCAAGGCAAGTGCTTCGAGCAAAAATTTAGTTCCGAGTTTCTGAAGGGGGCTAAGTCAGCTACTGGTGTGTTGAACAACAATTAGTCGTAATGGGATCTCCATGTTGAAGGATGAGAAGTCACATGTTCTTACAGTTCAGGTATGTCCAGTATTTAGTATTCACATGTAAATGATGAAAAATATATATATGGGCAAATAGAATTTTTAATGTATTGAATTATAATAAATTTGTACATGTTCTGCCATCAGTGACGTGTTGTAATACGTCGCGATTCGCTGCAAAATTTCTCCTGATTTTTCACTTTTGGAAGTTGGCATGTCTGACAGGCTGCTTATGACCAACTCCTGTTAATAAGATCTTTCCACTTATGGGACTAGCACCCCCAGATGTTAGGAGACAAGTTGCAGCAGAGATTGAGAAGAAGCAAGAAACAGATCCAAGACAGCCAATGTTTGGACTTCACGTCCACCCGTCAAGATTGAAATCGAGGAAGAGCTTCCTACAAACAATGTCAATCCCATCATCAGCCGAATCTTGTCGAAAGGAACTCTGGAGAAGGAAGTCGCCTGTAGGATTATGGGATGGGAAAGAGAAGCCAGCTGCAGGACATCATCTTCAATATGGACATTGGAAGACGCTTAACAGATTACGATTTGGAGCGACACGATGTAAAACCAACCTGAAAAGGTGATCAATATTTGTGTGTGTGTAGTGAAAAGCAAGATCATAGACACCATCTCAGCTGTAGAAATCTGCCTAAACCATGAAGTATGAAGGGTTTGTTGAAAGGCAATGAATGTGCCATCTCGACAGTTGAATACTGGAAAAACAAAGTGTAAATAGAGTAGTTGTAAATATATTGTAGTGATTTTGGACACAAATAAATAAGAACTATCCTTATTCCATAAGATACAAAGCAGGACTGTCACTACTCAAAATATGTCCAAAGAGCTTACTTTTATACCATACTAACTGATATGCTCGACTCCCAGCACCTAGAAATGTTAGGGTGGTGGTTTATCAAATACCTCTGATACAAGATACAAGAGTTCATTCTATAAAGGTTTTGTATTCTGTACGCTCTACTAAATATACTTATTCAGCACTTAACATTATTTTATTTGGATATGCATTTGTTGCACAGCTGTTCTCTCCAGAGAGTATACATCTGTGTCTTACGCTGTTGTTATTAGCGCACTCACTGTATTTTTAAAAAAATACACTACAAAAAGGTTGGAATTGTTTGTTTTCTTCTGATTAATTGTAAGAGAGACTGCTGGTTGAATTGTTTTGTCCTTTAGAACAGTCTCTACCACCATCTGTTGCCTACTTCAACATTTACTTAAAACTAAAAACACTTGTCAGGTTAATGTTACAGTTACATACTACCCTCCAGCATAAGAGACATGCTTAAACGACAGTATACAAATTATGTACCTGACCTCATGGCCTGTATTTCGGAGAATGTATAATTTGTTGATATTCTTTTTCTAGCATCAACAGCATACATGTGTACATTACTTTTAAGTCTAGGATTTTATTTCAACTTTGGATTTGTCTCCTCTTGCACCAGAGTTTTTGATGAGCAATCACCCTAATATTCCAGTTGTAATCTTATCTGTACATATATAAAATCATCTTTCTGTCTGTACTTTTTTAATGTATACCTAATACTTGATTTTTATACCAGACAGGACAAATAATAACCAATGTTGGGTTCAGAGGGGGCCTAAAACATAAAACTCAATCTATCTCTCTTACGGTTGGTTTTACACTAAAATTAGTCATGACAAAGTTGATTTAGAATACCACCTACAAACGTAAATTTTCCAATACAGTGAAAAATAAGGTAAATATCAGTGGCAGTCATCTGAAAGTTTTAAATGTATAAGCTAATAACCAAATCTATGGAGATCATACTGATAACCTCTTCGTGCATCTCTCTCTACTTCTTGAATATTAACCTGACTTGGTTTTTATACCAGAAGAAAGGGATCAAAAGGAAAAAGAAAAAAGAAAAAATGAAGCTACAGAGAGCAACAAAGAGCCAGAAAACAAATACAGCATGACAAGCCACTGACATGACGAGGCTGTCCACCTATGTCCCTCAGAATCTCGGCAACAACATTGACTGTCTTCATGACATGCTGGCGAGCTGGAAGGGGGTTGAGGAGTGTGATTGCTGCGTGGGAGACTGATAACCTTCGATCGAATAGGGGTATTTCTGTCGCCTTGATAAAGAATACTGCAATGCCAGCAAACTGTATGGAATGTACAGAAAACAACACTGTTCAACCCGGAAGAACTAAATAATTGTCACTGCATAAACTTGTTAACAGTTTCATGTTGGAGTTAGCGGGTTATTGTATTCACCCAGAGTATTTATTAGACCTACCAATAGCAACGACACCTCAAAGCATGAAGACATTAAACCCTTATTCAGAATTCCAGTTCTGTGAAGAATGCTCAATAAATAGTTGGCAAAATTGTAATCGTGCACGTGCTAAGTGATAGGTACAACAAGTACATACTCGAGAAAGCCAGCATCCAAAAGAACACAACAAATATCTGCTTTTTAAGCAACTTAGTAAAATTTCTCCACTTTAAGTAATTGACTTTGCAGTCAATTGAAAGGCTTCTTATGGGCTTACCTTCTCCTAAGTACGATCACCTAGATATTTCTAATATGGAATGTGATAAAAAAGTGACATTGTTGCTGGTGATTCATTAAGGCAGCTGTGGTAGGAATCCTGGTCGATGGAAAGTTGTATCCCTATGGTTCAGTATTAACATAAAGCTGAAGATTCATTGGTTATGTTCACCACGTTAATTCATTTAATTTTACAAATTAACATTTTTATATCTACAATATTATGAACATGCAAAAATCCTGAATAACAAATATGTCTTCAAGGAAAGACATTAATATGGAAGTACATAAATCAGGACCTCATTAGTTCGGACTTGGCTTAATCCGTACAGCTGTTCAATAATAATAATACATAAATGTGATTACACTGTATAAAGCTGAGTTAAGAGCACAATGTTGTAAACTACGCAGTTTGTGCTGCAGGTAGTGGCAGGTTGTTGACCTTCCCGAGGCCAGTCTATCGTTGAGTGTTCATACGTGACAAACTTCATTTTTGTCGGGAATCGCCCAGAATAAATTGAGCTGCTTTTCTTTGGATTTTTTCCAGTTCTTGAATCAAGTAATCTTGGTGAGGTTCCCATACACTGGAACCATACTCTGGTTGGGGTCTTACTGGAGACTTATATGCCCTCTCCTTTACATCCTTACTACAACCACTAAATACCTTCATAACCATGTGCACGGAGGTCTGTACCCTTTATTTACAATCCCATTTATAATAATAATTTAATGTGGCTGTTTCTAGCCGGGTGCAGCCCTTGTAAGGCAGACCCTCCGATGAGGGTGGGCAGCATCTGCCATGTGTAGGTAACTGCGTGTTATTGTGGTGGAGGATAGTGTTATGTGTGGTGTGTAAGTTGCAGGAATGTTGGGGACAGCACAAACACCCAGCTCCCGAGCCACTGGAATTAACCAATGAAGGTTAAAATCCCCGACCCGACCGGGAATCGAACCCAGGACCCTCTGAACCGAAGGCCAGTACGCTGACCATTCAGCCAATAAGTCGGACATCCCATTTATGTGATTACCCCAGTGAAGATCTCTCCGTATATTAACACCAAGGTACTTACAATGATCCCCAAAAGGAATTTTCACCTCATCAACGCAGTAATTAGAGCTGAGAGGATTTTTCCTATTTGTGAAACTCACAACCTGACTTTTAACCCCGTTTATCATCATACCATTGCCTACTGTCCATCTCACAACATTAGCGAGGTCATTTTGTAGTTTCTCACGGTCTTGTAGCTTATTTATTACTCTATACAGAATAACATCATCTGCAGAAGGCCTTATCTCTGATCCACTTCTTTACTCATATCATCTATATATATGAGGTTAAAGAAATTTGTATGTTAGATTCTTGAAGTTATTGAAACATATGACATAGAAAAAACAATTGTTTCTTTCGACAAATAATATACAACTATATTGTACTATTTCACTCATATCAGCATTTAAAGGCTTGATATTTGAACTTTTTAAATTTTTTCATCGGATTTCCACAAACGTTTGGAAGCACGGTGCCAATCGGCACATGTCTTGCTACTCTTCAAGAACTTGCTCCGTACTACATTTACGTATTTGATCTATGACTTCTTCAATATTTTCGGAACTATCGGCACGCAGTACTGACCCCTAAAATTATACAGTGCCTCATGAACTGCAACTGAAAAATACGTATTTGATTCTAAACTTCTTCTTAACATTGAAATTTCAACACGCAGTGCTCCCTGAAGTGTTTGTGCTTCACAAACAGCAACTGACAGAATTATTTAAACTTCACATCTTATTTACCTGTGCATTATCTTTTATACTTATTTGTGATCAGCTAATGATGACTAAGAATACTGGTTGAAACCGGTACCAATTATAATTAAGTAGGAATGTAAAACTTACATTTCGTACTAGAATAGTATTGAAAGGTTGAATCATATATATCTTCTTTCAATGAAGGAAAAAGGCGGAAAGGGTGAGAAATATTTATTTTTAGATTTGAGCCTGATCCTTGAACTAAATGATTAAAGGAGTGACAGTGATGTGAGCATATGGAAAATTCCTCAAAATAACCTTGGAAACAGGCTGTGCAATCCAACAAAATCATACCTTTAGTTGCAATGGGAATTTAACATTGGTGGTTTCTTAAATGAAGTTCCTGCACTGTCTTCTTGTACCAACGTATGAAATAACCAGCGTGTGCATCAAAATAATGCATAGTTACAATTATGAACGTTTACTTGGCTGCATATTTTATAACTTGGTAATTTTAACTAAGATGGTCTGCCACTTGGGAGACCAGTCATAGGTGCTGTGATTTGTTTCTTCATGTTGACAAGTGCATTCCACAAAATAAAAATATAATTACCATGTGGAGACTTAAGTCAGGTTTACATGAAGAAATAACAATTTCTTTTCTGCCAGTGGTCCATACAATACATTTTGTGACTGGACGTTTGGTCTCATGAAAAGGAAATACCGCTTGACAGATATTGTCTCGGTCATTTAAGATAGCACCGCTCAGTCAAAACTGAACGAAGATGTCATAATCGGAAAAGAAACGAACTGTTAATAAATAGGTATGACTGCCAACTTGGTTGGAAAAGAATACCTTAAATCACATCTTTCAGTCATTTTACTGTGAAAAAGAATATACCCGGGGTCATTATGTGTCAACAAAAATTGGACTGTCAAACTGTAATTGTGAAGATTTGTGAGGCAGATAATCTTCCTCAGAACATTCCTAAGAAGTTGGAAATAAACGGCATGACTGCAGAAAGCACAAAATATCTGTGCAACAACATTTAAGAGTATTGCACAGCAGACATGGGGGATTTGTTGTGCCAACGGCCAGGCGATATTACAGCCGCTGAAACTGAAGCCAAATAGCGAGGCGGATTATGTTTGCAAAGTAACTTTCCAGAAAAATGAGCAACAATTTAGTTTCGTTGATACATGATACAAAATAGATTAGTAGTACCGGTCGATTATAAAGTGTACTTGATGGGTGTTAAAATGGGAAGGGGCCGATGACCTAGCTGTTAGGCCCCTTTAAACAACCATCATCATCAAAATGGGAAGGGCAGAGTGTGGGGTAGGACTGTTCATCAGAAATACTATTGCACGCCATATAGTTTCCGTTAGGCACTTAAATGAGCAAATGTTGTGGGTAGATTTGGCAGTTGGAGGAATTAGGACGAGAATTGTCTGTTTTCACCATGTGAGGGTGCAAATGAGGATAAAGTTGACAAGTTTTATGAAGCATTGAGTGTCGTAGTCAGGGTCAATAGCAATGATAGGATAGTGCTAATGGGCAATTTCAATGCAAGAGTTGGAAACAGGACTGAAGTATATGAAAGGGTGATTGGTAAATGTGGGGAAAATATGGAGGCTAATATGAATGGGAAGCGTTTGCTGGACTAGTATGGGTCTATCAGTTACGAATACATTCTTCAAGCGTTTCACCTCTACACATGAGAGGCTAGGGGTACCAGATCCATAATAGATTATATCTTAACCGACTTCGAATTCAGTAAATCTGTTAGGGATGTGCAGGTTTTCGGGGGATTTTTTGATGATCTAATCTTTAGTGAATTAAGTACCTCTAGGCCTAGCATAGAGAAAGTGAAATCTGATTAGTAAGAAGCAGGTTCAGAATATAGAAAGAGATTGTGTGGCATACAGAAATGCGGTAGTAGCAACAGAAAGGGAATGCCTAGGAACAACTGTGTGTAAACATGGGGAAAAGCAAACATCATGGTGGAAGATGAAGTGAGAGCAGCTTGTAAACGTAAAAAGAAGGCATATCAGAAATGGCTCCAAAACAAGTGCTGATGCAGACAAGGGAATTGTACGTAGATAAAAGAAACAGAGTGAAACAAATAGTTGTTGAATCCAAAAAGAAGTCTTGGGAAGGGTGTTTTATTAACCTGGAAAGGCGAGTTCAGGCAGCTGGGAAACCTTTCTGGACAGTAATAAAGAATGTTAGGAAGGGAGGGAGAAAGGAAATGAACAGTGTTTTGGTAATTCAGCCTCCGTGGCTCAGACAGCAGCACGTCGGCCTCTCACCGCTGGATACCATGGTTCCAATCCTGGTCACTCCATGTGAGGTTTGTGCTGGACAAAGCGGAGGCAGGACAGGTTTTTCTCTGGGTACTCCGGTTTTCCCTGTCATCTTTCATTCCAGCAACACACTCCATTCTCATTTCATAGCATCAGTCATTAATGAATCACTTTGGGAGTGGTGACTCCATCGTACTAATAGCCTAGATCTGCTTCATTCGTTACATCCCTGACCCCGTCAATGACTGGAAAACAGGTTATAGATTTTCATTTCTTCAGGGAGGGAAAAAGGAAATGAACAGTGTTTTGGGTAATTCAAGTGAACTCATAATAGATCCCAGGGAATCACTAGACAGTTGGAGGGAATATTTTGAAAATCTTCTCAGCGTAAAAGGAAATCTTCCCAGTGACCTAGCAAATAACCAAGCTCATTTGGAGGAGGAAAGTGATGTTTGTGAAATTACGCTTGAGGAACTGGAGAGGATGATTAATAAACTGCATTGTCATAAAGCAGCAGGAATAAATGAAATTAGACCTGAAATGGTGAAGTATAGTGGGAAGGCAGGGATATTTATTAACAGTTTACCGTTTCTTTTCCGATTATGACATATTCATAGAGTAATAAGATTAGCATGGAGTGTTGGTAAGGTACCTCCAGATTGAACAAAAGCAGTAATTGCACCTTTCTATAAGCAAGGGAACAAGAAGTATTGCAACAACTATTGAGGTATCTCATTGATTAATATACCAGGCAAAGTATTCACTGGCATCTAGGAAGGGAGGGTGCAATCAGTGGAGTATGCGCCCAGTAATAGAAAAATGCTATGAGAAAAATAGACAGTTAAGTTTAGGTTTCGTAGATCTAGAAAAAGCATATGACAGGGTACCGAAGGAAAAAGTGTTCGCCATACTGGGGGACTGTGGAATTAAGGGTAGATTATTAAAATCAATCAAAGGCATTTATGTTGACAATTGGGCTGCAGTGAGAATTGATGGTAAAATGAGTTCTTGGTTCAGGGTACTTACAGGGGTTAGACAAGGCTGTAATCATTCATCTTTGCTGTTTATAGTTTACGTGGATATCTGCTGAAAGGTATAAAGTGGCAGGGAGGGATTCAGTTAGCTGGAAATGTAGTAAGCAGTTTGGCCTATGCTGACGACTTTGTCTTGATGGCAGATTCTGCCAAAGGCCTGCAGTCTAATATCTTGGAAATTGAAAATAGATGCGATAAGTATGGTAATCAAAGACTAAATTGATGTCAGTAGGTAAAGAATCCAAGAGAATTGAATGTCAGCTTGGTGATACCAACCTGGAACAGGCAGATAATTTCAATTATTTAGGATGTGTGTTCTCCCAGGATGGTAGTACAGTAAGTGAGATTGTTTCAAGGTGCAGTAAAGCTAATGTAGTGAGCTTGCAGTTGCAATCAACAGTATTCTGTAAGGTGGAGGTCAACTCCCGAAAGAAACTATCTTTACATTGGTCTGCTTTCAGACCTACTTTGCTATAGGGAGTGAAAGCTGGGTGGAATCAGGATATCTTATTCATAAGCTAGAAGTAAGAGACATGAAAGTAGCGAGAATGTTTGCTGGTACAAACAGGTGGGAACAATAGCAGGAGTGTACTATGAATGAGGAGATAAAGGCTAAGTTAGGAATGAACTCAATGGATGAAGCTGTACGCATAAACTGCCTTTGCTAGTGGGGTCATGTGAGGCGAATGGAGGAGGATATGTTACCTTGGAGAATGATTACTCTGTTGTGGAGGGTAAGGGAAGTAGAAGGAGACCAAAGCGATGATGGTTAGACTCATTTTCTAACAATTTGGAGGTAAGAGGTATAGAACTAAACGCGGGCACAGAACCAGTTACATACAGAGGATTATGGCGGGAATGAGTAAATTCACAGAGTCTTGCAAACTGAACGCTGAAAGGGATAACGGTGTATAATGATGTATGTATGTATCTTATTTGTACCTATACCTATGTGTATATGAGTGCCACAAGACTGAAACCTTCCTTTTTTCACTGTTTTGAAATTTTGAACATGTTTGCATATTTAATTTCTGGAGTATAAAACTCATAAATATTTATGAAAATTATTTTATACTTTTATAGCTTACCAGGTTTATGCACCATTTCTGTGAATTTGTTATTAATAGTCCATACACAGATCTGTAGTATATAAATCTGTTGATACACTGAATTGCTTATACCCTTGTATAAGCACTGTATAGGGGCAGGTGATGAAGAAAGAAATGAGTGATTATATTTTAATGTGCTTGCTGTCTGCAATAATATAATAGTGGTAGAATGTTCAACATTTCCAATAGAGAAGCACGCTTTGAAAAAATGGAAAATTGCTTTATCTCCACAATATTTTTATCATAGAAGACATGGTCCACCTTCATAGTGTAACAGTTAGTGGTTAGCTGCCGTCCTCAGGGGCCCGGGTTCGATTCCCGGTACTGCCAGAAATTTAAGAACAGCAGGAGGGCTGGTATGTGGTTGAAATCGTACATGCAGCTCACCTCCATTGGGGGTGTGCCTCAAAAGAGCTGCACCACCTCAGGATGAGGACACGAGTTTGCATTGCATAGGCGACGTGGATTATTTAGAGGTTATAAAGGTTGAAAATCTTTATAAAATGTACAGGCAGAAGGAAACACAGTTACAAAGATTGGATACACGTGAAAGTTAATGTGTGACCCAAGGAAATGTACTAAGCAATATATGTACATTGATTTACCCTCCGATATGGCACACGACCATATCAAATTTAGACAGTGGAGCTTCATATTGGGCCTCCCACTATATAGGACAAATGCTGTTGAATAGATAGCAGTGCTTTGTAGCATTGTGAGAAATGGAATCCACTCCATATTCTTCAAAAACTTCTTCTGAATAAAGAATGAAACTGGTGGTTTTCAACCTCAGTTTCAGAAAAAAGCACTCGTGATGGCTCAAGTCGTAACGGCGTCAAATTCACTCTTACGACTTTGGAAAAAATTATAGTGGACATTTTAAAAGATTCAGTGACAATCTTAAATCATCACTTATACTACTTGTAAGTGATAAATCATCTAGTGTTCCTTTCTGTACAATAATTTTAATATTTTTGGTTATCATAGGCACAGGCCAGAGTAAAGTGTAGCTTTCACCGAAGTCCCAGTCTCATCCATGGCTGTGACAATATGGAAGCTGCTGGGGTATGGGTGGTGCTGAGTAATAGCATTCAGAGCACGACTAGTGCATCTGCGTGTTATGAAAGGTGTTGCTCATAGGGTCAGTTGTTCTGCAATAGCACTTTCTGACCCAGTGAGGAAAGCAATGGCAAACTACCTCGCTCCTCGTCTTGCCTAGTACACCTCATTTTGCTGCTGCCATTGGTTTTTGCGGTTTCCTTATAACCGCATAACCTAACAGACAGACATCATCACCTAAATTGTAAAAATTCAGGATCCTTGTGGCCATTCATGCTTTATGAACTGATGTCTTTTGAACTATATATACATGATTTCAGAAAAAAGTAATTTTAATTTTGGTAATAGTAACTTTAATTTCAGAAACCAGATTAGTATATTATTATATATTAGTATTATTCTCAGCCTGAGAGGCGTAACAATGCTATGGTTGTTTTGGTGACGAGTAAACAGGCTGCACTATTCCGTATTGTTTCATATACAGCATTTAAGTAATGTGAATTTTACTTGTGCAATATGAAAAACAGAGAAGTTATTCAACTTCAAAGAGGAAAATATACAAAGGTATCCGAGGAATGTCATAACTGAATTCTGAACACAGCAGAAAATGGTGAAACTGGAAACAGGTGGCTACAGCTAATGGAATAAAGTACAGGACAGCTTATGACTGCTCGAGGAAAGGTAGTATTCTACAAAAAGAACGTGGCAGTAAGTGGCATCCCAAACTGTCTGAAGATGATTGTGTTAAATTGAAAACTAAAAGGAGACAGTACGTAGAAAAAATACCGGAATTTTTTGGCCAGCAGAAGCATGTAGTATTCATTTAGTATTCATTGATGAAACAAATTTCAACCTGGTTTATACTGTAGAAGAAGTATGGGACGTGCAAGACGCGGAGAAAACGCCGTTGTTAAGGTACCGAACAGTAAAGGACCAAATATTCATAGTGTTACGCTTTTTTTGTTTCTTCCACAGGATTAGAATTCTGGCAACGCAAAGTAGGTGCATTCAGGAAAGAACACTTCCTTAAGTTTTTGAGGCACTGTATACGAGTAGTGGTAAATAATGGACGTCGTAGAAGACATTGTTGTTTTAGACAACGCTCCAGCTCATTCCCATTGTGAGGAAATACTACAAGAACAGGAGTTTACTGGGTTGCACATTTATCGGCTAGCACCTTACCGCTTCATGTTGAACACATTTGAATATGTGTGGAGTGTTGTAAGGTCATATTTTAAGCAACATCAGAGTGAGACCCGTGACATTTTAATGAGAGGTGATCCAGCCATGATGCAAATTGAATTCAGACTTTGCCACCTGGAGATTATTGCTGGTGGTGCAATACAAACCATCACCGCTCAGATGTGCCTACGGTCTGTCAACCACCTGCAGATGCATTACCTGCTGTTGTGCGAATGGACGATATTATTGTGGAAAACTAAAAAAAAAAAAAGAGAGTATAAAGTGAGAAACTTGTTTAGTTATTAATTATTAACTTATTTAATTTATCTTTATGCACAGAATTTTTTTAGGACTATATAGAAAATGTAATTTTCATTTATCATATTTATTCTGAAATTAAACAGACTTTTTTCTGAAATTGAAGTTACTTTTTCTGAAGTTGAGATTAGTTTTTCTGAAATTAAACTTACTTTTACTGAAATTGAGGTTGAAAACCAATATAAGTTATGATGGAGATTATCCTCTTTCTAGTATGTTAGTTATAATGTAGCATATTCTTAAGGTATAGGATGAATTTGTTACAAATTAGAAGCAAACATATTTCATATACACTGTAAAATACAGTATTCAATATACAGAATGAACTATTTTACTGTTTCATTTGTCATGAAGTAATGATATAGCCCAGTTAGTATTTCGTACACTTTGCTTGTATTCATAAAGGTTCTCTTTTTCTCCTACCACTGTTACTGGACTGCAGTTAGACAGTAATATTTCATTTCTTGCCTACTTATCTACATACCAAGTTGTGTAGCAGTTTTGTGTAGGAAAATTCATTCATTCATTCATTATTTATTTACCATAAACCTTTACAGTATGTATGGAAGGCCAGGGGAAAAGGACAACCCCCCTACACGTAGTGCCCCCTGACCTTTGAAATAATTACCTAAATCCTAAAATAAAACAGTCATATACACTATTTACAGGTAAAGTAACAAAGTATAGCCTAATATATACCTATTTCTCATTTATACAACCTTTCACTCCCTCATTCATTCTTCCACATATTCACATGCATTTTCTCACCGTATGTGCTTCCTAACGTAACATTTAATTATATTTACATTTCTACATTTAATGTTGGTGGGTAGATCGTTCCAAAGCCGCGCTGTACTAGCAAAGAAACCTAGTTTGTAGGACTCAGTTCGCGCAAAGGGAGGTATGAGGCACACTCCTTTGCCTCTACGGACGGAGCTGTAAGATAAGGAGAGTCGAGGGAATGGTGAAAGGTGAATGGCCCCTGTGAGGGACTTGTGTAAGAAGGTGATGTTGCATTGTTTATACAAGGAGGCGATTGACGGGAGGGAAGACGGGCAGCTGTTCTTGTTAATTAGTCGTTCAGCGCGACGTTGGATTCCTTCTAGCTTGTGAAGGTTAGCTGCAGTGGTAGGGTGCCAAACAGGTAGACCATACGTTAGTATAGGTCTCACTAGTGTCAGGTAATAAGCCGTCCGTATAGCATTCGACTTGCAACCACGGAGGCTTCTGTGCATAAAACCGAGCACCCTGGCAGCTTTGCATCTCACTTCCTCTGTTTGTGCGTTCCATTTTAGTTGTTCAGAAATGGTTATTCCTAACAAATGCATAGTTTTAACTCGCTCAATATGTGCATTATTAATGGTATATATACATTCTACTGGGTGTCGAGACCTACTTAACCTAATAGTTAACTAAACACCTAGTTACCACATTATCAATTGGATTACATGTCCATTCTAAGAAATAATATATAGAATCATAAGCCCCTTCATATAGTTTGTTCTACATTTTATTTTTATAAACATGAAGTATTATAACAAAGGTTTACTTCACAATTTTTCCTCCTTAGTTTTCAATTAGAAATGGATTAAAAAAATTGTGTTTGATATTGTTGTCCATTACTTAGTAATGATAAACAAGTTTATTTTAATAAGTATATTATATTACATATTGATGAATATGGTTGATTTAAAACATAATTATTGTATCAGTAGTAATAATAACAATAATTTGTGTGTGTTTTTTTTGTTTTGTTTTACAAATTGCTTTACATCGCACCGACACAGATAGGTCTTATGGCGATGATGGGACAGGAAAGGGGTAGGAATGGGAAAGAAGCATCCGTGGCCTTAATTAAGGTACAGCCCTGGCATTTGCCTGGTTTGAAAATGGGAAACCATGGAAAACCATCTTCAGGGCTGCTGACAGTGGAGTTTGAACCCACTTATCTCCCGAATACTGGATACTGTTGCAAGTAACTAACCTCATATTTTAATCTGTTTAGTTACAACAAACAATGTTTTATTATAAACCACCTATTCAATACATCAAAATGTTATTACATTTAGAGTTTCCTCATTAATATGAAGTTATATGCGGGACATGTTTCGCTCCTTTATAGAGCATCATCAGCCAATCTAAAAATATCATAGAACGCAGAATCATTGGTAGCGTGCCTTATTAACAAGGACTTAATAATGGAAAAGTTGATAAAAATACATTCATTTAAAATTATGGTAGATTAAGTTTGCTCTCACATATTTACAAACAATTAGTATGTCTAAAATCTTGAAGAATGACTTGTGATTCAATCTTCAGAACTAATAATTAAGTTATAGTCATTTAAAACTTGAAAATGGGATCGTGCTAAAAGTTTGTTATCCTTTGAGGATAAGTCTATAAAATTCTAAGATCTCGTCATCTTGATTATTGAAACGTGACAGAATAAACCTTAGTCTTCACAAAGTTTTAACTCTTGTTGTCATTTCACACCAGCAATGTTGAATAAGTATGTACTAGTTGACATCAATGACCAAAGATTTGAAGCAATGAATTAAAATGAAGCATAGTTGAAAAGGACGTAATTCAACGAACTGTGTAACTAAAAGTTGTTAAAGACTATCGCTTGTTGGCATGTCCCTCCAGTTACTGCTTGTCTGTCTGGTGTTGTCTAAAGTTGCATAGCGAGTGCCTGTTTTTCCGCGTTGGAGGGACATGCCAACAAGCAAACAGCTCGAATGACACCAAGAGTTTAAACTTTGTGAAGACTAAAGTTTATCCTGTCTCATGTTGCAGTCATCAAGATGACGAGATCTTAGAATTTTATAGACTCCTATCCTCAACGGATAACATAAACTTTTAGCCCAATCTCATTTTCAAATTTCAAATGACTATAACTTAATTATTAGTTCTTAAGATTGAATTGCAAGTCATTCTTCACGATTTTAGACATAACTAATTGTTTCTAAATATTTGAGAGCAAACTTACTCTACCATAATTTTAAATTAATGTATTTTTATCAACTTTTCCATTATTAAGTCCTTGTTAATAAGGCATGCTACCAATGATTCTTCTGCCTTCTATGATATTTTAGTAAAATAAGTTTAAAATTGTAAAATGTACAAATAATTTTTAAGTCATTAGTTATGAACATAAACCAACCTTTGAGATTCTAGATTGGCTGATGATGCTCTATAAAGGAGCTAAACATGTCCCGCATATAACTTCACATTAATGAGGAAACTCTAAATGTAATAACATTTTTATGTAGGATACTGGCCGCATTTCAGTGACTGCAGCTATCGAGCTATGTAATAATTTGTATAATGTTAGCTATAACTGTGGATTGTCTAAACATATGCTGTGGAATGAGATTGTTGTCCCATAACAATTTATTAATGTGCCAAAAGCCAGGAACAATAGTTGTCACGTTTAAAAAACCTTAAAGGCAACTGATCTCATCTAGGATCAAATTCATCATCTTGAGAAAGGACGGCTAACAATTAACAGAGTATGCCACTAAGCAAGTAATCATTTTCATTATGAATCCATATTGAAATTCAGTATACACTGATAAAATTGCAAGTATTTATTTATACACCCACCTATTCAATACATGAAATTCTTTATGATTAGGATTTAATCCTTGTTACAAATTCTGTCTTTGGGACATGTTTCGCCTGTTTTTCAGGCAGCATCAGCCATCATATTGCCTCAAGGTTAGATCAGGATCCTGACTAATCTTTATGTGTTATTTGTAATTTATAAATTGCAGTCTTAAAACTAATTTACAACTTTTAATTTTGTAATTAAAAACAGTTGTACAGTATATAAGGCAGTGTGGGTATGAAAATTAAGAAATTCTGAGCACTTTAAATTATTGCAATGATTTTTTTTTAATGGCATTATATTCAAAATCTTTTAAATAGAATGTCTAAACATCAAAGATGTCGTTCCACCTTGGAGATATTTGGATAAAAGACTATTTTACCATGGAACACATTAAAGCTTCTGTTGAGAAAATCAGGTTAAAAGCCTCCTGTTCTAATGAGAATGTATAATCGTAGAGGTCATTTAAGCTGTCTTCATCACTAAGAAATGCATAATTTTTATATATTTAAGTGTTTGTAGCTGAAATCTATGAGAGATTTCTTTGGTTATAAATTAACATTAATCATTGACGTAATTATTGTGTCGTCACTGTTATTATTTTCTCATCAAAGTTGTAGGAATATAAGGTGATTGATTGTAAGACTGGTTGACATCCTAGATTTTAAAGCTGAATAAGTTGTCAGATAGTGCGTTGGTCAAAAGGGGACATACAAATTTTAATGTTAGATGTTGAGTAAGTGCAGCAGTCAGATGCCAATGCCTGTTGATATGTCTATAATGAAAGAAGATTATGTGAAAGTTATTGTAAATACTTGTAATTTTAACACTGGATGTGCCACTAAGGTTGGCATTCACTGTAGCCTTTGACTTTTGATGTAGAGAAATAGTAAATTAAAAATAAATATGTGCAATGCAACTGTTATTTTATAATACCTGCTTAGGCATATTTAGCAACTATAACCTCCATATTGAGTGAGGTAATAAATTGAAATAGATATAATAGATATGCCTGGAGGATATTTTACTCTGTATAGTGCACAGGGCAGTACAGAAGTTTCCAGACTCCCCCATTAAATGTGCTGTGTGTGATGTTTGGCTGTGTATTTGAGGGTATATAAGAGCAGGCATAAAGCGTGAACATTCTAGAATGTGTTTTCTGTCAGTATGATTCAACATAGGGCATGCTGTAATAGCATAGGGAGCTCCTACATGCTATTAGTTACATGGCTAGCATCTTTGGAACAAACAGTAGCTGAGGCTGTCCAGAACTTTGGGCCACACAGTGTATATGTGTAGTGTGCAGTAATTGGAGATTTTTTAATAGTCTTTTGAGAAATGTGCATTGTGCACTTTTATTGGGTTTTGCCAAAGAGCAAATTTATCTTTAATGTTTTGTGTTTCTTTCCCCAGACGAGAATTTGACATTATTCCTGTAACCCTGAATCAGAACAAGTCACCAGTTCACCATGAGGAACATTGTCTTGGACTAGAATCGTGGTGTGTTCGCCATGTGTATTGCTATGCTTACCATCGACTGATGGATGCTCGTCAACAGAAACACCGTAGAACAGGTGAAATATATTCATAGAGTTAATTTTATATGTATGTAGTTGTAACTTCTATACACTTCACATATGAAGGGGACAGTTAATAACTGCTAGCTGTCTGGCCAGGGTCACCTGCTACAGGATGGAGTAGACCATATAGCTAACAACTTAACTCCAAGTGTTTGGTAGCGCTAAATAACTCAGCTCCGTAGGGCCAGTGGCTTAAGGCAGAGGAGCCGTCGATGACAGGTGAAGCTACACTTCAGTTGAGGTAATTTATCGTCATATCAATGCATACCTGCCAAGTATTCTGGTTTTTCCGTAAAATGTACGGATTTTGAGTGTTTTATGATTGTATGTTGTAAACGTTATTGCACAGATTTTAAATATCCGCACTTGTTTTTGCTTTCTGCAGTCAAATCAGATTTGACTTTCGATAGTAGCTGGTAATACAAAATGCAGTGTTTGAAATTTGACCGGTAAATGTATTGATAATCACATTATCGATTATCCCCATGCTTTTGTCATCTGTTCAACCTCAGCTGCTACTTCATTCACTGAGATGTTCCCAAACAAGTAGCAGACTACGATTTTGAAGAAAAGAAATCGGTGAATAGTAGCAGGCTGTGAATTTATATAAAACAACTTTAGTAACTGTGTCGTGCTTCGTAGCAGCTGAAAGGCTTTGTTTGTGTGTGGGTGCGAGTAACATTGGTGGTAGTTCTGAAACTCGTGGAATCGTATGACGAATTTGTAAGTGATTTAGTATCTTTAGTGGTGTTTGTCATGAGTTCAACTAAGATACAATATTATCGGTCTTTTAGGGAGGCATATTCTGCTGAATTTCCTTGTTTTATAGGATCTCAGAAACGCATTCTGTTCCATGTGCTCGTGTGATATAAACGTTTCTCACAGAGGTAGAACAGAATTAGTAATTCACATTAAATCTGTTAAACACATCTCCAATACAAAATTTAAGGATGGCAGTCAGAAAATTTTTTTTTTTTTACCTCTTCTGGAGTCGACCTTAATTTTTAATTTAACATAATATCCTGTTAGCTGCTGCCGATCATGCTGATGCTCTGTTTAGGAAAATGTCTCCAGATTCAGAAATTGCAAAAAAATATGGCTGTGGCATACCTGCCAACCCTTCAGATTTACCCGGAAACTTTCCGGTTGTTAACTCTTCTTCCGATTTTCCGATTTATTTTTACTTCTTCCTATTTTTGACATATATAACCTCCAGTACGGCCAGTACTCTTCCCCTAGGATAAAGGATAAAATCTTATGTGTTTGTGTAGTTTACGAAACCTCATTTTCAAGCGTATTTATTTGATGCTTTTATTTCATGAGTGTTTTGTCCGTCGCCTTCATGTATCGTGTTTTCCGCTCACCACAGCAGCGTGTGCGCTTTATACAGCTGGAGATTCAGGGCGGCAATCGTCCTGCAAGCAAAGAGAGGCTAGCGTGAGCAAGCGACTCAGTTAATCGGGAGGAAAAAATTAGTTTGTTATTGTGTTGTTCGCGCGCTGTTAACATTGTTTCTGTGCGTAGTTTCGACGAATTTGTAGGCCACGTGTTTTTTTCTTGCATTTCTATGCTTTCCCCCTCTGTCAAAGTCGCATATTAATAATGTATGGACCGGGCGAGTTGGCCGTGCGCGTAGAGGCGCGCGGCTGTGAGCTTGCATCCGGGAGATAGTAGGTTCAAATCCCACTATCGGCAGCCCTGAAAATGGTTTTCCGTGGTTTCCCATTTTCACACCAGGCAAATGTTGAGGCTGTACCTTAATTAAGGCCACGGCCGCTTCCTTCCAACTCCTTGTCCTTTCCTATCCCATCGTCGCCATAAGACCTATCTGTGTCGGTGCGACGTAAAGCCCCTAGCAAAAAAAAAAATAATAATAATAATGTATGGGTCATATTGTTTTGTATGTGGTAGTTTGGCGTATTTAAGTGCATAATTTTGAGTTGAATGTTTCTAAGGGGGTTGTGTCGGTGACAGTTTCTGGTATTTTCTTTTCTCGTTACGGCCAAAAAATGTAACAAACGTTATCTTCAAGTGTTCAGAGATACAGTACCTATAAATTTCCGTTCATTTTATCGTCTGATAAAGGAAACTACCGTATTTTCTCGCATAATTGACGCCCTTGCATAATTTACGCATTCCAATATTTTTGGATCCAAAGTGGGGAAAAAGAAATGTTCACATGTTTGACGCACCCACAATTTCGAACATCCATCACACAGCTCCGGATGTGTTTCGATATGATGATATAAACTACTCAAGTAGCAGGCTTCCTATTGCGAAAGCGGGCATTCCAAATACAGTGCAACGTGGTGTTATTATCTGACAGGAAATCCCACTGCACAAGTTTTACAAGTGTTTCGGGTACGGGACATTCTGTGATCTCAGAATTGTTTGTCAGTCCACAGTATTCAAGTAATACTGCATCATACGAACTCGTGGTGATCAGTTACGCCGAAACATACGGAATAGGGCAGCGGGCAGTAAGTATTCAGTGTCCAAATGAAACGTGCGCTACTGCGGTAACAGAAGTGCACTTCAAGTGGCCAACAAGTCTTGCAAAGCATTTCGCGGACCTAAAAGCAGCAAGTTTCCGCAAGTAGAGGAGGATCTGCTTAAATATATGATTTTATTATGCAACATTGGATAAGCCGTTTCTCACGAAACGCTGTATTTTAAAGAATGAGAAATAGCCGCTGTACATGGAATCAGTGTTTCAGATTTGTAGGTTAGCCGAGGCTTGATTAATTTTATGAAGAGCAGTGGAACAACAAATAACAACATTATGCCAAAAAATGACGAATGATTTCAACGAATTTCATCGCTTTGTGATTGAGAAGCGTAAAATGAAGGAATATTTGATCTTCCTTATAGGAACCGCAGTTCAGACGCCAGTCAGTTTCCATATGCCACAAAGTCGAACAATCGATAGGAAAGGAACATACCGTGTTATCGTTCGTGCTACCGGAAGCAGTAAACAACGATGTACTGATGTACTGCAATGTTTGCTGTAACAGCTGATGGCAGAAAGCTTGCACCTTACATTGTTCTAAAACGATAAACAATGCCTAAAGTAAAATTTCCGCGAGTGATCCACGTTCGTATTCAAGAAAAAGGGTGGATGGACAGGTCACTCGTACAAGATTGGATACGAACGGTTTGGGGTAATGTAGCAGGGTCCCTCCCTTGATGCCGGCCCTTCTTGTGTTGGACAGTTTTCTTTTCTTTGCCGGTATGTCATTGTTATGACATTACATGAATTGTACTTTTATTAGTTCATGTTTATTTCACTTCAGGTCGTGTTGTCAGCTCATAATGGGAAGAATATTTTCCAGTGTCGGTACTTCAAACCCACGTGTCTAACTTAGCTGATGTACATTACTCTATTTGACTTGTCAGAAAAAATCTCTTGCCTGAATTTTATGCCAAATAACGATAACCGCAAATGAGTTGAGCCAATTGTGTTTATATTATATTTGATGTATCTTTTAAATGTAAATGAATTGTAAATAATTTGCAAATATCTGAATTCCTTGAATAATTTACACATCCAAAGTTTTCGCCTCTGTTTTCGCGAAAAAATGCGTTAATTACGCGAGAAAATACAATATTATGCATTCTGTTGTGTGTGTCAGTGTGACATAAATACTATTATTCCTATGTGTCATAAATGAAAATGATTAGGTACATCTTCCTGTAACTATTTTTATGTTTTCTTGGTTTAAGATTTTAAATGTAATGGTCAATTCGCATTGTAACTGTAGATATGTATGCCTTTTATCTTGACCTTTTTTTTTTTTTTCACCTAGACCGTGGTGGAAGAATATATGTGATGAAATCCAAGAATTAAAAAGTCTTATTTTTTGTTTTTAAAAGTTGGCAGGTATGCTGTGGTCATACGAAAACTGCACACATTTTAAAAGAAATGGCTACGGGTTCAAGAAGTTACATGCAGTGTGAACCATTTTCTTTAGCTATGGATGGGAGCAATAATAGTAATGCTAAGTTTTACCCTATTGTCATCACTTGTTTTATGGCAAAGCAGCTCAGTGTTGTCTGTTCCAGCTTTAGTGGGTGAGTTAACAGGACATAATATTTGTAATTTTGGTAATTTCACAGTGTTACAAAATACCAATTCAAAATTGTGTAATGTTTTGTTCCGATAATGCTCCAGTCATGTTTGGAAAGAAGAGTGGAGTTGCTGCTGTTTTAAGGGAAGCACAGTCATCTGTCTTCGTACTGGGTTGCTCATGCCATTTGATTAACGTGGCTGCTGAGAAAGGTGCAAGCATTTTGCCTGTTGGAGTTGATGAACTATTAGTCGACATATTGTATTATTTAGAAAAGTGTTGTAAGAGGAAGGAACGCCTTAAGAAATTCCAAGAGCTTCACAACAAGGAAATGAAGATACTGAAACATGTTTGCATAAGATGGCTGTCGTTAGGAAGGTGTCTGCAGAGGCTGTTAGGGCAATGGAATCTACTACTTGGTTTCTTTAAAGGCTGTGAGCTTGCATCCGGGAGATAGTGTGGTTGAATCCCACTGTCAGCAGCCCTGAAGATGTTTTTCCTTGGTTTCCCAATTTCACACAGGGCAAATGCTGGGGTTGTACCTTAATTAAGGCCACGGCCGCTTCCTTCCAACTCCCAGGCCTTTCCTATCCCATTGTCGCCATAAGACCTGCCTGTGTCAGTGCAACGTAAAGCCACTAGCAAAAAAAAAAATCTAAGGTACACCATTACCTAGTGAGCCAAGAAACATTTTCTTGTCCCTTATAAATACTTGCATGTTTTCTGTGAATTGATTACCTTCACAGTTTGTAACACTATCTGTTCTATATTAATAATTGATGTAAGACCTTAATATGGTGATCCCAACAGATGGCAGTAAGATCGCTCTTGTGATCTCCATCGTTCCTTGTATATCTTTGACCTCTTGTATGACTGAACTTCTCTATTCTGTGATATTTTTGTGACCTTATTGTCAACGCTTTGAAATTCTGATTGGAACTCTTTTACTGAAAATAAGCATGTTATTAAATGCTTTAAAGGCTTCTGAATTTGAGCGATATGTAATGCATCGCTCTAAGTGGAAAGTTCGGAAGTTATGCCTAGGTTCTTTTAACTTGTCATAATGGAGAGAAGTTTTACCTTCTTGTGTATGCGGGTGTCTTGACCAACACATTAACCTTTTGAACTCCATTACCCTTAGCGTATGCTTCCTGCTCCACTCCTAATTAATTTCTGCACTATGGGTATGGAGGAGCATCACCACCTCCGGTTTCATTATCACTATCACTTTGTTCACTTTCACTTGCATTATTCACTAATAAATCATCCAAGTCAGTTGTTGGTTCATCGTCACTATCACTGTCCACTAACTGTTCTAAAATATCCAGTTCCGTGAGTGAAGACGAAGCAGAAGCCATGTTTACATTCAAACAACAACATCTGTGAACTTGCATAAACATTCGAGAATAATAGAGCCCAAAAACATTGCCACAATTCCCGCGAACTATTGTAAGTAGGAAAACGTGTTCTCTCAGAGACCGTTCGATAGCTCTACAATACTAGAACACAGCACAGTCGTCATACGAGCGCTGAAAGTACGAGATGTTGTCATGTCGACTGGAGCTCTACATCGGAGCGCAAGTCTAATATTTTAATGTCGAACCGCATTCGACATAGGAGTGCAAAAGATTAACCTAATGTTTGTTTCCTTTTGGTGTTTCATAATGTGATTTGTTTAGGTCTCTCTTCTTTGTGCAACCAGCCAATTACGAGCAGCAATATAATTGTATTTTCTTTCACTTATTGTGTTTTGGATACAAATAACTTGAGATACTTTGCTGATGTTTGGTTGTATGTCTGTTCCCTATATTATGTTATGACCAAAGACCAGATTATATGCATTTCCATATTTACCCGCTTTTCACCGGTTATTGCATATTTTAACTAAAAACTGGCGATAATGCATATTTTAGGGCCATACACTCGAGCATCAGATTTTGTTCGTTTGCGGGACCCGACAATTCTTAGATATTGCTCGCTCATGTGCGTATATGCTCTTGGATCTGGTTGGATATTTCTATCGTGTATCTGGTTGGATATTTCTGTCGTGGATCTGGTTGGATATTTCCATAGGTTAGTGCTATATAGTTTAGTGTAATATACAATGTGTAACAAAATATAGCAATGAACTGAGAGAATGTTAAAAAAATCGTTCAATTACTACAACATACTTCAATTACTACAATATTAAAATACTTTCAATTGAAATTATTAGTATTTTAGTCATTGATTTGTATTAAGCAGTAATTTTATTCTATCAACTTTTTAATTTACCGTGTAGAACTGGCATGCCGGAAAAATTAGGCGCTTTTGCAATATCTAAAACAAGCATTGAGCAAAACCTAAGAAACGTGCAAAATCTGAGGCCAGAGTGTATTTACAATATTTTAGAAATCTCAAAGGGCAAACTCAAGCTCTATCTCATTTTAATGTTTTATAGTGACCGCAGCATATAACTGCGCAGAGTCAATGCACCTGCTGCCCATGCACCCGCTTGATCCCCTTGCCTGTCATAGTGATGATTCATCGCCGATGCAAATAAATTACGCACGTTGTTTGTCACACTTCTATTGTTTCAGTTTAGTTCTTTATTTATTTGTACAAAGTTCAAAGCGTAGTGTGTAGCGTGCAGTGCACCATGCCACCCAAAAAAAAAAAAAAAAAAAAAATGCCATTTTGTGGATAGCTGACCATCCTGGAACATGTACTTTTGACGGAAATAAGTTATACTGTTGAATTTGCGAGAAAAACATTTCGTGCACAAAAAAGTTTCAAATAGACCAACATGTCAAGACAAGCCTTGATCTCGCAAGAATACGAAAGAAAGGCCCACAACAACTTTTAACAGCGGCAAGTAACAGTAGCAGTGATTTAACCTCCAGAGGAAATGACAAAAATCGCTTTAACATGGATCTATGCTGTTAGAGGCACGCGGCTGTGAGCTTGCATCCGGGAGATAGCCTGTTTGAATCCCACTGTCGGCAGCCCTGTTTTTCTGTGGTTTCCCATTTTCACACCAGGCAAATGCTGGGACTGTACCTTAATTAAGGCCATGACCGCTTTCTCCCAGTTCCTAGGCCTTTCCTATCCCATCGTCGCCATAAGACGATGTAAAGCCACTAGCAAAAAAAAAAAACCATGGATCTATGTGAAGCATTCATTGCAAGTAATATTCCTCTTCACAAACTTATAAACTCTGTCCTCAAAGGTTTTCAGCACAAATATTGCTTAATCATAATATACCAGATGAATTGCTTAAAAATTACATGCCGACAATTTATCTACATGTTCTGGAAGAAACACGCGATGAACTCAAGGATAACATCATTTGGATTTCAGCTGATTAAACTACTGTACTGACAATTATGTCTGTTACATTTCTAATTTAATTGTTGGTGCATTAAAAAAAAGAGCCTTCTTCTTCCTATTTGGTGGCCTGCAAACAATTACAAAATGTAAATCATTCTACGACCGCCAGATTTATGAATGAGGGCATTAAAAGGATATTTCCAGAATCTTCTGCAGATGAAAGGATGTTTTTCTCTCAGATGCTGCCCATTACATGATTAAAGCAGGAAAAGCCCTCCAAGTATTTTACACAAATATGATTCATGTGACGTGCTTCACTCATGGAGTACATCGCCTCGCAGAAAAAGTACAATCTACGTTTGGGAATGTAAACAAACTGATTCATCAACAAAGAAAGTGTTTCTTAAGGCACCTGCTCGCATCAAGGCCTACAAAGAAAAACTACAAAATGTGCCTTTACCTACCGAACCCAGTGGAACTCATTGGGGTGCCTGGGTCGAAGCTATGTTGTTTTACAATGAACATTTCGAGGCAATCACAGGTGTAGTAAATGACTTCGATAGTGTAGAGGCTGTGGCAGTTTGTAAGTGCAAGGAAGCATTTAATGATTCCAGTATTCAGAAAAACATTGCAGTCATTAGCAGTCATTTTTCTCATATACCTGCGAGTATTAAAAAGCTTGAAACTCAAGGTTTGGCGTTGACTGAATCTGTTCAGGTAATTAATAAAATTTGTCTAGTGAACTCCTCCTTGTCAGAGGTATTCCCGAGGAAACTTAAAGAAAAGTTTGCAGACGTTTCGAACAATAACCCAGGCTTTCAACCTTTATGACAAATTGATAGTTTTATTAATGGGACAGGTGACCTTTTGCCAGAAAAAGTAAGTGCCAATATAGCACCCAAATTCAAATACTGTCCAGTCACCTCAATTGATGTCGAATGGTCGTTTTCAGCTTATAAAAATGTTTTGAGCGATCGACGACAGTCTTACTACTGAACATTTGGAACAGTACCTGATCGTTTCTGTTTACCATAGTAGCAAAATGTAAAATAATTTGTAAATGATACTTTTTTCTGAATAAAAATTGTCTATTGTATGTTGTTTTTGAAATAATATAAGTTATGTAACTAATCATTATTTTTTTTAAAATTATTGATGTTGCATATTTTCACACTTTTCATATTTTGAGCATTTTTCATGCTGCATATGTTGCATATAATCTGGTCTTTAGTTAAGACACTTCTGGAAACCTTTTATTCTGCACACATGGACGGTTTAATAGTAAATGTTCCGTTGTATGTAAGTCACCAACTTCTGCCGGCCTAATGTATTATGAACCCTGATTGTGTTCATTTACATGCTGCAAAATATCTATATATATAAAATAACTTGTCCTGGCTGATTGACTGACTGACTGACTGACTGACTGACTGACTGACTGACTGACTGATTCATCATCGCCGAGCCAAAACTACTGAACATAAAGAAATGA
Organism: Anabrus simplex; assembly: GCF_040414725.1. Classification (NCBI taxonomy): domain Eukaryota; kingdom Metazoa; phylum Arthropoda; class Insecta; order Orthoptera; family Tettigoniidae; genus Anabrus; species Anabrus simplex. Next base: position 1,446,133,560 of record NC_090265.1, on the reverse strand, counting down.
AACCTTGGGGATATATTTATATTAAGACGTAGGTGCTCGCTAAGAGAGGATTTTTGGATATTCCATCGATAAGGGGGTAAAAAGGGGGGTGAAATTTTAAAATGAGTGTATCTATATCTCAAAACTTTAAAAGTTTACAGATGTAAAAATTGGTATTTAGAATCTCCTTTAAAAATAAGGAAACACGTATTTTTTTGTTTTCAGAAAATCCCAATAGGAGGGGTGAAAAAGGGTGAAAAAATGGTTGAATGTCTTTAATCAGGATACCGGTACTAATATCTCAAAACTGAAGATATTACAGACCTGAGAATTGGTACTTTTGATCTCTTTTAAAAATAAAGAAACACGTATTTTTTGTTTTTGGAAAATCCAATTAATGGGAGGGTGAAACGGGGGTGAATTTTTAAAATGAGTGCATCTATATCTCAAAACTTTTAAAGTTTACAGATGTAAAAATTGGTATTTAGAATCTTCATTAAAAATAAAGAATCACGTATTTTTTGTTTTCGGAAAATCCCAATAGGAGGGGTGAAAAGGGGTGAAAAATGGGTTGAATGCCTTTAATGAGGATACTTATATCTCAGAAACTGAAGATATTACAGACCTGAAAATTGGTGTTTGGGATCTCCTTCAGAAATAAGGAAACACGTATTTTTTTTTGTTTATGAAAAAAAAACAATTAATGGGGGGGGTGAATGGGGGGTGAATTTTTAAAATGAGTGTATCTATATCTCAAAACTTTAAATTTTATAGATGTAAAATATGGTATTTAGAATCACCTTTAAAAATAAAGAAACACGTATTTTTTGTTTTCGGAAAATCCTGATAGGAAGGGTGGAAAACGTGAAGAAAGGTGGAATGCCTTTAATGAGGCTACTTATATTTCAGAACCTGAAGATATTAGACCTGAAAATTGGTATTGGGGATCCACTTTAAAAATAAGGAAACACGTATTTTTTCGTTTTTGGAAAATCCAAATAATGGGGGGTGAAAAGGGGGGTGAATTTTTAAAATGAGTGTGTCTATATCTTAAAACTTTAAAAGTTTACAAATGTAAAAATTGGTATTTAGAATCTCCCTTAAAAATAAAGGAACACATATTTTTTCGTTTCCTGTAAATCCCAATAGGAGGGGTGTAACAGGGTGAATAGTGGGTTGAATGCCTTTAATGAAAATACATATATCTCAGAAACTGAATTTATTACAGAACTGAAAATGTGTATATGGGATCTCCTTCAAAAATAAAGAAATGCGTATTCTCGGAAAATCCAATAAAAAAGGGGGGGTGAAAGAATTCAAAAATTAATTGACTTTAATTGTATGAGAATACATACATCTAATAAAAACTAAAGTCGTTACGGACGTGAAAATTGGTATTTTGATCTCCTTTAAAAACAAAGAAAAACACGTTTTGTGGGGGAAACCATCTTGGGGGCAGGAGTGGAAAGGAGTTGAATTCCTTTCATGAGGACACAGAAATAAAAATCTGAAGAAGTTAGAGTCGTGATAATTGCTATTTAGAAGATCGTTTACTATTAAAGAAACAATTATTTTTTGCCGGAAAATTCACTTAAGGGGGGGGGAGAAGTGTGAAAGGAAGTGAATAAAAGTGAATTGTTATTAAGGGGATACTTATATCTCAAAACTGAAGGTAATAGACGTGAACATTGGTGTTCGGAAACTCCTTTAAACATAAAGAAACACGCCTTCTTTTAATATTTGTGGGGGGGGGGGTAAATAAACTTAACGGCGGAGGGGTGTAAAAGGAGCTGAGACCAATTGATTTTGCTGTTCATAATGTACTTATAAGGAGCCTCCGTTGCTCAGGCGGCAGCGCGCCGGCCTCTCACAGCTGGGTTCCGTGGTTCAAATCCCGGTCACTCCATGTGATATTCGTGCCTGACAAAACGGAGGCGGGACAGGTTTTTCTCCGGATACTTCGGTTTTCCCTGTCATCATTCATTTCAGCAACACTGCCCAATATTTCATTTCATTTGTCATTCATCGATCATTGCCGCAGAGGAGTGCTTCGGCAGCCGGCACAATTCCTACTGTCGCCGCTAGATGGGGCTTTATTCATTTCATTCCTGACCCTGTCGAATAACTGGAAACAGGCTATATATTTTCGATGTACTTATTCTGATCATAAACCAGTCTTTTTTAATCTTTCCTGTGTTCGTTTTCAACAGGCATCTTTTCCTTCGGAGAACATTCTTATATTACAGTAGATTCTCCTGGTATATGAATAAAAAATTAAACACATTTGAAATAAACAATAGGAATGAGATTGACCGTCCAATTGTTCACCTCTATAATAAGGTCAAAAATGCACGGAAGTATGTCATTCGCATCGCCGAAAATCTCGCACACTTACCGACACGCGACAATGGTGCTGGTCACATTCTCAACAATGACAATGGCAGCAGATGAAATTTACCGCCAAGTAGCGGTCTTGCATCTTGCTGTGGGGTCCAGAACATCTATAATAATAATAATAATAATAATAATAATAATAATAATGATAATAATGTTCTGGACCGTCGTCAAATGTGCGGACCGCGGTGGAAAAGTGTCCTGGACGGGTAATGACTAAGAATGCAGTCCGGCCGCGGCTTCCGTACCGCCAAGGCACCCAAGACAACACCACGCCGGATCTCCTGAAGGATTTGATCCATATTATAAATGCTTATAAGAAAAGATGGCATAGATTTAGGGACCCAACTGACCGGGTGGAATACCTGGACCTAGCCCGGGAAGTACGAAATCGATTGCTGGGAAGAAAGATTGAAAAATGAGAGGAAACTTGCCGTAATCTATGAGAAAACGAGTCAGATCGTGAATTTGGGCGGATTCTCGCAGAAAACGATTCAGATCGCGAATTTCAGCTGATTATATATCTAAAACAGCATTCAATTATAAATTTCAGTATAATACCGTAGCGAAGCACGGGTATATTGCTAGTCTATATATATAAAATAACTTGTCCTGACTGACTGACTGACTGACTGACTGACTGACTGACTGATTCATCATTGCCGAGCCAAAACTACTGGACATAAAGGAATTAAATTTTGTGGATACATTCATATTAAGATGTAGGTGCTCGCTAAGAGAGGATTTTTTGATATTTCGTCGTTAAGGGGGTGAAAAGGGGGGTGAAATTTTAAAATGAGTGTACCTATATCTCAAAACTTTAAAAGTGTACAGATGTAAAAATTGGCTTTTAGAATCTTCTTTAAAAATAAGGAAACATGTATTTTTTTGTTTTCAGAAAATCCCAACAGGAGGGGTGAAAAAGGGTGAAAATGGGGAAAAATGGGTTGAATGCCTTTAATCAGGATACCGGTACTTATACCTCAGAAACTGAAGATATTACAGACCTGAAAATTGGTACATTTGATCTCTTTAAAAAATAAAGAAACACGTATATTTTTGTTTTTGGAAAATCCAATTAATCGGAGGGTGAAAAGGGGGTGAATTTTTAAAATAAGTGAATCTATATCTCCAAACTTTTAAAGTGTGCAGATGTAAAAATTGATATTTAGAATCTTCATTAAAAATAAAGAAATACGTATTTTTTTGTTTTCGGAAAATCGCAATAGGGGGAGTGAAAAGGGGTGAAAAAGGGGTTGAATGCCTTTAATGAGGCTACTTATATCTCAGAAACTGAAGATATTACAGACCTAAAAATTGGTGTTTGGCATCTCCTTTAAAAAAGAAACACCTATTTTTTTTTGTTTCTGGAAAATCCAATTAAGGGGGGGGGGGGGGGGTGAAAAGAGGATAATATTTTAAAATGTGTGTATCTATATCTCAAAACTGTTAAAGGTTATAGACGTGAAAATTGGTATTTAGAATCTTCTTTAAAAATAAAGAAACACTTATATTTTGTTTTCGGAAAATCCTAATAGGAAGGGTGGAAAAGGTTGAAAAAGGAACACTTATATTTTGTTTTCGGAAAATCCTAATAGGAAGGGTGGAAAAGGTTGAAAAAGGGGTCGAATGCCTTTCATGCGTCTACTTATATTTCAGAACCTGAAGATATTACAGACCTGAAAATTGCTCTTTGGGATCTCCTTTAAGAATAAAGAAACGCGTATTATTTGTTTTTGGAAAATCCCATTAATGGGGGGTGAAAAGGAGTGATTTTTTAAAATGAGTGTATCTATATCTCAAAACTTTTAAAGTTTATTGATGTAAAAATTGGTATTTAGAATCTCCTTTAAAAATAAAGGAACACGTATTATTTTGTTTACGGAAAGTCCCAAGAGGAAGGGTGTAAAAGGGTGAATAATGGGTTGAATGCCTTTAATGAGGCTACTTATATTTCAGAACCTGAAGATATTACAGACCTGAAAATTGGTATTTGGGATCTACTTTAAAAGTAAAGAAACACGTATTTTTTCGTTTTTGGAAAATCCAAATATTGGGGGGTGAAAAGTGGGGTGAAATTTTTAAAATGAGTGTGTCTACATCTTAAAACTTTAAAATTTACAGATGTAAAAATTGGTAGTTAGAATCTCCTCTAAAAATAAAGGAACACGTATTTTTTTTGTTTCCTGTAAATCCCAATAGGAGGGGTAAATGGTGAAAATGGGTTGAATGCCTTTAATGAGGATACATATATCTCAGAAACGAAAGATATTACACAACTGAAAATGTTTATATGTATTCACCTTTAAAAATAAAGAAACACGTATTTTTTAGTTTTTGGAAAATCCAATTAATGGCGGTTAAACAGGAGTGACAAATTGGGGTGAATTTTTTGAAAGACTATATCTACAGAATATCTTGGAAACGTAAAATATTACAGACGTAAAAAGTGGGTGTTTGGAATCTCCTGTAAATGTAAAGAAACATAGGTGATTTGTTTCTGGAAACTCCACATAAGGGGAACTCAAAAGGGGTGAAATTTTAAAATGAGAATTTTTACAGTATATCTAAAAAAAACTTAACATGTTACAGAAGTGAAAAATGGTATTTTTTATCTCTATTAAACATAAAGAAACGTGTATTTTTAGTTTTCGGAAATACCACTTGGGTGAAAGGGGGGGGGGGGAAGTGACTGAAAATGGTGTTGAATTATTTTAATTAGGCTACTGATATCTCAAAAATGAAGATGTTACAGACGTTAAATTTGATATTTGCAATCTGCTTTAAAAGTAAAGAAACGTATTCTCGGAAAATGCAATGAAGTGGTGGGGGGGGTGAAAGAATTGAAAAATTAATTGACTTAATTTTATGAGAATACATACATCTAATAAAAACTAAAGTTGTTACAGACGTGAAAATTCGTATTTGGATCTCCTTTAAAAACAAAAAAAAACGCGTTTGGGGGGGGGGAAACCATCTTGGAGGGCGGGAGTGTAAAGAGTTTTAATTCCTTTCATGAGGACACATAAATCAAAAACTGAAGAAGTTAGAGTCGTGATAATTGGTATTTAAAGGATCCTGTACTATTAAAGAAACAAGTATTTTTGCGGGAAAATTCACTTGGGGGGGGGGGGGGTAGTAGTGTGAAATGAAGTGAAAAAAGTAAATTATTTTTATGGGGATACTTATATCTCAAAACTGATGGTAATAGACGTGAACATTGGTGTTTGGAATCTCCCTTAAACATAAAGAAACAACCCTTCTTCTAATTTTTTTTTTGGGGGGGTGGTTGGCGGTAAATAAACTTAACGGCGGTGGAGTGTAGAAGGAGGTGAGACCAATTGATTTTACTGTTATTAATGTACTTATAAGGATCCTCCGTTGCTCAGACGGCAGCACGCCGGCCTCACACAGCTGGGTTCCGTGGTTCAAATCCTGGTCACTCCATGTGACATTCGTGCTGGACAAAACGGAGGCGGGACAGGTTTTTCTCTGGATACTCCGGTTTTCCCTGTCATCAGCCATTCCAGCAACACACAATAATAATAATAATAATAATAATAATAATAATAATAATAATAATGTTCCTGACCGTCGTCAAATGTGCGGACCGCGCTGGAAACGGCTCCTGGACTGGTAATGACTAAGAATGCAGTCCGGCCGCGGGTTCATTGCCGCCAAGGCACCCAATATGGCACCACGCCGGATCTCCTGAAGGATTTTATCCATATTAAAAATGATTATAGGAAATGATGGCAAAGATTTACGGACCCAACTGACCGGGAAGAATAACTGAGCCTAGCCCGGGAAGTACGAAATCGATTGCTGGAAAGGAAGATTGAAAAATGGGAGGAAACGTGCCGTAAAATAATAGAAAACGAGTCAGATCGCGAATTTCGGCGGATTATATATCTAAAACAATAAGCATTCAATTATAAATTTCAGTATAATACCGTAGCGAAGCACGGGTATCTTGCTAGTTTGTAATAAAAGGTAAGTGATGTGATTCAATCGTCATATTGAATGTTATGAGGGGCTGTTCACAATGGTGCTCCACTGATATGCGGGCTATCCGTATACCCAGTCCGATAGCTTCCTGGAGTCTCTAGGTTTGTTCCTTCCTCCAGCTGGTGTTTCATGTCTTCAGTGATAAAGCTTTGGATGATTTCGTGATTCTCTCTCTTTATTTAGTATTTTCCATTACTAGTTTATTAACTCTTGCTTTCTTGCACTTGTACAGTATTTTCGTTATTCGTATTGTGCGAGGACATCGTGACATTAAGCACCCCAGGTAGACGTAGGCATTCTTTATCTCATTCTTTGCCCTTTTTCTATTTTTACACATTTATGGGCTGTACGCCATATATCTTTTTTAATACATATTAATGGGCACGCTTGAAGTGGAAAGGAATAGATGAAATTAGACCTGAAATGGTGAAGTGTAGTGGAAAGCACTGGCGTATCCAATGGGGGGGGGGAGGGCAGTGGGCGACCCCCCCCCCCCCCCAAATATTTCCTGAAACTAGAGCGACGATCAGCCGTTGTTTTTCGTACGGCACGAACAACTTAATAACTTACGCCGAAATGTTAAATTAACGTAGCGACAAAGAATCTACTAGCAAGGCTCAATAGGTCTAATCATAATTCTCCATATTTGTACTGCTTGAATGAAAAGAAAACACTTAGGATTGTGATGCGCAGGAATATTTCCTTGTAGAGGCCTCAGTATTGGGAATGTAACCGTGTATTGACAAATGTCAAGACATGAGGAAAAGGGCAAAAAATGAAATGAAATGGCGTATGGCTTTTAGTGCCGGAGGGTCCGAGGGCAAGTTCGGCTCACCAGATGCAGGTCTTTTGATTTGACACCCGTAGACAACCTGCGCGTCGTAATGAGGATGAAATGATGGTGAAGACGCCACATGCACCCAGCCCCCCTTCCAGCGAAATTAATCAGTTAAGTTTAAAATTCTCGACCCTGCCGGGAATCGAATCCGGGACCCCTGTGGCCTAAGGCCAGCACGCTAACCATTTAGTCATGGAGCCGGACAGGGAAAGGGCAATTATCAAGGGATAACTCAGTTGAGGACCGGAATGTGACCACCGAGATAAGTGGGGCCACGGTCAGAAACAGCTGCAAGCTTACAACATAGTGTCAGATCTTGCACATCGGTTCTAGGAAACAACAATGTCCTAGGGATCCTCGGGTTGTACTGTGGTTGAAAGATGTGCTGTGTTTAAGTTGCGGCATTGGGAAGACCGTGACACGATTTTGAGCTGTACATCAGTTCCCATTTTGTGCCATATAAGTAAATTTTTTGAAGAGGGCCATTTCGTCACTGAGAAGCCAGAACAATGTACATCCTCGGTAAGTTATGAAAAAGCTTTTTTAATATTCTAACAGTAGCAAGACAATCGTGGATGCGTGCCTAAGTTCAATATGTAGACCTATATATTTTGTCAAATGCCCAGCAACTGATTGGAACTTCAAATTGCACCATCATAAGTGCGGGTAAATATTTTGTAATTGGCGGGCGTGATAACTCAGTTCCAATGGTTCTATCTTCTCATCAGGGCGGCCCAGGCTTGAATCGCAGTCGATGCATGAAACATTTCTGAAATGGGAAGTCATGTTGTATTGATATGGATTCTACTTAAAACAATGGATCCCGTCCCTTACCTTTCTTTATACTTTTGAGCCATAACCGCATCATTTATGGTGGTGTATTTTGAGTATTCAACCATTATTCGGGCTTACCTTGTACCTCAAATGGTGAGTAGATGCAGTGGTGCACCCACAAAATAAGTCGAGGCCAGTAGCATGGACACGTTTCCTTTGAAGGGGTTGTGAAAAGATGTTTTATTTTTAATTAGAATTTGCTTTACGTCGCACCGTAGATCTTATGGCAACGATGGGAAAGGAAAGGGCTAAGCGTGGGAAGGAAGAGGCCGTGGCCTTAATTAAGGTACAGTGCCAGTATTTGCCTGATGTGAAAATGGGAAACCACGGAAAACCATCTCTAGAGCTGCCGACAGTGGGATTTGAACCCACTATCTCCCGGATGCAAGCACACAGCTGTGCTCCCCTAAGAGCACGGCCAACTCACCCGGTGGATATGAAAAAAGCCGGTCCTACTGAGTGTGGTGACGGATCTTCAGTAGATATTGATGGTTTTGTTTGTTACCATGTACAATCATAGCTTCTGAACTCTTAATATAAACCAGCTGCATTATTGAAACTGTTCATAAAACTGATAATATCGTTCTTCGTTTGTGTGGAAGTAGAATTTTCATTTAATTTGTCTTCTTAAAAAAAGGAACCACTTTGGTACTACACCCCATTACATCAGGTCGTAGATATTTCGATTGCGGGAGACTCAAGGCCAACTGTACTGCACCCACAAACAAGGTTGTGTCTTCCCCATCCCATGCCTTTCTTAACTCTGTCAGTGCTGGGAATCGAATGCCGGATGCCTTAAGTCAAATTCTAAAATAAGGAGACCTACAAGTAACCAGCCGGCCCCACAGTGTAGTGGTAGCGTGCCTGCGTGGAATAGGCCAGGGATTTTTACCTGGATCTGAGGGCTGGTTTGAGGTACACTCAGCCCACGTGTTTATAATTGAGGAGCTATCTGACGTTGAGATGGCCACCCCGGCCTAGAAAGCCAAGAATAACGGAGGAGAGGATTCGTTGTGCTGACCACACGGCAACTCGCAATCTGTAGACCTCCGGGCTGAACAGCTGTCGCTTGGTAGGCGATGGCCCTTTGGGGCTGTTACGCCATGGAGTTTGATTTGGAAAAGTGAATAGAGAAGAAAGCGACACCCCTGCAAGGCTCTTTAGCTTCCAGCTACTTCTTCTGTCTGGCCTCCTGCATTTAGGACAGTTGGTAAACGTACACCGTAATGAATGCTCCTCATTAAACCTTTGTAAAAATACCAACGGCATCTATTTATAACAATAATCACAAACGCCTCCTTTTCATGTGGCTCAGTTGGTTGAGTCGCCGTCCTTCTGAGTTCGAGTTTGCAGGTTCAAATCCCTGCTTGGGTCGGTGGTCCTTAAAACGGTGTTGAAATGGCAACAGCTGCGTGTCGTTGGTTATGGCGCGTTAATAAAAATTATACATACGAATATTAGCGTCACAAAATTGTAACTTTATACTACTATATTCTGTATCCCAGGCTAGCGAGGGAAACTGTTTAACAATTTGCTTTACGTCGCACCGACACAGATAGGTCATATGGTGACGGTGGGATAGGAAAGGCCTAGGAGTGGAAAGGAAGCGGCCGTGGCCTTAATTAAGGTACAGCCCCAGCATTTGCTTGGTGTGAAAATGGGAATCCACATGTAGTCATTTTCAGGGCTGCCGAAGTGGGGTTTGAATCCACTATCTCCCGTATGCAAGCTCACAGCTGCGCAGCCCTAACCGTGAGGGAAACTAATAGGACAAGGTAAATCCTACCTAGCATATGTTGTGACGTGAAATTTTTCTTTACCAACTAACAAATTATATATACCAATACGCGTTACATTCTATATTTGTTTATTTTATTTATTTATTTATTTATTTATTTATTTGTTTTTTTATTTTTATTTTATTAGTGCCTTCTGTACAGTGGCGAAGTTAGGGCTCCAGGCCCTCTCGTATACTTAACCACATACTAATCAGAATATTAAATAAAATACTGAGATACTTAAAATATTTAAAACTACATAAACTAATTGAATTGAAAATAAATTTAAATATACAGTAAAACCTGTCTTAACGGACACCCCTCACCGGCGGACACCCCTCATTCGCGGACGATTTTCTAGGTCCGTAATTAAATGCCATGTTGTGTATGAGTAATTTACCCCTCTTATACGGACACCCTGTATTACGGACACGGACACACCATAGCCACGAGAAACTCCAATTAAACCTCTCTTAACGGACACTTTCTTTTTCAAAATTCGGTATTTGTGTCCTGTACAGTATGTATTCGCGTACTTTTTTGCACAGGCGGTACTTCCAAGAATCACAGACACCGTAACTTTTGATCCAGGCTCCACACGTTCTTGGAAGGCAACACTAAGCTACGCTATCACTTCCGGAAGTTGTGTGATCTGACATGCTCGACAGTGCTGGAATTCGTACCTTCACTCTCAGGTTACTTTTCATTGACTCGTGGGCTTTTGATGTGTTCAATTTTACGTTAGTAAGTTAGTGTAAACATGGCTCCGAGGAAGTTTTTAACTTTAAAAGACAAGGTAGGCATTATAGACTATCATAAACATGAGAAGTGTGGTGTGCGTAAACTGTTCGAAGTGTTTTAAGATTGGAAAGACACAGGCAGCTGAAATTGTGATTAAAAAAAGAGGAACTAGTGGAAGAATGGCATTGAAATGGTAACGAACAGCGCATAAAATTGTTTAAAAGTGGTAGTGGAGCTCTTATTGACAAGGCAACGCTAGAGTGGTTCGCTAAAATAAGAAGTCAGAATGTCCCTGTGTCAGGACCAATGATACAAGCAAAAGTGTTAGAATTCACGACAGAATTAGGTATTGGAGATTTCAAAGCCTCGAATGGCTGGCTAGAAAGATTCAGAAAGCGACATGGTATCAACTTCAGAGTGATTTGCGGAGAATCATCCAGTGTTAATATGGAGATTGTTGACAACTGGCAAGAAAAAATACCTTCAATCATAGATGGCTATGCTCCGGAAAACATTTTGAATGCCGATGAAACTGGATTATTTTTCCGTGCTTTACCCGACAAAACTTTGTGTTTCAAAGGAAATCGTTGTACTGGTGGAAAAGTTGCGAAAGAACGTCTTACGGCCTTGTTATGTATAAGTATGAGTGGAGAATGGGAGGAGCCCCTTGTGATAGGAAAAGCTGCAAAACCAATGTGTTTTAAAAATATGGACGTTACGAAGTTTGGCATTCAATGGAAAGCGAATAGGAAAGCATGGATGACCAGAGAAATAATGACAGAGTGGCTAGGACATTTGGACAGAAAAATGATACGCCAGGAGCGAAAAGTGTTATTATTCCTCGATAACGCAGCATCGCATCCGGATAAAATTAAGTTGCAAAATGTGAAGATCGTCTTTCTCCCACCAAATGTAACATCAGTTTCTCAGCCGCTTGACCAAGGAGTGATCCAGAACATCAAGGTTATGTACAGTTAGTGATGAAGCACATAGTATCAGAACTTAACGGGAATGAAGTAACCCTTCAAACACTGACAAAGGGGCTGAATGTTCTCCAAGCAATTTCATGGATAACCAATGCATGGAAAAACGTCACAGCCTCAACAATTCATAACTGCTCTCTGAAAGCTGGGTTTCCCGTTAGTGGTGGACATCCCGAAATAGAATCGGATACCCTTCATGACAGCATGGAAACAACACAAGAGTTGATTAATGCAGCAGGTTACAATGTACAAGTGAACACCTATATCGAAAGTGATTCAGATATTCCAACAGAGTGTGAGAGTATAGACATGAAAACGATTCTTCAGTCAATCCAAGGGAAGAAAGACAAAAATGAAGATTCTGACGAAAGCGAGAGTGAAGGTGATGCTAATGACGACTTTGAAGAAAATACGGAAATGAATGTGCTGCCAATAACCTCGTACAGCGAGGCTCTCGGCTTTGTTAAGCGACTGAAAGAATTCTATTATAAACAAAATGATGAAAAAGGTGTAAATTTGACCCAGGATTTAATTGCACATAGTGAAAACATCATTGCTAAACCAAAATGGACAAAACAAACGAACATTAAGGATTTTTTCAAGTGTTAATGTTTTACTGTACTAGAGATTGCTACATCTACATACTGATTTCAAGTTTCAAAAACTCATACCTTCTTCTTAATTTTAACATAGTGTACAGTAATAGTGTACAGTGTGCTCAATAGAGGTTTCCATAGAAGTGTTTTTGTCTCTTTAATACAGTGCATCGCAGCTGCAGCAGCCCATCTACAACTTTCTCATGTGAGTACAGTGCAGTATATTGTACAATACAGTATACAATTAAAGGTACATTTGCGAGAATTGTTAACACATACATTACATGGGTTATTGTGTTCCAACTTATGTTTAATGGTACCAGTTTCATAACCTCTCGCGGGCGGACACCCCTTCATAACGAACATTTTTTTCGGTCCCGAAGGTGTCCGTTATAGGGAGGTTTTACTGTATTACTAAATTAATATTAAAACTAATTAATATTAAAAACTCTTAAAAATGACTAATCCTCAGGCACGCACACATTCATATTCAAACATTAAGTCAGCTGTCCTCAGCAGGTAGTCTCGGCAGGTGACCTTAAATCGTGATTTTGAAAAAGCTAGTTTCTCTGACCTGTTCTGGCAGGGAATTCCATAATCTGGGGACAGTCGCCACAAATGATCTATTAACTTTGTGGGGTGCAGTGGAATAGAAATAATGAATCTGGAACATGTATTTACAGTAAGTTGTGAAATGATAATAAAAAAGATGAATTTAGAAGAAATATACAGTGGCTGACTTTCAGTTACCATTCTAAACACCATCGTTAAAGTGTGTAGGTGCCGACTTTTATCAGACATCAGCCATGAGACAGGCTGATAATATGGGGTGATACGAACATCATACCTGATATTGTAAATAAATCGCAGACAGGAATTCAGTGCTCGTTGAAGTTTAAGTGTTTCTTCTCTCGTCATGTCAACTAAAACAACGTCACAATAATCAAGAATAGGGAGAATGATTGTCTGTATGAGTTTGGTCTGTAGCTCAAATGGAAATACATCCCGCTGCCGTTTAAGAGGGTGAAGCACTCCAAAAATCTTTTTACGTATTTCTTTCGTGTAATGAGACCAATCAACTGTTTCATTCATTTTAACCGTTTTACTGTAGTGAATAATGTTACCATTCAGTAGGATAGGCGGGATTGCAACATTGCTTGAGAAGCTCAGTAATTTTCGTGATCCAATTATGTTTGCCTGAGATTTTGTGTAGTATGAGAGAGTTTCGTTGTGCATATATATTGAGTTGTCGGAGGTCATTGTTAATATCTTGTCTTGCAGTGTCGATATATTTGAAGATCGTCAGCATAGAGGTGGTGTGTGTCATTTCCTCTCACAGATGGTATGTCATTGATATAAATACAGAAAATTAGAGGCCCAGGAATACTGCCCTGTGGGGCATTTTCCATTTAGAGGCCTTGTTGTTTACTATTACACGCTCTAGACGGTTACTCAAGAAAGAACTGAAAACCTAAAGCGCCGCCAGGTCGAAATTTAGCAGTTTAATTTTCTTTATCATAGTCGGAATTACTATAGGCGCTACTGAAGTCAAGAAGGATAAGTATAGTGAGCAGTCGTTCATCCATAGCGTTTCTAATGTCTTCAGTAACCTTCAAAAGTGCTGTCGCGGTACTGTGACCCTTCTTAAATCCAGATGACAAAGGGTCCAAAAGAGCATTTTGATTTAGTTATTCCAGAACTTGCTCGTATACTAAATGTTCAAAGGCTTTAGAAAGCGCAGGGAGTATAGACATAGGACGATAGTCAGAGGGTGATTGTGGGTTTAAACTCTTAGGTATCGGTATAATATTGGCTGTTTTCCAGACAGTAGGGAAATTTCCGTTTAGTAAACAGTAGTTCAGTATGTGCGTCAGTAGTATAGGCAGGACAGCACCCATAATGTTATGTATAAAAGTAATAGGAGTATCATCTACACCTGTAGCTTTTGATTTAAAGGAAAGCAAAGCCTTTTCAACATGATTTTCTGTAGCACTGTGAAATGTGAATGGTGGATTGGCTTGAGGGGAGGGCGGTGAGTTGGTGCAGTTAATATGAGTAGGTTGAATATTTATTCTACTAAAGTAATCGTTCAGTTCGTCAAGTGGAATATCAGAAGTCGTCTGTCTCTGTTGATGTTTTCCTATTCCCAGAGCTCTAAGTTGGTCCCATGCGCGATTAGAATTTAAGTTCTTCGCTAAATTCCGGAAATATATACATTTCTTCTTTCTGATTAACTGCTTTGTGCGATGTTTTAAGATGCGGTAACATTCAAAGTCTGTGTCATCTAGGGTTTGTTTATAATGTCGAAATAACGAGTCACGGAGGGCCATCATTCTCTTGGCTTCATCATCTAGCCATGGACAAGAAGGACGAGAAACCTGTATTCGACGCGCGCGCTCATGGGTGTGAGTGTGTGTGTGCGTGTGTATTTCTCTGCCGCATTATTCGTATAAAATGTCACTTCTTTATTGCTTATCACATGACCATTATTATAATAACATTACCGTATTTATTCTAAACCAGAATATTGCATCTTTACTCACACTGTTTATTCTTGCATTCATTTCACTTGTACTCGGAATATATGAAATGCTGTAGTTATGTTGGGATGGGAGTAACAGAGATAGCCGGGGGTGGGGTTGTCGTCTAAGGAGTCTCGACACCCCAGGAGTTTTATCGAATCTACTTTTATTAAGCATTTTATATATAACGTATATTAATACTAGCTTCCGGAGTCCTATTCATTGGCTGAATGATCAGTGTTGGGGCCTTCGGTTCAGAGGGTCCCGGGTTCGATTTCCGGCCGGGTCGGGGATTTTAATCGCGTCTGATTAATTCTTCTGGCTCAGGGACTAGACGTTTGTCCCAACATGTTCCTGTTCATATTCAGAAAACATACTACACTACCAACTACCAAAGAAACACACAACAGTGATTACATCCCTCCATATAGGATTGGCGTGGGGAAGGACATCTGGCCATAAAACAGGGCCAAATCCACATGTTCGGCACAGTTCACACCCGCGACCCCACAGATGTGGGAAAAGTGGGGGGTGGAAGAAGACGAAGATTACTATTAGCTTCCGGAATCCGCACGAATCCATAACTTTTACTTGGATCCAAGGACACTAATTTCCTTTTCAGGTATTCTACACCACCTAAACTCTGGAAGTTTGGACACCTATCAAAATAAAATTCTGGAGGAATGGACTCCCCCGAACTGAAATCCTGGCTACGCTACTGGTGGGAAGGCAGGGATGAAATAGCTTCATAGAGTAGTAAGATTAGTATGGAGTGTTAGTAAGGTAACTTCAGATTGGACAAAAGCAGTAATTGCACCTATCTATAAGCAAGGGAACAGGAAGGGTTTGCAACAACTATTGAGGTATCTCATTGATTAGTATACCAGGCAAAGTATTCACTGGCATCTTGGAAGGGAGGGTGCGATCAGCGTTGAGAGGAAGTTGGATGAAAACCAGTGTGGTTTCAGACCAGAGAGGGGCTGTCAGGATCAGATTTTCAGTATGCGCCAGGTAATTGAAAAATGCTACGAGAGGAATAGGCATTGTGTTTATGTTTCGTTGATCTAGAGAAAGCATACGAGAGGGTACCGAATGTTTGCGAAACTGGGGGATTATAGAATTAAGTGTAGATTATTAAAATCTATCACAGGCATTTATGTTGACAATTGGGCTGCAGTGAGAATTGATGGTAGATTGAGTTCTTGGTTCAGGGTACTTACAGGGGTTAAACAAGGCTGTAATCTTTCACCTTTGCTGTTTATAGTTTACATAGATCATCTGCTGAAAAGTATAAAGTGACAGGGAGTGATTCAATTAGGTGGAGATGTAATAAGCAGTCTGGCCTATGCTGACGACTTGGTCTTGATGGCAGAATGTCGAAAGCCTCCAGTCTAATATCTTGGAACTTGAAAATAGGTGCAGTGAGTATGGTATGAAACTTAGCCTTTCAAAGACTAAATTGATGTCAGTAGATAAGAAATTGAACAGAATTGAATGTCAGATTGGTGATACAAAGCTGGAACAGGTAGATAATTTGAAGTATTTAGGTTGTGTGTTCTCCCAGGATGGTAATATAGTAAGTGAGATTGAAGTAGTAAACGTAATGCAGTGAGCTTGCGGTTGCGATCAACAGTGTTCTGTAAGAAGGAAGTCAGCACCTGGACGAAACTATCTGTACATTGGTCTGTTTACAGACTGCTTTATGGGAGCGAAAGCTGGGTGGTCTCAGGATATCTGATTCATAAGTTAGAAGTAACAGACATGAAAGTAGCGAGAATGATTGCTGGTACAAACAGATGAGAACAATGGCAGGAGGGTACTCGGAATGAGGAGATAAAGGCTAAGTTAGGAATTAACTCGATGGATGATGCTGTACGCATAAACCGGCTTTGATTGTGGGGTCATGTGAGGCGAATAGAGGAGGATAGGTTACCTAGGGGAATAGTGGACTCTGTTATGGAGGGTAAGAGAATTAGAGGGAGACCAAGACAACGATGGTCAGACTCAATTTCTAACGATTTAGAGATAAGAGCTATAGAACTAAATGAGGGCACAGCAGTAGTTGCAAATAGAGTATTGTTAGTAAATTCACTGAGGCTTGCAGACTAAATGCTGAAAAGCATAACAGTCTATAATGGTAATGTATATATGTATGAAGTAGAATAGATGTTTACTATAGGTCCTAAAACCCTGGATTCAGACAGTATTTCTGTCTTTCTGAATCAATGATGCAGCTGTATTATCACTACTATTAGGTAGCTGGGTGTGTGGTACACTAGTTTGCAGTGTACAGCTTTTGCCATAAACTTTGCAACAAGAAAGATTCCCACAAGCCTGATATGCAAACTATGTGGGGAAAATTATGATGGATACCATTCCACAGTGTGTAAAAATAGAGTAATATCTTTGATTGAACTGTATACATAGTCTTCTAATGCATAAATAAACTACATGTTTAGAAAAGTTGTATTATTAACTACATATAGTCATTGGCTGCTGTGAATACAGTTTGTTCATTTTTACTGTCTGTAACAGTTCTTCTCAAATTTGTGAATTTGTGCGAGGAATTTTGTAGTCAGCTTGGATAGAATGACTGCCTTATATGTACTGCTGTTTGGTGCATTTTCTAGCCGAAAGGAATAGATACTTGCGTTGTACTTAATGATTACAGAATGTGGAGAAATGTTCGGAACTGTTTCAGGAAACCTTTTTTAAACATCGTTGGAATTCATATCCGAGTGGTAAATTGGTGGAGTTGTTTTTCAGTTTGAAGCAAAAAGTTAGTTTGCATTGTGGAATGAACCCTGA
Organism: Anabrus simplex; assembly: GCF_040414725.1. Lineage (NCBI taxonomy): Eukaryota > Metazoa > Arthropoda > Insecta > Orthoptera > Tettigoniidae > Anabrus > Anabrus simplex. The sequence goes on along the minus strand of NC_090265.1, from coordinate 1,446,116,079 downwards.
GGGCGCTGAGTGCATGTGACAGAGAATAAGCCAAGCCCTCTTACTCACCCAGTCACTTTTATCAGCAAGCATACCTTTCTTGTACGATTCTAATTCACTAACGTCTCATCTAAATCTAAATAAAATTTTGTTGATTTACTCCCCTGCTTTGTGTTATGTATAGTCCTTAGAAACCTGGCTCTAAATACAACAGTATCATTGCATTTCATTAAAAGCTATCGACTATCTTTACATTTTTTGTACCTAAATTTGAATGAGGGACCATTTGCTACTACTGAAACCTACTGCCTCTTTCATTTTGTTGATAAGTTTTAATGCTGTTAGAAATTCCTAAGCATATACAGTAAAAATCTCAATATGATACCAGATGGACCAGAGAAAAATTTTGTTGAGGGAATCGTCATTATATCGATGATCTAGCCATAATTCATTCTCATTTCAGTAGTTGTATAGGTAAACATCCTACGATAGAACTACATTAATTATCTCACAGCTTATAACATTAAGTCCAACAGAGACAAGATTTGAGAGCACAAAACACAAAAAAAATACACTAAAATTAAAACTAGAATAGCTTACGTGATGTTCAGTTGGCAACAGTGTACTGTACATTGTTATTGACTATGTTCTCGTTTATTGTTCTATTTGATCAAACTTGTTTTTTCTCTCTGGCGAGCAACTACAATATTCACAGCATTATGTTATTGTTAGCACTGATCAATACTACTGCAAACATCGGAAATGACAGTCTGTTCCATTTTATTTACTGACTGGGGAGTGCATAAAAATCTTATTGAGCTGCCAAATGATTCTTTGGAACACAACCAAAACTCTTCAAGAAAATTTGGGTTCATTCAGATTTCTGCACTCTTCAAATGATGGTAACATGTTTTCCCCGATTCTTTCATGGCTTGTATAATCGTAGTACTGGAAGAAAAACACGTCAGCTGGGTCTGCAAAAGCAATCACAGTAGGTGAATTGCACATTGAATTACTGGAATTAATGTTAGGACCAGATTATTTTATTGTTGTAGAGATATCGTTGTATGGAGATTTCACTCTATATTTTTTAAATAATACACTGCAATATATTTTCATTGATGTTATCAAGATCTGTTAATGATTTCTGGTATACATAAACTCACAGTCCTGCTTGTTCTATTGGATGATTTTGCTTCACTTACAGTTCCTTGTACCATTCAGCTATTGACACCCTACGCAGGTAATGTAAGTTCCTGTGATAGGCAGTATCTCCTCATGCCTCGTGTAGCTGTTGCACGTTTTAAAAATATTCATGTACTTTGTACAGTATTTCTTGAGCTTGCTTATGCAAAACCTGTTGTTTACTTCCACCTGCTTCAATCGGAATCAAAACCGAGACAATCACTTTGAGGTTCTCTTTAAAACTGCAAAATAATGTCTTCGTTTAACAAAACACAGTTATTCAGCTTCTAAAGCCTGACTGATTCTGATTGACAGGATAAGAGAATTGTATGATGCAATGACAGCATAACACTCTATGCACCGCCATCCCAACTACTCTGAGCTTTAGTAGACTATTATCTCCTGCACAAAAGATTATGTTGTTTATGTTTTGGAGGTTCAAAAGCCATATACATGCTTTTGCTAATCATAATTCCACTTTCTTGTTGAAGCGTTATAGTTGAAGCTGCTCTTTACTATAATGCTCCTCTATTCAAACCTGTGACATGAAATTTTCTGTTTACTGGTGTAAGATCAAAAGCTAGTATAGTTGTGTATGCATTTGAGACTATAATTTTTGTATTATTTGTTACCTTCTTTCAGATCCATCAGCAATTTCACGGATGCTGCTGGGTGCACTATTACTGAATCCTGATGTACAGACGTTTTGGAATATGCGCCGTGAGTTGGTCGAGGCAGGTTACCTTGATGCTTCCTCTGAACTACACTTCACTGTGGTAGTTTTATCCAAGAAGCCTAAATCTGCTGAGGTATTTACTCATCGTAAATGGCTTCTTAGGACCTTGTTGAAAAGTAAGTATTTCATCTTTCATATTCAAGAATGTACCAGTAATACCTACTGTAATTTGAAAAGCTAATATTCATTTGTGTTTATTACCTTATACAGCAGTGTAACTTTTTTTTTTGCTAGTTGCTTTTTGTCGCACCGACACAGATAGGTCTTATGGGGACGATGGGACAGGAAAGGGCTAGGAGTGGGAAGGAAGCGGCCGTGGCCTTAATTAAGGTACAGCCCCAACATTTGCCTGGTGTGAAAATGGGAAACCACGGAAAACCATTTTCAGGGCTGCCGACAGTGGGGTTCGAACCTACTATCTCCCGAATACTGTAACTTATTTTAACAGATAGTCTACTGTAGGTAGCTATGTTGAAAGAAAATGAAGCAGGTATAAAAAAATCAACTTTTTAAAATTAATAACTTCCAAGTAACCTTAGAAGGAAATATCCGCCTGTGCCACCATACATACTTAAGCTGGTATGTCACGTACAGTACGTGCAAACATTCATTGTGCATGTTGACCCATTTAGTGGATTAAAAGCGGTGGGGATGTTTCAGAAAGAGGAATACTTCTTTATTTATTCACTCGTTCTTCACTGTGAGGTGCAAACATGTGCCGTGTTCAAGTTCAAAAGCTGCTACAATACAGGTGAACTTGATCTTAGGGTCAGCCGTAGCAACACAAACATTGCATAATAAATATCAGGCATAAAAAGTACGCAGATCAAAATTTGCTCATTAAGTGTAAATAAAATCAACATACCTTCACAGTCCACAGCTTTTTTCAGAAGATGTATCTTTACTCATATAATTTATATAAGAAAACATAAAGGTCGAGTAATAGTGCCCCCCCTCCCAGCTATTTGTTACAGGAACAGATAATGCTTCACTTACTGCAATTCTCTTCGTTCTCTTTTCTAGGAACTTTGCCACCCATTCAGTCACACTTTCGTCTAGTCCAGGGAATAGCAATACAGTCCAATTGATCTCTTGAATCTAAAATGTCTGCTATACCGTGCTGGAATCATAGAAGTTGAGGCTCACTGGAATAACATTTCTGAAACCTGAACTGCCTTATCAAACCAGTTTATAATTTTGCAAACGTGTCTAATATAATTAGAAAGAACTAGAGGACCCATGCGAGAAATCTGGCATGTTTATAAAGTATGTGGTGGAATAACCCCCTGGTGAACTACTGATGAACTAAGGAATAGAAAATCAGTGTGATATTAAACAGTCTTACTTATCACTTAATGTAATCTTTGATTTTTTAACATTCAGGTATCCACCTGAACGGAAGCAAATGCAAGTACATTATTATACCGACAAATGTTCCGGAAGTAATTTTTGGTTTTACTATCATTCTTTTCTTAACTCTTTTTTTAAAGAAATTATCAATATTTATGAAATGAGAATGCAATTTGTCACTGCTAATATCTATTGTCTTTCTTTTGAATGCTTATTTGTCACGCTCGGTTACTTGTGAGTGCCGCAAAAGGGATCTATACTACTGAAGTAATATATATGATGCTTCCCCAGTGGTTCCATACAGCACATGTCAAGCTGACTGGCTTGTAATTATTCGCTTCATGTATATAACACTTTCCCTGGTACACTGAGGCTACCATAACAACTCCCCATTCATTTGGTATAAAGCTCCTTCATGCAAATAGTAATCAGATAAAAGGTGTCTGGGTTAAAGGTATAATAATATAAAATTGAATAACTTGAGAAGTAGTGGAGATATTTACTTGTGGTTTGTTTCTACAAGTAGGGTAACTCAAAATGTTTGTTTACATACCTAATAAACCTCGATATGCGCACCATTAGTGGCGCGACAGACTCTAATCAGTATTCCACTTCTCAAATGATAAATATCATTATGGATCCCTATTGAAGATACTGTATGCAGGATGCTAATTAGTTTATAATATCACCTATTCAATACATAAACATTTTTAAACAATTAGGAATTTATCTTTATTTCCATATGAGACATGTTTTGCCTTATTGAAGGCATCATCAGTCACAGTACTACCTCAAGGCATAAATCAGGTACCTGATTTGTAATTAAATAATAATTACTAAGGAATAATATTGATAGTCAATAGGGATAGTCAGTGAGAAAAACAATGTTCAGTAATAACATATTTACATGGGGGCAGTCTATTTATTTATTTATTTATTTATTTATTTATTTATTTATTTATTTATTCAGGATCAGCAACAGCATAACGCCGAATTACAACGATCTGAGCTATGTACAATAGATATGATTGGCACCAATAGGTAAGACCACAGGGCACTTAACAGTGTCCAGCAACAGTGGTCCGTATGAAATATTGACGTTGCACTAACAGAAATGTTAAGAAAATGTTACTAAAATTTCAATGAGAAAAACAATGTTCATTAATAATATGGAGTTAAAAAGGATTACATTAACATACAGTATTTACATGGGGGCAGTCTAAGGTTAAAGATACAAGTAGTCGGCACCAATGCGTAAAACCACAGGGCATTTTAACAGTATCCAGCAGTGGTGGTCTGACATGAATCGTTGACACTACTATATTAGAAAATTTAGGAAATTACAAAGCTTATAATTATATTTTCATGGAAGGAGTTGGGGGGTAAGTACTCATGTCTGGTACCAATGTGCATAACAATAATTTTCTGCCGTTGGTTGATGATCACAGTATTGGCAGGGCAGCTACACGGTAATATTGACGTTACTCTATTGAAAGAGTCAATATTATTCCTTAGTATTTATAATTTAATTACAAATCAGGTACCTGATTTATGCCTTGAGATAGTACTGTGACTGATGATGTCTTTAGAGATAAGGCGAAACATGTCTCATATGGAAATAAAGATAAATTCCTAATTGTTTAAAAAATGTATTTATTGAATAAGTAATATTATAAACTAATTAGCATCCTATATTCCACTTCTCTCCAGTGTTCTGCAGCAGAGCTGCACGAATGTGATGACGCTGATCTGGTAGATCACAAACTGGTGTCTGGTGCACTTGATTCTTGACAAACCCACACAGGAAAAAATCAAGTGGCGTATTGTCGAGGCTTCTAGGGGGCCAAGCAATTGATGGACTACCTCTCCCAATCCAGCGATCTGGGAACTTATGATTCAAGAAATCCCTCGCAACTTCCACATAATGGGATGGTGCACCCACCATCTTGCTGAAAGATCACGTCACGAGGAAGTTGTGGCACAACATACGGCTCCAACATGTCTAGGTAACGTGTTCCATTAACTGTAGGCTCTGCGAAGAAGAATGGACAACAACCCCGTACTTCAACAATCCACACCACACATTTACTTTCAGAAGGTTCCGTTCCAACTCTGTTACTACGTGGGGGGGGGGCAGATCCCCATGTGCAACAAATTTGCTTGTTTACCATGCCGGAAATATGGAATGTAGCCTCGTCCGAGAACCAGACGGAATCAAGGAATGCCTCATTTCCATCAATTTTTGCCAGAATTGTCTCCGCGAGCGCCTTCCGTAGCAGCCTGACCTGAGGTTTGATTTTCTGATGAAGATGCAGTTTATACACCTGTAGGCGCAACCATTCAATCACTCAATGTTGATCTGCATTTAGGGCAGTCGCCCATGTGGCAGATTCCCTATCTATTGTTTTCGTAGCCTTTTCTAAAATGATTTCAAAGAAATTTGGAAATTTGTTGAACATTTCCCTTCGTTAGTTATTCCAATCCCTAACTCCCCTTCCTATAAATGAATATTTGCCCCAATTTGTCCTCTCGAATTCCAACTTTATCTTCAAATTGTGATCTTTCGTACTTTTAAAGACGCCACTCAAACTTTTCGTCTACTAATGTCATTCCACGCCATCACTAAGCTGACAGCTCGGAACATGCCACTTAGTTGAGCAGCTCGTCCTCTTTCTCTCAGTTCTTTGCAACATTTTTGTAGCGCTACTCATTTGTCGGAAATCACCCAGAACAAATCGAGCTGCATTTCTTTGGATATTTTCCAGTTCTTGAATCAAGTAATCCTGGTGAGGGTCCCATACACTGGAACCATGCTCTAGTTGGGGTCTTACCAGACACTTATATGGCCTCTCCGTTACATCCTTACTACCCCTAAACACCCTCATAACCATGCGCAGAGATCTGTACCCTTTATTTACAATCCTATTTATGTGATTACCCCAATGAAGATCTTTCCTTATATTTACACCTAAGTACTTACAATGATCCCCGAAAGGAACTTTCACCTCATCTGCGCAAGAATTAAAACTGAGGGGACTTTTCCTATTTGTGAAACTCACAACCTGACTTTTAAGTCCGTTTATCAACATACCATTGCCTGCTGTCTGTCTCACAATATTATCGAGATCATTTTGCAGTTGCTCACAATCTTGATACTTATTTATTACTCTATGCAGAATAACATCATCCGCAGAAAGCCTTACCTCTGACTCCACTTCTTTATTCATATCATTTATATATACAGTATAAGTAAATATAAAGGTCCAATAATACTGCCTTGAGGAATTCCCTTCTTAATTATTACAGGGTCAGATAAAGCTTCGCCTACTCTAATTCTCAGAGATCTTTTTTCTCGGAATATAGCAACCCATTCAGTCACTCTTTTGTCTAGTCCAATTGCACTCATTTTTGCCAGTAGTCTCCCATGATCCACCCTATCAAACGCTTTAGACAGGTCAATCGCAATAGAGTCCATTTGACCTCCTAAATCCAAGATATCTGCTATATTTTGCTGGAATCCTACAAGTTGAGCTGCAGGGGAATAACCTTTCCTAAAACCGAACTGCCTTCTATCGAACCAGTTATTAATTTCGCAAACATGTCTAATATAATCTGAAAGAATGCCTTCCCAAAACATGCAACGCATGTCAAACTTCCTGGCCTGTAATTTTCAGCTTTATGTCTTATCAGGGGCTACTATAGCAACTCTCCATTCATTTGGTATAGCTCCTTCAACCAAACAATAATCAAATAAGTACTTCAGATATGGTACTAAATCCCAACCCATTGTCTTTAGTATATCCCCAGAAATCTTATTCAACTTTTGTATCTTGTTGTAAATGTCATTCTTATCATATGTAAATTTTAATATTTCTTTAGCATTAGTCTCCTCCTCTATCTGGACATTATCCTTGTAACCAACAAACTTTACATACTGCCTTTTGAAGATCATCACATACACACTCCCCTTCTTAATTATTCCTGGAATGTCCTTCTTGGAACCTGTTTCTGCCTTAAAATACCTATACATACCCTTCCATTTTTCACTACTATTTTTGTATGACTGTCAATTATGCTTACCGTCAGGTTATCCTTAGCTGCCTTCTTTGCTAGATTCAATTTCCTAGTAAGTTCCTTCAATTTCTCCTAACTTCCACAGCCATTTCTAACTCTATTTCTTTCCAATTGCACCTCCTTCTTAGTCTCTTTATTTCTCTGTTATAATAAGGTGAGTCTTTACCATTTGTTACCACCTTTAAAGGTACAAACCTGTTTTCACATTCCTCAACAGTTGCTTTAAACCCATCCCAGAGTCTTTATATTTTTATTTACCGTTTTCCACCGATCATAGTTACTTTTTAGAAACTGCCTCATGCCTGCTTTATCAGCCATATGGTACTGCCTAATAGTCCTACTTTCAAGACCTTCCTTTCTATCACATTTATTTTTAACTACGACAAAAACAGCTTCATGATCACTAATGCCATCTATTACTTCGGTTTCTCTATAGAGCTCATCTGGTTTTACCAGCACCACATCCAGGATATTTTACCCTCTAGTTGGTTCCATCACTTTCTGAATCAGCTGACCTTCCCATATTAGCTTATTTGGCATTTGTTGGTCATGCTTCCTGTCGTTCGCATTTCCTTCCCAATTGACATCTGGTAAATTCAAATCTCCCGCTACAATCGCCTTTCTTTCCATGTCGTTTCCCACATAGCTGATTATCGTATCAAATAATTCTGAATCCGTGTCAGCGCTACCCTTTCCTGGTCTGTGCACTCCAAAGATATCAAGTTGCCTATTATCTTTAGTAATGAGCCTTACTCCTAGAATTTCATGTTTCTCATCTTTAACTTTTTCGTAGCTTACAAATTCTTCTTTCACCAGAATGAATTCTCCCCCTCCCACCATTCTTATCCTATCTCTACGATACACACTCCAGTTCCATGAGAAAATTTCTGCATCCATTATATAATTTCTCAGCCATGATTCAACTCCTATTACAGTATCTGGTAAATATGTATCTATTAAATTGCCGGGCTGAGTGGCTCAGACGGTTGAGGCGCTGGCCTTGTGACCTCAACTTGGCAGGTTCGATCCTGGCTTAGTCCGGTGGTATTTGAAGGTGCTCAAATAAGTCAACCTCTTGTCGTATATTTACTGGCATGTAAAAGAACTGCTGCGGGACAAAATAATTCCAGCACCTCGGTGTCTCCGAAAACCGTAAAAGTAGTTAGTGGGACGTAAGGCAAATAACATTATTATTATTATTATTATTATTATTATTATTATTATTATATAAAGCATATGACAGGTTACCGAGGGAAAAGATGTTCACCACACTGGGGGACTATGGAATTAAAGGTAGATTATTAAAATCAATCAAAGGCATTTATGTTGACAATTGGGCTTCCGTGAGAATTGATGGTAGAATGAGTTCTTGTTTCAGGGTACTTACAGGAGTTAGACAAGGTTGTAATCTTTCACCTTTGCTGTTCGTAGTTTACATGGATCATCTGCTGAAAGGTATAAAATGGCAGGGAGGGATTCAGTTAGGTGAAAATGTAGTAAGCAGTTTGGCCTATGCTGACGACTTGGTCTTAATGGCAGACTGTGCCGAAAGCCTGCAATCTAATATCTTGGAACTTGAAAATAGGTGCAATGAGTATGGTATGCAAATTAGCCTATCGAGGACTAAATTGATGTCAGTAGGTAAGAAATTCAACAGAATTGAATGTCAGATTGGTGATACAAAGCTGGAACAGGTCGATAATTTCAAGTATTTAGGTTGTGTGTTCTCTCAGGATAGTAATATAGTAAGTGAGATTGAATCAAGGTGTAGTAAAGCTAATGCAGTGAGCTCGCAGTTGCGATCAGCAGTATTCTGTAAGAAGGAAGTCAGCTCCCAGACGAAACTATCTTTACATTGGTCTGTTTTCAGACCAACTTTGCTTTACGGGAGCGAAAGCTGGGTGGACTCAGGATATCTTATTCATAAGTTAGAAGTAACAGACATGAAAGTAGCAAGAATGATTGTTGGTACAAACAGGTGGGAACAATGGCAGGAGGGCACTCAGAATGAGGAGATAAGGGCTAATTTAGGAATGAACTCGATGGATGAAGCTGTACGCATAAACCGGCTTCGGTGGTGGGGTCATGTGAGGCGAATGGAGGAGGATAGGTTACCTAGGAGAATAATGGACTCTGTTATGGAGGGTAAGAGAAGTAGAGAGAGACCAAGACGACGATGGTTAGACTCTGTTTCTAACGATTTAAAGATAAGAGGTATAGAACTAAATGAAGCCACAACACTAGTTGCATATCGAGGATTGTGGCGACGTTTAGTAAATTCTCAAAGGCTTGCAGACTGAACGCTGAAAGGCATAACAGTCTATAATGATAATGTATGTATGTATGTATGTATTAAATTCTTAATTCTATTCCTTTCTTTACAATACTTCTGCAGTTCAACCCTAACATTTTTATGTCATCCCTACTTGACTTCCAGATCTCTGAACCCTTATCAACGCTCCCTAGACAACCCCGTTTCCCTGAATGTACCTCCCTATTACCCTTCCAAACAAATTTCCTAACTTATACATACCACTGCGGTTTAAGTGAAGGCCATGTGAGCGCAGACCCCTATCTCCTACCCACCCACTAGGATCTAGAAATTTCACTCCCAGTTTCCCAGATACCCACTCCATAGTCTCATTTAAATCTCCAATCACCCTCCAGTCAGTATCCATCCTACACAGTATTCCACTGATAACAATCTCCACTTCCTTAAACTTCACCTGTGTTGCATTTACCAGATCCCACACATCCCCAGCTATGTTGGTACTTACATCAGCTTGCCTTACGTTGTTGGTACCAATGTGATACATTACCACCTTCTCTTTCCCCTCCTCCCTCTCTTCTACTTTCCTCAACATCTGCCTCAACCTAATTTCTGGATAACACTCTACCCTGGTTCCCTTTCCTCCACACACTTTCCCCATATGCCTAATGATGGAATCCCCCGTGACCAGAGCCTCAAACCTACCCACCTCATTTGATCCCCTTCCCTCTTGGTCAGCCCTTCCCTGATAGCTGCAGAAGCTACTTCCTCCTCTCTTTTCTCCTTCCCATGACCCTGTTCCACCTGTCTTTTCCTATCCTCTACTCCACATTTCCCTTTCCTCCCTTTTCCGTTCCTCCTACTTTCACACATCACATCTCAGCAACAGTTCCCTGTTCCTCATCCTCCCTGTGTTGTTCTACCTGGAGTGATTCATACTGATTTCGCACAGACACCTGTCCTGAATTCTGATCCTGAATAGAGCCTTTAGCCTGCAATCTCCTTCCCCTTAGAACAGTAGATCACCTTTCTTCTACAACTACCTCCTTTCCTTCCTCTCCCTCTTGTACACTTACTGTAACTTGTACATCGTTTGAGGGAGCCCTATCTTCCTTCCTGTTTTCTGTGAGAATCCTAATTATCTCCCTCAATGTGGACGACATCGTGTACTGTCGAACGAGGTAACTGAAACTGCCTACTTGCTTGTCGAATTGACTTACGAGGACCCCGCTTGAAGGACTCACGGATTAAATCAACAGTAGCCTCTGAAACTGCGTGCTTGCCATGGTGGCCCGACATCGGCAGCAAGGTCCCAGATTCTCAAAGGAGCCTCTCCCATTTCATAATTGTTACATAAGTGGGAACATCATCAGTTGGTAAAAGTCCATACTCACGCCGAAATCTGCGTTGTACTAGTATAACAGATTTTATCTCCGCGGGCGAAAGCACACAGAACACCTTCTGCTGCGGAGTTCATATGGTGACTGGCGCACTTCTCGTGAACAATGCAGTTACGTGCATGCGCATGTGGTACCACCGCAAGCGAACACAGAAAACATTTTGAGTTACCCTAGTTGTAGTAGAAACAAACCGCCAATAAATATCTCCATTATTTCTCAAGTTATTAAATTTGATATTATTATACCTTTAACCTGGACACCTTGTATTTCAGATGCGGCACTACATCCGAACCAACGTGCTAGAATAACATAGAGGTGTTGTATGCCTGACTTCAGCGCTCCTTGTGGAGGCAAGTTCATGATGGGCAGCCATGTTTTGAGTTGTCAAAACAAAGCGAGTTGGCACAAGAACATATGATGAGGTGACATGGAGATTGTGCATGGCGATTGAATATTGTGAGTTTTAAGAAGTGAAATGTTAGATTCTCGCCTTCAGGAATGCCAGCCATTTACTCATCGTATGGCTGCACTTATCGAAGTAAGGTGATTGACAATGTTCTCTTTTTTCAGACATAAGTGATGACTTCTTGGTACCTGTTTATCTTTGCCCTTGAAAGTTCATTTTTGTTGCCATCTGGTGTTTGTGTATGATTCTTTGAAGTTTTATATTCAGGTTTTTTTTCCCCCCTCCCTTCCATAATGGTCCTGAAAACTTATCTTGTGCTTGGACATTGGTTTAATATAGGACTATTTCAGTCAAAAGTACACCAAGCATGGTAAATACAGTGTTTTACTGCTGTTTGTGAAATTTAAAAGGTGTTTATTGTACACCGAGTGAATTGGCCATGCAGTTACAGGCGCACTGATGTGAGCTTGCATTCGGGAGATATTGCATTTGAATACCACTGTCGGCAGCCCTGAAGATGGTTTTCCGTGGTTTCCCGTTTTCACACCAGGCAAATGCTGGGACTCTTACTTTAATTAAGGCCAGGGCTGCTACTTTCCCAATCCTATACCTTTCCCATCCTTCTGCCAAAAACTTCCCATGTGACCGTCCGACATTAAACAAGTAGCAAAATTAAAAATGAATACATGAAATAATTATAGTGGTACTCAATGGGACCAGGCGAGTTGGCCGTGCGGTTAGGAGCGCACAGCTGTGAGCTTGCATCCATGAGATAGTGGGTTCAAATCCCACTGTCGGCAGCCCTGAAGATGGTTTTCCGTGGTTTCCCATTTTCACACCAGGCAAATGCTGAGGCTATACCTTAATTAAGGCCACGGCTGCTTCCTTCCAACTCCTAGGCCTTTTCTATCCCATCGTCGCCATAAGACCTATCTGTGTCGGTGTGACGTAAAGCCACTAGCAAAAAAGAAAAAAAAAGAAGCTACTCATGGGGATGCAATACGTTAAAAAATATGATCAGACTGAGGTTGTAATCTATCGTATGGTTGCCGTCATAAATACTCATTGTCTGTGGTTTTTATTGTAATTTACGCTTAACCACAGCAGCCAAGCAGGGTAATGCTCTTATTTCGATTTCGTTGCCTGTTCGTATGTCACTGTATGCCGATTCTCCTTATATCCTTTTCGAACTGCCCTATAATCAGCTGATTGTGATGTTGGCCTCGCGCCATAACATGGATGAAGTGGCGCTATTCGCACTCTACCTAGGTATGATTATGCTCTAAGCTTTCGTCTAACAGTCTTTAATTTTGCACCAGTGATTCTATAATGCATATTTTCAGTATTTTTTGTCATTCGACTGCCATGCCCCATTGTGTACGTTCTTCAGTTAGCTTCAGCCAGGTATTGTAGTTCGTTGATCCTAATCCATTGTCTTTATTTATTAATCCCTGCTTTTTTTCATGCTTTCAACTTTTGTATTTTTTATAAATGTCTTTATACAGTGGCTATACAGAGCCCTCAATGCCATATTGAAGGATGAAAGGATACCTGAAGATTGGCAACAAGGAAACATTGTACCAGTGTTCAAAAAAGGAAATACGAACATACATACATACGTTATCATTATAGAATGTTATGCCTTTCAGTGTTCAGTCTGCAAGCCTCTGTGAATTTACTAAACGTCGCCACAATCCTCGATTTGCAACTAGCGTTGTGGCCTCATTTAGTTCTATACCTCTTATCTTTAAATCGTTAGAAACTGAGTCTAGCCATCATCGTCTTGGTCTACCTCTACTTCTCTTACCCTCCATAGCAGAGTCCATTATTCTCCTAGGTAACCTATCCTCCTCCATTCGCCTCACATGACCCCAGCACCAAAGGCAGTACAGCTTCATCAATCGAGTTAATTCCTAAATTAGCCTCCATCTCCTCATTCCAAGTATCCTCCTGCCATTCTTCCCACCTGTTTGTACCAGCAATCATTTTTACCACTTTCATGTCTGTTACTTCTAACTTGTGAATAAGATATCCTGAGTCCACCCAGCTTTCGCTCCCGTAAAGCAAAGTTGGTCTGAAAACAGACTGATGTAAAGATAGTTTCGTCTGGGAGCTGACTTCCTTCTTACGGAATACTGTTGATCGCAACTGTGAGCTCACTGCATTAGCTTTACGACACCTTGATTCAATCTCACTTACTATATACCGTATTTCACGGCATAATCGTCGCATCCTTTATTTTCAATACAAAAATCGGACTTTAAACCTTTAATTACATAATCATCGCACGTCCAAATTTTGTTCACTAATCTGGTTAAAAGGTAAATGGAACTGCAACGTAAGTTGCACATGAATGCGCAATTTAAATACGTGTATGGTTTATGGGCAATTTGGCAACACAGTCACGTTTGCGACATGTTGCACAACGTATAAATAAATAATACCGGTATATGTACAACGCATGGCTTACCGGTAGACTATCGGCAGTTTGACAACGTGGTCGCGAGACAGTGTACTATTTATTCACCACCTACATATTATGCTTACCGGTAGGCTATCGGCAGTTTGACAACGTGATCGCGAGACAGTGTACTATTTATTCACCACCTACATATTATGAGTTCCCATTTGAAATACGTAAGGCTGTAAGTTATCGCTTATCGGCAACGTCGCCAGGAAATACCGGCTAGGTAGGTTGAATGGACCTCGAACCAGCCCTCAGATACAGGTAAAATTCCCTGACCCGGCCGTGAATTGAACCCGAGGCCTCCGTGTAAGAGGCAAGCACGCTACCCCTACACCATGGGGCCGGCTCCTGTGTTATTGCGCACGAAGTGAAATCCAAGACGATAACGCAAATTTCCACGGAATTATTCAGCCGAATTATTTACGATGTCTCAGTTGTCATCGCTAGACTCTTATCTTACTACTACGTCATAAGTGTCCGGGCATGGGATGAAAACTTTTATCCAAGCAGTCAAGATAATTATTATCCAATGCTATTAAAGTTTTATTTTATAAACTCGTCAGTAATGTAATGTAAAATCGTCAATAACTGGGAAGAAATATTAACCTAATTACCGTATGTTTAAAAGAAATTGAAAAAAATGAATGTTTGTTACTGACGTCTCGGAATACAGTCGACTATACAGTAGATCTACACCGCGCTAGCTAGAGCTCCGGTTTGCGAGCTTTGCGCAAGCGCAGTAGTGTGTCGCAACCAACGAGCTAAACTGATAAATTGTTGCATGCTTCCTTGCTGCCTAACAGTATTGGCTGCTCTGGAATGGACAGATCACAGATGCATTTATTTGTTTCAGATTTACGTGATTACTGTAGACATGTGTGCGTGAGAATTTAAGTTTTTAATTTGTGTTTTGGGTGTTTGCAGAAATAATTTGTTTTAATAGTGAACAATTACGGAAAGTCATTTATATCGCAAAACATTAACGTGTGAAGCATTTATAAGCGATTGTGGGTAAATATAGAAACTATTCTGCGGGCTTCAAGCTAAGCGTAATTGCCTTCGCTGAACCGCACGGGAACAGAGCTGCAGAAAGAAAATTTTCTGTGAGTGAAAAGTTGGTGCGTGACTGGCGGAAAGTAAAAAACAAGCTAAAAAGCACAAACCCTTCTAGACGCGCGTTTAGAGGTCCTAAAACAGGGAAGTTTCCTATAATTGACGGAGAAGTGTTCAGGTATGTCAGTGAAATACGTAACAATGGCTGCAGTGTATCATATGAAATGTTACAAATTAAGGGACAGGAGGTAGCGCGCAAACAGAACATACCGGTAACTCAGTTTAAGGCGACTCGTGGGTGGATTAAGGGGTTCATGCGACGACACAATCTGTCAGTGCGAAGGAGAACAACACTAAGCCAAAAGTTGCCTGCTGATTACACGGACAAGATTGTAAATTTTCACCGATTTGTCATACGTTTGCGCAAGGAAACTTCGTACTTGCTTTCTCAAATCGGTAATGCCGATCAAACTCCAATCTTTTTTGATATGCCTCACAACAGCACTATTGCGCTAAAAGGATCACGGAGTGTATTAATGGAAACCAGCGGTAGTGAGAAGTTGCGATGCACGGCAATGCTAGCCATTACAGCTGACGGGAGAAAGTTGCCGCCTTACATCATTTTCAAGAGGAAAACGATGCCTAAGAATATACAGTTTCCCCGTGGAATTCATGTACGAGTGCAACCAAAGAGTTGGATGGACGTAAAACTCATGCTGGACTGGGTTAAAACTGTGTGGAATAGAAGACCTGGTGCACTACTAAAACAACCAGCTCTGCTTGTTTTAGATAGTTTCCGAGGTCACCTCGTGAACGAAGTGAAGCAAATTCTCACTACAAATAAGACACGACAGATAGTCATTCCTGGTGGCCTAACATCTGCTTTGCAGCCACTATACGTATGTGTTAATAAACCCTTTAAAGACCACTTACGTCGATTTTACAACGAGTGGATGATGAGCGGCGATCAGCAATTGACGCCCGCCGGAAATATCAGGCGTGCACCCTTTTACTTGTTATGCTCGTGGGTGAAGAAGAGTTGGGATCTTATACCACCTGAACTAGTCTCCAAGAGCTTCAAAAGGACTGGGATTTCGAATGCACTAGACGGTTCCGAAGATGACGCAGTGTGGCAGGGAGACGAAGAATCTGATACTGGTATTAACAGAGGCGCGGACGGCGCATCAGATAGCGAAACCTGCGATAGCGACACCGAAGATTTGGAATAAATTGCGTACCGGTAAGTCCGCATTTCACAACAAAGCGATAATTTTTTGCAAGTGTAATATTTTAACTTTAATACTCAAATTAATGACAAATTAACTTAATACGTTCATTTTTATTTTCAGGTTGGAAAAACGTTCGCCGAATTGTTGCGAAAAATTATGAATTTTGTTTTAGACTATTTTAATTATTTTGATGTATAAACGCGAGTATTACGTGCATCTTAAATTTGTATCAAATACAATTTAGTTATAAATACATTTTTTGAGTAATACAAATACTGGTATTAAATATTCATCGTATAATGGTCGCACCCTACAATGTTTTTCGAAAATTTTGGTATAAAAAGTGCGACGATTATGCCGTAAAATACGGTATTACCATCCTGGGAGAACACACAACCTAAATACTTGAAATTATCAACCTGTTCTAGCTTTGTATCATCAATCTGACATTCAATTCTGTTGAATTTCTTACCTACTGACATCAATTTAGTCTTTGAGAGGCTAATTTTCATACCATACTCATTGCACCTATTTTCAAGTTCCAAGATATTAGACTGAAGGCTTTCGGCACAATCTGCCATTAAGACCAAGTTGTCAGCATAGGCCAGACTGCTTACTACATTTCCACGTAACTGAATCCCTCCCTGCCATTTTATACCTTTCAGCAGATGATCCATGTAAACTATGAACAGCAAAGGTGAAAGATTACAGTCTTGTCTAACCCCTGTAAGTACCCTGAACCAAGAACTCATTCTACCATCAATTCTCACGGAAGCCCAATTGTCAACATAAATGCCTTTGATTGATTTTAATAATCTACCTTTAATTCCATAGTACCCCAGTATGGCTAACATCTTTTCCCTCGATACCCTGTCATATGCTTTCTCTAGATCTACGAAACATAAACACAACTGCCTATTCCTCTCATTGCATTTTTCACTTACCTGGCGCATACTGAAAATCTGATCCTGACAGCCTCTCTGTGGTCTGAAATCTCACTGGTTTTCATTCAACTTCCTCTCAACGACTGATCGCACCCTACCTTCCAAGATGCCAGTGAATACTTTGCGTGGTATACTAATCAATGAGATACCTCGATAGTTGTTCCAATCCTTCCTGTCCCGTTGCTTATAGATAGGTGCAATTACTGCTTTTGTCCAATCAGTCTTTTTTTGAAGAGAGTGTAAATGGAATACCCTTGGACCTTTAAATATTGTTGGTTTTCAGGTGTAATATATATTTATTTATTTATTTATCTATCTATCTATCTATCTATCTATCTATCTATCTATCTATCTATCTATCTATCTTAGCAGTGGCGAAGTTAGTGCTCATGGCCCTCTTGTACACTTAACCACATAATTAATATACAGATAATACATATATAAAAGGAATGTACTATTCTGTCATAAAATCAAAGATAAGCTAAAAATTACAGATTTGGACAACATATAATGAGGAAAGAAAGCAGAGTTCAACAAATAAAGTAGAATAAAATTCGGAGCGTAAAGATAATGAGAAAGAGACAAAGTCATAATGAAAAAGTAAGATAAAAACTGGAAAAAATAAGCAATGCATAAAGAGAACACAGTAAGTAATAAAGTAAAGGGAAATGTAAGATATGCCATGAAAGTGTCTATGTACATGAATAAGAAGCTAAATATTATGTACATTACACTATTATAATAATAATTTCACTTACACAAACTAGCAAGCTGAAAACCCTCACCAATTTCTTCACGAAAATCAGATATCCATAATGGCCCTGCAGGAAACAAGGTACCCAGATGAAGAGATTTTTTAATCCGAAGGCTACCGATTTTTCAAGAGCAAAGCACAAAGAGGAATCCTCAATGGAGCTGTGATGCTTGGAACCGCGTTTGCTGTTAGAACCAAGATCCTTAAATCGGTTGCAAATTTCGAACCTGTGAATGACAGATTGTCTTTACTCACAATTAAATGCGCGAACAAAACCTACGCCCTAGTTAACGCACATGCTCCTACAAACGATAAGAACAAGTCTGACCCAGACGAAGTTGATAATTTCTGGGACCTACTGGATGAAAAATTAAACAAAATCCCCAAACACCATGTCAAGCTTCTTTTGGGCGACTTCAATGCCCAACTAGGTCGTGAACAGAAGTACAAGAAAGTTATGAGAAATTACCCTGCTCACAAAAGAACCAATCTCAATGGCAAAAGACTGGTGTCAATTTGCGAAAATCACAACCTGCAGGTCATGTCAACCCACTTTCGCCATCTACCCAGAAAACAAATGACTTGGCGTTCTCCCGTCCAAGCTTTCGGAGAGTTCCAAATTGATCATGTTGCAATCTCCAGAAGAAACAGCCCTGAGATTATGATTGTCAAGGTAAAGAAAGGCATCAATGTGGCCTCAGATCATTATATGTCTCTTATCAAATTCAAACCAATTCCCGCAAACACAAAGAAGACAACCAAACAGATCACACGCTTCGACAATGATAAACTTCGGCAAAGGTTCGAGGAGTTCCAGGAGAAGGCTAGACAAAATAACTGTGACTTTAACAACGCCAAAAGCCTCCTTGTTGAGGCCGCCAAAGACGTTGCAGAAATCAAGAGAAGCAAAAAGCATGCCTGGTGGAATAGTACCTGCGAATCAATCCTCCAAGAAAGACTCAATGCGTGGAAACAGTACTACTCTACAAAATCAGAAAATGATTGGGAAACCTACAAAACCCAACGTGCCCAAGCAGCTAGGGTGTTCAGAACTGAGAAACGTAAATACGAAAAATCTCTCATTGAAAAGATAGAACAAAACTTTAGGAAGAATGAAAGCAGACAGTACTACAGAGCCTTCAAACGCAAACTCACTGGCTATAAACCACCATCTCTACGCTTTGAGCAAAAGGACGGCATACTGGCGACGTCAAATGAAGAAAATTGCAGTATTCTCACAGATTACTTCAAGAATTTACTTAATTGCTCTAAACCGCAAAGCCCCATTGAGACCAAGGAACCCTTACTCAGGTACCCAGATTCCAAATCACCCGACAGAGATGAAATCAAGCGGCACATTGCCCGTCTCAAAAATAACAAAGCGCCGGGGGAAGACTCAGTAGTAGCAGAACTATGGAAATATGCCCCAGAGGAATCACTTGATATCTTGCAAAAGCAAATAGAAGAAATTTGGAACAAGGAGACCCTACCCGAAGTTTGGAAAATAGCTTTGATCCATCCATTACACAAAAAAGGCAGCATGAAGAACATCAACAACTACAGAGGAATATCTTTGCTACCCGTGACTTACAAAATTCTATCACTTGCCATCCTGGAGCGTTTGGAAGCACAAGTCGAACATCAAATAGGTGAATACCAAGGAGGGTTCAGAAAAGGTCGCTCAACAGCTGAACAAATCCAAAATCTCAGAACGATCATCAGATATTGTACACTAAGGTCCAATCAGTATGTGTCTGTCTTTGTGGACTTTAAGAAAGCGTACGACTCCATTGACCAGGAAGTCCTGCTAAACATCTTAAATGAATTTGGAGTTGATTTGAAACTGCTGGCATTAATTAGAGCCACCCTGACCGATACAAAATCCAAGGTGAAGTTCCACGGATGTCTCTCGCATTCCTTTGACATCAAAACAGGAGTCCGACAAGGTGATGGGCTCTCCCCGATACTCTTCAACTGTGTTCTTGAAAAGATCATCAGAACCTGGCGGGTGAGATTACAGGAAACCAACTACAGTCCATTGAGAATAGGAACCAAATCCAAGGGGATCGCAACAGACTGCTTAGCATTTGCCGATGATATTGCTGTTCTCTCAAACGACATAGAAACCGCTAGAGCTCAAGTTGAAATTTTAAAGGAAATTGCCAAACAAACTGGTTTGCAGATATCGTTTGAGAAAACAGAATTAATGACTAACATCATAGAGGCTCCACCAAAACTCCATACAAAATACGGGGACATCACCCGAGTAGACAAATTCAAATACCTGGGTGAGATCATCATGAAAAATGGACTGGACAAAGAAGCACTTCAGGAGCGAGTACACAAACTGGAAATAGCCTACCAAACATCCCGCACAATCTACAACAAAAAATGCCTTTCCCAAACACCAAGGTGCGTCACTATGAAACAGTTCTGAAGCCAGTAGTTCTATATGCAGCCGAAACCCTGTCTCTAAATGCCAACAAAGGACTCCTTGAAGAACTGGAGAAAAGAGAACGCAAAATTGTGAGAGGAATCTTGGGATCAAAGTACAGAAATGGAATCCATCAAAAGAGATCCAACAAGGAAGTCTACAGCAAAATAGAGAAAATTACCGACACAATCAGAAAAAGACGGGCACGATTTTACGGTCATCTGAAAAGAATGGACGGAAGAAAGTTAACTAAGGAAATCTTTCACTTTTTTTATTCAAACCCCAAAACCACAATTCCCTGGTTTAGAAATACCAAAGAAGACGTTCTTAACAGAGATCTCTTCCGCAAGAAAATATTGACAAACGGGCTAAACCGAGATGAGCAACCGAAGAGAAGACACGGTGCCCCTTGGACAGAGGAGCGTAAGCAGGCCCACTCACAAAGAATGAGGGAAATTTGGGCTCTAAAGAAGGTCAAGTTGAGTGTCAAATGCAACAAGACTTAACGTGGTCCTTGATGGCCCCAGCGTATTATATATATATATATAATAATCACGATCACACAACCTATCATACGTCGTCATACACACGAAACAATCAGCGGTATTCAACAGGTAATCTCTACCTGCAGTCTTAAATTTTGATATTGAGTTTGAGTTCCTGACAGCAGCTGGGAGTGAATTCCAAAGTCGTGACCCAGCCACAACGAAGGATCTGTTATGTATTGAAGAGTGGTTGACGGGAATAGAGAGGGAAGTGCCATATCTAGTGTTACAGTTATGGAATGAGGATAATGAATGGAATTTTGAAGAGATGTATTTGGGTAGATTTTCCTTCTGAGTTCGATATATCAACGTAAGTACATGGAATTTCCGTCGCTTCTCGGGTTTCAGCCAGGAAAGAAATGTGTAGCTAGGGGTTATGTGAGCATCATAACTCAAGTTAAAAACAAATCGAAGACCAGAGTTCAATGCTCGTTGAAGTTTCATAGTTTGTTCACGGGTTGCATCAATGAGGACAATGTCGCAGGAGTCAACTATTGGTAGTATCAAAGTTTGGAGTAGTTTTATCTTTACGTCTTGTGGCAAAATGTCCTTATGTCGTTTCAGAGGGTGTAGCGTCGCGTACATCTTTCTACATGTATTTCTTAGGTGTGCAGACCAGTCGAGAGTTTCGGTCAGGGTCATACCTAGGTTCTTCACTTCCTTACTGAACGGGATTACGGTGGCATTTAATGTCACCGGAGGAATGGCATAATTTTTATACATGATGTTTAATAATTTTTGAGAACCGATAATAATTGTTTGAGGTTTTTGAGGGTTGAGGAGGAGATTTTTTACTGGCGTACACACTAAGTTGTTGAAGGTCGGAGTTAATATCTCTTATTGCATTCGATATATCATTTATATTAACGGGCACCAAATTTGGAGGTCATCGGCAATGAGGTGATATCTATTATACTTTATTTTTGAGGAGATGTCAATTATATAGAGGACAAACAAAAGGGGAACAAGAACAGAACCTTGGGGGGTTCCTGCCTTCCGGAGTCGCCACTGAAAAGCAGTATCTTGTACTGTAACACGTTGCATACGATCTGTAAGATATGCAATGAGAAATTTTAAAGCAACATTACCGAAAAACGATTTGAGCTTCATCAGCAATGTCTGGATGTTTATCATGTCAAAAGCACTGCTGAAGTCAAGGAGTGTGAGTATTGTCACTTGTCTTTCATCCATTGCTTGTCTGATGTCCTCAGCCACTTTGAGTAAGGCAATGTTGTGCTATGACCCTTCTTGAAGCCAGATTGCAGCGGGTCAAGAAGAGAGTGAGCCTGAAGGTATTCCAGTATTTGCACATGTACCAACCATTCTAACGCTTTGGAGAGAGCAGGGAGAATCAATCTTACCTTAAAATGGTCATCTGCGCGATGTTCACTCTTTTGACATATTCTTTCCATATGACACAGAAACTCACCTCATGTTAATCTAACGCAACGTTTCCTCGGCGAATAGCAATTCTTTCTCATACCGCAGAACTTAAACAAACATCTGCATTTCAAATATTCCTTAATATACTCCAAGAAATAACCATATTTTAACACCATTCCAATATACATTATCATACCACTGGCATACATATTGCCGTACGCATATAGCCGACTACACCCAAAGCTATATGCCAAAACATTTTAGCATTGCCTTATAATAAACGCATTTTAATAACCTCTTATCTTTAAACAGCAGTTGGAGTTCAATGCCCTCTTTCTATAAAGAAAGGAATATGTAACTTATCTGTGTCGCGCAGGTAAATTCGTGACGTAATCATTGCACAAGTAATACGAGATTAATCGAAGTTTCACTAGTTGTATAGACTCATTGCTATTAGATCTTCACAAGTAACACTTCTTTCATTTACTCGTGCTAGTTTCTACTGTATGTATGCAAGTGCGGTAGCATGTATATGATATAATAGAATTCTAATTCTACACTGCCATCTTATCTTATAGCCTTAAATATCTCACACTTCACTTTATGATTCACACACGTTCTTAATTAATTCATAAATATCACCAATTAATGAGCACGTGCCGAAGTTAGAGTGAGGGTGTAGATTGCAAGAAACTACTCTACTAAAAAATGTATGGACTTAGCTCGTCAGATGTTATGTTTGGTCTGGTTGTTGCTCCATTCCTTGGTTGTGGTTAGACCCTCTGTTAGGATCTGGATCTCCAGTTGGATAACGTCTTCCTGGTCATCGGCTGGTCATATGGCTGGCTGGTCCAATCCTCATCGGCTGGTCCTCTGGCTGGCCGGTGCCCATCCTCATCGTCTGGTCCTCTGGCTGGCCGGTGCCTGTCCCCAGTTTAGTCCATCATGTAGATTTAGCAAGCAGTCATCATTCCAAATCTGCAGACAGCGTAGAAAATTCCTTTTGCGGAGCAATCAGTCATGATATATTCCATTGTTCTACTGCTTATTCTTAACGACGAAATTTTCTTTGGTTGGGATAAGTTCTCCGTATATAGATATTAAGTTTACAACAACAGGGGTAACTTTCTTCCCGTACGAAATTTTCGGTCCTCCAATATGGTGAGTCCTTTTTCTTCAATCGCAGAGTGGTTGCTCACCGGATCCAAATCAGATCTATCTCACCGCGATTTACTTATTTTTATAATATCTCGTCTCTTTTATAATGTACGCCGGTGAATTATTTTGTCAGATTTGATCGTCGATCGTAAAAAAAAAGGTCAATATCTTCTTCAGAAGTTTAGGATAATCTTCAGATGTAAAGCTTAGCTTGTATTTGCGTCTTTCTTCTGCCGTTGAAATTTTTTAGAGTATATTTTTTTAACAATTAGTCCGCTGCTATATTTTTTTTATAAAACAATTCAATTGAGCCTCTACTGTCCTGCAGTGTCTTCCAAATCAGTCCGTATCGTGACGTGCATGGTCTCCTATATGCCGTATTAATGAGAAGTTCATTGCCTTAATAGATCGCATGGGCCATACCTTCCTACGCCGCCATTTTGTAAATGGTCTACGAGATGTGAACGGGCACAATATGTTGATAGGCTGGTAGCAAGTTAAGTAGGTGCGTTTCAAACTCGATCAAGTAAGATACTTTAGGTGGTCGGTAAACCACTCCAATAAGTATTTTCTATCCACTAGCAACTACTTCAGTGAACATAAACTCCGTCCTCGACAATTCACCGGTCGATGAGGTACAAATGACACGGCTCGTCAGATCATCTCTACAGTAGAGAACAATACCTGCACCCCTCTTATTTGTATGATCATGGCGGTAGAGGTTATAGCCGTCAAGACGAACCATGTTGTTTGGAATTGATGGCGATAACCAGCTTTCACTAATACCTATCAAATGGACGCTATTTTTGTTAAATATAGCCTGAATTTCATCATTGTGTGCGGGCAAGCTTTGGCTGTTCAAGTGACAACATTGGAGAGTATGAGGATATAGTTAAAGTTCTTGTTTCAAAAGGTTACCGGCATCTATGTTCTGTGAAGGAGTAAGGGGTGTGCTATTCTTAGAGAGGCCATTGTCATGAGGAAATACCGTAGCTGCCTGACTAACGAGCATACTTTAACCGAGACAAAAAAAAAAAATCTTACCTGCGCGCGCGTAAATATTATAATAATAATAATAATAATAATAATAATAATAATAATAATAATAATAATAATAATAATAATAATAACAACAACAACAACAACAACATTTACTGGGCACATCACAATTGTCATATCACTCCGATAATCCACCTAACCGCCTCATGTGTAAGTTCAGTTCATTAGGTGAGCTAATGTGGAGCTTTTTCCCGTCTTCCAAATGAGCAATAATGCGGCCGTCCTGCGTCGAAACTCGCCGCATACCCCAGAAGTCCCGAGCTTTATGCAATACTTCTTTCCTTGTGGATGTCAGAGATTCGGTTATTAATAATTTGGTACCTTTAAGAGCTCGCTTGGCGCGCCAGATGCGGTCTCTTTCATGGTACCTGAGGAATTTAATGATGATCGGCCTATTACCTGCGGACACCACCTCAGCTGCTGTGCTCTTCATATGGCCAAGTCTATGACATCGATCTATGCTGTCTATAGACAATTCATTGTTCAGACCATTTTTTAACGTACCCAGCGCCACAGCATACGTGTCCTCGTTGAGGGTCTCACAGACACCTTGAAGGAGTAGGCAGTTCCTTCTGCTATATTGCTCTGCCTCATCAATCAGGATGTCCTGCTGGTCGAGACGTTCCTGTAGATGGCTTACCTCCTTCTTCATTTCACTTAGTTCCTCTGAAATTATTTCCCGAAAGTCCTGGAACTCTGAAGCAAGGCCGGTTAGTGTGTCTCCTGGGTTGGCAGCACTGGTTGCACCAGTAGCTATGGCTTCCTCCAAGCGTGCTTGGAATTCTGCCATTCGCTTCTTGAACTTCGAAAGACGTTCATTTACGGCCTTCAGCGCCATAGTATTTAACAACTATTGAAGTTCACACTTAAATAAAGCACTAGCACACCCACAAATATTAAAATAATTATTATCTGGCTGATATGGCAGGTGAATTGCGGAGCACGTTTACTCGTGTTGTACAGCGCGTGCCATCTTTACATGTTGGCTTCCTTGATGAGAAGGATATCTACATCTCTGTCTATCATGATTTTCTTTACTTCCAGTAGTTTCTTTGTTGAAAGACCACCTGCATTCCATTGCACTATTCTTATGTCTTGTTGTTTTGCAAAGAAAAGAGCAGTTTTGTTTGTTTGCTCGTGTTTCAATATTCTGGAACGTTTTTACCAAAATTGTTACTGTTCAGCACCATCCAGGGGACACGTACAGCTTAAGGTATTCTGCGGACATGAGTAATGGCATACCCCATGAATGTTTGTGTCAAAAGTAAAGTTCAGGCTTGAATACTCTAAAATGATAAGACCAGTTCTGTGGAATGTTCAGAAGCAGAAGTGGCCTTC
Organism: Anabrus simplex; assembly: GCF_040414725.1. Taxonomy (NCBI): domain Eukaryota; kingdom Metazoa; phylum Arthropoda; class Insecta; order Orthoptera; family Tettigoniidae; genus Anabrus; species Anabrus simplex. Next base: position 1,446,090,316 of record NC_090265.1, on the reverse strand, counting down.
TCAAAGCCTTGATTTCAAGTTTTTCCCCCTGCCATTGTAAAACTCACATTTCAGGCTGTTATGGTTACAAACATTTGCAAAACATATTAGCAATAACAAGTTTTCATGAGTGAATAGGAATCTACTGTGCAGGAAAGCAATCTTGTAACTACTAGTGAAAACAAATTGTTTAGAAATCTGTCAACCAATCCTCCACCCATCCCATTGTAAGTGTTGTTGAAACAGAGACAAACCCTGCCTTGTTCTGCTCGTTCTAGGCAGGTTTGGAAGAGGTTGGTATGAGCGTGAGAAAGAGGGTAGTGTGAGTGACGGAGAAGGGCAATGTTGTGATACAGATGGGAAGTACGAGGGTAATCCCAAAAATAAGGTCTCCTACTTTTTTTATAAATACAGAACTATTCTTGTGGCTGTTGGTCACAGTATTGTGAAGAGTGTGTCCCGCATTCGCATATAAACATGTGCACGCCGCACTGGGGCACTCAGTCTTGGCAGCCATTGAGAATGGAGCTCCCGTTGGATGTTACCACCAAGTGCGAAGTGCGCCCAGTTATTCGGTTTTTGAATGCAGAAGGTATTGAACCAATTAAAATCCTTCGCCAATTTACGGAAGTGTATGGTGAGTCGTGCATGGATGTCAAAAATGTTTGTAAGAGGTGTAGAGAGTTTGCAGCCGGTTGGACTGAAATTCACGACGAACAAGGGAGCAGGAGACCATCAATTTCCGTCGAGACAGTCGTGAAGGTTAAGCAAATCATTTAAATTAATAAACTTCATTGTTTGTCCGTATTGAACTAATTTACAATCTTTTAATAAAACGTTGTAAGCAAATCATGCGTGAAGATCGGCAAATCACCCTGGATGATCTCTGCACTTTGTTTCCTTGAGATCTCCCGAAGCACTGCTCACAGAATTTCAACGGGAAAGTTGAAATACCGGAAGGTATGCGCAAGATGGGTGCCACGCATGCTGACTGAAGACCACATGCGGCAATGAGTTGATTCTTCCCGCGCATATCTTCAAAGCTTTGCTGCCGAACAGGACAACTTTTTGGACTCAGTTGTCACGGGTGACGAAACCTGAGCGTTCAACTGTACGCCTGAGACCAAGCAACAATCACGTCAGTGGCGGCATCCCTCTTCGCCAAAAGCGCGGAAATTCAAGCAAACACAGTCTGCCGGCAAAGTTATGACAACTGTGTTTTGGGATCAAAAAGGGGTATTGTTGGTCGACTTGATGCCCGCTGGGACCACAGTTAACGCTGACAGGTATTGTGAGATTCTGAAAGAACTCAGATGGACAATTCAGAACTGGAGAAGAGGCATGTTGAACAAGGACATAAACAATCTCCCTTGCCTGCACGTCACCCAGCAAACCGTTGGTCTCCTGCAACAGTTTCAGTGGAATATCGTCACCCACCCACCCACCCTATAGTCCCGACTTGGCGACCAGTGACTGTCACTTGTTCCCTAAGTTGAAAGAACATTTGGCTGGAAAGCGATTCAGCACCGACGACAAGGTGAAAGATGAGGTTCACAACTTCCTGAACAGCATGGCAGCGAGCTGGTGTGACATGGGCGTACAAAAACTGTTACAGCGTCTACAAAAATGCATTGACCTAAATGGTGATTATGTAGAAAAGTAGCTAAATGTTCAAGCTGTAAAATGATGTATACCGTTGTAGAAATAAATATGTCTATGTATTTATAAAAAAAATAGACTTTATTTTTGGGATTACCTTCGTACTTTATATGAGCCACCAACTTTATGCATTTTTAAAAACATGTTTTCCTTTATCTTCTAGCACTGGTACCCTACTTAGGGTTCTTTTTAGAAGCGTTTGGATGTTTAGTAGTAGACAGAAGGAATCACTTGACTGGGCTGGCTATAGCTCTTTTATGTTCTAAGGTAGCCAAGAAAGGCAAATAACCAACAGTATCCCTCCTGATTTTACCTTTAGGAAAATGATAATCAGGAAAGTAAGTGGCTTCTTTGTGGCAGGGAGTTTGGTGAACCATTGAGCCTAATGAGAAGCCACACCTGACTTCAATGTGTGTTGTACTGCACAAACCTTATGTATGTTTAAAAATCCTGAAACTTTATGCTATTTCCATCCTCTAAGTTCTGTCCCCTCCTTTTCCAGAAAGAATAACACTGGTTGTCATTTTGCAGTTCATAACAGTGGAAGTACCATACTAACTGTAAGGACTTTGAATTTAATTGTCACAGTTCCTCAGTTCTTTGTATAAATAAATATAGCAACATGGGACGACTGCCAACTTTCTTAATATACGAGGGGAGTTCAACATGTAATGCAACACATTTTATTTCTTGGCCAGTTTTGGTTTTAAGAATTGGAATTTTGTTTGGGACATCTTTGAATATTCCCGCTTCGTCTCATAGAATTTCATTAATTTCCGATAGGTGGCCGCACTATAACCAGCCTTAAAAATGACGTCTGTAATGGAGGTGGATACCAAACCGAGATCAGTTATTGAGTTTCCTTTGGAGGAAAACTGGGGCATGACAGATATTCATAGGCGCTTGCAGAATGTCTACGGAGACCTGGCAGTGGACAAAAGCACAGTGTGTTTTTGGACAAGGCATGTTGCTGCACATAGTTGTGACGCCTGCCAAGTTAGAATGTGCAGACACCCTTATTTGAGGTGATTGATGGATCACAGTCAAGTACCTTGTTGCTTTTCCCCCTGTGGGTGGGGGCGGTAGAATAACACCCACGGTATCCCCTGCCTGTCGTAAGAGGCAACTAAAATGGGCCCCAGGGGCTCTGAAGTTTGGAGCGTGGGGACCATGGGGCCCTTAGCTGAGTCCTGGCATTGCTTCCACTTACTTGTGCCAGGCTCCTCCGTTTCATCTATCTATCCGACCTCCCTTGGTCACCTCTTGTTCTTTTCCGACCCCGACACTATTGGGTTTGCGAGAGCTAGGGGTCTTTCATTTCCACGCCCTTGGTAGCCCTGGTCTTCCTTTGGCCGATATCTTCATTTTTCGAAGTGTCTGATCCCTTCCATTTTTCCCTCTGATTAGTGTTATATAGAGGATGGTTGCCTAGGTGTACTTCCTCTTAAAACAATAATCACCACCACCTTGTTGCTGAACTTGATGTCTCTGTTGATAGTGTTGACACATCCACCAGTTGGTGTGTTCAAAGGTTTGTTCCCGCTGGGTTCCTCGACACCTAACGGAAGACCCTTTAGAGGCACCAACTCTCCCATGAGAAGCCTCCGTGGCTCAGACGGTAGCGCGTCAGCCTCTCACCGCTGGATACCATGATTCGAATCCTGGTCACTCCATGTGAGATTTGTGCTGGACAAAGCAGAGGCAGGATTGGTTTTTCTCCGGGTACTCCGGTTTTCCCTGTCATCTTTCTTTCCAACAACACTCCATTCTCATTTCATAGCATTTATCAGACATTAATAATCACCTTGGGAGTGGCGACCCCATTGTAATAATAGCCTATATCTGGTTCATTCATTACATCCCTGACCTGGTCAAGGACTGGAAAAAAAGGTTGTAGGTTTTCTTCTTTCTTTTCTCACTCTCCCATGAAGAAAAAGTTCAAAACCGTGCCCTCAACGGGTAAAGTCATGACTACAGTTTTCTGGGACTCTGAAGGAGTTATTCTGTTCGATGTCCTCCCTTGTGATGAAACGATCAACTCTGAAGTGTATTGTGCTACTCTAAGGAAATTGAAGAAACTACTTCAGCGCGCTTGTAGCCACAAAAATGCAAACAAACTTCTTCTCCATGACAACGCAAGACCTCACACAAGTCTGCTCACCCGATAGGAGCTCACAGAACTTCGGTGGACTGTTCTTCCTAATCCACCCTACAGCCCGAATATCGCGCCTTCTGATTTCTATCTGTTTGTTCCAATGAAGGTTGTACTCCATGGGAAGCATTACGTGGATGATGGGGAATTTATTGATGCAGCATGGTTTTGGCTCCAACATCGACCAGTCAAGTGGTTGAAATAATAACAGTAAGTTATTTTATTCATTTGACCACCTAATCGGTACAATAAATCTTGTATTTGTTGAATTGACATGTACCATTTTAATTAACATGTCAGTGTAATTCAACAAAGATAAGATTTATTGTATTGATTAGGTGGTTAAATTAATAAAATAACATATTGTTATTATTTCAATCAAATATCATCAATACGGATCAAAAATGATATTTATCACATGTAACAGTCAGGTGGTACCGTGCAGGCATACAAGCCCTCACATTATGGTGGTGTAAGGCCATAGCATGAACAGAGATTGTTGAAAAATAGGGTATTGTAGCAGTAGGATTGGAGAATAACGTGGTGTATTTGAATCCTCAATAAAACCAATCTGCTTTTAGAAAAATATGTGTTGCATTATGTGTTGAACTCCCTTTGTATCTTATATTGCTGTATATGTAAGAATTGTAATTATGTTCTTTATGTTGTGTAGGTAATCCCGATGTAAGAATGCTCATTGATGAAGAACTGAGGATAACACAGTATGCAGCTGATCGCTATGCAAATAACTACCATGCTTGGTTACATCGTATGTGGTGTCTGACTCATATAGCTCCTGCCATCACTTATGCTGTTGAGTTGTATATTAGCGAGTGGTCATCATCAGAAGCGTGGATTTCGATGCATGTGTCTGATCATAGTGGATTGCAGTATCGACAGTTCCTTCTGAAACAAATGTGTGACTTATTTACCAGGCCAGAGAATAAATCTTCTATAACAGCAATATTGGAAGTAGCACAAAAATCTCTTCATCAGTACCTTCTTCCATTTCAAAATACTCGGTGTAGCTGTAAGCAAGATGGATTTCCTAATCAAGAAGTATCAGACAAAGTAATTGACAGTAATTCATTTGAACCGACATCTCATAATTGCCACCTGAGTATGGACCAGTGTACAAACTCTTCTGTTGTTATTTTGTTAGGTCTTGTAATTTCTGAACTTCTACTTAATGTTGATTTTATTACCCAGTTCACTGGTCATGAAGCACTTTGGTACCACAGAAGATTTGCGTTGATTTTGCTTCGGTCAATACTTAAGGGTGTTGGGGTTAATGTGTGGAAAAATAGTAATTATAGAAATGTTTGTAGGAATAAGTCTGACAATAACTGTTGTGATGAAGTAGAAAGCAATTGTAAGTTTTCAGTTCTTTGTTGTGATATATTGACAAAGAAGAATTCTCATGACTTACAAAGAAATAAAACTAGAAATGATTGTTGCTCTTCTGAGAGTTTAGTAGACCTCATGAAGGGGAAAAATTGTCTCATAGAGGAGTACTCCATTAATAATACTTTTGGTTATTTACACAGTAACTGTGATGCACTTTCTACTGAAAAAGACCAGGAGCTAATAACAAGTACAGTTTCAGAGGAAGATATTGAAATCTGCAGTTTAATTTCGAAGTGTGTATTATCACATGAGGAACAGTTGATATTTAGATGCGAAACACAGGATGCAAACCAGCAACGTTTAAGTGCTCAACATCATCATTGGCTGATGAATATTATGGAATTACCCATTCAGAGACTTAAGCTGAAGTAGCATTGTGACAGGTTATACTTGTATTTCTATTTACTCCTGTATAGTTCAAGATCCATACGGTAGTAAGCATTGTATGAAATGTTGAATATGTATATAATGATAAAAAGAGCAAAAGAAAACTATTGATAAAGATCTATAAAGATTATAGACATAGCATGTGGTATTTGATCTTACTTAGTATAGGTTTCATTTCCATTGTGGGCTTGTCTTGGAACCTATACCTGTAATTACCTACTCAGTTCCACTGTTAGATCCAATGTACTGTGTATTGTAGCACACACCCAATTACTCAAAACCTACCCCACAGTCTAATATGGTCAACTACATTCGGAATAACTGTCTTTTCCTTTTTTTTCTTTCTTTTTTTTTAAATTTTCTTTAACTGATGTCATTTGGAAGTACCCCTGTATCTCATAATAATGGTATATGTTCATCCGATTCCCCATGTTAAGAGGAAAACTAGTTCTGGGATATTTTGTGGACTGAAAGCAATGAATGATAACTGAGAGTTGAGAATTTCCTTTCTACCGTCAATCAAGGTGAGATTTGTCCGTTACTTGTGTGTTCGTTTGTTTCGATTTTGTTGAAACTGGTATCTAAAATGGCAAAAATTTAGAAAAATTTTGTTATATGAAATAAATTAATGTAAAATAATTCATATTTAACAAACAAAGAAGTATCATACGTTTCGAAATGAAGGATCAGCAATATGTGGAACATTCTCACTCAGACATGTGGTGACTTTGGTTCACATTGCAAATAGTTCTTTTAGATGGATATTCTGCTCTGGAATAATGTCACCCCTGCACCAGGTAAGGTTGAATACATTGTATGATAAAAATTCTTTTTATTCTACAAACCATAAAAAACAAAAGGGAATAACGTCAGAAAAATAATTTCAGGAAGACAAAATGTTAAACAATTCTTCAAACACCTGTATTTAATGGTTCAAATGAACAAAAACTAAAGATATTTAACACAGTTCAAAGTACCAGTAAGACCTTGTTAAAGTACTGCTACTTAAAAAAAATTAATTCTGGCACACTGAAGAATCCCCTTTTACTTAATAGTTTAGGAGGAGTAATTTTACTGATTATATTCTCCCATTCATTTCTAAGGAATCTTCTTCCTTAGGCCATTTCCAACTTTTAACAGACTTCTTTTATACAGCTGACAATAGGTCCTTTCTCATCATCAGTAGGTAGCTTCTGGATAATTCCTGGAGACTCTTCTCCATTATAACAACCAATTATAAAATCAACTTTCTTATGTTGGAATGTCAAGGGTGGTATACTGGTAGTTGCAGATTGAAGTCTTGATCCTCTTCATCACTGAATCCAATGGTCGAATCTCAATTCCATTTCAATGGATTCATTTGAATAAACACTTGTATTCAGATCTACTGTATGTTTAAGACATCCAGGTTTTCTCTTTGGCTTTTTTTCAGACTCATTTCTCAAATCTTCAAATGTAATACTTTTCCCAGTAGGCATTCTTAGATTTTCTTTCTTTTCTTTTACCATTGTTGACTCCTTCAATATCTTTACATTTCTCCAGTAGGTGTTTTAGAAAAGCATCCCCTATGGTATTCATGTCAATTTCTTCGAGCCTTTGAAATCTGTTGAAAAGTGGTTGTTCAGTAGATGGATACTGCATTTCCTGAAACCTGAAATCAAATTTTGCTTCACATTGGAAAAGATTGCTTCAGTTAAATTCTTTAGAAGAGAAGGAAAAGTATATTTTGGAATACCAGATACTCTGCTACCATTCTGATTCTCTCCATTCTGAGAGAATTCTTCGCCATGCCAATTTCACTGGTCTAAATACTGCAACATCTAATGGCTGTGTTAAATTAGTAGAATTGGGTGGCAGGCATATAAACCAAACCAAACCAAACCCCATGGCACTACAGCCCTTGAAGGGCCTTGGCCTACGAAGGCCTGCAGATTACGTGGGGTCGTGTGGTCAGCACGACAAATCCTCTCGGCCGTTATTCTTGCCTTTCTAGACCGGAGCTGCTATCTCACAGTCAGATAGCTCCTCAATTTTAATCACATAGGCTGAGTGGACCTCGAACCAGCCCTCAGGCCCGGGTAAAAATCCCTGATCTGGCCGGGAATCGAACCCGGACCTTCCGGGTAAGAGGCAAGCACGCTACCCCTGCACCACGGGACCAGCGTGGAAGGCATGTGAAGCAAATATTAAAATCTGCACAAGCTTTAAGAACTGTCTCACTGATATGGGAAGCAAAATTATCACCAATTATTATTTTTTGACCATCCAGTCGTTTCAATCTTGGCACATCAGCTTCGTAAACCAGTCTTCAAATGTGGAATTGTCGAACCAGCCTCTGCTTGTTCTGTTGTAGCGCCAATGTTTGGGCCCACTTAATGTCAAAGTATCCAACACATGCTCTCCCACTAGCACTGCCTGCAAACACCACTGTTATAGATGTTTTTGTTGTATTACAGACCTGCTCTAAATACTTAGTCCCTCTGTGACAACTGACATGTTTTAGACCTAGATCATCTCACAGGTTTGTTACATCGTAGTTCCAGATGTGTGTTGGTAGAATATTTTTGATCTCTTTTGCCAGATTGTCTTGGTATTCCTCAATCATTTCTTTGCTGACAGCAGCTCTTATTCTTTTTTTTTAATGATTGAAGATAAGCAAGTTGTTAGAATGGGATGACATTCTAAAAATAATTTTACCCAATCAGGCCATGGCAGATTATTTTTAAATTTGGAGACAACTTTGCCAGTCTTGACTAAGTAATTATTGATGGAGAACCGTAAGTCTATTTCAGTAACAGGAAATCCAAATTCTGCAAGTTTCAGCAGAAGGCTCTTGAAACCCTCCTCTTTCTGCGAAGTGAACACTGTTGGTCCTCCAATAACACAGCTGCACACATCTATCAACTTGTTTATTATTGTACTGCAGGGAATACCATACTGTTCTGCAGCGTCATGATGAGAGAAGCGCTTACATCTGATGTCTAGGGAGCGGTGATAAGGGAACAGGGAACTGGAAATCAAGTTAAAATTGTTAGTGTTGAACTGTAGAAGTATTGTAAAGAAAGGAATAGATATATATTTACCAGATATTGTAATAGGAGTTGAATCATGGCTGAGAAATGATATAATGGATGCAGAAATTTTCTCATGGCACTGGAGTGTGTATCGTAGAGATAGGATAGGAATGGTGGGAGGGGGAGTATTCATTCTGGTGAAAGAAGAATATGTAAGCTACGAAAAAGTTAAAGATGAGACACATGAAATTCTAGGTGTAAGGCTCATTTCTAAAGATAATAGGCAACTTGATATATTTGGAATGTACAGACCGGGAAAGGGCAGCACTGACGTGGATTCAGAATTATTTGATAGAATAGTCAGCTATGTGGAAAACGACGTGGAAAGAAATGTGATTGTAGCAGATCTGAATTTGCCAGATGTCAATTGGGAAGGAAATGCGAACAACGGGAAGCATGACCAACAAATGGCAAATGTTAATATGGGAAGGACAGTTAATTCAGAAAGTGATGGTACCAACCAGAGGGAAAAATATCCTGGATGTGGTGCTGATAAAACCAGATGAGCTCTATAGGGAAACTGAAGTAATAGATGGTATTAGTGATAATGAGGCTGTTTTTGTCGTAGTTAAAAATAAATGTGATAGAAAGGAAGGTCTTAAAAGTAGGACTATTAGGCAGTACCATATGGCTGATAAAGCAGGCATGAGGCAGTTTCTAAAAAGTAACTATGATCGGTGGAAAACGGTAAGTAAAAATGTAAACAGACTCTGGGATGGGTTTAAAGAAATTGTTGTGGAATGCGAAAACAGGTTTGTACCTTTAAGGGTGGTAAGGAATGGTAAGGACCCATGATGCAAGTATAATGGTGTGTCAGTGCGCATCCAGTCTACTGCAGTGACGTCACGCTGGTAGCAAAGCAAGGAAGGCGGTAACATTTCTCGCGCTGTGAAGAGAGCACATCGTTCAAAATGTATTCGTTTACAATCGAGAGACCACTAATATGTTACTACAGTCAGTTTATTATAATGTCATTCATATTCTAAGTATTTTACTCTTACATTTATGTAATGAATGCCTTAACATAAGCATTATAGCTCTAGCAGTTTATAATGTTTGACATTTTCTTGGACGTTTCTCTCAGAGTATATTATCTAATTTTCTTCCTGTGTATCCGTTTTAAGCGAATACAAGATGTTGTGCGCGCTAAGGTTAAAATTACTCCTCGAGGAATTTTCATCATTGGTAGTAATTGCTTCATGGTTCTCTCTGTTAGTTCGTCAAATGTGTAGGGTTCACCGCAAAAGTAATTACCATAAAGGTCATTAGATTCTTTCTCCAGTATATTTGTAACTTTCAGTAACTCGTAACTGGGACTCGTTAAATTTCCTCTTGAGACACATTGGGTCCGCCTCTGTGGTGTAGTGGCTAGTGTGATTAGCTGCCACCCCCGGATGCCCGTGTTCGATTCCCGGCTCTGCCGCAACATTTGAAAAGTGGTATCGAGGGCTGGAATGCGGTCCACTCAGCCTTGGGAGGTCAACTGAGTAGAGGTGGGTTCGATTCCTACCTCAGTCATCCTGGAAGTGGTTTTCCGTGGTTTCCACTTCTCCTCCAGGAAAATGCCGGGATGGTACCTACCTTAAGGCTACGGCCGCTTCCTTCCCTCTTCCTTGTCTATCCTTTCCAATATTCCCATCCCCCCGCAAGGCCCCTGCTCAGCATAGCAGATGAGGCCGCCTGAGCAAGGTACTGGTCATCCTCCCGAGTTGTATCCCCTGACCCAGAGTCTGAAACTCCAGGACACTGCCCTTGAGGTGGTAGAGGAGGGATCCCTTACTGAGTTTGAGTTAAAAACCGACCCTGGAGGGTACACAGATAAAGGAGGAGGAGACACATTGGAGTCAGTTTGTTTGTTTAAGGCTGCCGAACAGTTGTACCTAAATAGGAATATTTGTTTGCGCAACTTGTGAACGATATAGTCAGCAATGTATTTCAAGATTTTCTGATTGTTTCTTTTGATAGCATAACTTCGAAAGCTTCGAGCATATTTACGTGTCCTGGAGTCATCCACACTTTAACTAAGCATCTGGCTATGACAATTTGACAAGTCTTGTGTGGTCCTACTCTCTGTTGCAATTTCTTATCGATGCAAATTTCATTCGATATATTTAATCAAATATCAGAACATTAAACGCTCCTGACGGCTTAATTCACGAGCCTTGGTTTTCATTAAAACAGGAAATACATTGAAACATGCCTCCTACGAGGTCAAGGTTGAACGAGTCGGAAATGGGTAATGGGGGGGCTCTTAGGCAATGGTATGCCTTTGGTCTGACACTTAGCAATATCACTGCTGTTATACCGTATGAAGGCCGGCTCCATGGCTAAATGGTTAGCGTGCTGGCCTTTAGTTACAGGGGTCCTGGGTTCGATTCGCGGTAGGGTCGGGAATTTTAACCATCATTGGTTAATTTTGTTGGCACGGGGGCTGGGTATGTGTGTCGTCTTCATCATCATTTCAGTCTCATCACGAAGCGCAGGTCGCCTACGTGCGTCAAATCAAAGGACCTGCAGCTCGCGATCCGAACATGTCCTTGGACACTCCTGGCACTAAAAACCATACGCCATTTCATTTATCTTCTGAAGTCCAACAAACTCTTTTACTTTTGATTTTATTTTCACGGTTCATGAACACTTTTATTTGCCCTGGAGAAAAAATATGTCCGAACAATGAAGTAATTCTCTCAGAAATGTCATTTGCCTTTTTTTTAGTTGTTTTACTAATTCCCATTCATTCTTCAATAGATGATCATATTTTTCCTTAAGTCACTATTTTCTCTTTGTAATAGTAGGATCTTTCTTCTCAAATAATCTAACTCATCAGTTCCATTGTCTCCGTTACAGTCCTCCTTTTCTTCAGTTCCGTCTTTCCTTATTCAACATAGACAAGTTATTATTCTTTCAGTTAAAAAATGGGAATGTTATATAACATTTAAACATGTATTATTGTCTTTCTTCACTCACCTGTTCAAATCAGCAGCCAGCGATCTTAGGCCGCTATTAGCCGTGGGCGACTAGTGGCGCAACTAGTTGCTCTGGCGAGTCACGGATCATTGGATCAAATGGAGCCTATTAGCCGCGGGCGAGCAACTAGTTGCCGGCCGTCATCTGAGCCGGCGACTGCTCTGGCGACTTTTAGTTGCTCAACTGCGTGACGGGGCATTGCAGTAAATGTAGCCTATTAGCCGTGGGCGACTAGTGGCGCAACTAGTCGCCGGATGTACCTCCCCGCGCATACGGAAACGTCACTCAAGTTCGTGTTCTCACACCAGCTTGATGGAACGCAATTGAATCAGCGATCCACCTAACCATTATCTTTCTTCATTACCTTGTTTGGTCTCGTGCTGTGGCAGAGTGAATATTTTACTTAATGTGATAGTTTATTTATTGAACATGGAGACATCAAATAAACTACAACGGCAAATGAAGGAGAAGGCAAAATAATTTGAAAGTCAAATAAATAATGAAGACCATTTTTGACTTAGAATGAAAACCGGTCACTTGGGATTCCAGAACTGAAGCTTAGGCCTACACTGACAAAAGAAAAACGCTGAATTCTTGGAACAGTATTTTAAAGAACTTAAGGTGAGCATTATAATTATTTTTTTTTGCTAGTGGCTTTACGTCGCACCGACACAGATAGGTCTTATGGGGACGAGGGGGGTAGGAAAGGGTCAAGAGTTGGAATGAAGCGGCCGTGGCCTTTATTAAGGTACAGCCCCAGAATTTGCCTGGTGTGAAAATGGGAAACCACGGAAACCATCTTCAGGGCTGCCTACAGTTGGATTCGAACTCACTATCTCCCGGATGGAAGCTTACAGCTGCGCGCTCCTAACCGCACAGCCAACTCGTCCGGTGTGTATCATGAAACGTTTACTACTCTTATATGGAAATACAGTATGTAATGCCCATATAAATTCTATAATCGTTTACAAGTACCATTGATCCATTATATGGCTCTATTAGTGAATTACAGCTCAACTGGGAAACATTTGTTTAGTCCTATGTCGTTTCCCCTTATTTCTTCTTTCATGTGGCCAAGCAGATCGCAAAATGACGACTTTGACATACGCAGGTAATTGAAAAATTTACTATCATCCTCATTTAGATCGTCAAACAATGTATAATATAATCCTCTAGTCAGCCGAAAAACAAATATAGGATGTTTCCGCACTTTCCTAACCCTTCGGTTTTTCCATTTTAATAGAAGAGCAAGAAGAAGAAGAAGTTCTTCGTAGGACGCCATTCTCTCAACTGACTATTCCTCGGTATGGACCGAGCAAGTATTCACAAGTTGCGCCACTGATCGCCCGGTACTTAAATCCACTGGCAACTAGTTGCGCCACTAGTCGCCCACGGCTAATAGCGGCCTTAGAAGCTGTACTACATCCTTATACCGATTTTTTGTGTTTTTCCCTGTCAACCCTCCTGGCATTATTAGGAGTTAATGTGTTTCCTCCTAGTGGTATATTCCCATGCTTCTGTTTTAATTCACGGCTGTTTTTATTCCGATAATTTAGAAGTTGTTGTTTTAAATGGATTTCAAAGCACGACATAGCGAAATGAAGCGAGCAAACTCGACCTAAAGTAATAACACACTCTGTGTTAACGAAGCATGTCGAATAAAGACAGTAATAATTTATCATATATTATAAATGCGTACCGTGTTTCACACTAAATTTATCACTGCGCCGACAAGCGTTTTCCCACAGTCTGGCAAGGTCTTCAGTTTTTGGGAATGAAAAATACTTTGTGTTTGATCCTTTGGTTTTCCTGTAGTAGCTTAAAATCCTGCTACTGCATAGCCCGCCATTTTCAAAAGTGTGTTCCGTGCAGATTAATGAGAAGAATAACAGAGCTCCAAATAATATACGGCATATATTTCAATACATAACGCATGTTTATCACATTTAAAGTACAACAGCGGCAAGCCATGTAGCTAGTTTCTCACAGTGCTCCTCGCGTGACGTCACCTGCGCAGAAGCAACGCGTTTTCGTGTCTCTTACTGACACACCATTATGCTCACATCACGGTAAGGGCCCACCTTATTATAATAGAGAAATAGACTAAGAAGGAGGTGCAGACTAGTGCTGGGGACTGAGCGGAGCGGAGCAGTTGTGACGTCATCACCCGGTAGTACCGAGTGAATGTCCTGACGCGGGACGTTTAAACACGTTATAGGTATGGCACTGCGAAGGTATTGCATCCCCCTATTAATACCCTTCTCTCACAACGTAACAACTGTAAATAACTGCATATATATTCACTAGAATTGTTACATACGTAACTGCTAGGGAGTAGGAGGTAGTATGTGGAATAAATGTTAGTAACTCCTATAGTTAACTCTTTCGAATAGTTAAAGTATGGCGCATACCTACCGAAAGGATTTATATACAAGGGGATTGGAAGTTAACAGAAAAGTAATGTATTAACAATTATTTCGTAAGTTCACGTGATACGGTACACTGTTAATGAGAAGAATAACCTGAATATAAAGAATCTTATCAGAATATAATGAAAAACACTGACATAATTTCATCTACAGGATGACAAAAGTAATTACGTAAATGAACGTTGACTGGAATGTCCCTCTTTGCAATTGTGATTACAAAACATATTTGACAACATAGTACTACACGTACCAATGCCAAACACTATCAGTAGAATGCTTCTATAAATACAGTTATTATATTATATTAAATGTGCCACCACCCGTCCGGTATGTGCGGCCACAAAATTTGCATTTTGCGTGTTTCCTATTATCAGTGATGTCAAAAACTGCCAGGCATCCGACGGTTTTCGTGGCATTTATGGAACAACGTTCTGTAAAAATTTATTTAAATTCCTTTAAATGTTATAAAAATATAACTACTATCTACGAATATGTTTAAATATCACACTAACACCACAAATATAATCTAACAGACTTTACATTATCTACAAAACATAACAAGCGTAGGAAATATATACGTACATTCGAAACACACAGATTGAATACAAGTACTTTCGTATGTGTGTTATGCGCTACACTGTGCTCAGGTCCTCCGCGAGTACTCGCAGTTGTAAGCGGAGGGGATCGGTGGTGCGCTCTACCGCTACAACCGGATTACTCATCGGTATTACTCGCTCCGTCCCCACCTCTAGTGCGGACTGGAAAGAAATAGAGTTAGAAATGGCTGTTGAAGTAATGAGAAATTGAAGGAAATTACTAGAAAATTGAATCTAGCAAAGAAGGCAGCTAAGGATAACATGATGGCAAGCATAATTGGCAGTCCTACAAATTTTAGTGAAAAATGGAAAGGAAAGTATAGGTATTTTAAGGCAGAAACAAGTTCCAAGAAGGACATTCCAGGAATAATTAATGAACAAGGGGAGTGTGTATGTGAGGATCTTCAAAAGGAAAGAAGTATTAAAATTTACATATGATAACAATGACATTTACAATAAGATACAAAAGTTGAAAACTAGAAAAGCGGCTGGAATTGATAAGATTTCTGGGGATATATTAAAGACAATGTGTTGGGATATGCTACCATATCTGAAGTACTTATTTGATTATTGTTTGGTCAGAGGAGCTATACCAGGTGAATGGAGAGTTGCTATAGTCAGCCCTGTGTATAAAGGAAAGGGTGATAGACATAAAGCTGAAAATTACAGGCCAGTAAGTTTGACGTGCATTGTATGTAAGCTTTGGGAAGGCATTCTTTCTGATTATATTAGACAAGTTTGTGAAATGAATAACTGGTTCGATAGAAGGCAGTTCGGTTTTAGGAAAGGTTATTCCACTGAAGCTCAACTTGTAGGATTCCAGCAAGATGTAGCAGATATCTTGGATTCTGGAGGTCAAATGGACTGTATCGCGATTGGCCTGTCTAAAGCATTTGATAGGGTGGATCATGGGAGACTACTGGCAAAAATGAGTGCAATTGGACTAGACAAAAGAGTTCTAGAAAATAGATCTCGGAGAATTAGAGTAGGTGAAGCTTTATCTAACCCTGTAATAATTAAGAGGGGAATTCCTCAAGGCATATTATCGGACCTTTATGTTTTCTTATATATATAAATGATATGAGTAAAGTAGTGGAATCGGTGGTAAGGCTTTTTGCGGATGATGTTATTCTCTGTAGAGTAATAAATAAGTTAAAATATTGTGAGCAACTGCAGTGTGACCTCGAAAATGTTGTGAGATGGAGAGCAGGCAATGCTATGTTGATAAAACGGTGTAACAAAAGTAAGGTTGTGAGTTTCACAAATAGGAAAAGTCCTCTCAGTTTTAATGACTGCGTTGATGGGGTGAAACTTCCTTTTGGGGGTCATTGTAAGTATCTAGGTGTTAATATAAGGAAAGATCTTCATTGGGGTAATCACATAAATGGGGTTGTAAATAAAGGGTACAGATCTTTGCACATGGTTATGAGGATGTTTAGGGGTTGTAGTAAGATGTAAAGGAGAGGGCATATAAGTCTCTGGTAAGACCCCAACTAGAGTATGGTTCCAGTATATGGGACCCTCACCAGGATTACGTGATTCAAAAACTGGAAATAATCCAAAGATAATCAGCTAGATTTGTTCTGGGTGATTTCCGACAAAAGAGTAGCGTTACAAAAATGTTGCAAGTTTGGGTTGGGAGGAATTGAGAGAAAGAAGAAGAGCTGCTCGACTAAGTGGTATGTGATACAATTCCTTTAGTTTTGCCAATTGCCACCTTTTCAGTACAATAAAAATATATTACAAACTTACATATTTATTGTGATGTTTATATGGTACATGTTTCGCTCCTTTTCGTGAGCACCATCAGCCAAACTATCATTAATCTAAGATTGTATAAGATCATAAAATAATTCTTACCGGGCGAGTTGGCCGTGCGCGTAGAGGCGCGCGGCTGTGAGCTTGCATCCGGGAGATAGTAGGTTCGAATCCCACTATCGGCAGCCCTGAAGATGGTTTTCCGTGGTTTCCCATTTTCACACCAGGCAAATGCTGGGGCTGTACCTTAATTAAGGCCACGGCCGCTTCCTTCCAACTCCTAGGCCTTTCCTATCCCATCGTCGCTATAAGACCTATCTGTGTCGGTGCGACGTAAAGCCCCTAGTAAAAAAAAAAAATAATTCTTTTGGTTCAAGATTACTCCTATAAAACTAATTGATAATCTTATAACATTTTAAATGTCACACAACAATAAAACTATGTCTTAAGCTAACACTTTTTGTCTAAAATCTTCAGTCTAACATTTTATTGTCGAAACTCATCTGGTGAACATCTTTTAAAAACTTTTGAGATCTGGCTGGTTGTGTTGATTCATGTTGCTTAACTTGTATAATTGTCATTAAAACTTCATAACAGTATTGAATATTTTCTGCAGTTGATAATTGTCATATTATCAATGGGGTAAAATTGTTCGTGAACAAACTTGTTGATGAAACAAGAAAAATGAAGTTTATAAGTTATATAAGTTTTATAAGTTTATAACCTGCAATGTAATGGCCAACCAGGCTAATAATATTAAAAACAGATTCATTAATCTTAAGGTTAAGATTGGTAAGATCGCGAAAGACATATATTTTTTAAAAGAATGTTTAAAATTCAAACTAGTACCAAAGTTTTTGAAATCTGTACAAAGACGAAACTTATCTATGCCAAATTTAGTAGACACTCAAAACAAACAAAGTAAATGAAATCTGGCCAAAAAACGAGATAAAAACACATTACAGAAAAAAGTCGTTATTAAACTTACAACTTTATCGTACACATTTAGAAATCTCTGACCTTCTAACCCCGTTAGTATGGCAATCAGTACAACAGTTTACTAACTAGAAACTCGTTGGTATATTAGAGAAGAAACAAAGAACTATAGAAAACAAAATATCACATTTAAAGGCCGGTCTCCACTGATTAACATTTAACACCAACATGTTAAATTTAACATGTTACAATTGACATGTATATTGTGATTGTGTCTTCCAATTGACTTTGTATGTTAAGTCAGAATGTCGAGGTTAACACTTTTAACATGTTGGCGTGTTTTCCGCTCCAAGTGGAAAACATGTCAAGTCAATTCGTTGTTCGTGAGATGTTGGCACAGCTTCGGCAACTTCCTTGCCGTTTCCATTTCAACATATAGCCAGACAACGCAAACGACGTGTTTCTCGTGAAGTAGGATTATAGTTACAACACTCCGCAACACTCATTCTCTTTGTTATAAGCTACAAATACAGTACCGGACCGGTATCGGTACGCGCACGTGTGTCGTTCTCTCTGCACTATACTAAAATTTATAGTCAGAAATGGAGTGGAGCAAGATTATTTTGGACTTAATTAATTACATAATAGAAAGGGCTTGTTTGTGGGATGTCTCATCAAAGGAATACAGAGATAAAGCGAACAAAGCCGACAGTTTCCATCCAGGAACTCTAAATTACCTATAATTATTCCTGCGAGTGCATAAAAAAACTAGCGTCCCTCCGCTCCTAGTACAGTGGAGTAGCACACGAGGGCGAAACGCTGGCAACCAAGAATGAGTTAGCTGGAAAATTTATAATGTCCCATAACGGACCATTTATATTGGTATTATAAATTTACTCATTCGGAACAAATATTTCAGATTCCCTACGGGAATCAACATCTATATCAACAGTGGAGTATTGCCAAAAATATCAGAAAAAGTCGGAAGTCGGGAGGCGGGAGCGGACGAGGTTTATACTTCAAAGAGGTTTGCTTTAGAAGCAATGAGCAGGATGAGGGAAGAAAATGTATCTAATAACTGCATTTCTAAATCATAACAAGAAGCAACAGTGGTAATAACAAAGGCCAAATCCTCTTCATCTGATTCCATTTTCCTTGTTTGAAAATACTAGACACCACCCAAATGTATTACCGCAAATTGATATGATGAACTACCTATATATAAACAAAGAAAGTCAAGTTTAACATGTTTATTAAGTGTGGACACAATGTTAAATGAAATAGTATTCAACATTTAACATGTTGATGGTGTCACCAGTTAACATTCAACACTTTTAACATTTAACATTTTGTTGTTAAATGTTAATCGGTGGAGACCGGCCTTTAGAGGGAACAAAACAAAATCTGAAAAACATAATACAAGAATAAAACAGACTAACTCAGACCTTAAAACATCCCAACCACTGTAAATTTTTCAGATGTCACCTTCACGGATAGTGAAATGAGCTTACTGAATAAAGGATCAAAATTTAATTGGCCTAACCATCATCAAATAGAAGACGTAATAACCACTGTAGCTGAGGTAGAATCTAATATAGGGAAATTGCCTTTAGAATCGCAAAGTGATACAAGATTCGAAGTTAAAAAGAAACTTCCAACCTTAGTAAAAGAAATAAATAACAACTTAAATCCCGACCTCACTAAACAAATCAAAGAATTAAAAACTAAAATCAACGAAAGCAACATAATAGTAATCAAAGCTGATAAAGGAGAAACTACAGTTATTTTAAATAAGCAAGATTGCATTAAGAAAACAGAAGAATTTTTCTCAAATGGAGCCTATTCGATAATACAGAAAGATCCTACAATCAAAACTCAACGAAACCTAAAGAAATTACTTAAAAATTCGTCTTTTCTCTTTAATGATCTAGAATGTCAGAAGCTGATAAATATGAATCCCAAGATACCAACAGCCAGAGCCATGCCTAAAATCCATAAAGCTAACATACCTATGCGACCTATAATCAATTGCATGAATAGCCCAACATGTAAGACCTCTAAATTTATACAGCATTTTTTAAAAAAGCACTATAAATTTTACAATAATTCTACAATTAATAATTCAATAGAATTCTGTGATAAACTAAATAAATTCGAACTGCAACCACATCATAAAATGTGTTCATATGATATAACTAACATGTACCCTTGCATACCGATCAACGAAACCATTAATATAATTAATATAATCAAAATAAATTTATTCAATCATAGTAAATTAAGTAAGTGTGAAATAGAAGAATTCATAAATGTATTAAGATTTACTTTAAATAATAATTAATTCACATTTAATCAAAAGATATATCAGCAAATGTGCTTAGGAATGGGTGACCCTGCATCAGGTATACTAGCTAACATTTATATGGATCATTTAGAACATGTTAACATTTTAAATAACATAGATGGACTAAACCTTTGGCTGAGATACGTGGATGACACGTTTGTTATAATAGACAGTAAACTGAACAATAGTGATAACATTTTGGATTTTTTAAATAAATTAGACAGTAATATAAAATTAAGGAAGATGAAAGGAACAATTCATTAAGTTTCCTAGATATAAATGTAAGGAGAGCAGGAAACAAATGTGACTTCCAGATTTATAGATCTAGCACTCAATAACGGTTACAAAATAGAAATGATTAACAAAATCATTAATAAGGTGAAAATAAAATTGGCCACTAATCTTGTACCAGATAAAAATAAGAAATCCAAATTTGCAACTTTCACATTTACTAACCCAGCTATATACAAAATCACTAATACCATCAAAAAAGAAATATTAACATTGCCTTCAAGACCCAAAACACGAACCGAAACGTTTTCTTCAACCACAATAAAGTTAATATAAATAGTAATAAATATCAAGGATCTGGAATATATAGGCTCACGTGCGCAGAGTGCAATGTTTCATACGTTGGCCAGACTGGCCGAAGCTTTATAATAAGATATCTCGAACATGTAAATGCAGCCAAACACAGGAAACATTCTGCAATGAGTACACACATGCAAGAAACTGGACACAGTTTTACAACTATTGAAAGGGATTTAAAAATCTTAAGAAGAGTAAAAAAAGGAAAAGAAATGACGGATTTGGAAAACATATACTGTACATTCATTTAGATCAACAATACAATAAAAATAACCGGGCGAGTTGGCCGTGCGCGTAGAGGCGCGCGGCTGTGAGCTTGCATCCGGGAGATACAGTAGTAGGTTCGAATCCCACTATCGGCAGCCCTGAAGATGGTTTTCCGTAGTTTCCTATTTTCACACCAGGCAAATGCTGGGGCTGTACCTTAATTAAGGCCACGGCCGCTTCCTTCCAACTCCTAGGCCTTTCCTATCCCATCGTCGCCATAAGACCTATCTGTGTCGGTGCGACGTAAAGCCCCTAGCAAAAAAACAATAAAAATAAAAACCCAAATGATGAAATAGAAATAAAGAATCCCATCTTATTACAATTACCGGAACTAATACAAATACTCAAATCAGATATAAATAAATTCTATAAACATTTTAATCCGATAAAAGTTAATGGTTTATTGACACAAACAAACCCAACTCCTCCCCTCACTTCTCCTAGACTATCCCCTCCATAGTCTACTGCAACTATCAATACGCCGCCTACCTTAACTTCCCCTTCCCCCTCCCCGCCAAAACGTAAACTCATCCGCACTCACTCATACAACACAAGAAGTGCAAACAGGTCAACAAGTAGTTCTCAAGAGGCTAGGAGTAACACCAAACAATTACGCAGCAGAAAGGAAAGTAAGTGACAATTCTTCCAATAAGATGTTATACAGAAATACAATCAAAACCATAAACATATAATTTTTATCTTTCATTACAGATACACCAACGAGCCATTATGGAACGTTCGAGAACATTTTAAATCCAATATCACATCAGAAAGTGTTTCATCAACAAGTTGGTTCACGAACACTTTTACCCCATTGATAATATAAATTAATACCAATACATTTTATAAATGTTACTCCAGCAACGAGAACAAGTATATCGACCATAATGACAATTATCAACTGCAGAAAATATTGAATACTGTTATGAAGTTTTAATGACAATTATACAAGTTAAGCAACAGGAATCAGCACAACTAGCCAGATCTCAAAAGTTTTTTATTTTATTCTTATTTTTAAACAATTTTAAAAGATGTTCACCAGATGAGTTTCGACAATAAAATGTTAGACTGAAGAAGATTTTAGACAAAAAGTGTTAGCTTAAGACAGTTTTATTGTTGTGTGACTTTTAAAACGTTATAAGATTATCAATTAGTTTTATAGGAGTAATCTTGAACCAAAAGAATTATTTTATGATCTTATACAATCTTAGATTAATGATAGTTTGGCTGATGGTGCTCACGAAAAGGAGCGAAACATCATAATAAATATGTAAGTTTGTAATATATTTTTATTGTATTGAAAAGGTGGCAATTGGCAAAACTAAAGGAATTGTATCACAAGTAGATCTTCAATACGGACAAGGAAAATGAAGTTTATAACCTGCAATAAGTGGTATGTTCCGAGCTGTCAGCGGAGAGATATCGTGGAATGACATTAGTAGACGAATAAGTTTGAGTGGCGTTTATAAAAGTAGGAAAGATCACAATATGAAGATAAAGTTGGAATTCAAGAGGACAAATTGGGGCAAATATTCATTTATAGGAAGAGGAGTTAGGTATTGGAATAACTTACCAAAGGGAGACGTTCAATAAATTTCCAATTTCTTTGAAATTATTTAGGAAAAGGCTAGGAAGACAACAAAAAGGAAATCTGCCACCAGGGGCAACTGCCCTAAATGCAGATCAGTATTGATTGATTGATTGATTGATTGATTGATTGATTGATTGATTGATTGATTGATTGATTGATTGATTGATTGATTGATTGATTGATGTCTTCTAGGCATTTGTTTAGTGTTTCAGCTGAATATCTAATATAGGGACAAGATCCGACCACGCATTTGTAATTCCTAGGCATGATGAGCTGAAAGTTGAAAAAAGTGCATTCTATTTTATTAACTAGGGTTGGTAAACTCAATTAACATAATTTGATTCAATTCATGTACTGCATTGTATCAAATTTATTTCCTTCAACTAGTTAACCTAAAATGGTTGACATTGTTCCAGGACCAAAGTCGGCACTTTTTAACTTCAAAATTGTCTTCTTAACTAATTTGTTAATTATTGCAGAATATATATACATTTCTTTAAAATATTGGCTGCTTCTTCATAGTAGTCTGCACTAAATGTATAGTTACCAAATTTTTACCACATTTCTTTGCAATCATACATGTGAAATTTATCAGATGTTGTTCCTGCCAAAAAAAAGAAAAAGCCATAACAAACTAGTGCTGACCCAATGGGAATTCTCCTGAAACTGAAAAAGTGTGGCCAACATGAGTCCTTAAAAACATAAGGGGCCACACAATCGGAATTCCCCCCCCCAACCGACTGCAAGGGGGGGTGGGAATTTAACTTCCCCGAGTGGAATAATCTCGCCCTGTAGAACCAATCTCCCCACGGTTGATGGAAGTAGAAATTTAGTTTATTTGCATTGTTAGAGAATATATGTTTTTTGTATGAAAATTATTTACTTATATGAATTCAAAGATATTTATTTTATGTATCATTTTAATATTGAATTCCATTATAACTTGAGAATCCAGTCATATTTAAAGTATCATTCGTATGGCTTGGAGCAAAATCAACCATTGTGAAAACTTATAATTTATATAAAAATGGCTGAGAGATTCTCACAAAGTTGCAAATAAAATACAAACTCCGTCATGAAATGTTTTTTTTACATTCTTACCATTCAAGCTATGGAATGTAAACTTTTTAATTAAGATTATATGAGATTTGAGGAAAATAAATTTACATTGGTGGTTCTGTCCAATAACAATACTTAAAATAACATACTGGGTATTTTTTTCTCAGCTAAGTACAAAATAATGAAACATTTCCCAGTATAACCGCCCAAAACGGTGAAGCTGATTCTTGCATATGGTGCCCCAGTAGAGATAGTTGGATTCAATTTTCAGTACTGAACTGAACGTCAGCTCTGGTTGCCATATACTGCAGTCCTTGTGATCATGTGGATAAAACACATAAAGAATTAAAATCCTACCCAATAGTACGTTTGAGGACCCCATTGCTAGACGTCTTGGGCTTAGTATACGAGTATGTCAACTAAATATTGAAGGCATATGTAGATCTAAATGTTTGTTTCTAGCGAAGTTTTCAACAGACAAGAAAATTATGTTCTCCAGAAGTTCCTACAACAAATGAAAAAGGAGTAAAATTCCAGACTACACCACCTGTCGAGAATATAAATGGTTTTCCGTGAGTTCCCATTTTCACACCAGGCAAATGCTGTGGCTGTACCTTAATTAAGGCCACAGTCTCTTCCTTCCCACTCGCAGACCTATCCTATAGTCTCCGTAAGACCTATCTGTCGGTGCGACGTAAAGCAAATTGTAAAATATATATGTAAAACGCCAAACAAGACTCGAATAAGTTCAAGGCTGGGTCTTTTCTGTGTGGTATCGCCAAGTAGATGTCATTGTCTTACAACATAATAAGATCGAACATTACAAGTTAAATTAGCCCAATAACAGAAATATCTTAATAT
Organism: Anabrus simplex; assembly: GCF_040414725.1. Classification (NCBI taxonomy): domain Eukaryota; kingdom Metazoa; phylum Arthropoda; class Insecta; order Orthoptera; family Tettigoniidae; genus Anabrus; species Anabrus simplex. The sequence continues at coordinate 1,446,066,262 of NC_090265.1, read as the reverse complement.
GTAATAATACGCTAAAGGAAGAGCACTGAAGGAAATTAAATAGTAAAAATACATAATACTAAGCTCAAAAGTAATAAATTCCACAACCAAGAGAATGACAATCCCAGTGCACAATTGCATGCCTAATCCCATGGAAGCTCAAGTCATTAATTTTGTTTAAGTAAAATAAAATCATCTCAGCAAATATATTCCCAAAACAAAGGGATGGACAAGGGAATAAAACAAGGTACAAAACATTTTCAAGGAAGGAGAAGTTACAATTAAATGCTATATCGATAGGGATAAATTACTCTATTTTTAGCAACCAAAGGGATTTATAATAGGTGAAATAACTGTTTAATAATTAACAATATTGGTAGGAATTATATCGAAGGTAAATCTTAGGAAAACTATTCTGAAGTTTAGGTTAATAATAAAACTCAAACCGAATGAGTTGGCTCTGCGATTAGTATTGCTTTGCTGTGAGCTTGCATTTGGAAGATGATGGGTTCAAATCCATTTGTCGGCAGCCCTGAAAGTGATTTTATGTGATTACCCATTTTCACATCAGGCAAATGCTGGGACTATATCTTAATTAATGCCACAGCTACTGCCTTCCATTTCTAGCCTTTTCCCTTCCTTGTGTCGCCGAAAACCTTTAATGTGTTAGTGTGATGTTAAATCGCTAGCAAAACAAACACCACTTATCAAATGGACAGATAAAGAAAATCAAGATGAATATGGTACCGCAGTAAAATCCATCTAAACTGGGATTGCTAGGGACCAAAAGAGTTTTCCATTTTTGGGGGTTTCCATTTTATGCAAGGTTAACCCATATTTGATGCTTACTGTGTACCTATTTCAATTTGTGTATTGAAAACGAGCTTGGAGACTTTTTAAACAAAAAAGTTACTCTGCATGTAAGTACTGTTCTACTCAGTGAGCTAGAATATAATACATAGAGAGGCTATCACACTGCCATCTTTGAAGAAAGTTGAACTGGCGGCCGCCATGCATTAAATGTACCACAGTGGACGGAGCACTGTGTAAGCGAGTGTGGAACTGGGCGGTAAAATTAGACATTTTCACACAGATCTTATTCATTAGGTATAACAGTTGGAGATTGAATTGATGATGAAAACATCGGATGGAAAGCATAAATATCTGATGCGTATAAGGTTTCATTAAGCTGAAGTTCCCTACAGAATTGCAATGTACTGTAAGATAAAATAGAAGAAACAAAATACGTAACATTTTGCTTTCTCTTGATGCGATATGTTGTTGAAAATTAAATCAATAATGGTTTTTTCACGAAGATATGGAGATATCCTTAAATCTCCAATTTATCAACATGCAGAAGAGTGTAGCCCTATGGTACAAGATTACGGATTAGGATGCATATCTAAACAGCCAAGAAAATTAAACTCATTTTAATGAATTTTCATACATTTAAAAGGCAACCTTTCTACCGAACATTTTTGTAACGTAGACTGGAAGCAATTCGTATATTGTACTCGGACTGCTATGAAAATCTATACTTTTATTATTATGCAATATTTAATGTTCATGTGATACCTTAAACACGATTGTAAAATCGATTTCATATATAGTTTAAGTATATTTATAGATTCACTGGCAACATATGTGCACTAAACTTGGACATTTTATTGACTACTTTATATCAATCAATCAATCAATCAATCAATAAATCACTACTGATCTGCATTTAGGGCAGTCACCCAGGTGGCAGATTCCCTATCTGTTGCTTTCCTAGCCTTTTCTTAAATGATCGCAAAGAAATTGGAAAATTATTGAACATTTCCCTAGGTAAGTTATTCCAATCCCTAACTCCCCTTCCTATAAACGGATATTTGCCCCAATTTATCCTCTTGAATGCCAACTTTATCTTCATATTGTGATCTTTCTTACTTTTAAAGACACCACTCAAACGTATTCGTCTACTGATGTCCTCCCACGCCATTTCTCCTCTGACATCTCGGAACATACCATTTAATCGAGCAGCTCGTCTCCTTTCTCCCAAATCTTCCCAGCCCAAACTTTGCAACATTTTTGTAACGCTACTCTTTTGTCGGAAATCACCCAGAACAAATCGAGCTGCTTTTCTTTGGATTTTTTCCAGTTCTTGAATCAAGTAATCCTGGTGAGGGTCCCATACACTGGAAACATACTCTAGTTGGACTCTTGCCAGAGACTTATATGCCCTCTCCGTTACATCCTTACTACAACCCCTAAATACCCTCATAACCATGTGCAAAGGGTATTTATAGGGATAAATTACTCTATTTTAGCAACCAAAGGGATTTATAATAGGTGAAATAACTGCTTAATAATTAACAATATTGGTAGGAATTATATCGAAGGTAAATCTTAGGATAACTATTCTGAAGTTATATATATATTAATAATAAATATTATAAACAATCATATTTATGTGATTACCCTAATGAAGATCTTTTCTGTTATTAACACCTAGGTACTTACAATGATCCCCAAGAGGAACTTTCACACCATCAACGCAGAAGTTAAAACTCAGAGGACTTTTCCTATTTGTGAAACTCACAACCTGACTTTTAACCCTGTTTATCATCATACCATTGTCCACCGTCCATCTCATAACACTATCGAGTTCACCCTGCAGCTGCTCACAATCTTGTAACGTACTTGTTATTGTGTACAGAATAACATCATCTGCAAACAGCCTTATATCTGATTCCACTTCTTTACACATATCATTTATATATAAGAAAACATAAAGGTCCAATAATACTGCCTTGAGGAATTCCCCTCTTAATTATGACAGGGTCAGATAAAGCTTCGCCTACTCTAATTCTCTGAGTTCTATTTTCTAGAAATATAGCCACCCATTCAGTCACTCTTTTTTCTAGTCCAATTGCGATAAAAATCGTGAAGGATGCCATCAAGGACCCCTTTGTAGCATTAAAGCCTAGGAAAATGCAAAGCAGTGGAATGATTGAAATGGATACATGGGAAGATCACTTTAGGAATATACTAAATATTGATGAGGACGTCAATACTGAGGCTGCAATAACAGGATCATACCAAGAAGTAACTGACCCGTTCACAAATGAAGAGGTATACGAAGCTATTATGTCACTTAAAAATAAGAAGGCCATAGGACCCGATGGCATATACATCGAACACATAAAAGGCTCATCAGAAACACTATTACCGGCGATTTCAAACCTAATGAACCTCTGTCTACAAGTATGCAACATCCCAACATCTTGGAGAATCTCGACTATGAAAATGTTGTACAAGGGAAAAGGCGACCAGTCATACCCAAACTCATATAGAGGAATAGCTATAGAAAAATGCATGCTGAAAATAATGACAAAGCTTCTCACAAAAAGAGTTGCAGACGCAGTAGAACACAAACTCCCAGAGGAACAGTTTGGATTCCGTAAAGGAAGGAGCACCCTCCATGCCATCAACAACCTCATCAATGACATTGAAGAAGCCCTCAGACATCCAAGAGGCAAATTCCATGCAGTATTTGTTGATTATGCAAAAGCTTTCGACACGTTAAGCAGACCACTAATAATCGCAAAGCTGGAAGCAATAATGGGGAAATACAATCTCACGACTCTGATAAGTAACATACTGACGACAAATTACATACAAACTGATGACCAAGTCGCGACTTCGAAATTGATCATGCAGACCAACAGAGTACTCCAAGGAGACCCACTAAGCCCCTTGCTGTTTAACATTGCGACGTACGATGTGGTGAAGGTTACTCAGCAAGTAATAGAGGATTTGAAAATATACTTATATGCAGACGATATGGTCATTGGATCAAGTTCCCTACATGATGTGCAAAAAGCTGTAGACAATCTAGACAGGTGGGCAAAAGATAACAAGATGAAAATCAACACAGAGAAAACAGTGAAAATGACATTTCGGAAAGGTGGCTGAGAGGCCGCAAGTGACAGGATATACCTAGGATCTACAGTCCTCAAGACTGTCAATACATTTAAGTATCTAGGACTGACCATGCAAATAACAGCAACAACCTATAGGATTCACATAAAGTCTAGAGCAACGGCGGCCACCAAAGCTATACATGATATTAAAACAATTACCAAGCTTTCACTAGAAACTGCTATGGAACTATTCGATGCCAAAATTGCGATAATTGCCACATATGGTCTGGACATTATATGGAATAAATTGGGTCTGGCTGAGCTGAACACAATTGAAGCAGTCAAGTCGCGCTTCCTGAAAGCTACACTGGGAATTTCAAAATACACAAAATCAAGGCTTGCATATGAGCTTGCAAAGGAAACCTTCTTCATCGAGGACCTCCGAATGAAGCGAGGGTTTCCATCCACAGATACTTGGGAAAAATTAATGCAGGACAGAGTGAAGAAGAGGGAAAAAATCTGGCACGATTTCTACTCAACGGAGGCGATGATGAATAGAACATGGACAAAGACCAATCAAGACATGCGACATTTCGTTAACTCGATGGCGGCAATGGGTATCACCATAAACTTTGCAACACTGAGTACTTCCATGACCCCGACGAAACCTGTGTTTGCAAGCTGTGCAATGAACATTGCAGTCGATATCACGTAATCACATGCAAAAACCGGGGATTATCTATTGTGAACTTTTGTAATAGTGAGAAGTGACAGTACATATGTCAAACTTTGTTTATACAATGCACAATTTGTGTGCTGTATCTTTATTAATTATGATGATTAATAAAGTGTTTATTATTATTATTGCACTCATTTTTGCCAGTAGTCTTCCATGATCTACCCTATCAAATACCTTATATAGGTCAATCACAATACAGTCCATTTGGCCTCCTGAATCCAGGATATGTGCTATATCTTGCTGAAATCCTACAAGCTGAGCTTCAGTCAAATAACCTTTCCTGAACCCAAACTGCCTTCTGTCACACCAGTTATTAATTTCGCAAACATGTCTAATATAATCAGAAAGAATGTTTTCCCAAAGCTTACATACAATGCATGTCAAACTGACTGGCCTGTAATTTTCAGATTTATGTCTATCACCCTTTCCTTTATACACAGGGGCTACTATAGCAGCTCTCCATTCATTTGATATAGCTCCTTCAACCAAACAATAATCAAATAAGTATTTCAGATATGATACTATATTCCAACCCATTACCTTTAGTATATCCCCAGAAATCTTGTCAATTCCAGCTGCTTTTCTAGTTTTCAACTTTTGTATCTTACTGTAAATATCATTGTTATCATAGGTAAATTTTAATACTTCTTTTAATACTCACATCCCCTATCTGGACATTACCCTTGTAACCAACAATCTTTACATACTGCTGACAGAATACTTCTGCCTTTTGAAGATCCTTGCATATACACTCCCCTTGTTCATTAATGATTCCTGGAATGTCCTTCTTTGAACCTGTTTCTGCCTTAAAGTACCTATACATACACTTCCATATTTCACTAAATTTTGTATGACCACCAATTATGCTTGCCATCATGTTTTCCTTGGCTGACTTCTTTGCTAGATTCAATTTCCTAGTAAGTTCCTTCAATTTCTCCTTACTTCCATAACCATTTCTAACTCTATTTCTTTCCAGGCAGCACCTCCTTCTTAGTCTCTTCACTTCTCTGTTATAATATAGTGCATCCTTACCATTCCTTACCACCTTTAAAGGAACAAACTACTTTCATATTCCTCAATAATTGCTTTAAACTCATCCCAGAGTCCATTTACATCTTATTTACCATTTTCCAGCGATCATAGTTACTTTTTAAAAACTCCCTCGTGCCTGTTTTATCAGCCATATGGTACTGTCTAATAGTCCTACTTTTAAGACCTTCCTTTCTTTCACATTTATTTTTAACTACGACAAAAACAGCTTCGTGATCACTAATACCATCTATTACTTCGGTTTCTCTATAGAGCTCATCTGGTTTTATCAGCACCACATCCAAAATATTCTTCCCTCTAGTTGGTTCCATCACTTTCTGAATCAAGTGCCCTTCCCATATTAACTTATTTGCCATTTGTTGGTCATGCTTCCTGTCGTTCACATTACTTTCCCAATTGACATTTGGTAAATTGAGATCACCTGCTACTATTACATTCTTTTTCCATATCATTTCCAACATAGCTAATTATCTTATCAAATAATTCTGAATCAGCGTCAGTGCTACCCTTTCCCGGTCTGTACACTCCAAAGACATCAAGTTGCCTATTATCTTTAGAGAAGAGCCTTACACCCAGAATTTAATGTTTTTCATCCTTAAGTTTTTCGTAGCTTACAAATTCTTCTTTCACCAGAATGAATACTCCCCCTCCTACCATTCCTATCCTATACGATATACACTCCAGTTCCGTGAGAATATCTCTGCATCCATAATATCATTTCTCAGCCATGATTCAACTCCCATTACAATATCTGGTAAGTATATATCTATTAAATTACTTAATTCGATTCCTTTGTTTACAATGCTTCTACAGTTGAGCACTAACATTTTTATGCCATCCCTACTTGATTTCCAGTTCCCTGTTCGCTTAACACCGCTCCTTAGGCCACCCCGTTTCCCTGAATGTACCTGCCTATAACCCTTCTAAACAAGTTTCCTAACTTATATGTACCACTGCGGTTTTAGTGAAGGCCCCCTGGGCGCAGATTCCTGTCTCCTACCCACCCATTAGGATCTAGAAATCTCACTCCCAGTTTCCCACATACCCACTCCATAGTCTCATTAAATCCCCAATCACCTTCCAGTCAGTATCCCTCCTACAGAGTATTCCACTGATAATAATCTCCGCTCCCTTAAACTTCATCCGTGCTGCATTTACCAGATCCCACACATCCCCAACTATGTTGGTACTTATACCTGCTTGCCTTACATTGTTAGTACCAACATGAAACACTACCACCTTCTCTTTTCCCTCTTCCTTCTCTTCTACTTTCCTCAACATCTGCCTCAACCTGATTCCTGGATAACACTCTACCCTGGTTCCCTTTACTCCACACACTTTTCCCACATCTCTAACGATGGAATCCCCCATGACCAGAGCCTCAACCCTACCCACCTCATTTGATCCCCTCCCCTCCTGGTCAGCCCTATCTTCTCTCACTGCTGCAGAAGCTACTTCCTCCTCCCTTTTCTCCCTCCCATGACCCTGTTCCACCTGTCTTTTCCTTTCCACTACACTACATTTCCCTCTCCTACCTTTTCCCTTCCTTCTGCTTCCACACATCTCAGCAACAGTTCCCTGTTCCTCATCTTCTCTCGGTTGTTCTACCTGCAGTGACTCGTACCGATTTTGTAACAGACACCTGTCCTGAATTCTGATCCTGAACAGAGCCCTTAGCCTGCAATCTCCTTCCTCTTAAAACACTAGACCACCTTCCATGGCTAAATGTTTAGCGTGCTGGCCTTTGGCCACAGGGATCCCGGGTTTGAATCCCGGCAGGGTCGGGAATTTTAACCATAATTGGTCAATTCCCTAGCACTGGGGCTGGGTGTATATGTCATCTTCATTTCATCCTCATCACAACGCGTGGGTCGCCTACGGGTGTCAAATAAAAAGACATGCATCTGGCGAGCCGAACTTGTCCTTGGGCACTCCCGGCACTAAAAGCCATACGCCATTTTTCATTAGACCACCTGTCTTCTACAATTCCCCCATTTCCTTCCCATACCTCCTTTATACCTACTGTATCCTGTACATTATTTGAGGGAGGCCTACTTTCCTTCCTGTCCTCTGAGAGAATCCTAATTATCTCCCTCAAACTCTCTAACTCCTCCCTCATACTCCTTAATGCCTGGCCACACCCACAGTTCCTACAGTTGCACTGCTTAGCCATTATTTACGGAATAATGGGAAGAAAAGGAAAAATAAAACAACTTATTCTGTGCAAATAAAAATGAAAGGAAAGAAATATTGTCTATAAAAATGAAAGGAAAGAAATATTATCTAGGATAGTTCACAAAAATCACACAACAACAAGGTACCTAATTAATATAAGCTACTACTACTTTAATCTAATTGATCGGTACCACGACATTTTCATCTCATAACATTTCACGTATTTAACCATATTTTACAATGAATATTATTGCATTGTACATATGGTTGTTCACTTTATTAATTTTATTACTTAACAAGAAGATATTGTTCCAGGACATTCGACATATAAGTGCACTTTATTTAGCTGATAATGGCCCAAATAGGGTCGGAACTTTTCCCTAGCAACGCATTATGATGTAAACATAGGCATTGCAATTAATGTATAGTATTGAATAGGTGGAATAAAACATTCAGTTTAACAAAATGATAAGTAATGCATTTCATGATACGAAATGTGAACAGCTCTACCACCAGATGTACTGCCTGAACAGTCTCCATTGGGAAACGTAGTTCTCTGAAGGAATGCCCATTTTCTAATCTAATTTCTTAATATAAAGCAACCTACCACCTTCAGATTTAACGCCATAGCAGTCTCCGAAGATTACCAAACTCTACGTTTTAAGGGGATGACATCTAGGAGAATTGTTTTGGGGGCGTAGGGCAGAAAAGGCCTTGCCCCCTTTCCAAAGTTGGCACACTGCGCGGAAGTGTGATTTTTGTGGTACAGTAATTCTCAATTATTTGGTGGACAAACTAGTGTCTAATTTATGATGAACCAAGTGGATTGTTAATTAAAAACTTCCTACAATTCATTAAGTCTAGAAGAAACAATTCAGATTAAACGTTTAGGTGCATACCGACAAAATGATTTCACGTTATTTCGATGGCAAAAAAAATTTAAAAAGTCGTCGTTAACAGTGAGTGAAGAGAAACAAAGTCTGTTTTGTTTTTACTGTGTGTTATTTCACGGTGAAGGATTGTGTTCATCGACTGGTGTAAGGATCTAAAATATTTAGTGAACAAATTAAAACACATTAGGAAAGCGCACTACGCTTACAAAGTGCTTGTAAATACAAAATTGACTCTTGCATATTGTACCAGAAACGCTGGTCTAGAATTGATTTTGAAGTATTTCAAACTTTAAAATATCCACCACGCGCCAAGCGAGCAGTCGGCCACAGCGAACATGTAGCGAGTGACGTAGATAGGTAGGTAGTGATGAGTCGTTCATGAACGAACTGACTCTTTTGAACGACTCATTGATAGAGTCGACCAATGAGCTAGAAAGGGGACTATGTGTAGAATCAACACCTCCTAGATAATAAGGCCTAACAACAGCGTAGTGACGTCACGCTACGGAGGCGATGGCAATGCAGAGAAACGCGGAACATAGTTAAACACAGACATGATTTTAATATTTTTCCAATGGAATAATTTATTTACTAACAAATAGCGTTTCAAATTTGAAGGATATTGAATTATACTGTCGTTGTTACCGTATTTTAGTGACTCTGCCATTAAAGATAAACAGCAGACAGTTGTAAAACACGACAGCATTTTGCAATGTTAACTCACTTAGGCCGAATTGCTAACATCACAACAGAATGTTACAAACATATTTCAATTTAAATAGGCATTACGTGATCTTAAAAGAAAACTAGCACGTATAATATTAGCATAGGCCTAACATCTAAGCTGATGTAGCATCACTGGCAGTATATGCACATGAGCCTACAATGTTTCCTCCCTTGAAGTTCATGTATGGTTATGAGAATTTCACCTACCATCGATGTTACTAATTTGTAATTCTGTTCGAAACCTTTATGTATTCCAGAAAGTATGTAAGTTTCTAACCTAATATTGGACTACCATTCGGACTGGAGCCTACTCTTTTAAAAGTATTGACATATTGTGGCAACATTAAATTGCTACTGTCTCATAAATTTGTAAAAATCGCACGGCGCAACAGCCCTGAAGGGCTTGGCCTTGATCCTGCTCAGCCCGAAGGCCTGCAGATTACGAGGTGTCTTGGGTTCCGCAGGACGAATCCTTTCAGCCGTTATTCTTGGCTTTCTAGACCTGGGCCGCTATCTCACCGTCAGATAGCTCGCAAATGTAAACACGCAGGCTGAGTGGACCTCAAACCAGCCCTCAGATCTAGGTAAAAATCCCTGACTTGGCCTGGAATCGAACCGGGGCCTCCGGGTAAGCGGCAGGCATTATATCCCCTCACCACGGGGTCGGCCATAAATTTGTAAACATGAGGAGATATCAGACAGAAGGTTGAACAAATAACAAGAAAATCATGCACATACTCCTTTATGAACTAAGAAATATTTTAACTATGGCTATTAAATTAACTGTGGGGACATCATCCTCGGTGTCCAATTCACCAACTAGGACTAGAATTAACTTATTCATTGAATCTTTCTACACATTGTTACACTCATTCCTTGTGATGCAGCTATGATGTTTTGTAACTAAAGAATATACCGCATTTGTATTAGTAATTTTGTCCACATATTCATTAGAAATATTTTTTACTTTAATAAAACCCGTTTAGAATAAAGGCCATGTCTTATAAGATGATTACATATGCCATGCAGTATGGTTGCCTTGATGTATCGACGTACAGAAAAATTACTTACGTTCCCTTCATCACAGTACAACAACCATCAGGTAACAACGTGTTTATTGTACTTTTCAGCTGTGTTGAAATTCTGTATATGAGATATGTACTATCTTCAATGGCTCTCTTTATTGCTCCTTTCTATTCTACATTTTTGCCTGGTTCTTTTAACCACTCCTCTTCCAAGACCATGATTGTCAGAGACAGCAGTGGCTTATATCTTTTCAAACTGCCCATCATATTTATAGTCACATTCTGGCAGGATCAGTACCAGTTACTTCCCATAAAATATCACCGACTTTGAAATGTCTATATCTTTTCAAACTGCCCATCATATTTATAGTCACATTCTGGCAGGATCAGTACCAGTTACTTCCCATAAAATATCACCGACTTTGAAATGTCTGTGGCATACCTGTAAAATAATGTATCACCGTGAGCGAAATTCGTGCATTTACAGAGTGAATCGGCCTACACCAGCAGCTCCTGCAGGTGGTATGTTTTAATGCGTATAATAATAATAATAATAATAATAATAATAATAATAATAATAATAATAATAATAATAATAATAATAATAATAATAATAATAATAATAATACCTTTGAAATAATGTATCCCATGATTGTGATCTAACATAACCTTATATCATTGAAGAGTAAATATGCCTACATATCACCAGCTGTTGCGTGTAGTTAAATACGTCATAGGCCTATACTCATTATGATTGTGTGAGAATGTAATAATAATAGTTACTCACCATTGAGTTATTAGTAAATCTGTAGTCTTGTCTTGGAATTGCACGTAAACATATCTGCCGCATAACCTCGTCTTTCGTAAACTTAATGCATGCACTTCGTTATCACTGCCGGAATTCTCCTTAAAGTTGAGTACGCAACACATCAGTACCATTACGTACAACGGTATTAACAATTGGCACCATTAAACGAATTAAATCTCTTCTAATTTCAGCGTTACAGGGCCAAACTCATTGCTGTGTTATTACTGAAAAGGTTCAAGCTTGCCTCCCGATTTTGACGTCACAGTATATTCCCAGAACAGTTGTGAGGCCTTATATATCTAGGAGGTGTTGGTAGAATCAAGGTAACTAGAATGTAGAGTGGCCATTGGACCGCCATATTTGAATCTACTTGAACGCCGCGTCTGCCATTTTGTAAGCGATCAAATCAAGTGGGCGTGGTGGTGAAGCAATTACAGAGGCTGTGGGAATAAATACCATTTCACAGTTTTCTTACTTAGGGAATGTAACAGTTTTGTTAATTAGGGAAGCCCTCAAAGATGTATAGGCTTAATGTCTGTATATAAGGACATTAAAAATACATAATACAGGCTACCGTACATACATAAAAGAAAGAAAATTAATGCATTTCCAGTTATTACAAAAAAAATCACAATACATTGCCATTAAACAAATTTAGCCCTACTTACACAGAATGAATATATAGAACAGCAAACCTTGAACAAAATGTATAACAACATCGAATAATAATAATAAAAATAATTCCTAGTCTCTTCCCAGTTACCTGGGTTTGGCATTTTGTACAGATTCGTCTTAATTTTACGGCCGGGTGCCCTTCCTGACACAACCCTAGGTGGAGTGATGTATTTACTATTGCATGTCTCTGTGGTGATTTTTAGTATATTATGTTATGTGTAGATGAAGGTGGTTATCCAGTCTTCGATCCAGAGGAATTATCTGTCGACTACCTAATTAAATTCCTCAACCTGGTCGAATCCGGGGCCCTCTGACCTGAAAGCCAGCATGCTGATCATCCAGCAAGGAGCCGGGCACTAAGCAACTTGGCAGGTTCGATCCTGGCTCAGTCCGATGGTATTTGAAGGTGCTCAAATTCGTCAACCTCATGTCAGTAGATTTACTGGCACGTAAAAGAACTCCTGCGGGACAATATTCCGGCATCTCGGCGCATCCGAAAAAGTAGTTAGTAGTACGTAAAACTAATAATAAATCACGAAAAATAAGTACCGTAGTCTAGAGCCGTGGCGTACAAGGTTTGAAGTGAACAATAGTGTAATAAAGTACCCCCATAATCATGTAACGTGTTGGCGGGGTAAATAAGCAAATAAATGCGTACAGCACCTGGTAGCAACCTAGTTCTGAGCTTTATTAACTAAGCACTACAACTACAGATTTACACATACAGACGATAGCCGAGCCACAAGTTACACACGTACACGATCACACACTTACAGACGGTTCGCGCTCTCTCTCTTAGTTTCTCTTATGTTCCATCTACAATGACACACACACATACACACAGAGTCATCGATTATTTGCAGTACACTCTCTCAGCCACTCAGTCACACTCGTTAGCGCTGTCATGGTCCACAGCCTACACGTCAGCCTTGCAGGTCGGGGTAGTAACCGCTGTTCACTCAACCCGTTGAACTCCGCGGTCTTCACACGTCGTCTCCTAGTGTTCCCTTCTTCGCCGCTCCAGAACACTCCAGGTTCTCCTACCGCAGCCAGCCTCGAGGGACACACACACACGACGTCAGGGGAACAGGCACGAGTCCTCGGCTCCAACAGGCTGATACTCGATCAGGCTGACATCTCAGCCCAGGCTACCACTGACTGCGCTCTCCGCTCACTCACTCTCTGACTCTCACTCACCAATTCTCACTGACTAGCTCTCACTGACTAACTCTGTAGGCAACTAACTGCTCTTTTATACCTGCGCCAGCCCTTCTGGAATAGTCCGGATGTTCGATGGATCGAGGGACCTCGCGAAATAGGACTCCAGATTAGTCTTCCAGTCGTTTCCGTAGTTCGCTGCGGCGCGACCGCAGATAGAAGTGAGAAGGGCCGGCCCAGCGCTTGAGTGTTGCTCGCGGATTGGCGCGCTCGAGCGTAAGGGGGGTGGGGCGATGGGTGACGGCCCCGGCGCGTAGCGAGTTAGCATGGCGGACTCGACAACCATTACATTAATAATAAATTAAAATCAGAACTAGAAGTTGCAGGATAAACAATTAGAAGTATTTGTTTTAAAAGACGATAGTCCTTCTTGTGTTAATGTTCTTAAATCACATTTGTTTACTTTCCTGAATAATTCGCTTCGATATTTTTGGACGAAGATTATGGTAATGCCTTTTTTTCCTTTTTGTGCCTTATGTTGCACCCACTCAGACACGTCTTATCGCTACGATGGGAGAGGATAAGGCTAGGACTGCGAAGGGAGGCGCAGCAGCCGGATGTGAAAGTGGGAATCATGGAAAATAGAGGTGTGTCGGTACTGGCGTACCGGTACGCGTCACCTATTCTCCGAATGGAGCAGTGACAACCTGCTCCAGGATCCTCTTCTCTACCGGTCCACTGCTACGGTGACAGTGTTGCGATGCGACTCGCAGTTTGCTGCTACCGGTCCACTGCTACGGTGACGGCCTTGCGCAGCGACTCGCAGTTTGCTGCTACCGGTCCACTGCTGTCTGCTACTGGTACCAGACTGTCACGGTCTTGTGCTGCGACTCGCAGTTTGCCTTACCGGGAAGTGTTGTTACTGCTATTCGCAAACGGTCCAGTGACACAGCCGTCGTCGTCCCGTACTGTTAGGGAGGTTGTGACAAGAACAGGACGGAGACATACCGGTATGGTGTTCAATATTTCATGTGAACGAAAGAAATCCACAGTAATCTACTTCAGCATTAAAACGTTTCTACAAATAATAATAATAATAATAATAATAATAATAATAATAATAATAATAATAATAATAATAATAATAATAATAATAACTGTTTTTCTTAACATGGTTAAAATATAGTTAAAACGTCACTTTTAAAACTATAACTAATCATTTAATCTGGCGAATATGATCAATGAACATTTTAAATTCACAACTCCGAATACTTTTTAAAACGTCAGATATTTCAAAATGATCATCGGCGATTTCTAAACAACATTATAGGTCATTCACATGTTAGAATCTTAAGGAAGAATTGCTCACAAAATGTTATCATTTTCCTAGTTGGGAAGTAACTGGGTAAAAGTAATCGGATTACTTGTAACGATTACATTTTAAAAAATACTTGTAATCTTTACTCTTTCCAGAAAGTCTACTTGTAATTTACTTCTTGAAATAAAATTGTGCCGGGCGGATTAGCTTGGTCGGTACAGCGCTGGCCTTCTGACCCCAACTTAGCAGCTTCGATCCTGGCTCAGTCGGGTGGTATTTGAAGGTGCTCAAATACGTCAGCCTGGTATCGGTAGATTTAGAGGCACGTAAAGGAACTCATGCGGGACTAAATTTCGGCATCTCGGTGTCTCCGAAAACCGTAAATGTACTTATTGGACGTAAAACAAATAACATTATTATTTATGTATTTATTAATTGAAGATAAAACATATTTTCGATTCTTTCAACCAGTGTACCATTATTGAATCAGATAAGACTGATCATGACATAATCGAAAAACAGAGCAAATCGTGTGTCCGCTGACTACGTAAGCCTACTATGCTATGTTCCTCAGCTCCATTTGTGCTTGTACCGGTTGTCACTGGACCGGTAGCGTGTCAACGCGGAGCCATGCTCCTCAGCTGGACCGGTCTCTCACTGGACCGGCAACGTGTCACTGCTCCAGTCGTGTCATTGGAGCAGTTGGAGCAGTGACACATTATATCTGGATCGTCACACCTCTAATGGAAAACAAGTTATCAGAGCTGTCGGAAGTAGAGATGGCAAACGAATATCGATATATCGAAAACGATATTTTGAGAGGGAAATATCGATATTTTGTGGTCCGATACATTGTCGATATCGACATTTTGTGTCCAATATATCGATATTTCTGCCTAATTTAACACTTTTGGCTACGATGTGATTCTTTTTCAGGCCCTTACAATATTTGCCGATATTTGCATGCTACAGTTACGAAATTTGAATTACTATTTCTCAATTCTCTTCAGTAAATACAGTGATAATATCACAACTCATCCATCGTGCATATCTTGTAAGTCAGTTAAGCCGCTAGCCGCAGCATGCCCAGCGATTGTTGTCGGTGAGGTACAGGAAAGTTGTGGAATATTGTTGGTGGTTGGTGCTCTTCGTATTTCACAGTGTTGCTTTAACTGATTCATACGTTTACATATTTTAGTGCTACTGTATATAGTTTTCAACAAGTAGTTTCATAAATGGCTCCAAATAAATGTGATGTGTGGAGATATTTCACAAAAATCAATAAAACTTAAGTGAAGTGTAATACGTGTGCCAAAATTTTGAAAAGTTCCGGCAATACCACAAATATGAAGGCTCGTTTGAAGATACATACATTAAAACACGAAATACTACCAAGCATGAACTAAATGCCTAAGTCAGTGGTAGGGAGCAATAAATCAGTCTTTAAAATCTGGAGGGGCTGAAGCCCCTCCTACAACATCCTTAGCAGCGTCTGCGTCTGTATCATCACTGGGAACTGCTACTGGGGGGTTCACTGCATCCACGACATCGGTAACCAACGCTGAGTTCTCGTCACCGACTACGTCTACAGCTATCCAGCCATATATCCGGCAATCGGTAAGAGAAATTTTCAGATTATTTTACTGAACACTTTGGCCCTTTATTGTAGCCTGGCAACTTGGATTTAATTTTTAACCATCTACGAGATTACAGTGTTTTATAAATAATTAATGTATTTTAGACCTATGAAGCAGAAAGTAGGCCTACTTTTAAAGAGCCGTTAGTTTTCTATTACCCGTTTATTTCATTGAAGAGTTTTCAGTCTTACAATAATTGATAATAGCACCAATATTTTAAAACCGATATATCGGCGATATAACGATATTTTGAAGGCCGATATATCAATGGCATCGATATTTTATACCGATGTATCGAAAATCCGATATATCGATATTATGAAAAGTTTTGCCATCACTAGTCGGAAGTGGGATTAGAATTCACTATATTCAAAATCTCTTTATTTGCAAATGAGGTGTCTACCTCGGCGGCAAATGGTACACTAAAATACATTATTGTCAGGCACTAAATTTTAAATTAACAAGAGAAGAAATTTTTTTTCTAGAATACAATAATATACAATCTGCTAACAATTTTTTTCTATTAAACAATCAGATCATCTTTAATAAATTTATATTGCTTACATAATTCTACTTATAATATCTCCTATACTTACAAACATGGTCAACCATATACAGTATGTGGAATTACTTCAAATAATACTATGCAACTGGTATAAGATTAAAATTTACATTGCATTTATTTACTTTTTTTTACCATTTTGGAACATAAGTAGCATAACGACCTGCTGCGTCTTAACCAGAACCCCCTTTTGCCACCACTTTTCAGCGTTCCTGAAGGGCCTTCACAGCTACCGTAGCGGTCCCAGGGCCCTCGAAGTCCCCACTGTACTTCACCCCTACAGGCAGTCCCCTACTTTGGCTGTCCAAACTCCATGGATCAGGGGATGGAATTAATTTTTAACACACATTTTTTATTTACAATAGCCTGCACTGGTTGAATGCCCTCTAACATTTCATTTATTTTCCCTGTTGCTGTTTATTCTCTTCTTGAATATCTGTACAGATTTTGGAAAAGGATCAAACACTACCCCTGGTAAACTGTTCCACTCCTTCAATCCTTCCCAATGAATGAAAATTTACCCCAGTCGCTTCTGCTAAAATTCCTTCTAATTTTATACTTGTGGTCAGTTCTGCCCATAAAATTTCTTTCCAACTGAAGCCTCTCACGGATTTCTCCCCATGGTTCTTCTCCTGTATAGGCTCTACATAATCATATAAGTCTATTTTTCTCCCTTCTCTTACTTAAAGTTTCCCACCCAAGTTCCTCTAACATTTCTGATACACTACTGTTTATCCTGAAATCCCCTGTTACAAATCTTGCTGCTTTCCTCTGCACACTATCTATTTCTTTTATTAGGTATTCTTGGTGAGGATCCCAAACACTGTTTGCATATTCCAATAATGGACGAACCATACTTAAGTAACTTTTTCTTTTAATTCTTTATTGCATCCTTTAAGTAGCCTCATTATGACATGTAACGATCTGTATGCTTTCCCAACAATGTCATCAACATGACCCTTCCACTGTAAATTACTTTCAAATCTCACACCTAAGTATATGCACTTGCCATCTTTTGGGGTAACTACCTCATCCAAGGTATATTGAAATTCATTTTAAAAGCTCCTGTTTGTAAATGTTGTAACAGTTGATTTGCCTCCATTAACCTTCATATTATTTTCTTCAACGCACTGTTGGATACTTTCAAGGTACCTTTGTAATTCTGAACAATCCTCAATGTTATTTATTTCCCTATAAACAATTATATCATCTGCATATATCTTATTTTTAATGTTATATTGTTCCCCAAAATCCAAATCATTTGTGTATATTAAGAAAAGTAACGGACCGATTATACTACCCTGTGCGATTCCCCTCCAAACTTTCTCTTCCTGTGATATTTTATTTCCTACTTTGACTTTCTGAACCATTGAATTTAGAAATGTTCTTATCCAACGTATAACCCTCACGTTCAATCCTGAAATCCCACCAGTTGTGCCTCACAAGAAAATTTCTTTCTAAATCCATACTGGCTCCTCATGAACCAATTTTTAACATCACATATCCCTCTGATTTACTTTGATATTAAACTCTCCAGTATTTTACAAACTATACTGCTCAGGCTGATTGGTCTGTAGTTCTCTGGTTTCCTTTTATCACCCTTTCCTTTATAAATTGGTATTATTATAGATTCCTTCCATTATTTTGGTATTACACTATTATTTATGACATAGTCAAAGAGAAATTTTAAATAAGGCACTACGTACCACCCCACTGCCTTTAATACCTCCATAGTAATTTGATCACTTCTTCCCTTTTCCTTGCTGAAGCAGTTGATTTCTCTGAAAATATCTTCATTTGTGAATGAGAAGCTTCTTCTTTCCCTATGTGTCTCTCTCTCTCTATCTTCTGTTACTCCTGACAACCTTCTACTGAATCTCTGAATTCCCTACTAAATAGATTTGCTTTCTCAGTATCTGTTGAATAGTGTTCACCCCCTTCTCCCACCATTGTAGGAATTTGGATTCCTTTTCCTTCTTTAATCCTAATATATGAATACATATTTTTCCATTTCCCTTTGTGGTCATTACCCTCTTGAAGTATGTCATTCATATATTTCTCTTTTGCTTCCTTTTTCACTCTATTCAGTTCCCTAATTAGCTGTTTTCTAGTTTCTCTATTCTCCCTACCCTCTTTGATTTTCCTGTTTACTATTCTACATTTTAATTTCCTTATTTCCCTCGTATAATAAACAGGGTCTGAGGTCATCTTACCCTTCTTAACAGATACACATCTCTTCTCTCCTTCCCAAACGATTCCTTTAAATTTAGCCCAAAGTGTATCCACATTACTCCCTTCACTTATCCAACAACTGAATTGTGATTTAAGGTAAGTCCCAAATTCATCAACTTTAGTTTTTCTGTATAATATCTTGTCTTGTATGACCCTGCTAAGAACTATAGTATGCGCACTTTTTAGTGATAGATTTTTGTACTCGTTGGAGAAGTAAGAAGAGAGTACTGCCGGTTCCGGTAATACTGTCAACTGAATGGAAATGAAATCTGAATTGAGTCGATAATATGATCGAACGATATGAATTTTCTAAACTTTTATTATTTTAAGCAAAGAACTGTGTCACACACAATACGTAATACTATATAACATTTCCCGTTGCGAAACGTGTTCCTAGCATGAATTCTATAGTTTGGCTTTGCTGTGTAAACAACAACAGTACGAGTACTTAAATTGTACGCCAGATGTAGGCGAAATTTTATCTGACCCTGTGATAATTAAGAGGGGAATTCCTCAAGGCAATATAATTGGACCTTTATGTTTTCTTATATATATATATATAGTGATAGATTTTTGTACTCGTTGGAGAAGTAAGAAGAGAGTACTGCCGGTTCCGGTAATACTGTCAACTGAATGGAAATACATATATATATATAAATGATTTGAGTAAAAGAGTGGAATCAGATGTAAGGCCTTTTGCGGATGATGTTATTCTCTATAGAGTAATAAATAAGTTACAAGATTATGAGCAACTGCAGAATGACCTCGATAATGTTGTGAGATGGACAGTAGGCAATGGTATGGTATGATGATAAACGGGGTCAAAGTTCAGGTTCTGACTTTCACAAATAGGAAAACTCTTCTGAGTTTTAATTACTGCGTTGATGCGGTGAAAATTCCTTTTGGGGATCATTGTAAGTATCTGGGTGTTAATATAAGGAAAGATCTTCATTGGGGTAATTCATAAATGGGATTGTAAATAAAGGATACAAATCTTTGCACATGGTTATGAGTGTGTTTAGGGGTTGTAGCAAGGATGTAAATGAGAGGGCTTATAATTCTCTGGTAAGACCCCAACTAGAGTATGGTTCCTGTGCATGGGACCATTACCAGGATTATTTGGTTCAAGAACTGGAAAAATCCAAAGAAAAGCAGCTCGATATATTCTGGGTTATTTCCGACAAAAGAGTAGCGTTAGAAAAAAGTTGCAAAGTTTGGACTGGGAAGAACTGGGAGAAAGGAGACGAGCTGCTCGACTGAGTGGTATGTCCCGAGCTGTCAACGGAGAAATGGCGTGGGGTGACATTAGTAGACGAATAATTTTGAGTGTCGTCTCTAAAAGTAGGAAAGATCACTATATGAAGATAAAGTTGGAATACAAGAGGACAAAATGGGGCAAAGATTCATTTACAGAAAGGGGTGTTAGGGATTGGAATAACTTACCATGAGAGGCGTTCAATAAATTTCCAATGTCATTGAAATCATTTAAGAAAATGCTAAGAAAACAACAGATAGGGAATCTGCCACCTGGGCGACTGCCCTAAATGCACATCAGTATTGAGTGATTGATGAAGAACCTGGATAACCTGGAACACATACAACACAAATGCATTCGAGCAGCGGCTAAACTACCTAGAGATACACCACTGCGGCACCTCTACAAAACAGCGGACGCTTGCCCGTCAAGACATCATATTCGTAAACAAACACTTCGAATGTACGCCAAGTCATGGGTAAACGAGATAAACCCACTAGTAAGTGGGATAGGACTCTATGACGTTGATCCTTACACCAAGTACCCCACACCGAAACTCATACTGTTCAGCTATAAGGGTTAGGAGGCGGGAAGCCGAGACCCTCCCCCCCGACCTACATTACACAAGCATACACCACAGTCCAGACACCATGTACCGGTATCTATGTAAATGTATCTATGTAAATATGTTCCTATGATTACAGCTGCCTTCATCCCGAATTACCCAGGCAAGGAAAGATTGATAGAAACACAATAAGACGATGGCAGCGCTGTCAGATGACCAAGAACGAATCAATCCAGCTCTGCGCCCCCCCCCCCCCACGACAGAGGCATGGGAGCGAAATACCAGCCCTCGCCCTATAATGAAAACAGCAGTAATAATTTAGATGGTTAGTTTGTGTTAACTGTATTCTTTGCTGAGGTAGGATCCTGGACACGAGAGCAGACAAGCAAGCCTCCACTGCAATGGACGTCTGTACATATGTAAATATCATTTACCTAATAATCTCAGCATAGTTGCAGATCTGCAGTGACAAGTGTGTTCCAGCAACACTGCACGAGAGGCATATCACCAGGCGGAGGAAAATAGCCCCTTACACCACGTAAGGCTTGGCTCGTAATCCCCTTCTCCACACGGAGACTTGGCACCAGGGACCACTGGCTGCTGGATAATGGGACCAACCTGTGGCCCAAAGTCCCGTCGCTAGTGGAACTGAGCCGCACCGAGCAGTGACAAGAAGGACTGATCCTGATAATAATTGACAATGGAAAAGAAATGGTTATGACTGCATGACAAATATTCCTAACTAACACAACCTCTGGATTTTCCCAGCCCTTATCCTTGCATATACTATCTACAAAAAGCCAGGTTTTACAAGTAGGCCCTTTCTTTTTCCGCCTATGTGGTTTTCCATGACCCTTAATACCACGTCTAAACACCACCTTACCAACTCAAACATCTGCCTGGTAGCATGTCTGACATGGAAACAGGCCGATACTCCTGCAGTATCATCTCCCACTCCTCCCTGCTATCTCTTTCTTGTAAAATAGTGACGATTGCCACGCGGAGAGAGCGGGCTTCGCCGCCCTCCCCCCCCCCCCCGGTAAAACACAAATCAGTGGACGAGCTTGTCAGTCACAGGGAGAGAACGTACGTGCTTTCCACTGACTCACTCTCCTCACCAGGCTATTAGTACTTTCCAAGTACTAGTCAGGCCACCTGCACTTCTTGGTACAAACAGGAAAGAGCAGCATTTGTCCGTTCCAGTGCACTTCTCAGCCCACGGCATATTGTGAACTATGTACACAAATAGAGCATTGTCTACCAGCGTTACTTTTCAAGTGTGTTTCAGGCACCTACGGAAACGATGGTGGACAACAGCGCGGGCAGCCCGGTGAAGAAGATGACTGCTACGGAGGCAATCTGCGAGTTTGGGATCCTCATCCAGGATGCCCTATGGTCACCTGTACCGGCACTGGAGCACAACACGGAGCCAGAGACGTCGGCACCAGAGCCGGAACAGGAGGCGCCGGAGATCGAGGTGGAGACGGAACCATACAGGGACGGGTGTGGCTTCCCTATCGGCTTTTTCTTCTCCGAGGGCTAAACGGAGCCGGAGTACGAGGCACTGCTCGTCTACTACAGGTCGGGGCTCACTGTACCTTCTGAACGGGGCCGAGTCCTGGAGAGAATGCGGCGCCCTTTCCACGAAGGCAAAAAGATCTCGATGACCATGTCTGTCGAGAAAATTCTACCAGGAAGCCTCATCATCAGTCATCACGACCAGGAGCGGAAGCGCGACATGGAGAAAGAGGTCCCTACTCTGTTTCAGGTCGTGCGACTATCGGAGAAGAACTCCGGCGCCTTCAGGAGGAGGGACGAGACGGAGACCAGGGAGGCCATCACCCAGACGCCGAGGAGGCTAAGACATAAGGTAGTTAATACCAACTTAGTTCAAGCCACCTACCCGGAGACCAACGTCGCCACCACTCAGGTGGCGTACGTCGTCCCGCGGAGGTGCCATTGTGTGACCCAGGCGGAGCGGTTCGGCTCTGCCAGGTGGACGCAGACTGAAGTCCCGAGGCCCAGTACGGTGAAGTGTACGCAGACAAAGATCAACCAGGAAAGGCCTATAACCCGGGCGCAATCCAGGAAAGCGCCCCTACAGCGGACAGCAGCACAGAAGTGGAGGAGGACGCATCCTGTCGTTCGGAGTCTGGTATCCAGGCTCGGCTTTCCTGCGTGTCTGTCGCGGTGCAGATATCGATGTGCGCCCCACAGGGCAGGGAACGAAGTCGGGTGTCATCATCGAACGACGCCACCACCGCCATCCAGGAGGAGGGAGACACCGTCTCTACAGCGGGACCACTCGCTACCGCAGGGTCACCAGGCTGGAAGAAGGGCCACCAGGATGAGGCCTGTTCCCCTACCGAGAAGAGGCCCCCAACGCAGGGAAGAAGACACCACCTCCGGACCAGGAGAAAGAAGACGACTTCGACCCACCAGGAGAGGGCCGCCCAAACGCAACCCAGGACTGATTCCAGGATAGCAGTCGACCGAGGAGCCAACCAGGAGAGGACCTCAGCGCGTAGCGGCAGTCAGGTGAGATCTGTACGTCCCTATCGGCAGCTCTTGCAGTGTTTCCGCTGCCTGAGGTTGGGCCACCGTCAGGATAAGTGTGGACTCTTAGTGAGGTACAAGCGTTGTGGGGGTGATTAGCACTACACGGCCTGCGCAGCACTTAAGGAGGTGCCAAATGCGCGGGCGACCACCTGGCCTCTCATCGCAGTTGCCCTGTTTACCAGGCCATGGCGCGGGCAGAGAGGAAGGAGGCCAGGCGTCATGTCCCACCCCCATCCAGGAGGCCCCCGCCTTGGCGGGCTTTGCCACAATCTCCGGGATCGGAGACTGGGTACGACGGACCCCAATGGGGCGGAACGGTGCGGCGGGCTCTATTGGCTGTTGACGCATGATTCAGCAACTAGCAAGGCCCGCGCGATCATGGCTGGTGCAGGAAACGTTTTCTCGACTAACACAAACACCTGGACCTACCCATAAACCACATCCTTGCATGTGCTATCAAAATTTGCAGGTTTTACATGTAGGCTCCTTTTTAGCCTATGTGGCTTTCCCTGACCCTTAATACCACGCCTCCACACCAGTTTACCAACACAAACCTTGCCTGGTAACGCGTCTGACGTGCAAACAGGCAGGTACTTCTGTAGTACCTTTCCCACTTCTCCCTGCTATCTCTTTTCTCGTTAGAAATTAATAGCATGTCGGAGGCAATGTAGATTAGTGTCGTTTGCCACTCGGGGGGAGCGGGATTCGCCCCGCCCCTCCGCGAAAGTACACAAATCAGTACTGTCCCACAGTCGAACATGTACGGTTGACTGCTTGTTGGTGGTTGTCAGTGCTACGATACGTCGAAGATATAGAGTGGAAGTCTTCGATACTCTGCAAAAAATCTTGTAATATTTCTTTGTCTACGGACTTAGCCGTGTCGTTAGTGAGTGCGATACCTTGAACGTTTTCAAGTGACTTTGAAATACTAGTAAATTTCTTAACTTGACAGTGCTGTCCGGCCCCCGCGGTGTAGGTGGCAACGTGTCCGCCTGTCACCCGGTGGTCCCGGGTTCGATTCCCGGTCGGGTCAGGGTTTCTTAATTGTAACTATTAATATCCCTGGCCTGGGGACTCGGTGTTTGTGACGTCCTGAATCTCTCTTTCCTCACACACATCATTCCACAATACAGCCATTCCAATTACACGCAGGTTCACACAATATGGTGCCACCAGGGGCAAAAGATCCACATGGGTCGACGCCCCGAACAAATAGCATTTTTAAAAACTTGACAGTACTAGTCATCGTGTGAAATAGATTCACATTATTTGTGAACTCGGGACACTGTGTGAACGAAACCCATTTTCACTATACTGAAATTAACACTTTTATTCTACGTCTTTAGAAACAATCGTGCGAGTGAACGGGACTAATTCCACTCAATAGTTTCCATTCTAACAGTGTCGTATATAAATGTGAATGTGTGTGTGAAGGGAATAATTTCACACATAAGGCATTTTACATCTAACACCGAGTTGAAGTGATTGTCATTTAACTCCGTGTGAATAATATTCCTACGGCATCTAAGAGTGCTCTTTTCAGTGAATAAACTCTCCAAATTTCTGTAAATAGAATCAAAGTGGTCTTGAAATCCTAGAGGACCCGATGCGTGTTTGCGTCCTCAACTCTCCAAATGTTTAGAGCACTAATTGCCTTTGTGTTTGTGTGCTTAATTTCACAAGTGTAAGTGATATTAGGAAGTGTGCGGATTCGATTCCATTAGCGTTAGGCCGCAAATATCTTGTTTGAGTTTTTTAATGTTTCGTCTCAATTAGAGACTAGTGCAGTTAACTTACAGAACTGTCTCGTGTCTGATTCCATTGACATTGAATACGAAATATCAGCATTTCTTTAATCCGTTCATAGGAACTGTGCAATGCAAATAATGGCGAGATCACAAACACTACCGGTACTAAGAAACCTAAAGCATGCCGAAACTGGATAAACAGGCTCATTAAAGTAGCAAAAGCGAAGTACTATTTTAATAAAATTATGTCAAGCTCCAACAATTTTAAAATTCTGTGGAAGAGCATAAATGATATAACATGTAGGAAGGAGAACAGATATTCAGATATACATAGCGTGAAGTTTAGAGTCTCACATGAAACAACCCAACCAACTCTCATTGCAGACAAATTTGTGGATTATTTCAGTGGTATAGGTTTAGAACTTGCTGACAAAATAATAAATACCAGCAAAGAAAATAATGACACTTATACAAATTATATTCATGCAGTACCTCAACCACAATCTATCTTTGTTCTTCCCATAACAGAAATGGTAAAGCACATAGCTGCACTAGAAGATAACGCAGCCAATGCCTATGAAAACATCTCTAGTAAAACACTTAGTTCACATATTCTACAGCCTCTGCAATACTTTTTAATCTATCACTAATGAAAGGACAATTTTCAGACCCATTCAAATTTGCTATAATAGTCCTAATCTATAAATCTGGCGATAAGAGAGAGTTAAACAATTATCGCCCAATTTCTCTCACAACCCATCTTTCAAAATTACTAGATAAATGCATTACAACGAGATAACTTAATTTCCTGAATAAGTACAACATACTGTCGCCAAACCAGTATAGTTTTAGACCAAAAATTAGCGCTCAAGATGCTACTTTTCCTTAACTGATTATTTGTATAAAACCATTGACAGCTCTAAAAGTACTATTTCTATATTTTTGGATTTAAAAGAGGCATTTGATACCGTAGACCACAATATGCGCCTTGGCAAATTCGAGAAAGTAGGAATTCCTGTAATTCCTCTATATCTAATTAAAAGCTTTCTTTCTAACAGAATACAAAAGGTAAGAATCAAGGATACCCTAAGTAAAAGTGCCAAAGTTAAAAATCGGAGTTCCACAAGGAACAATGCTGGGACCAATATTTTTCTGTTATATACAAGGATCTGTGTCAGCTAAACTGTAATGCAAAAGTGAACTCATATGCTGATGGCACGCTAGTCACAGTCACGGATGAAACTTGGGAGGACATCTTCAACAGAGCTCAAGAAACCCTATCCATAGTCAGAAATGGCCAAAAAACACCTACTTACTTTAAATGAAAATAAAACAAAAGTCCTCTGCTTCTCACGTAATAAAACAATGCAACCCTCCGACAGCCTAACACTAAGACTCCACACACCAACTTGCAAGAATACTGAAAGATGCAACTGTTATACTTTACGAAAATCAGTAAACTTTACATACCTAGAGATAATCTGAAATGGAATTTACATGCATCAAATTTGATCATTAAACTTCTGAAACTTATATATTTTACAGAAGTAGAAATGTTATTTCAACAAAAGTCTTGAAAAATCTTATACTTTGCCTTAGTTCAATCACAACTTCAATATGGAATTAGCAGTTGGGATGGAATACTTGATTCACACTTAGCTCAGGTAAATACATGTCAGAACTACACACTGAAAGTCAAGTACAAAAGGCCACTGATGTTTCCAACATAAGAACTGTTCCAGCAAAGTATGGTACTTAACATACGGCAGCTCTTTGTGCAGTCAGTGATCCTATACATGCATAAACATTTTAAGCTCTTCTGCAAAGAACAGAAGTTACAAATTTGTACTAGGCTGCAAGATAGAACTAGAAGAAGTATTCCATGCCGGAACACTTTACTTGGACAAAGAAACATCTAAGTTGTCTAGGGCCGCTTATACACAATGCATTGCCTGTGTATGTGATCAGTGGCAACCAGAATACCCTGAAGAAAAGGCTATTCACATGGTTCATTAAAATTATTACAAAGTTCTGCAACATGTGTACTACAGTATTAAACTTATAAATTTATATTATAATTATTTAAATCAATTAGCACACTATTTCTCTCTACTAACAAGCAACCCACGTATCGTTAACCCATGTGTCTCATTTCAGCTTCTTCCTTGTTACACCAAATGCAGGAAAACATTCATGAAATCAGTACAATATCACCAAAAATTCTAAAGAAGTAAATGCTATTCACTACATGCTATGATATACATAAATTAGCTGTTGTATTCTTTAAGCCCACACACAAATTTACCTCATGTGGGATTCACACTGAATTTTTTACTACTTCTGTATGTATATGTATGATACCGACCGTGAATAAAAATGTTTAAAATGTAAAAAATTATATATTACACTTCCTCACTCGTCCATACTACAAGTGCAGGGGACTTATACATGTGTTCTGCTCCATTATTCCACGTGAGCGAACACTGCATCTTGAATTCCGAGTCCTTATAGAACATCTAGAACTTCAAGGTCGTCCAGAACAGCCCTCGAGGTATTGGTACGTGTTTCATCCTCTTAGAAAATTTATACAGAGCGCGCTTTTGTCCGGTCCCGTTTCAGTGACCAGAACGCACCTGGCTTCCGGCAGGTACAGAAGAGACTTGATCAAGCGAGAATATGTCGTCTAGACACGTATTTACGACCAAATGGCCTCAAACTTAATCAATCCATAGCTATACAGGCATTTCATTTTATTCTTCAAGGAGTAAATAGCTTTTGTGCGCTTTGTTGATCATGAATAATTAAAATGAAAGTTTTATTACGTGTAATATTGGTGAATGAGTGACCCTATGGTCTAACCACGTGCATAACCAAACTGCAATCCATTACCAGAGTAATTATCGCTGTTTAGTTTTGCAACATGTGTACTACAGTATTCAGTTCGTAAATCCAACATTTTTGATCCATTTCTGGGCATGATATTAAACGGTAAAAATGAAACAATGCAACGTGAGACTCTTCAGTTTACAAGTTCAGAATCCTTTTAATTGCCTTTTCCTTGCATTTTCGCATTTGTGTGAGGCATTGCTTTACGATGGATGAGAACGAAATCGAAAAGCTAATCAAGCAACGGGGTTATCTGAAGGGTAGATCACAAATATCAAAACTTTCGTCGAAAAGCACGACACTACTCAAAACCCACTGTAGCAGAAATTATGGTCAGAAATGATGCACTTATTGATTTAGAAAGCACATACGATTTGGTTCAATCGCACCTGGAGGTCGAAGATAGTAAACGAGATCATGGTGTAGATAGAGCTGAAGTAAATGACATTATGTACAGTTTGAAGGCAAAAATGCAGGTACTATTGTCGCCAGACCAATATGAAAATGCTATAGAACCACAACTAACACTTCCCATTCGTCGCACGAAAATATCAACATCAAATTACCCGCGAATAAACTACCCATGTCGAGTGGTAACTATGAAGATTAGATGTAGTTTCTGGACCGATGACCTCGATGTTAGGCCCCTATAAACAACAAGCAAGCAAGATGAAGTTTGAAGATAATTTCAAACTATTGGTGCATGAAAATACCAGTCTGGCATCCATTCAGAATTTTCACTACTTACTAGGAGCAGTTCAGGGTTCATCTAAAACATTAATTCAGAACTTTCCAACTACTGAAACAAACTATACATTATATTGGAATTTCTTATGTGATCGGTTTCAAAACAAGAGACTTATAGCAGCAAAGCATGTTAGAGAAATATTAAACATTTCAACAGTGGAGAATGAAACTGCTGAAGATCTCAGGCAATTTATCGGCACATTCTCAAGTAACTTACAAGCACATAAATAATTTAAATAATTTAGATACTCGTCTCGAAGAAGTAATTTTGTCACAACATATTATTGATTTTCTTGATTATGAAACTAGAAGAGGCTGGTAACTAGAAGCAAACTCTAACAAAATATTCATCCCTCAAACTATTAACATCTTATATTGAATATCGCTGCCAAATCCTTGAAAGCATGCAAACGTCTGTCACGCAAGTCAAGGAGAGCGGTAGTAAGGAAAGCTCGCACAAGAAAAATCCGTCGCCCTATACACTGTTGCATGCGTTAACAATCAGTGCTCTTATTGTAAAAAAGGTCATGCACCAGGACTTCTTGCACGTGAAGCATTTCTCAGGTTAAAGGTGTCAAATCGCGTTCTAAATGCTCGTGACTAAGAAACCCTGTTTAGATAGATTGTCTTAAAGCATTGTATAAAACGTCAGAGTACACAAATGAAACAAGGTCCAAAATACATTACTACATCTTGAAAATTACAGGTCTAGTATAACAATCGAAACAACTTCTAACAGCAATGTGGTATTTGCTAGCGTTCACATAACTACCAAGAATAAACATGTACTCGAAACAAACCATTTGTGTTGTTATCCACAGTTATTTTCTAAATCAAGTATCACAGTCCTAAATTTCGTACGGTTCGAGGACTCTCGGGCTGCGGAAATCAAACTTATCTTATCACTAAAGACACTGTCAACAGACTAAATTTAAAATGTAAAAAAGGCACCATTCCGTTGTAGGCATTAACAACTCTCATCAACTCTGAAACACAGTGTGGATATTCACCTCCAGTCCACAGCATCAGATTGTAACACTAACATAAATTGTTTAGTGGTCCCTGTCCTCGTAGGAAAAACGCCTTCCATGGACTTAGATTACAAATCGTGAACCTGCCTAGAGAAATCTCACTAACAGATCCTTAATTCTACTGTCCAGGCAAGATAGATTTAACCATTGGTGCAGAGCTGTGTTTTAACCTTTTAAAGGCAGATGGGAAAAACGTGCAGTGATTACCAGGTATTGCAGGACTGTTATCTGGGTTAGATAATTTCTGTCAAATTCCCTCAGTCAAACAGCCATCCCGCATGCAGCACAGTCACTTCTCTCTTTGTCAAAAAAGGAAGATCAACTCGACACGCAACTTCGTAAATTTTGGAAAATAGGTTAACATTAGAACCGCGGCTGGGTCATTTGTGACCCAGCTGTTATTTCGTTCTTCCCTTCTTTCTACAAATAAAGATATTTTAGCATGTGTACAGCCAGGGAATATTATGTATTCCCAACGTGTGTGTCGTGTGAAGTGCTATTCCTACAAATAAGCTACATGCAACATAATGTACGTCGTGTGTACTGATATGAGATGATTGGTTTCTAAAAAGGAGATGGAAGCCTTTCTTGCTTTTCTGTACATTTGCGGTTCCATAGGAACTAGGGCTTAGGACTGGACTCATTGTGGGTCAGTGAAGTGGACTAATCCTATTGACCACATATTCCTTATTTGTATGGTAAATATATTGTACATCAACGTACACTATGTGTATTATTAAATTTCAAAAGAAATATCCAGCGCAGGTACTGGTATATTCATTGGCCCTACAACTTATACAAATAGTTATTTTTCAGAGTATAGAGAAGAAAGAACTTACAGCTGGGTCACAAATGACACAACCGCGGTTCTAGTGTTAATTACACACCAAACCTAAAACTCGGGAAAACAGCAGTGTTTACATCACTTCAAGGAAAACACCACACGCACTCCTGAAGGCAGATTCGTTTTCGGGTTACCTCGTAAATAAACTCACTCAACCTTAGGCAATTCTCGTGATATGGCAACACAAAAATGTCACTAACTGAAAGCAAAATTCAAGAAAATCCAGTATTGCATGAACAGTATGCGAACTTCATGTCCGAGGATGAACAGTTGCCTCATATGAGGGGTAAGGCCTACATTCAACGGATGATTCTGAACATTATTACTTGCAACGCCATGCAGTATTTAAACAAAGCACAGCTACATCAGTCAGAGTATTTTTGGACGCATCAGCCAGAACCACTACTGGAGTGTCACTTAATGATACATTGTCAGTAGGGCCTACTATACAACAAGACCTTTATACCATTGTGTTGAGATTCAGGACACATAACATTGCATTTACCGGAGACATCACAGAAATGTACATACAAGTTCGGGTTCATGAAAATAGCACGCGGTTGCAAAGAGTTCTTTGGAGGAAATCGCCATAACAATTATCAAGAATTTCGTACTATTGACTGTCACGAATGTCACAGCTTCAGCTCCATATTTGGCAACACAGTGCCTCAAACAGTTGGCGGAAGGTGAAACAACTTCATTTCCACTGGTATCAACGGTTTTAAAGGTGTTTTTATGTTGACGATGCCTTATGCGGTGCGTCCGACATCGCCGAAGCATTACAATTGCAAAGTGAACTCATGGCATTAAAAACAATAAGTTAAATTGTAGAAGATCCACCTTTTCAATACAAGATAATTTGCTGATTAAAATTACAACATCATTTATTAAATGGTACCGGTTTCAACATCCATGGACGTCATCATCTGCCAAATAGGGTCATTATACAAAGATACACATTAAAGTTAAAACACATAAAATTGACCCTCATAATTAAAACTATCTATAACAAGTTAAAATATAAAGCATATTTATATTAAATGTCCAGGTTTGAATATGTAATTAGTACAAGATTGACAACTTATTAGTCACGAATAAAATAAAAAACTGAAGCTGAAAAGCCTCGCAGAAATAAGTTCGAAGTCTTTGACAGTCTTAAAATTTTTAGATTTCTGTGTTTTGTACAGCATTGGCGTCAACGTATGTAGAGAAGTGCGATGCAATAATGTTAAATACGTTGAAAGAAGTAGATGATGGTCCTCTGTGAGCGTAAAAACAATGTTAAGTCAGCAGATAATACCTATAAAAACCATCTTCGAAAAAATGCGATGTTATGTCATATTTTTCTGGAGCGAGTGGATCTTGTGACCGGAACTGAATGTAGAAGAAGTTAACATATTCTCGATCCAATGCGGGCCTGTAGTATGAAAGGTAAAAACGAGGTTAACACGGATAGTGGAAATGGGGCAAAAAAGCAAAGCTTTATGAAGAGACTCGCCTTTTGGTTGGCAGGTTGTATGTACTGCTGAGTTGAGTTGAAGAGGAACTGACAAGGAAGACGTGTGGACCGGTTGGGGAGGAAGGGAATAGGGAGGAGTGTGTTGGGTAGGAAGAAGGCGAGGAGCGATAAACGGGGCGGCATCAGGGAGTTGTGGAGGTAGGAGGGGATATCGCGTCAAAGATTTACGTCCTACCTGAAATACTGAGCTTGTGGTAGTACATATATCACACCTCCGAATTATATGTAGAAGTTAGAGATATTATTGTCAGTATTCAATTTATTATTATTATCATTATTATTATCAGTATTTCATTTGTATATTTTGCCATTTATATTTGTAAGCTGGAAGATATCCACATATGTAGGTATGAGTAATTTGTTTTGCACGAGTGGGAAAACATTGCTTTAATAACTCTGGTAATTTGGATGAGTCATGTGGCTACCCCAGTGTTTGTTGTGATGTACTTGTGTCGGGATATTCCATGAGTCATGTATATATCCCAGACTGATGAGATGAGCTTGTTGTATTAGGGAAGTTCGTTGACTCATGTAATAAACCCCGGAGTTTGTTTATATCTTGGGAGAGAGGAGAAGTTCAGGGCTTGGTCTTGACTAGAGATCACTCATGATTGGCGGGCAAGACCAATCCAGACGTATCATCTGAGAGGAAGGGGAATGCCGAAGTCTTTATATACTCCGACATCACAGAGGAAGAGAACTACGACAACTACAACCAGTGACACTGTATGAAGGAACGACAACTGACACACTGTACGGGAAGGAAGTGGTGCTGATATACGGTATTCGAGTGACACAGCTGCAATGGACTGGACTTCAAACGTTCGTGGAGCGTAGTCTTATTATGTTCGTTCAAAGTGGCTGATCAAAAATTGCGGAGGGCGTATGAATTAAGTTTTGTAGTACTTGTGGAGGTCTGGCATTATATGTTGGTGAAAGCTATCTCAGACTTTCCATAATTTATCTTAGGATCGACAGACGTGTGTATATATCTTTACAACAAGTGTTAAAATATGTGAACACAGTATTACAAGGTACAGTATCGGTGTGATGTGATAACTGCCGATTATGAGAATCGGTAATTCGAATTGATAGAGAGACAGTGAAGGGTATTTATCTTCATACATGTTCATTGTTCATCGGACTATCTACAAATGGTAGCTTAGTTCTCGCTTTCGTTCTCCCACTGTTTTCATTATTGCTGTTATTTTAAATATGGAGTCTTCTAGCAATATTTTATGTGTGTATTATATGTATAATTTTGTGTGTTGATGAGGTGCTCATACACGGATTTTGTTAAGAATATAGTTAGCTATTTTAGAATCAGTGGAGTTATTGATGAACCTAGGTGCAGTTCCTACATATTAGTCGTTTTCAGGAGGTTAGGTAAGGCCTGCAGCAGATGTACCAGTACGCAGCATTATGTACACGACCTGGGATATAAAGTTTATCATGCTCTATCAAAATTCGAGGGATCCATTCTGGTGAACTCTGGCGCCCATACTACGGACATTTCGATACATTATTTTGAGTAATTAATTTATTTCATGTATTTTATGAAGTTTTTGAGTAATTTTATTTATCTATATATTTTATTCATGATTTTATTTATTATGGTAGTCATCAAAATTGTTACAAGCTATTTTCCGGTATTTTGAACAAATTAAACACTGCAATGAGGACATCAAACAGGATTTTCTGTTTGCCTTAGATGTCATTTAAATTAAAGTTTGAATTAAAAAATTCGTCTAAGTGAATGTAGCAGTTTTCGGTAGTATCTAAAACAGGGCCCTTGCTAAGCGTGTCAAGGATCTCAATATCCTGGTATTCCGTAAAATTTGTGCTTAGCATCCTGAATATGCTGGCCCACCGCGGAAAATCTATTATACCTAATTGCGTTCGTATGTTCCCTGCACCAATTCTTATGCCACGGCCAGTTTGCCCAATATATGAGCTACTACAGTCATTGCATCGAAATCTGTATACACCTGATTTTGAGAAAGGGATTGAGCTATTAAACATGCTGGAATTGTGTAGAACGTCCGAATTTCTATTGTTAGTTCTGAAAGAGATGTTAACTTTATGCCTCTTAAATATGTTGGTGACGTTATGTATGGATTTATCGAAAGTGAAAGTGGAAAACAATTTTAGTTTTGATTTATCCTTTATTAAATTTGATTTTGAGCGATCCTTAAATTTATTGTTTTTGCGTTCAATAAAAGTGTTGTTATAACCATTGAACTTAGCAAGAGCACGAATGGTATTCAATTCCCTACTCAGATCCGTTTCAGACATGGGGACTTTAAATGCGTTTTCCACTAATCTGTTGTAAGTGGCGAGATTTTTAGTCCGAGGATGCACTTAGTCCTGTTTAATTGTCGTTGCTCCTTGGGTGGGTTTCCTGAAAATTCTATATAAGAAAGAAGAGGAAGTTCTAGTGGTAGTTAAATCTAAAAAATTGATGGAGCCATTAATTTCTGATTCTAATGTAAAGTTAATGTTAGGATCAATGTTACTGAGATTTATTAGCGTCGTCGGTGCTCGGTGGAGCGTTCATTTAAGATGGTAAATATATCATCTACGTATCTGTCCCACATCTGAATATTGTTGAATCTCACATCATTACCAATTGCCGTGTGTTCCAAGAAATCCAGGTATATTTCAGCCAAAATGCCAGAGGCCGGTGACCCCATAGCCAAACCGTTCTGTTTATAAATTACATTATCAAAGATGAAATAATTATTGTCGATCAACAATTTTAAAATAGACATAATATCAAATATATCTAGTTTACTTAAAAGAGTATTGGTATTTAAATTCTTCTTGATAGTAGAGAAAAGCTTCTTGGTTCTTATACTAGGATACATGTTAACAATGTCAAATGAGTGTAAAGTGTGGTAAGATTGGAGAAACTGTCTAATTTCTTAATCAACTCAAGTGTATTCTTAATGGATTTGTTCGAAAGGAGTGTGTAATGTTTTTATATGTATTATCTACTGACTTAGCATTGTTTTTACGCTCACAGAGGAACATCATCTACTTCTTTCAATGTATTTAACATTACTGCATAGCACTTAGAATACATTTTTCTACATACGTTGATGCCAATGCTGTACAAAGCACCAAAATCTAAAAATGTTAAGACTGTCAAAGTCTTCGCACTTATTTCTACGGGGCTTCTCAGCTTCAGTTTTTTAATTTATTAGTAACTAACAAGTTGTCATCTTGTGCAAATTTCATATTCAAACCTGGTCATTTAGTATAAATATGCTTTATATTTTATTTTGTTATAAATAATTTTAATTATGAGGGTCAATTGTATGTGTTTAACTTTAATGTGTATCTTTGTATAATGACTCTTTTTGGCTGATGATGACGTCCATGAATGTTGAAACCGGTACCATTTAAAAAATTATGTAATTTTAATCAACAACATATCTTGTATTGTAAATATGGATCTTGTACAATTTAACTTATTGTTTTTGTAATCTCTATTCAATACGGACCAAACATGAAATTCTTGACTTTAAACTCATAGCCTTACTCAACAAAGGTGGTTTTTCCATCAGGAAATTGTGCTCAAATCATCAAGCTATATTTGCTGCTGTTCCACCTGAAATTAACGTACCTTTCCAGTTCGATAATGATGACACGATACAAGCTTTAGAATTATCATGGCATTCTTATTAGCAACCAGAATCAAACACATTCCACGGAAAAATAACATTATTAAACGCACCACTACATCAACAGTAGCTTCAATTTTTGATCCATTAGGACTCGTCAGCCCATTAGTAACAACCTACAAACTCTTTCTCCAGAAATTGTGGTTACACAAACTTGAGTAGGATCAAACATTACCTGAAGACTTAGCGGCAAAATGGAAGGTGTTTCAGAACTATTTGACACACAGTGAAAACATTCAGGTGGATAGACATGTTTTAGGTGCAGGTGTATGCTGTAACATTCAAGTGCAAGGTTTCTCAGACGCCTCTCAAACAGCATACGGAGCTTGTATCTACTATCGATCTGCCGATCAGCAAGGGAAGTAAGTGTCATGTTATTGTGTCAAAATCCAGAGTGGCGCCAGTCAAACGGGTTGCACTACCTCGTCTTGAATTGCTTGCAGCTGCATTGTTGGCTCACTTACTTCAAAAATCCATACCAATTTTAAATCTTGAAACTAATGAAACTCATTTGTGGACGGATTCTACCATTGTTGTATCATGGTTGGCTTCTCCTTCGTCGCGTTGGAAAACATTTGTAGCCAACAGGGTGGAAAAAATTAAGCAGTTAACTAGTGCCAAAGATTGGTATCATGTTTCATCTCATCAAAACCCTACAGATTTAATTTCTCGAGGAGTTGAAGCTCAAGAGTTACAACAGTTCACACGGTGGTGGTCAGGTCCATCATGGTTGTCAGCACCTCAGCTCAAACTGCCGCAGCCCATTGTCATCGATGAAAGTTGTCACATGGCATTGGAACAGCGAATAGTAGCAAAATTACTTGTTACTAAAGGAAATAACATCATCGAAAGGTTTTCTTCACTGACACAACTACAAAGTGTTCTGGCGTATTGCAGCAGATTTAATCACAACTCCAAACAGCTGAACAATAAACGAATGGGGCCCTTGTCAGTTCAAGAACTTCAGTCATCATCAATGTCATGCATTCTCATAGCTCAGGTGGAGGCATTCAGTGAAGAAACCAAAGACTTGCAGAAGGAAGGCATTGTGTCAAGGAAGAGTCAGCTGAAAATCTGTCCATTTCTACATTGTAGTATACCTACTTAGAGTTGGTGGTAGATTGAAGAACACGTCGCTCCCTTTCTTAACCGAATTAACCGAAGATCAAATTTTATTACCATCAAAACATCACTTGACAAACTGTAATTATCTATTAGGAACAGTCGCAACAGGCTCATGCGGGACCAGAATTGTTGTTAGCCACCCTTCGTCAAAGTTATTGGATTCTGAATGGCAGAAACGTAGCCAGACAGCAAGTGCACAAATGCGTAACATGTTACAATTTGAAAGGCGTAGCTAGTCATCAATTCATGGCTAAATATCCTGAGCATAGAGTTTAACCAGCACGTCCATTCATTGTTTGTGACATTGATCATGGAGCTCCAATTCGACTTCGCCCAATTAACAAGAGGAGCAGTGTCCATATCAAGGCATAGATCGCACTTTTTTTGCTTCACGACGAATGCTGTACTTTTGGAAGTATTCAGAAATCTGACCACAGATGCCCTCTTAGCCACACTTCGCCGTTTCATAGCCAGACGAGGAAAGCCCGCAGATATCTACAGCGACAATGCTACTATATTTATTGCAGCTGATAGAGATAGATCTTCACCAAGACATATCATCACAGCAGCATCAAGAGGAAGTTGTAAGCAATCGGGCAAGCAAGGGTACCAACTGGCTCTACATTCCATCTCGTTCACCCCATTTTCGAGGATTATGGGAAGCTGGCATCAAGTCAGTCAAATATAATTCACATCGAGTTGTCGGAAACTCATTGTTAACATTTTAAGAGCTTAGTACTGTGCTCACACCAATTGAAGACTGTTTTAATCCTCGTCCACTTACAGTCCTATCCTCAGAACCTGCTGACCTTCAACCCTTAACTCCAGGTCGTTTTATTACCGAAAGCATTTTAAATTCCATTCCTGAATCCAATCTGTTTCTTGTACCTAGCAATAAACTTTCAGCATGGAAACGGTTGCAGCAAATGGTGCAACACTTTTGGACCAGATGGCATAAGAAATACTTAACCCAACTAGAAAAGAGGCCAAAGCGGGCCTCCCAGCAACCCAGTATAGAACTTGGAGCAGTGGTAGTTACCAAGGAGGACAATTTACCCCCGCTTCAGTGGAGTCTAGGTATGGTCGAGGAACTTCACCCACGTTCCGATGGAAATGTGCGAGCAGTCACCATAAAAACTGCTTATGGAAATTTCAAGAGACCAATAATGAAATTGTGCCCCCTTTCCATCGAGTAGTGTTTTTAAATGGCCATATTATTCCTTACAGTGTTAGTGTGTTGATTGGTGTATAAAGTTGCATTTGTATTCATTTTGAACACTCATTTAAAAAGATGAACAATTCAAAATCTTTCACTGCGTAGGTGTGAACAAAAGTGAATGCATCAACCTGCACACAAGTGTACAGTTTGGTTTCACTTTATTTATGTTAAATAATTAATGGTTGAAGTTCATTTAAGTGCAACATTTTTGATGTATTTGTATTCTGATGACATTTTCGTATTTTTATGTTAGTGTTATTTTCATTGAAACTGTACTTTGTCTTGATTGAATGCAATTAACTGAGGGGAGAATGTTTCGTCTTCTTAGAAAATTAATACAGAGCGAGCGTGCTCTTGTCCCTGTCTCGTCTGAATGACCAGGATGCATCTGGAGACTTGATAAAGCGACAACATGTCGTTTATACACGCATTCACGGCAACATGGCCTCAAACTTAATCAATCGATGGCCATCCAGGCATTTCATTTTATTCTTTAAAGTGTGAATAGTTTTTGTGCATTTCGTTAATCATGAATAATTTAAATACAAGTTTAATTACGTGTAATATTGGTGAATGACTCAGCCCTATGGTCTAATCGCATGCATACCCAAATTACAGTCCACTACCAGAGTAATGGTCGCTGATTAATATTACAACATATGTGCTACAGTATTTAGTTCGTCACTCCAATAGTACGTGGTTCCATGATGCTGAGAGTTGTTCCATTGTGAAGACAGGACAAGCAGCCGTTCGACGCGGGATATCGCCAGCATCAGTAGTGAAACGCATCATGCCTACTGATATTCAACTGTACTGATGTGATGTAATCTTGAATATGTTTAATAAATCCACAGTTTAAAATAGACATGAACTTCATTCGAAGTAAAACCCTCTCACTCTCTGTATCCGCTCCAATTTAATGTTCCGTACACGCCTTGCGTATATCTCATGCTATTCAAGCTATAAAGTACGGGCTTTTCCTGGTACAATATGCAATCTCAATCCAGAAACATAATGAAACAGTCACAAAAATAGGCACATAATAATTAGAGTAGCAGAGTGCTTAAAATTTTGTGGAAATCCCAGGTTAGCACTGAGGGGTCATAATTAAATACAAGGCTCAAAAATCTTGGTAATTTCGTAGATTTGTGTTATCGTCTTGGTAATCTCGACAGTATGTTAGATGACCATCTGAACGGCACTCGCACATCAATTTCTAAATATCCGTCAAAACGAACTATTAGATTGCATATATCAAATGTACATTGAAGGCTTGGTAATTGATATCAACGCTGCAACTATTGTTTCTGTGCAGGCAGGTGAAGCAACAGACATTACTTGCCAAAGTCAATTTGTTACCATATTGAAGTACATTAAGGTCAATAAATCTGTTGAAAGATTCATTTTCTTTGAAAATGTTACTGATAGGACAGCCTATTACCTCAACGGGGTTCTGAAGATACTGCTTGAACCTTTCAATATTGAGGAAAAGCTCATAGCTCAGGCCTTTGATGGAGCCGTGGTGATGCAAGGGTGTAAGGGAGGTGATCGAGCTCTGGTGCATAATTCTTTTCCAGATACCAAGTACGTTCACTGTTACGCTCATCAACTAAATTTGGTAATAAGAAATGCTTGTTTAAGAACATAAGATCTGTTCGGTTGTTCTTCACAAACATTCCTGGATTCACTACGTTTTTCTCTTCATCGCCTAAGAGAAGTGATGTATTGCGATCAGTTTCTCCAACAAGATGGAACTTTCAGCCTCGGGTTGTGAGTAGTGTTCCTGAAAACAAATCACACTTATTGAAATGTTTTGAGAAGATTGGGAACGAACATAGTTAGTATGACATAACAATAAGGGATTGTTTTGGTGTAACAAACTTACATAACAATGCAGAATTTTTGTTTTGCCCGGAATTCTTATATGAGATGATGAAATAAGCTTATATTTTGTATAACACGATTCTGATGCAGAGTGCCAATGCAGTTACCATATCCTATGCATTACGTTTCGAATCAGCTGTTTCTGAAATAAGAGAGAACAC
The DNA here is from genome assembly GCF_040414725.1 of Anabrus simplex. Classification (NCBI taxonomy): domain Eukaryota; kingdom Metazoa; phylum Arthropoda; class Insecta; order Orthoptera; family Tettigoniidae; genus Anabrus; species Anabrus simplex. The sequence continues at coordinate 1,446,026,151 of NC_090265.1, read as the reverse complement.
TGAAAAGTATTGGGAAGAAGATGAAGATGAATGTTCTACTCCAACAACAAAAGTATCTAAATACAGCTCTGGTGTAAATCTGACTGTACATGCCAAAAAAGCGCGTGAAATAGTGATCCACCGAATGGAAGACTGATTCCAACAATCTCGCATATTTAGTAGTTTCAAAATTATTTATCCGAAAACGATTTCTACGTTCAGATAAATTTTCCCAACGAATTTAGTCAATACTTTTTCATTGAGTTGCAGTTCGTTTCTTTCCCATGAGAAATTGAGAAATGAACTTTTAGTGATTTATCGCAATGATACCTTTAAAGATCCCTTCAGTAACACCACTCTTAATAAAAGGAGAAAATAATAACCAAATGGAAGGAATACCCAATGGCATGGGAGACGTATATGGATAAGGCTTAGACAGGGAAGGAGAGGACATTAACACTAGACCCGCGGCTGGGTCATTTGCGACCCAGCTGTAAGTTCTTTCTTCTATATACTCTGAAAAAGAAATATTTGTATCAATTGTAGAGCCAATGAATATACTAGTACCTGCGCTGGATATTTTTTTAAAATTTAATAATGCACATAGTGTATGTTGATGTAGAATATTAACCATGCACATAAGGAATATGTGGTCAATAGGATTAGTCCACTTCGCTGACCACAATGAGTCCAGTCCTAAGCTCTTGCTCCTATGGCACCGCAAATGTACAGAAAAGCAAGAAAGGCTTCCATCTCCTGTTTAGAGACCAATCATCTCATATCAGTACACACGACGTACATTATGCTGCATATATCTTATTTGTAGGAATGGCACTTCACACGACACACACACGTTGGGAATACATAATATTCCCTGGCTGTACACATGCTAAAATATTTTCCTTTGTAGAAGGTAGGGAAGAACGAAATAACGAAATTTTAGTCAGGGAATTGATTTTTGAATTCTTTTAAACTTTGAATACTGTGATTTGGCTCCGCTGATTATTTTACATTCATATACATCTATGGATCCTAGTCAGAGGATGAATTTTGTAATTTCAAATTGTCATTACATTATTCGTATTATGATGGGCATTCGACCTAGATGTTAGGCCTCTTTCAACAACAAGCATCACCATCATTCATGTCACCTTGTCTTACAACAGCATTAAGTACATTCAGTGTACATCTGTAGAATGGCAGGTCATCCAATTTGTTTCCCATAGCTGTAAGTACCTGGATGACATCATGTCTTTCAGAATCCTGTACGAACCCCACTGTCGGCAGCCCTGAAAATGGTTTTCCATGGTTTCCCATTTTCACACCAGGCAAATGCTGGGGCTGTACCTTAATTGAGGCCACGGCCGCTTCCTTCCCACTCCTAGGCCTTTCCTGTCCCATCGTCGCCGTAAGACCTATCTGTGTCGGTGCGACGTAAAACAACTAGCAAAAAAAGGAATCCTGTACATGACGCTGACAAGGAACCTGCGGTAGTCTGTTCAAAAGTATTCATATTTCACCGCTTACTTCAGTAACCTATGCTCACATAAGGGTTAAAAAGCATGGGAAGAGTGAATTCCCACTAGAGCTGTGTTAGGCTGTACTGTTAACCTCTTAGCTTCACTGAGTTTGAATTTCACGGTTGATGAAACTGATATTTTGGAAACATCTTGCCAATGAACCCAAATGGAAATCTTTATTCAATACATGAACTACACCAACTTTCCAGAATTCGGATTCATATCCCTCTGGAAGCTGCATAGTAACGTACTCTCTTAGATATTTCTCCACTAACCCAAAAGACCTATCAGCTGGCATGTAAGAATGGCCTCTCAACGGAAAAAAATTCTACCTTTAATCCATACTCATGAGCAATTGCAGGAAGTATGAAAAGAAGACAATCATTCTTATTTTGTGACGCACAACTGTCACAAGAGACACAAATAGGGATTTAAGACTTTTTGTGAAAAAACCCACAAGCAAGAACTAATTACATTTAGCCCCCTAACACAATCACTTTCCAACCATCTACAGAAATGAGTGGTATCACGGGAAATATTTTTCCCTCATTGACAATAACTATTCTGAGTGTATACTACCATATCTGTCGAGCATAATGTGCGTGTTTTTGTTAGTCTTAGGCAAAGGTTGATTCTGCTTCAAATCAAAGTTAATTGTAATACTGTTTGATGGCAATTCAAATGTTTAAAGAATGCTTTGGCTCTATGTTTATGAACCACACATTCAACAACCAATGATTTCTTCACCTCATCATTTGTTGCAGGTTTGTATTTTAATGCTGTGGGCTAAGCATTCACTGCAGGTGTCCTGTTTGCGGCTACAAAAGCCAAGATTAATTATGTAACATATATCTGTATTCAAAATAAAGAAAATATAATAGCCTATATAAATTATATATTATGTATTTTATTTTATAAAATAATGATATAAAATTATTATTTGTCTTTCACTTACAAACTTTTAACTACAGAGCTGGCTTACCTTGTAGTTAAGGTGATATGTGCAATTTGAGATGGACCAGAGTCGCTGAGTGCTTCACAGAACATGTTCCAAACGGGTGAGTTGGCCGTGCGGTTAGGGGTGCGCAGCTGTCAACTTGCATCCGGGAGAGAATGAGTTCTAACCCAACTGTCAGCAGCCCTGAAGACGGTTTTCCGTGGTTTCCCATTTTCAGACCAGGCAAGTGTTGGGGTTGTACCTTAATTGAGACCACGGCCGATACCTTCCCATTCCCAGGTCTTTCCCATCTCATCGTCGCCATAAGACCTATCTGTGTCGGTGAGACGTAAAAGAAATAGCCAAAAGTATAAAAAACGGAATATATTCCACATCCTTCCCACATTAATGTCACAGGGACCTACCATGGCCCCAATGTTCCTCCCTGCACTTAAGTGATGGAATGTGAGTTGTAATTTCGTCTTTTAACGTCTTCATTTGTTCAGATATTCGTGCCCCTCCTCTGATATCTGGTGCGGCTGCACTGCTTTTCCCCTTCCCTTTAGCTGCATTTTCAACATTCCTTCTGTCAACGCTTAATATGCTTAAAAATGAGTCCCTACATACACAAACAGTATAATTTGCATATTCCACTTCAAACTGTCCGGCTCCATTGCTAAGTGTTTAACGTGCTGGCCTTTTGTCACACGGGTCCCGGGTTCGATTCCCGACAGGGTCGGGAAATTTAACCAAAATTGATTGATTTCTCTGGCACGGGAGCTGAGTGTATGTGTCGTCTTCATCATCATATAATTCTCATCACTATGCGCAGGTCGCCTAAGGTGTCAAATCAAAAGACCTGCATCTGGCGGGTGGAACTTGTCCTCGGACACTCCCGGCACATAAAGCCATACGCCATTTCTTTCTTTTTTTACTTCAAAAACATATTTTTCGTGAATCCTTCTGTTTACCTTGGTTAGGCCTTCGCCGAACGTGGGACGTTATGTTCAGAAAACATGGTGAAGCTTTGTTTTCGTTTTTTGCGACAGAGCGAGCGGATTGCAGAAACGGTGTTTAGATAATATCTACGATTAAACAATGCCTAAGTATGGTTGCCGCATTGCAGATACGTTATTTATCACTTAGACTCTGTCAAAAACCGATGTTCAACCGGTCATGTTTAAACACTGCCGAGAACACTATTTAACCTCAAATGAGTGGAGTGAATTACAATAAGACGTTATGTACCATGAAACATGTAATTTGTATTATCATGTTGAGACGATTCCGGATAGAAAGGTTAGTTCGACGGCCTGTCTGTGGGTCGCCCGCTGCGAAATTTCAGCAATTCATTTAAAATGTACCGGGAGATAGAGCTTCATATAAAATTTCGCCTCTCAAGAGACTAGTTTCTTGAGACTGACGAAGGGACAGTCCGGTAACTGTCAACTTGAATACAATTCTTGGCAACCGGTATATTTTATTATAAATGGGGCCATTTCTATGGAATTATAGGTCACTTCGACTATATACATGTCAGAATAACTTATCCCAATCGTTAGAGGGCTGTCACATACATCAACTGGAAGGGATCCACTTATATTTACTGCCAAGTAAGCACACATAATAGTGAAAATTAAAAAGAAGGTTGCATGTGGTTTTTATATAAATATAATCGTCGCGCTAATTCAGATAAGATTCCGGCAACTATGATATAGGAAAAGGCAAGTGGTGGTGATGGTGGTGATTATTATTCAAAGAGGAGGACTGGACTGGAGAAGAAGAGCCGTGGCTCTAGTATTTGCCTGGTGTAAAAGTAGGGAAACTACGGAAAACAATCTTCAGGGCTGCCGATTATACGTTTCGAACATATGATCTCCAGAATGCAAGCTACATTTATATGGCCCGTACAACACATTCGGTTACACTTTACTATTGTTTCATCTTCCCTTCGTAGAAGCTATTTACGACTAGATTACACTCACCGTAACAACGCTATAATCAAAGCTTCCCCGTACGGTGGCGTGTCGCTTTAGTGTCGATAATATTATAAGATTTAATTTCCACCGAATGCGATATGCGATATGCCATATTTCAGTAATGTGTAGGAAGACAAACAGCTGACTGGCGTGCGCACCGACAAATTTCATTGATTGCGACAAGCAAAGAGTTGCATGAAAGATACTTCTATCTCCATTTTCAAACCAATATTGAAACTTTAAATGATGTCTAGTTAAACACCGGTTGAACATTGTTTATGCAATGGAAGATCATGCTCGATTTTGACGTTGTTTAGGTAGACGTTGTCTTACGTACTTTCCGCTTTCTGGGCCCTTCCATCTCCTGAGGTTCATCACAAAATTAATCAGAAACCGTATATCTGGTCCCGTTTTCACACGTCGTAATACAAGTTATTTACAAACTCACTCTTCAAAAACAGCACAAAACAATAAAAACAGCGCAACAGTGTAAACATCGCCATGTTATTGATGTTGTCATGTGATATCAAACAGCAGCTCTGGTTGTATTCTTCTTCTTCTTCTTCGTGTTTTACTTTTAGACTATGCTTGCACACCACGTTCAGCCTTTCGTTTGATTTAAGTTTGTTGTTTGCCCAACACTTATCCCGTTTCTTTACGGGGTCAGGTTGAGGTGAGATGAATCTGTCTTGGCGGGTTTTTATGACCGGATGCCCTTCCTGAAGTCAACCTCACCAGAGGTATTAATGAGATGAAAGGAAAGACGTGATATTTGATAGTAGGGAGGGAGAGGGTGAAACCTGGTGCCGGCACATAGCCTACTGCTGTCGAATAGAACCAAGGGGTCTAATCAAGCCTTAACTTCTCTATTGCGCCGTTCCCGGCTCCCTGAAAGGACGCAAAATATCCAGGCTAGCTTAATTATGATCTCTCCAACTAAACAGTTCAATAATTTTGGGTGTTGAGTTCCGAATCAGAGAAAGATATACCATGCGGAGCCAAATGAGACTTAAATCACCTATAGAAACGACTTTCATATGTTGCTTATTCTAATTCTTATGCTATCAAGATGTCATCGCTCTCATTTACTTAAATCTAGGTCTCTATACTACAAACACATTGAAAGAACTGTTTAACATTTTCTATATTTGTTTTTTATAACAATATTTCAATCCAGAATTCGAATATTGGACTATCCTCCACAAAAAGAAAAATCTGGTAAAGGAAATTGTATGGTCGACTGTTCACTTGGCCTATTTCGAGGGAACATGGACTTAACCTCATAAGTTTACCTATTTCTCCATTCAATATTTAATTACTCATTTCCTTTTTTCTTTTAATTGCTCTATATCACTCCTTTATTCAGCACTTCCACGTTTCTGGGTGGAAAGAAGAATCGAAGAAAAGGGCGGTATCGTGCAAAAATATATGTAAGTAATGTTCATGGAAAATCTACCGGTATTTGGCATATCCAGCGCCCACTATGCATTCTAAAGTAAAAGTTGTTTGATCTCGTCATCATCTGTAATAGATCTACTGGAATCCATTACGTTAAGTGCTCAGGTCATGCTTGCCCACAAAATCAGGGACAGAATGCAATGTATGGCAAGGTATTAAGTTCTGAATAGGCCACCATTAAGTTGAATACTATTATGCCCCAGCTCATAATTATCAAATTAAAACCCATAAGTCCAAAAGAAAATGTCAAATTCTCCCTCTTAGGCCCTTAAAGCAATAATTAAATTGGAATAAAGCGTTCAATTAATGGATTGAAACGAAGTCGAGTATGTTTGAATATTTAAATTAGTGAAAGATTTCCTAACATAGGTAATTAAAAATTAGTATAAGTAATTGAAAACTTACTTGGCTAACTAAAGAAAAACTTATCTGTATAGTTAATAACTTATCTGGGTAACAAGAAAAAAAATATTGGTCTGAGTGCACCCTAGCAAAGAAAAAAGAAAGAAATATTTACAACATGAGTTCCAAAAAGCAAAATATAGACTGAGGGTGTCTTCCTCATGGTATCCAGGACGCATTTTTGAGACTTATAACCATATCTCAAGAATTGGAATTTTTCCCTACTACATATGAGGTTTGAATTAACTATTAGCTCTCCCTCGGAGCTCATATTTATTTACTGCCATAGAATAATCCTATCCTTCTCAACATACTAATAAATACCTATGGGTGCTAATCTGGGAGGATAGTTCCCTAATGTTTCCATACATAATTAAATCACAATGTTGGATATGGAATAATGACCATTGAAAATTTAATTAAATGTTGAATGTTGAATATTAATGCTTCTTTGTCTACGTCCTTTTTATTCTGCATGAATTCCGATAAGTTCCCCTTTCAAATCAATGTAGTTCTCATAAAAGTTCAATCAGAACCAGTAAGACACATATACCATTTAAAGATCCAAATCCTCTCGTCATTTTAAGTTAAACATAGGTGCGATATTATACTTGTTAATGACTACCCTACTAGTCTCGTCTGAAATATGCTATGAAGAGTGGTGCATAGTGTGAAGACTTGACCGTTGAAAATCATTTCTACATTTCCATTTAGTCATCAGTGATGGGATGTCGCCTAAGAAATTACTACGTTCCTCTCGTCTGAGAATAGATTGGTATTAAGAAAAATTTTTTTTGTGACAGCACATGTGTTCAGTTCGTCCTCCTAACTGAGATCTTGTTGACACTACCAAGTGAGCGTTCTAACCAACAGATGTCACTCAGATCTTATTTGTATTTCTACATGCTTGCTCGTGAGATAAACAGAACATGAAATTGCTACACGTTCATTTCCTAATTAGCAAAACTCTACATGAAAACCGTTAAGTGCATAGCCACGTCACCGTGTTCATCCTCGCGAAGAATCAATAACTATCATTATTCTCAATCATCAATCACGTATCAACTTCTCTTAAAATATTACTGTTATACTTTCAAAACCATAATCTGTCTCCTTACTAACACGGGTTCTCTTCTTACCATTGTGGCCCTTATTATTTCAATTACGGTTCATGGACACATTTCCAAATACTATGACCTTCATTCAGTCATAACCACCATTTATCATAAACAGATTTGTCTACCTAGCAAGCATATCCTATTGTTGGTTCCTAACTTGACATTCATTGACTATAACCAATGTACACACGTATCTATATCGCTCTTTTATGTATCATACAACTTACTGTCACTTTGACTAACTCAGAATTTCACACTACATGGATCACATTTCGAACGTAGGCTTTTATCACTGAGTGACTACCTATCTAAGGATTTGTTATGCACGTCTGAAGATTACCTATCCACCTTTATTCTAATTTATCACACCATTCTTGTCGTTTAATCACTTCGCACCGAACAAATTAATAAATCATACTACATTTACAGTTGAATACAAACATTATTACACTGATTTAAAAGTAAGACTTATCTGAATTCATCAGCTCCAGTCGCCGTCATATGTCCAGCTGACAGGACATATTGAAACGTCGCTACTTATTTCCCTGGGTGGACGGGAAATATTCGCATATTCCTCCTCTGGGCTCAGTCATCTCGGTCGGCAACGTCATCCTGCGGCACCCATTTGGGCAGTCTGGCTTATCATCTCCTTAGACCTTCATGTTCATCTGTGGTCTAGTTGGAATAGAATGGCATATGAGATTAATGAGCATTTCCATTGTGAATAACTGTGATAAACTGTCTAATGTGAAGATTTTTCCCTCTGAAAGAGTTGATTTACTGGTCGAATATTTTCCTTAGGGTGATGTAAATTTAGAATTTGAAATGATTAATTCTCTTTCTTCACTCAATTTCGGGTTATTGTAGGATTCCCTTTGTAACTCTTCACTTCGGTAATATCGTGAAGTACGTCAGCAGGGACTGCAGTGACGTAAGCTTGTTGCTGTTATTTTTCTCTCTTCACGTCTCTTGGAGTTCGCTGAATGAAATTATTAGTCTCCCGTTCAATTCGCAACGTAGCTTCTAAAAATTCCTTCTTTATCCCGTGGAGCTGATTTCTTGTTGTGTCGTCCTTAAGATTCTGGTGCAGTTACTTCCGTCTTCAATTCGTATATTTTAGGTAGCCATCCAATCTCGTTTTTTTCATAATTGTTAGTAACAATATTCCCGTTCGATTTTTTTCACTGCCTTCTGGATCTTACTTCTTCTTCTCTCCCACTTGGTGTGAGCACTTTCGCCTTCACATGCGGTATGATTCAGATCTTTCGGCGTTAATTATTCCAAGATACATGGGTTTCATCTTTGTTCTACTTACGGTCGTAACTTCTCATAACAGTGAAATGGCACACTATCCGACGGACGAATCACGGTTAACTGCATAATATGCCCTCAATCCAAATGATGAAAACGGAGAGTTTTGGAATTTAATGCAGACTTTTGGCACACAATCTAGTAATTAGAAATCGTATACCACCATCTACCCTACCCTGCTGGCTAACATTCTTTTTCTCGACCAACGGAACTTGAATCGGCTAACCAACGGCGTCAGACCATTTAGACTTCAAAATCTTAACGATCATGGCTACCAGGTATAGTGTTACCAACTGAAAATTTCCAAATGCAGGACATTTCTTAGCAAAAAGCAGGACATTTAAGAAAAATGCCTGGCAATTTCAATCGATAACAAAAGTATACATATATTACACACAACTTTTTACAAAAGAAAATACCTTACTTAATGATCAGTCCTTGCTGCAGTTCATTTCCTTGAAGCTGTATTTTTCAACAGAACCTACTTTTTAAAGAAGACGCAAGTTATTTTCTTGAAGTACATATTTATAAAATCTTCACACGACACATCTTTGTAACTGAACTTCACAAGTAACCGTTTTACCAACAAACGGTTCCTTTCCTTTGTCCATTGAGCATTTATGAATGAAAACACACGTTCAGTGGAGGCATTGCTGCCTGGTATGGCAAATAAAAACTGGCAAAAATTCAAAAGTTCTGAAAATACCTCAATGTTCTGGCACTTATTTTAAAAAACAGACAATTGTTGGTCTATTGTTGTATCTTTATCCAAAGTTGAAGTTTTAGAATAAGCCCTTACGTTGCAGAACTGGTAGAATTATTTTAAATAATCTATTTGTACATCTTTTGACTGCAAGTACTGAATACATATAACAATATCGTCAAAGCTGAGGTCTTTAATGTTTTGAAGTTTCAACCATTTGAAACACTTGAATTCCTCTATAGGATGCATCGATTTTTCCAAGTACTCAGTGCAGGTTTCATAGAAACAAGATACATTCTTCATAAACACTTTGCATTCTTTATACAAACAATCTTCTAAAAATGTATTTAACATCTGTCTGACTTTAAGGGGAATGAATTGATCTTCAAGTCTGCCTTTCAATGAAGATTAGACAGATTCTAATAGTTCAAGTACTTCTACAACTGAATTATGTTCTTTCTCAAGTGACAAAATTTTATAGTGAAAAATGTGCATGGTTGAGGAAAGAAGCAAAATATAGAGCTCTGAATGAAGGTATTGACTTCCTACCCTGAGAAAGAAAGTAGGATTTCAGAGCTGGGAGCAATTGCAGGGTTCTTTCAACTGCTGGATACAATGTTAACCACCTAGTCTTGGAATGATTTAAAAGCTGCAGATAATTTACATCAACAAATTCAAAAAAGTGTTTCAGTTCCTGAGTGCGCACTGCATATATATGAAGGAAGTTGAAAATTTTCATCACCACATACTCAATATCAACAGGAAGGGCATCGGCTCCATGTTGCAAACTGTTATGTAGAATGCGAGCAGGACATCCAACACGTACTATGTTTTCATTCAAGTCTTTTTCGAAAGCAGAGAATACATTCCTCCCTTCCCTGCGTGCAAGGCCTCCAAAATTAACATTGGCATTGTCTCCAGAAAATGCAATGCATCTAGCAGTAATTTTATGCTTTTTAAGAGTATCTGAAATACAGGAGGAAATACATTCAGAACTTTCATTTGGACATGCTTGTAAATCAAGAACTTTTATCTGAATGCCATTATTTTTGTAATCAAAGAATTGGATGACAATTGGAAACAACTTTAGTGCACCATGATTGCTTGCATCTGTTCCTAGGCCAAAAAATGGAACTTTATTGTTAAGAGTTTCAATTAAAATATCTGTCGAGTGAGGAGCAATAACATTTTTTATTATGGCTTCTGTTTTAGTTCTTGCACAGTTCAGTTTCTGTGCTACTTCAGAACCTAAGAACATACTGTTATTCAATTTAGCTGTGCAGTCCATTGATTTGTACGACTGGTGTTGGAAAACTGTATGAAATGACATTGTAGCTTCTGCGGCTTGAACATTTTTATTATCTAGTATATATTTGGGAGTGACAAATGATAACATTGAACATGATATTGACCTAGTTCTCGCCGTCTTTTTGTGTTTTTCACTGTTAACGTGTCCTTCCAAGTCGCCAACACCTTTGTATCCGGCATTAACATAACTATCACACACTGCACATTTTGCTTCACTTTCACTGCATCCGTGAGTAAAGCAAGGATACTTGTGTTTTAGTTTATCCAAAAATTTACACTTTTTTTAGATTCACTCCTTTCAGGTTGCAAAGATGATATACCGGTATGTAATAGGATGCAATGAGACTAACATTTTACTCCACTCGCTGCATACTCGCACTATAATTTACGGCGACAACCAGATAACCAAACACGATAACTGCAAACCAAATGGGAAGCACATGTAAACTGTAGCTCTCAACACTTACGGTTTCTCTCAACATAAACGTAGAAATAAAACGCGTTGATTGGTTGATCGATGCCTGGACTTCGAGTTCAATATATCGAATATTAGTATTACTTATTTCCACCCTCGGAAGTATCGCCCTGAGCACATGGAGTTGATGTACGATACAAAACATGCTGTCTTCAGCCTAAAACCTAAGTGAGCAATCTTGTAACGAAAAATGCCGGACAATGTCGATAAATTAGAAATGCCGGCCGGACATACCCAAAATGATTGAAAAGCAGGACATGTCCGGCGAAAGCCGGACTGTTGGTAACCCAAACCAGGTGGGATACCGTACTTTGGTTTAATTATTACTAACTAAAACATAATAAACGGAAGTACGAACTATCCTGTGGGAGAAGTTGTTATTTCTTATATAATTAGGAATATTATATCCTTCTACGATTAGTAACAAGTATATTTTTGTTAGTTACATTTATTTATCACAGGGAGACCGGGTTCTTCATCTTCACGCTAGTGTGTACTTTCACGGCATCTTACTACGACTAAATACAGTAGAGAAAATACGCGACACTCAGCGAGATATCGAGGGACAGCTATTAAAGCTCTCTCTAGCGGATTGACCTGAGAACTACTGGTTCTGTCATAAGAGCATGTGTATTTATGTGTGGAGTTTTTGGTGTTATTTATGCGTTTTCAGTGAGCTGACATAATTAAATAGTAGCATGTGTCATTCCTTGATATCTCCTCTCAACATGAGGGAAAAGGTATGTGGTGTGTTTGGCTGCAGTAACTATGAAGTAGAGAAGAATGACTCGTCTTTCTTCTGTTTCTCTCGCGACAAGAAAATGTACGTAATATTGTGTTTGCATATATATTCCTCCAGTGACAAAGATAATTTTATAGTACTTCATAATCTTCTGACCTGCGCGACCCATATTTTAACTGGCTTAAAATATAATATGCATATTTTATTGTATGGTGCAGCAGTTAACCTTCAATACCGATGTGTTGTTGTAGGTGTGGTCTGTGGGTTTGATTTAATTCAGGAAAATACATATGCATATGAGTGTGGCTGGTTGTGTTCCAAGTTACCCCATTTGGAATTCAGTAATGTGTTGTCAAGCACTGAAGAATATATGGGTGATTTAAGAAATGTACATATTTTGTTGAAACAATATGATGATGAAAATTTACTTTACCCTAATGAAATAGCATTACAGCAAGTATTGCTTATATGGAAAATTTTTGAATGTTTTTGAGGCTAAATTTATAGATTTTCTTTCTGTTAGTAGGCTTCAAGTTAAAGGGAAAATTGTCCAGCTCTTAAATGAAAATTCATTGAATCATGTGTGTAAAGAATGTGCCGATATTTTTGTTGACAAGTGTTTTAATATGATTATACAATGTTTTAAATGAGAAAAAAGTCTAGCCGTGAACGTTCAGGCAGGAATTCTAAAGCTAAAATAGTAATACATTAACGAAAGATCAAGCCCTTTCACAGCAGTTCATTTCACATCTTGAATGTCTAATTTCAGTCTTTAAAAATAACCTGTTAAATAATTCTTCATTCATTTACCCAGAATTGCTTTAGCAACTTTGAAGTTGATATCTTAGTAACATTTTCTTTCTAGACGTAATTTATTTATCCATTTCCGTACATACATTTCCATTGATATTTGAATTTAGTGCGAATTTTCATTTCAGGCCACTAGGAGCACCAGTTGCGACTTGTTTCCTATTTTAACAAGGCTAAATTCGGAATTGTCGCGTATTGTCTCTACTGTATTTGCTACGACACATGACCAGATCATAAATATGAGATTCAGGAACTTTTCATATCATATCGCGATATTACATTCTTTAAACTGATATTGTTAACAACTCTGCTATTTGAACTCTCGGATGCTATACCAAACAAGAAATATTTAGAGGAAGCTGAAAGCCTATTGATATTAATTTGGAAATGAAATTTTGTTGCTGACTTTGATATTTATTACATCGAAACTACATATGATGTATAGCGCCGATTATTCCACAGTTACACAAATTGCTATCCTTAATTTTCGAACGATGTTCCGGTGTACAGGCACGTTTAAAGCGATGTCTTATTATACTAATTACATGAAATACACTATAGAGAATACGTGAAAATTTGCGAAATTTCGCAAAACATTGATTGCCAGCGCACCTAGCGGGACGGCTTTGAAAATGAGTATGGCAGTGCACTACACACTATGAATTATGCCGAAAGTGTCAGGTTCCAAGTCGTCTTTAATTAAAAAGTGGTTATAGGAGTTTTCCCATTTCACATCGGATGGCAAAATTATATTCTGTGACGCTAGCAGCAAAGATATTGCCCTTGCTGGCGAGATGTAGTGTTTAGAGTGCACTATGTCTTCTGGTATGGGCTATATCAAATTTCTTACTTTCATTGACCTGTCTCAGTCTCGTCCTTGGCTTTGACAATATGAAAGTGACTGAGGTATGAGTGATGCTTGCTTATGCAGCCAGTCCCTGTTATGAATGGTGTAAAGATATCGCTCATAGGGTTAGTTGGTGCCTGCATTTCAGTGGACTTGGCAGACTGATATGTAATAGCAGCGGCTGGCTCGGTGAGGAAAGCAACGGGAAACTACCTCACTCCTCATTTCCCCAATACGCCTCTTCAGTGACGCCTAGGCCATTTATGACAGCTGTTGGCGGAGCTGCAGAGGATCAAACCAGCCTTCGGGCTGAATACCCAACATACATAACGAGCTATTATCAATTTAGCAAAGTAAAGATGGTTTTAAATACATGCCTATAAAAAATTGAAGCTGCCTAAAAATATTTTAGAACCAATTTGGGGGTCCATTTTAATAATAATAATAATAATAATAATAATAATAATAATAATAATAATAATAATAATAGAGAAAGAATAGAGTATTCTTGGAAGAAGGACGAGCACTATCAAGTCAACGGATGAAGGAATACTGGCGAAAGAGGAACGAGAAAGCAATGAAAGTAGCGTAATCACAGCCCACAGATGGCTGAAACGAAAATAATAATAATAATAATAATAATAATAATAATAATAATAATAATAATAATAATAATAATAATAATAATAATAATAATAATAATATTGGCTTTATGTCCCACTAACTACTTTTAGAGAGTCTATTTTAGGCAGCTAAAATAACATTTAAGCACCTAAAATTCCGAAGTCAAGTACCGGTAATCAACATTGCATGACTCTGTGGTGATTGGACATTTAATAGTAATAGTAATATGTTTTATTTATCCTGGCAAAGTTAGGGATGTACTCCCTTTCTTACACTTAACCAGTCTTAACCTAGAACACTTAATAATAACTACTGATGACAATAATATGATAATATGAACAATAGTAACAGTAATAGCATTACAAAATTAACCACACTTAAAAAAGATCATATCATCTATATAATATAAATCGTACGTAGAGTGCAGAATATAATTATGAATAATGAGTACTAAGAATATAATTATGAATAATGAGTACTATAACAAATACTTAAGAAAAAGTTTAGAATATATATACATTTCTACAGTACACCGAAATATCGCCTTCAATTGAGAGGTGGTGAGAAGGATTAGTAAGAAGTAGAAGAAGATAAAGAAGAATATCTGTGAAAGGAAGAGGGAAATGATGATGAAGAGGCGGTAGGAGTAGGTGTTCTCAGGTCATAATTTGATGATTCATGCATGTTTACCTAGTATTTCGACACAGGCATGTTTAAAAGCTAAGCTGCTGGACATGCTTCTGACGTCCACTCGTAAGAGATGCCATTGTCGGGCTGCGGTAACGGTGAATGATTTCGTGTAGATTGCTGTTCTGTGTACAGGAAGGGATAAACACATGGTGCTGCAGGATCGGGTATTTTTGTTATGGTCTGTGGAGAGGAGCTTCATTCCATCGCGGAGATAGGCTGGTTGAGAACCTTTAAGAATAGTATGCAAGAAGCAAAGGGTATGAAGTGTGCATCGTTCTTGCAGGCGAAGCCACCCGAGCCGCGTGTAAGACGGTGTGACATGCTCAGCGTAACGAAGTCCACAGATAAATCTTACACAGGCGTTCTGAGCACACTGTAATTTCCTTCCCCAGTCTACTCCTAGGTTGTTGCAAACTATGTCGCAATAATCAAAATGAGGTAATGCGAGTGATTCAACAAGAATTTTCTTTAGTTTAAAAGGGAAAGTGAATTTGAATTTACTAAGACAGCGTAGCGTTCCGTATATTTTCCTACACACAGATATAGTTTGGGCAGACCAGGACAGATGTTCGTCAAATATTATACCAAGATTTCTTACATTTTGGCTATACTGTATGGGAGTACCACTTATGGACAACTGTGGTAACGCTGTTCGATTAAGCTTGCAAAGTAATTTAGGGTAACCAATAATTATTGCCTGTGATTTTGATGGGTTTAATTTTAATCCGTGATTTCTGGCCCATATATCTATGGTCATCAAGTCTTCATTCAGGTGACGTGTTTCTGAGTGTAGGTTTTCGGGTTTGCTGTGTATATATATCTGTAGGTCATCAGCGTATAAGTGGTATTTACAGTGTTTTAATCCGGAAGATATGCCATTTATATACAAAGAGAAAAATAGGGGGCCCAGTAGAGATCCTTGTTGTATTCCTACGTCTACCGTACGCCAATTTGAATATTCATTTTTGTTATTAAGTACACACTGCCGGCGACCGGTAGATAGGATCTGATCCACTGGAGTGCACTCGCGGAGAAATTTAAACTATTTAATTTGGATATAAGTGTGTCCCTGTCAACAGTGTCGAAAGCTCTACTAAAAGTCCAATAACGCTAGAACTGTCAGTTGTTTGTTGTCCATAGCTTGCTTTATGTCATCAGTCACATGTGTTAATGCACTGCAAGTGCTATGACTCGGTCTAAAACCGGACTGGTGGATATCAAGAAGATTGTGTTGAATAAGATAGTCGGCAATTTGCTTGTGAACTATGAATTCTAAAGCTTTTGGCAATATGCATAACATGCTAATCGGCCGATAGTCACCGACGTACTTCGCCAGTCTTATTTTCGGAAGCGGGCGAACTATGGCCATTTTCCATATTTACGGATAAGTCCCCTGTTGTTGTGAGTAATTAAAAATATTCACCAATGAATAAATTATTTGGTGGAGAATTTTCATGAGCATTTCTTGGCCTATATTATCTACGCCCCTAGCCCTGGTCTTGATGCGTTTTATTGAATCAATCACTTCTTGCGGTGTGACGTGACTGAAGTAAAATTGATCTTTGTGGAGATGGCGTAGTATCATATGTATTAATAGATTTCTCCTTTACGACCGGATTAATTCCCGTTGGCGAGATGAAATGGTCGTTTAATTCATCTACGTTAACATTTAGTTCATCGTTAGATTTCTGGTTATTGATGCCAAAATATTTCATAGATTTCCACATCGACGCAAGGCGTACATCAGGTCTAATCAAGTTATGGGCGTAACGTTGTCTAGCGCTTCGAATTTTATTACGCAGTGTTATATAAGTCTGGTGGTTCACTTCCGTTGGGTAGTGCTTGTATCGTCTATGAGCAGCGTCTCGTTTAGCCATTAAGTGGCGAATTTCGTCACCTATCCACGGTTTAGGAGTTCTGGAACCTTTTCCCGTACGCACTGGGACGTGCCGATCGTAGAGTTGCGTTACCAGGTGTTGTCTTAATATGAAGAGAAACGTGTTGGAACAAACACCCAGTTTCCTAGGCAGAATAATGAATTAGTCTCCATTAAAATCCTCGTTCCAGGCGAGAATCGAATCAGGGACCTTCTGAAATGAAGACCTCAACGCTGACCATTCAGCCAGGAATTCGGACGCAACTAATTCGTGATTGAGATTCATTATTTCTATCAGTATTATTATTCAACTTTCGTAGTAGAACAAAGCAAAAATCATTATTTAGTTTATTATGTCTATCAATTTCAACATGCAACGTTTGTAATTTAAATCCTACCGCCTGATAAATCCTCCTGGTGGCCATGATCGTTAAGGCGTTGACGTCTAAACGGTCTGACACCGCGGCTTGTCGGTTCAAGTCCCGTTGGTCGAAAAAACTTCACCATCAAAATATTGGTTCTCAGGGTAAGGGAGGTGATTGTATACAATGTCTAATCACTAGATTGCGTGCAAAAAGCCTGGATTAAATTTCAAACCTCTCCACAGTGCTCTAATGGAGTGAAGGCGTATGACGATGTTGATGGTGTTTCGTCCGTCGGATGGGGACGTTAAGCCTTGAGCAGGCCCCTTTGTGCTATTAGAAAGGAGTAGGATATGTGCCGGCACCGGGTGTCAACCTCTCTCTTCCTACTATAATATAACGTGTCATTTGTTTCATCTCATTAACTCCTCTGATGGTGTTGACGTAAGGAAGGGCATCCGCCATTGAAAAGCCCACCATGCTAGATTATCTCACCTCATACCCAACCCCGTAGAGGAACGGGACAAGGGTTGGGCACACAAACAAACAAACAAACAAACAAACAAACAAACAAACAAACAAACAAACAAACAAACAAACGCAAACAAATCATGCCGCTTGATGTTTAAGGTCGGGCTGCCAGATGCGCCACTGTCAACATATCTCTCAGTTTAGTACGGGAGAATATGGAAGTGTCCAGTATTGTCTATGGCGTATTTATTTATATGACGCCTAGTATACTGTCTTTATGCAAACCATGGTTTGTTTTAAATTGCTTTTTAGATATTGTATAAATGCCATTATATTATAGTTTTCCGATTGGCGCCATTGTTCGTTCCACTTTTCATGAATACATTTCCTGCACTGTGTCCAGACGTAGTCTTGTGCGATTGATATATGATATTGTAGACATTGTCCTTTAGCTGCCTCGTTTGCTAGTTTATCTGCCATAATATATTCCGCTGTTCCAGAATATCCCGGGAACCATGTGAATATTACTGAACGATTTTGTATGGTTAATCATAAATTAATTTTCTTAGGATTTCTATATACCAATTTTCCTCGTTGACCGGGTTTTCTGATGCCTTAATAACACTAAGAGGTTCCGTACATATGAGTAATTTTTAGATATTCGAATATCTTATATATATTAATACTTGACGAACTGCAAATATTCCAGGTGTGTATACAGATGCCATGTGGTTTAATAGGAATTTTTATCATTTAAGTTGAGGTGTGTAAAACGTGGCTCCAACATCAGACGTGTCATTTTGGTTTGACCCATCTGTATAAGATGTGATGTATTGTTCGTATTTATATAAAGTCATTCTGACTGGCATGTTTGTTATCCGTCTGTTTATATTCCCAGAAATACTTCGATCTTCAAACTTTGTGCGTATAATATTGGGTATTTCTACATTCGCAGGGAACGTTATGGAGTACATATGATAAGCTCCTGTTTGTACTACCGTCGTAAAAATATGAATTGAACATATGCCCATAGGAGTGCCGGATATTTTCTTTGTTATACATTTCCATTTCCAGAATATCCCGATAATAATTTCAACTTGGAAAGGACCGGGTGTTGATATCTTGCCACTTTCTTGATGAGATATTTTGTAGATATGTGTTTACGTCTCAAATGCAACTGGGAACCCGAACCTTCAGCTAATAATGCATTTGTTGGAGTCGAGATCATGGTATCTAATCATTCTAATAGCTTTATATTGCATGGTGTCGAATCTCGTCTTTTTTGATCCTCAGATGCCATATCTAGAAACTGACTAAAAATAGTCAAAAAAAGACCATGTACTGTTTTCATTAACTGCTAAAGTGCATATGGGTCGGCTCCCCATGTTCCGTTAATTAACGATTTTTATACTTGTAGTTTTTGTTCTGTTTTTCTATATGCAGCTGCGATATGATTTTCTAAGACAATTTTTATTTATTTCTACCGCTAGATATTGAACGCTTTGTTTGATGATGATTTCCTATTTACCAAATCTAATGGGTGCATTTTTTGGTAAATGTTAGTACTGAACATTTAGACGGTGCTACCTACACACCATTTTCCATAGTCCGTTGTATAACTTGATGCAGGATGTCTTTGCATCAAACGCATGGGGATTCGGTATGTTTTGCCGTGAAAAGGAATATTTGTTCACTGTTTAACATGGGATGTGATATATTCTTCTTTTTCTTTTTCTGCTTCTACTTGGTTATTGCTCGGGCTCTGCTTGTGCACAGTACCTATTTCCTATAATTGGTTGTATGATTATTGTTTATCACTTTGTACAACTCCTCTTTGCTCTTTGCTATTTTTACGTTCAGAGTACTCCCTAATTGTGTTATATTTATTAGAAATTTAAAAATATTATTGTGTATCTGACGGATTCTGGAGACCAGTTGGATTGCATTGCATTTCAACCACTGTTCCATTAGAAGCATAGCAATCCAAGAATTTCTGTTGGATTCATATTCCTTAGGTTTTGTTTCGCACCCTTAAGACACCTTGGATTCTTCAATTTTCCTATCACATGTGAAGGAAGTTTGTCAGATCCATCTGCTTTGGTGGCGAGAAGGACAGTTACACAAATTTTACTTTTCTTCCCTCCATGGCATGAGTCGCCTTTTTCAGCTTATGTTTTTATTAGGAAGGAGGTAGTTGAATAGACTGGTATCATCACAACTGTAGGTGTTTTGAGGCTGATAATTCACCAAAGCATAGAGGGGAGCAAGGAATATTATTAAAGAAACTGAAGGGAATAGGATTAGACATCAGGGTTCTAAATTCTAGTGTTCTATGTCAAAGTAGGAAATCATGTAACACAGGAAGAGAAAGTTTGGAAGGAAATTTCACAGGGAAGTACAATCGGTCCGTTTCTTTCCTTAATACGTAATGGTAACGATTTAGGGAACTATATAACATCAAAAATAAGATTTGTATGGGCTAATAAATAACATAGAGGATTGTACAGAATTACAAAGTGATCTTGACAGTATCCAACAATGGATTGAAGAGAATAATATGATGGTTAACTGTCAAAAATTTACAAAGAGGAGTTAAAAAGTGAATTTAAAAATAATTTGGATGTGGTAATGACAAGCGAAAATACTTAGGTGTGAGATTTGATAGTGTGACCGTTCGCATCTCGTAGACCAGTTACAAAATGGCGGCGTAGGAAGGTATGGCCCATGCGATCTACTAAGGCAATGAACTTCTTATTAATACAGCGTATAGGAGGCTATGTACGGCACGGAACGAACTGATTTGGAAGACACTGCAGAACAGTAGAGGCTCATTTTGAATTGTTTAAAAAAATATATAGCAGCGGAAGGATTGTTTAAGAATATACTCAAAAAATTACATCCGCAGAAGCAAGACGTAGATACGAGCGAAGCTACACATTTGAAGAATATTATAAAATACTGAGGAGGATATTAATTATTTACAATCGGCGATAGCATACAATTAAATAATTCCCGGTGTATGCTAAGAAAAGAGGCGAAAAATTATATAAATAAATAATTTGTGGTGAGATACGTCGGACTTGGATTCGTGAGCAGCCACTCTACGTCTGAAGGAAAAGGAACTCACCATATTACAGAATTGATAAGTTCATACGAGAAGATAGTTACTACTGTGGCAGTAAAGTTAATAACTATTTACGGAGAAATTTTTCCAATCAAAGAAAACTTCGACGATTACTATAAATAATAGAAATATGGAATATATCATGACTAATTGCTCCGCAAAAGGAATTTTCTTCGTTGTCTACAGATTCGAAATGATGACTGTCTGCTAAATCAACATGATGGACTGAACTGGGGATATGCACCGTCGAGCCAGAGGACCAGCTGATGATGATTGGACCGGCCAACCAGTGGACATGATGACGTGGATGAGCACCGGCCAGCCAAAAGACCGGACGATAAGGAGTGGACCGGCGAGCCATGTGACCAGCTGATGACCATGAACATGCAATCCAACCAGAGATCCAGATCCGATCGGAGGGTCTAACTGCAACCGAGGGATGGAGCAACAACCAGTCCAAACGTAGCAACTGACGAGCTAAGTCCATACATTTCTTTAGTAGAGTAGTTTCTTGTAATCTACACCCTCAATCTAACTCGGCATGTGCTGAATATTTGGTGATATTTATGAATTATTTAAGAACGCGTGTGAAATATAAAGTGATGTGTGAGATATTTAAGGCTATTAGATAAGATGGAAGTGTAGAATTAGAATGCTATTATGACATATACAGGTAGCCGCACTTGCATACATACAGTGGAAACTAGTTTGGATAAAAGAAAGAAGTGTTACTTGTGAAGACCTAGATGCAATGAGTCTATTTAACTAGTGAAATTTCGATTAATCTCGCTTACCTGTACATAGATTACGTCACGAATTACCTGCGCGATACGATGAATATTGTCAAGTTAAGTATTCCTTTCTTCATAGAAAGAGGGCATTGAACTCGTACTACTGTTTTTAAGATAAAGGTTATTAATTACGTATTTTACAAGGCAATTCTAGAATGTTTAGCATATAGTTTTGGGTGTAATGGCTATATGCATACGGCAGTATGTATGCCGGTGTTATGTTAATGTATGTTGGAATGGCGTTGAAATGTGATTATTTATTGGAGTATATTGATGAATAGTGAAGCATAGAGGTTTGTTTATGTTCTACGGAAAGTGTAAGAATTGCCATTCGACGAGATAACGTTGTATTAGAATTACAAGGTGAGTTTCTGTGCCATATTGGAAAGAATATGCTAAAGTTTGAACATCGCGCAGATGACCATTTTAAGGTAAGATTGACATGTATTATGGTAGAATTGTGTATCGTGACAGTTATATTTATGTCTGACATTGGTGAATAACGGGTACTGAGTATAAGAGAGTACTTTAATATACGGTTCAATAGATTCATGACTTAGTATACATCGGATATTCTTTAGTGCGGTGACGTTACAGTATAATACGTAATAATTTCATTCTATACTATCCATACGAGTTGAGTAGCTCGTATACATATGAAATATTGAGAAAGAGCAGATTGCTAGAGCACATTGAGCCGTTGATAGAGGAGTGTGTGGATTGGAAACTACTTGAATAGTTAGTTAGATGTTTATTTCTTTTCATGCAATAATGATTTCAGTTGGAGTATTTTAAATATGAAGAATATGATAATGGTTAGTCAGGAGCCATATGTCGTAGGCTTTAGGGAGGTATTGTCTTAGCACGTAAGTTGTTATTTGTGCGTACTCGAAATATGTGACCAAATAATCAGAGTTCAGATTTATGAATATAATTTATGAATGGAAAGTTGGAGAACACTTTTACAATTTAATACTCACGCAAGAGTTTGTTTGGGAAAAAATTACGTGAAAATACGAGCAGATTCACATTTACAATCTGACTTTTTCCCATTTAATTTTACTACGTTTCAAGTTAGCAAACCATTCATTTTATCTCAGCGAGATGACTTAAATGTTGTGAGAATAATTTAAATAATTAATGTGACAATATTCACAACATGTATTTTTATTGATACCGTGATTGCTCAGTGATTTCTTAAATATAATTGGAGAAAATGAAATACTTTTCGGAACATGGCTACGAATTTTGAGGTATATATTAATATGAATTTGAACGTTAAAGAAGAAAGAATGTAAATATTTTAAGCCTTAATTATTTTATTTTATTTGAGCCAGCGCTGACTCTAATCCTTCATGTTTAAATATTACTCAAATAATACTACCCAGATTTCACTTTACCTTACATCGAACATTATTTAATCAATAAATAATCTTATATTTTTCTTTTAGTAAGTGACTGTGTCTTAATTTCTGTTTGGGTGACGGCTAGTTTGTAAGTTAGTTAAAAAGTTTTGTAGATATAAGCAATTGATTAGTTCTACAAGCGGAAAGAGATTCCTTTGAAGTTATCGGCCACAGGTTCGTACTTGTGCGTGTAGGTACTCCCGTGATGCGTATCCCAGCGGACTGATTTTCATCCGAAACCACGTAAAATAACTATATATAAAATCACAGATTTTATGAGCGGAAAATGGAATACCCTGAGAAGAAATCAAGAGCTACCGGGATAACTTGGCACTGACCGCTACATGACCGGGTGCAATAGTAATTTTCACTGGAAGTGTAATGTTGATGACATTGCTTGGAAAGCATACTGATCGTTACATATCATAATGAGGCTACTTATAGGGTGCAACAAAGAATTAAAAGAGAAAAGTTACTTGTATTGTTCGTCCATTATTGAATATGCAAACAGTGTTTGGGTTCCTCAGCAGCAATACCTTATAAGAGAAATGGATTGTGTGCAGGGGAAAGCAGCATGATTTGTAACTGAGGAGAAAAGTAGTATATAAAAAATGTTAGAGATACCTGGGTGGGAAACATTAAACAAAAGAAGGGAGAAATGGATTATAGGATTATACAGAGCCTATACAGGAGAGGAAACATGGGGCATATCCGTGAGATGCTTCAGTTGGAAAATGATTATATCGGTAGGGCTGATAACAAGTAAAAAATTAGACGGGATTTTAGCAGAAGTGATTGGGGTAAATTTTCATTCATTGGGAAGTGCGTGTGAAGGAGTGGAATATTTTACTAAGGGAAGTGTTTGATCCTTTTCCAAAGTCTGTACAGATATTCAAGGAATGAATAAATAGCAACAGAGAAAAGAATTGAAATATTCGAAGGCATTCGAACTGTGCAGGTTATTACACATAAAGAATGTTCGTGAATACATGGATACCATACCTTTGTCTATGGAGATTAGACAGCTCAAGCAGGAGACTGGCCTGCAGGAGTGAAGAACCGTGGGGACGTCGAGGGCCCTGAGACCGCGAAGGTAACTATGAAGGCCCTTCAGGAACTCTGAAAACCTGTGGCAAAAGGGGCTGTTGTTAAGACGCAGCAGGTCGTTATAATTGTTAGGTACCAAAATGAGTTAAAAATGCAATGTAAATTTAAATCGTATAGCAGTTATGTAGTATTATTTGAAGTGATTTCACGTATTGTATATGTGTAGAGTATGTGTGTAAGTACAGGAGATATTATGAGTAGAATTCTGTAAATAATATAAATTTATTACGGATGAGCTATATGTTTAACAGAAAAATTGTTACTGTAAAATGTATAATATTGCATTTTAGGAAAAGGTAGCGTTTCCTTTTTTAATATAAAATTCAGTGCTTGATAATAATATAATTTTTTGCACCATTTGCAACCGACGTAGACACCTCATTTGCAAATAAATTGATTTAAGTGATTTGATGTTATTTAAATATAATTGATGCCTGGTCAGGAAAAATGACGTGTTTTAGTATTCGTTCTTCTAAGGTCCTTATGGTGCTTTACTATTAAAGGTAAGAGTTTTTGTAGAACTAGGTTAAATTACAATTGCATAAAAAGTATGTTATTATTTTGATCTTGGATACTGTACAAGGGGATACCAGGCGAGCTATATTTGTTGGCAGGGGTGTATGATTGTCTGTTAATTGCCAATATAATTTCGTACGTTGAGGCTTTTAGGTTGGACATGAAAAGTATAGATGATTTGCTCTATCAACATCGCGTTGGCATGGACGTATGTTCGATTCATTTAGATGAAATCGAAATTTGTAGTCCGGTGTTAGTGCGTGAATAAATATAATCTTAAGATTGTGGTAATGTGCCTTCTAGTGTAGTAAGTAAATAAGAGCCAGGGTTGTGTAATAGTGTTGTCAGTATTTCGAAATAATGTTTATCTTTTTTTACTTATTTCTTCCCACATTCTCTGCCATTCGGTTTTAATGTACTGACACGTGTGAACATCCATCTCCACAATGCCCGCAATGGCAGCAACCAAAACATTACAAGAATGCAAAGAAAACATGTGGAAACTAACGTCACCATTCAAGGAAAACACCGCACAAGGAAAATGCAGTACTTACCGTAGATAGACCAGGGGACTACTATCCGTGGAAGAAGAAGAAATCTGTCACTGTATGGATTTAAAATGACCACAAGAAAGACATGCACAGGTACGGTACTTTGAAATAAATATGAACATTTAATTTTTAAAAATTCTGGACATCAAGAAAACGGAACATTAACGAGGATTAAAATTAAAATAGAAATTTAAGAAATAACTTAATCTACCCTACGGAACGATCAGACCTACATTTATCAATTGGGAGCCTATATCAATAACGTAAATAGCTAATCTAACTTCCTTTAATGGAACTCAAATAAATAATAAAGATCTTTGATGCCTTTGCTTTTGATTAAATCTACACAAATCATCGGTTCATGTTACCTAGTTGCTTGAAATCATATGTTAACTGATAGTTTTTTATTCTTGTGAAATTCATTTGGCAGGCTTGGAATCTTATTAAGGTACTAGGCGAGGGGGAACTCACAAGGATTCTCACGCCCACTTACGATTAGAAAGAAACAAATGATCTAATTCTTCAAATAAATTGGGCGAAAATCATAAAAGTAATATCTCGAGGATAAACAAAGACATAGTGAAATTAATACAATCACACTCAAATTATCTGCCGAAAAATCTGATCAAGCGAGATCAGCAATCAATATTACAACTTCCCACCAGAGAAACAATAATTAATTATCAACCAATATTACTTCATAATCACCATGGCAACAACAACAATGCACGCTCACCCAATCAGGGACGCAACAATGCAAATTAGGGATCAAATAAAATCTGAATAGCAAGACCCCAGGAAAAAAGGAGCAAGAAAAGAAAACAGAATTGAACAAAATTGGAAAATAACCGCAAAGTAAATCCTTATGAATACTGCCTCGCTTAGTATCCTTCGACTACCCTAACACAGCCCTTCTAGCAAAGGCTTAAGACAACATCTATTTTTTAAAGAAATAATAATAATAATAATAATAATAATAATAATAATAATAATAATAATAATAATAATAATAATAATAACAATAATGTTACAATAACAATAAAATTTGTTTAGAATTCCACTTTGGAAATGTTCATAATCGTACAACAATATTAATCCATGGGAACTGATTTCCCACGTTAACATGCAGTAATAATGTTAGTTATTATTCACGAACTCAAGTTCCGAAAAATTTCCAATTTAATGTTTCAGGTAAGATTTTCCATGTAACACATATTACGCACCGCAAACACTTCGACAAAATCTTAATAGATATGAAGCAGAACAATTTTTATAACTTCCGGTCTTGAAGGAGTAGTTGAAGTCTGAAGGCATACTTACTCCGATGAGGCAAAAGGAAAATTAAATGATTTAAAATATATACTACATCGGAGATGTTGCAGAAATAAGTCCAAAGAAGAAAGGCACATTAGAAGGGGAATGAATCCCCTAGTATCCAATAGATTAACCAGGATCCATGTTTGAAGCGTGCTTCACAGCGAAACGTGAAATAGGCGTCCGATCGCCCTCCATCTTCACAGCAGACAGACTCTCTGCTCGTTTCAGTAACAAGAAGTTGACTAGTCACACCTACGGAAGGATGCGCCAGAGAGCTGCGCAATTCGTTACAGCTAGGCAAGGAAACTCCATCTACCTCCGGTAGAGTAAGGTAGCTGACAGAGGCTTAGAGCAAGGTCAGTCTAGGAAGGTCCGGTCACGCTACCACAATCTTTTGCGGTGGCAACCATATTGGGTATTAAATATCGTTGTTATTAGGGCGTGTCCGACGTGATGATGTGAGTTATTACTTGTATTTTGAAGGAAAATGGGATACTGTGACGCACCAAACTGACGGAATTAGACTGTTTCGCTTGCCGAGAGATAAGCAATGGAGAGCTCAGCGGATCATGGGAAGGAGAAAAGGGAGGAGGAAGTAGATTCTGCAGATATCAGGAAAGATAGGCCAGATCCAGGATGGGAGGGTATCAAATGAGGTGGGTAGGGTTGAGTCTCTGGTCATGGGAGATTCCATCGTTAGACACGTGGGGAAAATGTGTGGAGGAAAGGGATCCAGGGTAGAGTGTTATCCAGGAATTAGGTTGAGGCAGATGTTGAGGAAAGTAGAAGAGAAGGAAGAGGGAAAGGACCGTCGACCACCGACGGATTGCGCGATTCCATGGTGCAGAGAGGTGTTCATTGGTGAGGGGATGGAGCTCATCATCACGGGATATCCTCGACGACGACACCGTTGGGACGGCATCTTTATTTTCTAATCTGGACTCTGTAAATTCAGCTGCTCATCTATGACATGGTGATATGATTTGCTCGTTTTTTGGAATAAACAAAAACTTCAAAACTATAAGAACTTATTGTGCTACCCACTCTCTGGCATTTCCTAACCATGGACCGTACACGCCCTGGCGTCAAACCCATGCTCTCCACTGAATTAAGAACGGGCGTCGTCGATACGGTTACAGAGAGAGAGTAGTACTGAAAAAGTGGGCCTCAAAATCGTGGAGCTCGATCAGGAAAAATATGTAAATAGAGGCTGATCAGTGTGAACATGAAAATGTAGCTCCCAAAAGCGAAGGATTCGAATAATTAGGAAAAGTGACACTAACTGGAGTCAATAATAGAACAGTGATTTCTTTATTTTACATTTCAGCTTAATTTTCAGAGATAAACTTTAAGCACGATTAATAATTTCAGTGACTTTGACGAATTTCAACTTAGACCACAGAACTATAAGTAACTTTGAAAGGAACAAGTGATAGAAATATTTTTATGTGTAAAAATTCTATAGGCACAGTGACTGAACTTTATGCACAGTGTAGTCTTTAAGTGTTTCATATTTTTGGTGATGAAATAATGAACTTTGCCATTGGACATTAATGGTAATTCTTACTTGTATGATTGCATTTTTTGCATTTTGTGAAAACAATAATATTACATGGAAAATATAATTGCGGTAATAGAGGCTTTAAAAATTTGTCTTAACGAGAAGATTTCCGAAACTAACGTCAATCTAGTACCTCGTACTGAGGCAACCAACGCTGGTATGAACCAACTTACCAACTTAGCAAGACTTTAGAGAGTAGCATTGCAGAATCAAATGGTCGTATTGAGGCTACTAATGCTAATTTAATTGAACTTAGGGAGGCTAATGAGGCTAACATTACGAAATTAACGGAATGAGTTGATTAGAAATTCGCAGCGGCTAATAATATAGAACGGAGAACGGTTGGAAGATACAAATAATAGAATGGATTCCAAGTTCACGGAGATAAATGAAAAGTTAACACGCTACTTAGAAATCATTAAGGAAGGAATTAAAATGCAGGTAGCTGAGGATTTTAAAACCGCCTTTCCTACTTCTATGGATGTTCTTAAAGAAGTAGAGACTTTGAAATGCGACTTTGTCACTTGCTCAAGCCAAGATGGCCTCTATTAAAGACTACCTCACGATTCCGTTAAAAATAATTTCAACAGGCTAGGAAACGAAATTAATTTATTGAAGGCGCAACAAGAGGAAGCTGAGAAGCGCTTCAAGACTCAATCGGACACTGCTCACGTTCAGATTACCCGTATAGGTTGAGACCTAGCAGAAATTAAACCTGACCTGGAGAGAGAGATTAAGGAGGTAGAGAATTCCATACAGGGGCAGGTAAAGACTATTAAACTTGAACTTCAAGGGAACATGGGACTATCAGTGGAGGAACACTTAACGTCCCTACTGCTTTCAAGCAATCTGAGGAGAATCTGCCTGGCGTAACTTGGATTAAACTTGTGCATATTCTGTGTCTAGATAAATGAAGAGTCATCATTCGCCAAGGACGATGGAGATTAAATCCAACAGTCAACAGGTGGAACCAACGACCGTCTCAGTGGAGATGAGCCGGCACTAAACCTCCAAGATGGGCCACCTGACCTGACGAAGCTGTATTAAAGGGATATGAGGCTGAGTAAATCTATTTTATGCATGACTTTGGGGTACGGGCAATAACTTTTATAACACTGTAGCTATAAAATATCAGGGATTCAATTTTATCTAAACGTAAATCTGCCTAAGCAGAGCACAGAGTCTCTCCTTTGTAACAAGTCTGAGTGGCTTTAATTTAAATATGAGAACATTTATTTGTGAGAAAAGGAGTTTTATCTTCCATTTTATTTGAGGTTCTTAAGTTTCATCTATCGTTCTATAAAATGAGTAGTTTTATAGATTCTAGATTTGATAATATAGGAGAAGTTGGTCTTTAGCCGGCGTAGTTAGTATGCATGCCTAGTGGTATTATGGTAGAATAAGTTGTGTGTGAGAAGAAATGCAAGTGTAAGAATCGCCCAGAGGACCGAACCTACCCTCCAATTATATATTTAGCTAGGGACTATTTCATTTTATTGGTGTTGTAATTACCGAATGTGTAGTTTTATTCACGCGTGTGTTGTTTTAATTACCGTATTTGTTGTTTTATTTACGCTTGTGTGGTTTAAATTACCGTGATTGTTGTTTTGATTAATGCGTGTGTGATATGTAAATCACGTAGGTACGTCAGATAGTGAGTAGACTCATTTTAAAGGATCCATAATAATAATAATAATAATAATAATAATAATAATAATAATATTAATAACAATAATAATAATATTAACGGTAATGATAATAATAACAATAGAAGATTGTGTCTTGATGTTCAGGTGTACTTGTTTGATTGACTACTATCGGATTAGATGTGTGTGAGATTATGTGCGAAGTTGCGGTTTTCGAAGTTAGGATGATTCGAAATCAGGACTCACGGTGTGAGGAATTGTGGTCAGATTGTAATTGCACCTGTAGAGGCTTATAATTTGAGAGATGAATAAGGAATGACCTCATAGTAATGACTGTATATCATGGTTTAATGTGATGTGTATTTCTAAAAGGACGATTCTTGTTCTTCCCTTAAAGAGCGGCTGGAAGCCAACCGTTGCGAGGGGTGGCTGGCCGAGAACCGTATTTGTTGTGCGAGATTCGTGTGCAGTAACTTTTTGTGTGAGCTTGGACCCTAACGTGAACACTTGGCCTGACTGGAGCTTGTTGTTGTGAGCGTATTGATTGATTTATTTGCCCCAGCTGCTTTAGATCTACTCCAGTAATAAGCGACCCGATGTTCTGTGCTTAGTATTATATTTATTATTGTTTCTTGCATATTAAATGGCTAGTAGGTTTTCAGGATCACTGGAGACATCGTAGACTTGTGTTTGGTCTTGTGCATTTGGACAGCTATCTTACTGTTTTGGGATAAATTGTGTGCGTCTCACATGCTTTGTATACATAAAATGTGTTACTCGTGTGTTTCGTTTTGTGTTCCATATCGTGTTCAGCGTGGACAATGTTTGTTACCCATTGGTGCGCCCAAATCGTGTATTTAGGTGAAGGTTCAATCCGAACCCAAGACTTTTGATGCCTGTACAGTTTATATCATACCATGTTAAGTCATTCCATTGAGAAACCAATTTGTGGTAGGATAGTGGTCTCTTAGACTTGTCTGCATTGAGTGTTTTTAATTGCCCAGTGCGAATAGCTTCAGTGATTTATGTTAAATGTTTCCATACACGTTAAGTCATCACATATTTGCTTTACGAATGGTAGGTACTCGGTCTTATCCCTCAATATCAGATTTTAAAATACTCCACAACGATGTCGAATCAATTCTTGTTAATCACTTGTATATATGTTTCATTCCTCATAATCATAAGGATTTAAAAACCCATTTGACTTGATTTAATTTTTTTTAACTTGTACTCATTCTAATATAGATATGACACCCGCCTCTTCCTACACTTTATGCCGCTAAGTTATATTTGTTGCCCACTTGATTTTAACCCGTTATCGAACCTGGAGATCTAACGCCGGGCGCCATAGGGTAGGGGGCGGGTACATACGTTGCGCCCAACGTGGGGTGATTTTCGGCACTTGCGGCATTTTCGACATTCGTTCCGCT
The DNA here is from genome assembly GCF_040414725.1 of Anabrus simplex. Classification (NCBI taxonomy): domain Eukaryota; kingdom Metazoa; phylum Arthropoda; class Insecta; order Orthoptera; family Tettigoniidae; genus Anabrus; species Anabrus simplex. The sequence continues at coordinate 1,445,995,087 of NC_090265.1, read as the reverse complement.
CAATGATGTTCGTGAGGCATTTGCATCACGAGCATCGAAGCCACGTGGCACTGTTATGTTTGTACCAATGTTGTGGGCATTTTCTAGGCATTAGGCACCATTCAACACATGTTAAATGTGTGTTTTCATATGTATGGCTCGCGTATTGACGTATGAGCGTGTGTTTGATTTAAAGAATTCATGACTCGTAGTAACCATATGGAGCTGCTCTCTAGGTGAATGGTATAAATTAATTACCGGATCGGTGCACATAAGCTGCAACCGAAGGGAACGCCTAGCATATCTTCTAGCAAAACAAGTGACACATTAACGTAGATTTTAAATAATTATTATGAATCTGAATATAGTAGTGGTCCAGTGAGTTGGGTGAAGCCATGACGGTCACTTAAGCAGGGGCGTATCCAAAGTTCAAGGGGAAAGAATCCCGGGGAACAATAAAACGTCTTACCCACAAGTGAGGTTAAAGGTGAATAGTGGGTTCCATTAAGGCATATCTATTCACGGATATTAGCCAGTGGTGCGTGTTTTGTCACAAACCAAACTGCTATTGAGCAATGTTTTTATATTTTATGATAACCGTGACTGAGGAGGGGCAACCTCACGCCTGCTTTCTCTTTTTCAAATGGCAGTAGGTTATTTTCACGGGTCCAGTTTGGGATTATAATGACTTTGTGTATTAAACGAACCTCAATGCTGAAGGCATGGGTTAATTTACTGACATTAGACCACTTGTGCTGGCATTAAAATCGAGCCCAATTTCTTTTTTTTGCTAGGGGCTTTACGTCGCACCGACACAGATAGGTCTTATGGCGACGATGGGATAGGAAAGGCCTAGGAGTTGGAAGGAAGCGGCCGTGGCCTTAATTAAGGTACAGCCCCAGCATTTGCCTGGTGTGAAAATGGGAAACAACGGAAAACCATATTCAAGGCTGCCGATAGTGGGATTCGAATCTACTATCTCCCGGATGGAAGCTCATAGCCACGCGCCTCTACGCACACGGCCAACTCGCCCGGTGAGCCTAATTTTAAGATTTTATTAATTGATTTTTTAAGTACTACAATCATAATCATATTTCAAAATTTTCCATTGTCATGTTTATAATTTTATGTGAATAATATTTAATGAAGCTGAAAGAAAATAATGTTAGAACAATGAAACCATTTTTGAATGTAATGGTTTGGACTCTTGGCACCGAATTTAGCGAGGGGCATCCAGTTTATCTCAGTGAATTTCGTTATGGATATTGAGTCCATAAGGGCTTTGGTGGAGCCAATGAGGAGCGATATGAGAGACGATATGGATGAGAGTAGTGCGCAGACTAGGGAGAGTATAAAAACACATTAGGATAAGATGAAGCCGAGTAGTGCGCAGACTAACGAGGGTATAAAAGCCTTGAGGATAAGATGGAGCAGAGTAATGCGCAGACTAACGACAGTATAAAACTCTTGAGAATAAGATGGAGCAGATTAGTGCGCAAAATAACTAGATTATGAAAACAATTGAAAATGAATGTAATCAGGAGCGCGTGGAAGTCAAAGAACAATAAAAAGCATTGAGGTTAGGTTGAATGAAAACCGTAAAGAAAAATAAAGTGATTGAGGAGAAGTGTAATGACTTCGTGGAGAAAAATCAGGCGGTTCAGCAACAGTGTGAGGAGGGAGCTCAGGAACTGAGCAGCAAAAGAGATCCACTTTAGGAGTTTAATGCAATAGTAGTCGAAACAAAATCGGGGGAATAGTTGAGCGACTTAATCTGTTTGAGGCCAGCATCGAACAAAACGTTACTCATATTAATGGCAAAATCGGGTTCGTCAAAGGCGAAATCGATAAGGTTAAAAGCCAGATGAAGCAGGTCAAGACACAGACAGATACCCATGGTGTGAAGATTGAGTAAATCAAGGAATAGATTGAGGAGAAGCTGAATACCCAGATTGTTAGAGAAGGAACAGAAAAGGCATTGGTGGAGATTGATGCATTGGAGGAAAAACATTACGTCAGTGTCAGAGGCGATCACGTCCGACGTAAAACTGAACTTTGCAAAGGCACGCAAAGAAATCTCGGGACGGATAGCAGGAGAGACGGCCAAGCGAATTCATGAATTGAGCGAAGAAAAGGGTTCAAAAATGCAGGTAAAATAGGAGATTCATGAGGACCATATTAACTAACTTCGAGAAGAAATATATGGTTTGAAGAAATTAGATATTAGGGGAGAACCACATTTCAAAACATAAACGGATGGAGTGAAGAATATGAAACAAGGTAGCGAATGAAACCAACTAGGCTGCAGAACATTTAAAGAACAATTACCAGTCAATGGAGAATACAAAGTACCGGCAATAGACGAAAGGACTTCGACCTTCATTGGCCAAATTACCATACCTGTGTACAGTTTATTACGTTCAGCGGACGATAAAACCAAGAAATTTAAGCCAGGATCAAGACATCACCTAAAAGTTTCCTTCGTGAAGTAGATGCTTATATGACAGCTCACCGAATACCACCAGACCGAAAATTACGGGTAACGGAAAATTTTGGAGGAATAAGCTCTCGAATGGTTCAAGGCCTTCAGTTATTGTTTTGACAGTTACGAAGGGTTCAAGAACATGTTCTTGGAAAAGTACTAGGGATTAGAGACGCAGCAATGACTTCGGCTGGAGCTCTATTCTAGAAGGTATGCTTCTGGTGAACCATCATCTGAAATGGGAGAATCGCCGATGGAAGTATAGGGATAACCAGGTCAGAAATAATTGGTACCACACCGGAAGATGCAGTTAGGGACAAAGTAATTCACGAGGACAGCGCCCGTATGAGAGGACAGCCAATTCGAACTGGGGAAGTAGAGGCAAAGAAAATTATAGACCAGGAGAATATTACAGGGGTGATTTAAATGACAGGAGGAATGAATCACGCCGTTATATGAAGGACTTACGTGATACCAAGGCTGGAAATTACGTATGGAAGGATTCAATGCAGCAAATTGTGAAGACAGACTTGTGCCGTGGGGCAGAATGTCTAGAGTTACAGGCCCACAACGCTGCCAATCGTGCCGGTAACCTTGATCCTCGCGCTCCACCACACAAGAATGGAGGCGTGCGATAGCTAAGGAAATTAGGCGGACCGAAATAGGAAATAGCGGGATTTTCAAGGGCTACCGATGTAGTAGAGAAAGCATGGTGGTCCGTAACCATAGCATCTCGGATTGCTCAACCCGATGATCTCGTTGAAGACCTTATACAAGCATGCCGTAAAACAATAAAGGTACTGCCAGTTATTTATATCTAAGTAAATCAGCTGTTAGTTCGTTGCCTTGTGGACACAGGGGCGAGCGTCAGCGTGGTTTCTAAGGTATTAATTAGAGAACTAGAATCAAAACAAAGTGTTCCTATTATCCCAACCTCAAATATCAACGTTATAGGAATAATTCCAGACCGTACGACTACGTGTAACAGCCAAGCTTATTTGACCATAGAAATTGGGGACAATTTTGTATCACATCCGTTCATAATCCTGGCCAAAATGGAGTATAACATCATTATTGGAGCAGATTTCTTCCTTGAATACAAAGCGGTCATTGACATGGACAAAACTGAAATCAATTTTAGAAATTAATTCAACCCAGGGAGATGTAAAGTTGAACGATTTCGAAGGGAAAAACAGGTAAGAGAAAATTTGTATTATGGAGGCTGAATAGCAGTGCGAAGAACGAAGAGATTGTTTTCCAATTTGGAATTAATGTCGGGGTGAGATAGTCAAGGAGTTCGAAGAGGTGATCTTCAAGTTGGAAGCAGATAGTGAAATGCCATCGTTTTCAGAGGCAGTGCAAGGAACGATCGGCGAGGCGAAGATAGGGGAGGAAGGCTAAGAGAAATTGTAAGAAATTGTAGAGAGTCACAAGAATGTTTTTGGTTCGCGTTTGGGCAAAATTTCTATTTCAAATACTATTTAGTCGTCAATAACTGGGAACTATTTCGGCAAAGTCCGTATCCAGTACCTGAGAAATGTCACTCTGGAGTCCGGAAAATCATATAATAAATGGAGGATAATGGTATGATATCAAAATTTCTCACCCCATTTTTGAATCCATTGGTGGTGGTTGAAAAATCCAACGGTTCGTTACGTGTTTTTCTCGGCGCTCGAGTCATTAGTCAATGTATAGTTTCAGAATACATATGGGTATTAAAGATATCCCAAAGAAGTTTCGGGACATGGAAGTTAGTTAGTGGTGTGGATTTAACATCGTCATTCCACCACGTTGAACTTGAGCCCGACTCCAAAATATTAACCGGATTTTTATTTGATGGACAAACTTTCGTTTTTAATCGGCTACGGTTTGTATTGAAGACGGAAGGATCAGCACTCATTAGGGCGCTAGATTGCAACCTCAGTGAAGAAGTTAAGCAATTCACGGTGAGATATGTGGATGACATCCTCGTCGCATCAGAAACATTGCCAGAGTATTTAGAAAAATCCACATGTTATTAGCAGATTTGGAAAGGAATAATTTCAAGGTGAATTTATCAAAATCACACTTCTGCCAAAGAAGTATCTTGTTTTAGGCCATGTGTTTGATTCTGAGGGTATTGCTTCCAACCCTGTGAAATAGAAGGCAATTCAAAATTTTCCAAAACCTACAGAAGGTAAACATGTCAGGCAATTCTTGGTAATTTGAAACATTTTTCACCTATCACTGTCCAAATTACACTGACATAGTAGCACCGTTACAGGATCACCTCAGAAAAAATAACAGATCGAAGTGGGATTTTGCCTGTGATGTGGCGTTTGCAAGAGCTAAGGATCTGTTAGCCCATAGTGTCAAGTTAGGGTACCCGGATTTCTCACAGAAGTATTTTATGCAGACTGATGCATCCATTGTAGGAGTCAGGGCAGTATTATGTCTGGAGACTCCCGAATCTGAGCAAAAGGTTACGTATCTGGCTTTCATGAGTCGCAAATTAAATTTAAAGTACAGTCTGACTGAGCTGGAGATTCTCGCGATTGTGACTGCTCTGATCCACTGGAAAAAGTGCATCTATGGGTATCCAATCGAGAACAGACCACATAGCCTTGACATTCACGATGAAATCTGCATTACCATGTGAAAGAATTAGCCGTTGGTGTTTATTTTGTGCAGCAGTTCGACATCACATTCGAGCACTGCGCAGGTAATGCAAACGTGATTGCACACGCCCTTAGTAGGAACCCAGATCCGGAACCTAACACTATCAACCAAATTCAGCTGATCGAACAAGGAGACGGGAGTTTGTAAAGACACTTCGGTCTATTTAATGGAAACAAGAGAGGTCCACCTATTCAATATCATATAATGTTATAAGAAAAATTATAACATTTTATTATACTCGGTACCGGTTTCGATGCTGGTATGCATCATCATCAGCCAAAAATAAGAAAAATATACATAGACAAAGTTACAATAAACAATGCATAAAGTACATACAAATTTTACAAAACTGGCAGGACCTAATTAAAAACGGGATCCATAAACATTAACCTATGACCTAAACTTAAAAAATAGCACCAACTGTCTTAAAACTATGAATATACGTCCTCTTGATAAAAGTCCTCTGAATCTAAAAACATTAAACCATGTGCGGACAAAAACCAATGTTTCACTATCATAAAAGTTCAAGAACATAATTTTAATTTTGTAAGAACATTTATGTGTAAAATGTTTACTTGCTAAACATTCACTGAGTATTAGAGTAACCAGTGCAAGAATTAAGAAACCATTTTTCTATTGGTTAAAATGGCTGTCATTAAAATAACACACCAGTCAAAAGGAGTAACTTCCTATTTTGCGTGATAAAACATATGTCTTCTCTAACATAGCCGCTTTCTCTAAGTATTAGATAACAAGATCTTTTTAATGAAAAATCTTTTGGCGGACGCCGTGTTTCCAGGGTACTGTTCTCGGTTCAAACTAGGACCTGAAGCAAATAAAAAAGAAAAGAATATCAAGAAAGGCTTTTTAAAAAATCTTGTCGTAAATTTTTTAAAAAATCTTGTCGTAAAAATTTACGTGAATAACAGAGACTCACCTCTGGGAGCGTATATATTATGTGTTATTAGACGTTAGGGAAGACACTGAGAGCCGCAAGACACCGTGACCAATGAACCCGCGTTGGAGGAGAAGGGAGGGGGAAGCAAAACAAGGGAGGCACTGAGAAGGAGTAGGAGGGGCCCGGAGCCAATGGCAATGAAGGAAGGAGGGAAGAGGGAGGGGAATTATGCAGGGCAATGCGGCGAGAGGGCGTGGCGTTAGAATGCTTTTTGTATGCTATGAAAAACTAATTTGCTATTGGAAGCTTTTCTAAGTCTGAAAAACACTATCAATAAATCAAACAATACTCTTGGTTTCTCAGAAATATCATTAAGATTCAAACCAGCATTAAAGTATTGGTCCACGTGAATAAAACAGCTCTCAGTGATGTCAAGTAAATTACCTTTATAATTAACCTGTAAAAATTGAGATCCTGATCAATGCTAGTAAAATTATGTTGAAAATCTTTCATATGCTGCCCCATTGCTGAAAACTTATTGTACCTAACGGCATTAACGTGTTCCGCGTATCTAATTTTAAAGTTACGCCCTGTTTGTCCAAGATAAGAACTGCTGCAGTCATGGCAGCATAATCTGTATACTCCAGAACTATGAAAAACATTATTTCTATTTAATGAAGTGGAGTTATGCAGGATGTCAATACTTCTATTATTAGTTCTGTAAGAAATCTTAGTGTTATGTTTTTGAAGATGTTGGTGATGCTGTGTATTTTATTTGTAAAGGTAAAAGTCGAACAATTATTAACTTTGGGTTTTTCTCTCGAAAGGGTCGTATTAGGACGGTAGTTGTTAACAATTCTATCAATGAAAGCATTCTTAAAACCATTGTTTCTAGCTATCGCCCGGAATAATTTAATTCTTTATTCAGATTCTTTTTCGACATAGGAACTCTAAAGGCTCTGTCAACCAGGCTATTATATGTGGCATTTTATGGGCCTGAGGATGGGAAGAATCGTTCCGGGTGGTGATACCAGTCTGAGTAGGCTTTCTATAGATATTATTTTAAAGGGAAGAAAGTGAACTAGTAACCGTTAGGTCCAAAAAATGTAAACGATTATTATTCTCGGATTCTAAGGTAAACTTTATATTCCGATCTAAACTGTTAAGATTCTCAAGAGTAGCTTTTGCATCTGTGGACCGTTCATCTAGAATTACCAAGGTATCGTCCACAAATCTGGCCCAGAAATAAATATTACTGAAGGTTAAATTTTTGCTTATAGCATTATTTTCTAAGTGGTCTAAGTAAATATCTGCCAAAATCCCGGATATTCCCGTAAATTCTAGATGAACGGTCCACAGATGCAAAGGCTACTCTTGACAATCTTAACAGTTTAGATCAGAATATAAAGTTTACCTTAGAATCCGAGAATAATAATCGTTTACATTTTTTGGACCTAACGGTTACTCGTTCACTTTCTTCTCTTTACAATAATATCTATAGAAAGCCTACTCAGACTGCTATCACCATCAGGAACGATTCTTCCCATCCTCAGGCCCATAAAAATGTCACATATAATAGCCTGGTTGACAGAGCCTTTAGAGTTCCTATATCGAAAAAGAATCTGAATAAAGAATTAAATTATTCCGGGCGATAGCTAGAAACAATGGTTTTAAGAATGCTTTCATTGATAGAATTGTTAACAACTACCGTCCTAATACGACCCTTTCGAGAGAAAAACCCAAAGTTAATAATTGTTCGACTTTTACCTTTACAAATAAAATACACAGCATCACCAACATCTTCAAAAACATAACACTAAGATTTCTTACAGAACTAATAATAGAAGTATTGACATCCTGCATAACTCCACTTCATTAAATAGAAATAATGTTTTTCATAGTTCTGGAGTATACAGATTATGCTGCCATGACTGCAGCAGTTCTTATCTTGGACAAACAGGGCTTAACTTTAAAATTAGATACGCGGAACACGTTAATGCCATTAGGTACAAAAAGTTTTCAGCAATGGGGCAGCATATGAAAGATTTTCAACATAATTTTACTAGCATTGATCAGGATCTCAATTTTTACAGGTTAATTATAAATGTAATTTACTTGACATCACTGAGAGCTGTTTTATTCACGTGGACCAATACTTTAATGCTGGTTTGAATCTTAATGATATTTCTGAGAATCCAAGAGCATGGTTTGATTTATTGATAGTGTTTTTCAGACTTAGAAAAGCTTCCAATAGCAAATTAGTTTTTCATAGCATACAAAAAGCATTCTAACGCCACGCCCTCTCGCCGCATTGCCCTGCATAATTCCCCTCCCTCTTCCCTCCTTCCTTCATTGCCATTGGCTCCGGGCCCCTCCTACTCCTTCTCAGTGCCTCCCTTGTTTTGCTTCCCCCTCCCTTCCCCTCCAACGCGGGTGCATTGGTCACGGTGTTTTGCGGCTCTCAGTGTCTTCCCTAACGTCTAATAACACATAATATATACGCTCCCAGAGGTGAGTCTCTGTTATTCACGTAAATTTTTACGACAAGATATTTTTAAAAAATTTACGACAAGATTTTTTAAAAAGCCTGTCTTGATATACTTTTCTTTTTTGTTTGCTTCAGGTCCTAGTTTGAACCGAGAACAGTACCCTGGAAACACGGCGTCCGCCAAAAGATTTTTCATTAAAAAGATCTTGTTATCTAATACTTAGAGAAAGCGGCTATGTTAGAGAAGACATATGTTTTATCACGCAAAATAGGAAGTTACGTCTTTTGACTGGTTGTGTTATTTTAATGTCAGACATGTTTAACCAATAGAAAAATGGTTTCTTAATTCTTGCACTGGTTACTCTAATACTCAGTGAATGTTTAGCAAGTAAACCTTTTACACATATGTTCTTACAAAATTAAAATTATGTTCTTGGACTTTTATGATAGTGAAACATTGGTTTTTGTCCGCACATGGTTTAATGTTTTTAGATTCAGAGGACTTTTATCAAGAGGACGTATATTCATAGTTTTAAGACAGTTGGTGCTATTTTTTAAGTTTAGGTCATAGGTTAATGTTCATGGATCCCGTTTTTAATTAGGTCTTGCCAGTTTTGTAAAATTTGTATGTACTTTATGCATTGTTTATTGTAACTTTGTTTATGTATATTTTTCTTATTTTTGGCTGATGATGATGCACACCAGCATCGAAACCGGTACCAAGTATAATAAAATGTTATAATTTTTCTTATAACATTATATGGTATTGAATAGGTGGACCTCTCTTGTTTCCATTAGATTCTCGGTTCAATACGGAATGAACATGAAGTTTTTAAACTTGAACATCGGACTATTCCCGACGAAAAACAAAATTGTCTAGAAATGGAGAAGCTAATAGATTTCCTCCAAAGGAAGATACGGCCTGCTACAGATGAGTACCGATATCTCCAGATAGAGGTCGTGAATTACCAATTTTCATTAGAATGTTGCATAAATTTGTAGACGAAGACCACACTCAATATAAGATTGTGGTTCCAGCCACAATGCAGGTCGACATAGTTTGGCTCGCTCGCCACGTAACAGGTCATTTAGGCGGAGATAAAGTCGTTGCTACACTTAAACAGACCTTTACCCGGAATAATCTATGAAAAACTGTTCAGCAGGTACTCCTTACTTGTGATGTTTGCCAGAATGTAAAGCCTAACCCGTATTTACTTAAACAGATGCCAAAACATTGTTGCCAATAAACCTCGAGAGTCGTTCGCTTTAAATTTTTACGGGCCTCTAATCAAAGCAAACAGAGGTCTTCATTTAATTTTGATATGTGTGGACGTGTTTTCTAAGTTCATTACTCTATGTCCTCCCAAAAGGCGAACACGAGAAGAACAATATAATACAACGGAACCACAAATCACAATGTGTTCTCACAGACTATGGGTCGCAACTCACGTCTGGAAACTTCGAGCGGGTGATCAACAATCGCATAATTAAACACCATCTCAGTTCGGTCAGGCATTCCGAATCGTATCCCGCCGCGAGATTAATGCTAGTGATCGTGAAATTTTTGCCATATATACTGTCAACGGAAGCAAAGGCGTTGAGTGAACTTCATTCCCATCATAACGTTGAGCATTAATGGCACCATCCATCAATTCCACTGGTCAAATTCCATCAGTGATTTTGACAGTTTTCCAAAGAGACCATAGCATGAGGTGTTGAAGTGTCTGCAAGACCCCAAGCTGTCGGTCAAATTGTGTATTCAGTTAACAGCGGCATATTTTAAGGCTCAGGCAGTGCAGAGATTACGGCGTCTCCGTAACAAAATGTAACATCGACCACTCCGTGTAAGTGAACTTGTTCTAATGAAACGACCAACCGTCTCTGCCCCGCCTAACAAGTTTTACCATAAGTTTGCTGAATTGTACATAGGACCATACCGGGTGATACAGAATCTTGACAACAATGCATATAAGATACAAAGCATTGATGGCACAACTAAAACCATTTATAATACAGCGAATCTGAAGCTGTACCACACTTCCGGAGGTAATTTGGTTAATGAGGATGCTGCAGATGGACTTGGGCCAACGGATGAAGAGGAGGCAGGAAAGTACGATCCAGAAGATCGTCACTACGTTCTCGACGAGGAACCAGAAGGGAATGAGGAAGAAGAAGTAATCTATTTGGGCCAATTGTTTTCATCAGAGTTTACAGAGGATGAAGTATGTTCAGAATGCCAGTACGTGAAGAATTGGAGAGATGCGGAGAAACAGAAGGATTATTATTTGGAAAGGGAAAACCAGGAACTACGCCGGGGTGCCATTAGTTTGTAGGAGTCATAGGAGGTTCTTATCAGTTGATAGTTTGATGACGAAGTGTTTTCAGTGCCTGTACAAATTTCTACTTGGAGAGAGGGGAATGTATAACCGATATGGACATGAAACGAGAACCTGTGGTCGAGATTAGCCATCTACATCACAGACGAAATGCTATTTTGAGAAGAGAAACGTAAAAAATAACTATCAACATCCTGGCAAGAGATAAAATAACCCTATAAATATTATTCCTAAATTTTCCTTTATTTACGTTATAGTTGGGCAAGCGTTTCTTCGTCTAGCGACGAGCTCGCTGGATTTCGAAACTTGTGACGCTACGCGTGGTGCCGAGCCAGGGAACCACCAAGATTAATATTAGGAGAAGTTACCCCACCTCATGCTCTAGCCGAGTGGGCGGGGTAAACATTTTCGAATCGAAATACGGGAGCCATCTTTAAATCAGCATGATAAACGTGATTATCTACGCTGAAAGAATTAACGAAAATCATATTCCTGCATTGCCTTTTGATCCAGACGAGCTGGTAGTAATTGGAGGATTTATTTAGAGTGCATGGTGTCCTTTCTTGTAATAATCTACTGCTAAAGAAGAAAAACTTGGTTACGTAACGACGGAAAAGTACTGAGGGCCATCTGGCTTATCACTTCACACCTAATCGACAAGGGGATTCACCCGAGGAGGGGAGAAATTGTGGAGAGATATCTATTAATTACTAGACATTCCACGATCGAATTTCGTACGGTATGTCTCATCTACATTAGGAGGATACTGGTCACCTAATTATCTCACTATTTTTCCTCTGTTAGTCTGAGAACTGGTTTTATGCGAGTTTCTGGTGGAGTTAGCCTCTTAGTTGTTATAAGGTTGTAAAAGCGTCACCCCAGACACTTGCATCTTCCTTCTCACAAGGAGCGGATCTATGTTAGGCGAGCTTCTAGTTTACATGTGGTTAGTGAATTGTTGTATTTGAAAACTACTATGAACTGCTTAATTCAAGTGAATTGTGCGCTGTACTAAACACGCGCGATTTTAATATGTGGGTAATCAAACCATGTCGAGTTTGAACACATTGTGTAACTCGTAAATTATTATTACTGCTACTCCAACGCTTACGCGAGGTAGCTGTGGGTATGTGTAGTAATAAATGGACTGTTCCAGTAAGATACAGGGTAACTAAATGTTGAATCGCAGATACTTTTGGTCCGGTCGTATCACAATTCCTTGTATCAATATTCTTTGATTCGCGACTTGCTAATCAAAGATCGCGTCGGGTTGTGCGTGGAGAATCTGATTGGCGTAACGTGGATTAAAATTGTGCATATTCTGTGCCTAGATAACTGAAGAGTCATCATTCGCCAAGGACGATGGACATTAAATTCAGCAGTCAACATGTGGAACCAACGACCGTCTCAGTGGAGATGAGCCGGCACTAAACCTACGAGATGGGCCACCTGACTTGACGAAGCTGTATTAAGGGATATGAGGCTGAGTAAATCTATTTTTAATGCATGACTTTGGGTTACGGGCAATAACTTTTATGACACTGTAGCTATAAAATGTCAGGGATTCAATTGTATCTAAACGTAAATGTGCCTAAGCAGAGCACAGAGTCTCTCCTTTGTAACAAGTCTGAGTGGCTTTAATTGTAAGTATGGGAAATTTTATTTGTGGGCAAAGGAGTTTTATTTTCCATTTTACTTGAAGATTTTCAGTTTCATTAATCGTTCTGTGAGTAGTTTGATAGATTCTAGGTTTGATAGTATAGGAGAAGCTGGTCTCTAGCCAGCGTAGTTAGTATGCGTGCCTAGTGGTATATTGGTAGAATAAGTTGTGTGTGAGAAGAGATGCAACTCTAAGAATCGCCCAGAGGAGAGAACCTTACCTCCAAGGATATATTTAGCTAGGGACTGTTTAATTTTATTGGTGTTGTTTTAATTACGGAGTATGTTGTTTCATTCACGCGTGTGTTGTTTAAATTACCGTGTGTGTGTGTTATTCACGTGTATGTTGCTTTAATTACCATGCGTATTGTTTTAATTAATTCGTGTGTGATATGTAAATCGCGTAGGCACATCAGATAGTGAGTAAACTCATTTTAAAGGATCCATAATAATAATCATCATAATAATAACAACAATAATAACAATAATAATATTTACGATAATAATAATAGAAGCCGGTGTCTTGATGTTCAGATGTATGTGTTTGATTGACTACCATCAGATCACCTGTGTGTGTGAGATTTTGTGCGAAGATGCGGCTTACGAATTTAGGAGGACTCGCAGTCAGGACACACGGTGTGGGATATTGTGGTCAGATTGTAATTGTACATGAAGTGGCTTATTTGAGAGATGAATAACGAATGACCACATGGTAATGACGATATTTCATGGTTTAATGTGATGTGTGTTTTTAAAAGGACGATTTTTGTTCTTCCCTTAACGAGCGGCTGGAAGCCCCGCCCGTTGCGAGGGGTGGCTGGCCGAGAAGCGTATTTTTGTGCAAGATTCGTGTTGAGTAATTTTTTTGTGAGCTTCGAGGCTATCGTGAACCCTTGGCCTGACTGGAGTTTTTCCTAGCGAGAGTTTTGATTGATTTATTTGCCCCAGCTGCTTTAGATCTACTTCAGTAATATGCGACCCGGTGTTCTGTACTTAATAGTATCTTTATTATTGTTTCTTGCATATGAAATGGCTAGTAGGGCTTCAGTATCCCTGGATACATCGTAGACTTGCGTTCGGTCCTGGGCATGTGTACAGCTTACATAAAATGTGTTTCGTTTTGTCTTTCAATATTAGTTATAATTACTGCATTGATGGGGTGAAAGTTCCCTTTGGGGATCATTGTAAGTACCTAGGTGTTAATATAAGGAAAGATCTTCATTGGAGTAATCACATAAATTGGATTGTAAATAAAGGGCACAGATCTCTGCACATGGTTATGAGGCTGTTTAGGGGTTATAGTAAGAATGTAAAGGATAGGGTATACGAGTATATATATATATATATATATCCCTGGTAAGACCCCAACTAGAGTATGGTTCCAGTGTATGGGACGCTCACCAGGATTACTTGATTCAAGAACTTGAAAAATCCAAAGAAAAGCAGCTCGATTTGTTCTGGGTGATTTCCGACAAAAGTGAAGCGTTACAAACATGTTGAAAAGTTTTGGGCTGAGAGGACTTGGGAGAAAGGAGACGAGATGCTTGACTAAGTGCTCTTTTCCAAGCTGTCAATGGAGAGATGGCGTGGAATGACATCAGTAGACGAATAAATTTGAGTGGTGTCTTTAACAGTAGGATAGATCACAATATGAAGATAAAGTTGGAAATCAAGTGGACAAATTGGGGCAAATATTAATTTATAGGAAGGGGAGTTAGGGGTTGGAATAACTTACCAAGGGAGATGTTCAATAAATTTCCAATTTCTTTGCTATCATTCAAGGAAAGGCTAGGAAAACAACAGATATGGAATCTGCCACCTGGGCGACTGCCCTAAATGCAGATCAGTAGTGATTGATCTGCATTTAGGGCAGTCGCCCAGGTGGCAGATTCCCTACTGTTGTTTTCCTAGCCCTTTCTTAAGTGACTGATTGATAGGCTTAGCCTCTAAAATTTCGCGCCATAATCCCACATAGGCTTTTATAGATATTCTAGTGAATTCCAAAGGAGTGCAAGAGTTCGCCTCCTAACATTTTGATTTTCGGCCAGTAACGTTAACCTTTTCTTTTTCACTAAGGCCATTGTGTAATGGATACTTATTACCCATGTTAAAGTTAACTACTCTTATTCAATGTCCTATGCTAATTCGACTATTGAGCAGATAAGATAGTCAATATTGTTTGTTTTATAAAAATTACGTTGTGCCTTGGAGAGTCTTGGAACTTGGAAATTTTGCAGAACGTCTCACACTTAATTATGTGAAGCAAAGACGCTCCGTGAAAATGTAGTAAATTGTGGAGCTCAGTCTCCTTGAGGATTTATTGAAGGGAGCAGCGGTGCTCTTGTAAAATTTGTAACTTGGGATCCTCAAGCTCGTTTTGTAAATCGTTGTTGTTCTGGATGTTTCTAAAATTGTTTCTCAAGCTTATGAGCTAACCTGATCTAGTCTATTGTTATTTGTGTCAAGTTTAAAGTTTGAAAAGTAAACAGAAATAATGGAAGAATATAATTCCAAATTTTAAAGTTTTAAATTCAAACTTAATTTTCTCTCTTTCCACCCATTAATGCCCTCACTATCTTATACCTCTATTGTAACCGTATCGACGACGTCCGTACTTAATTCAGTGGAGAGCATGGGTCTGACACCAGGGCGTGCACGGTCCATGATTAGGAAACGTCAGAGGGAGGGTAGTACAATAAGTTCTTATAGTTTTGGAGTTTTTGTTTATTCAAACAAACGAGCATATCATATCACCTTGTCATAGATGAGCAGCTGAATTTACAGAGTCGAGATTGGAAAATGAGAACGCCGCCCCCCACGGCGTCGGCGTCGAGGATTTCCCGTGATGACGAGCCCCTTCCCCTCACCATTGAACACCACTATGCACCATGGAACCGTGTAATCCGTCAGTGGTGGACGGCCATGGAAGTTCTGGTAGAGAGGCTCGGAACAAGGAGTCTGATGACAGGTGAAGTGCAACGTGGAATGTATAGTTAATGATTTAATTCCACTTAAGTTCCAAGAAGGGAGTAAAGAAGCGTGTAACACCGAACAGAATGTCAATAAAATATGAACGACACTTACTTACAGCACTGCACTGGAGATAATTGCGTAACACCGTTCATACGAGTCACGAGTTCCGCCGTTCGTAAACTTTAGCATACGGTACATAAATAAGTTTCAAGTGATGCTTTTATCGGAGAGATTAACTCATTTTTACAATCTGCGACGGAAGGTGAATTAGTATAGCTCAAAAGTGAAATAATAACTGTCCGATTCATTCGTCGGAAAATAGGAATTAATGGAGTAGTGTGAAAAATATATTTCGTAACCTTCTCCATCACTAAGGTAAATGTAATGAACTTAACACTGTTTTTTCCCCAGCACAGTCTAATAAAAATCAAAGAATGTCATTGAGATGTGTTTTTTTTATAGAACACTTGAAAGTATGACAAATGTCGTAATGAAGTACAGACCCATTAACATACTACATTCTTACTAGTGAAAGTCAAAGCTTGGAAATGGAGGCCTCGACCACACATGCTTAGAGAGGCATCCATGGTTCCTCCACATGGGTGATACGGAGGTCCAGTTTAAGTGGAGCTGGTGAGTGAGGTGAAGGCTCACTGCGGGGTGCTGGAACCAACACATCACTTTGCTCCACGTAGCCTGGACGAGCCGCGGGTTGGGAAAGGTCTATCCCAACCTAGGGAGGAAGTCATGGCCGTGAACTCAGCTAAGGGTAACATAATTGGCAGTAATACAAATTTTAGTGGGGTACGTATAGGTATTTCAAGGCAGAAACAGGTTCCAAGAAGGACATTGCAGGAATAATTAATGAACAAGGAGAGTGTGTATGTGAGGATCTTCAAAAGGCAGAAGTATTCAGTCAGCAGTACGTAAAGATTGCTGGTTACAAGGAAAATGTCCAGATAGACGAGGTGACTAATGCTAAAGAAGTATCAAAATTTTCATATGATAACAATTATATTTACAATAAGATACAAAAGTTGAAAACTAGAAAAGCGGCTAGAATTGATAAGATTTCTGGGGATATACTAAAGACAATGGGTTGAAATATAGTACCATACCTGAAGTACTTATTTGATTATTGTTTGGTTGAAGGAGCTATACCAAATGAATGGAGAGTTGCTATAGTAGCCCCTGTGTATAAAGGAAAGTGTGATAAACATAATGCTGAAAATTACAGGCCAGTAAGTTTGACATGCGTTGCAAGTAAGCTTTGGGAAGGCATTCCTTCTGATTACATTAGACATGTTTGTAAAATTAATAACTGGTTCGATAGAAGGCAGTTCGGTTTTAGGAAAGGTTATTCTACTGAAGCTCAAGTTGTAGGATTCCAGCAAGATATAGCAGATATTTTGGATTCTGGAGGTCAAATGGACTGTATCGCGATTGACCTGTCTAAACATTTGATAGGGTGGATCATGGGAGATTACTGGAAAAAATGAGTGCAATTTGACTAAACAAAAGTGTGACTGAATGGGTTGCTATATTTTAGAAAATAGATCTCAGAGAATTAGATTAGGCGAAGGTTTATCTCACCCTGTAATAATTAAGAGGTTTATTTCTCAAGGCAGTATTATTTGACCTTTTTGGGGATCGTTGTAAGTATCTTGGTGTTAATATAAGGAAAGATCTTCATTGGGGTAATCACATAAATGGGATTGTAAATAAAGGATACAGATCTCTGCACATGGTTATGAGGGTGTTTAGGGGTTGTAGTAAAGATGTAAAGGAGAGGGCTTATAAGTCTTTGGTAAGACCCCAACTCGAGTATGGTTCCAGTGCATGGGACCCTCACCAGGATTGCCAAGAATCGAGCATTACTTGATTCAAGAACTTGAATGAATCCAAAGAAAAGCAGCTCGATTTTTTCTGGGTGATTTCCGACAAAAGAGTAGCGTTACAAAAATGTTGAAAAGTTAGGACTGGGAAGAACTGGAAGAAAGGAGACGAGCTGCTCGACTAAGTTGTTCGTCTCCTTTTTCCTAAGAGTCCCTGA